>NC_137461.1:181460762-182119781 GCF_964235325.1 Thermobia domestica | reverse complement strand
CCTAAAACCGTTTTTCCGCAGAACATAAAAAACCCGTATTCATTTATTTATGGCGTATTCACAATACAAAAAATTATTTTGCAATTTCTCATGTCCTCTACACACATGTGACATAGTGGTACTAGCACTTTCGATATTTCGTGATCAAAGGTTTGGAGGGGTCGGTGCCCCACACAATCATTTTTCCATTAATATACGAAACCCGTATTCCCTCATTTTATGTCTGCAATATCTGTGCACAATTTCGTTCATTTTGGTTCACTTGTTTCAGTTTTGGGTATCAACTTTCAAAATTTTTGGTGGGAGATTTTGCCATTAAATTTGCTTTCCCGCAGAACATGAAAAACCTGTGTTCTTATATTTCTACGTATTGTCCCTAAACATAGTTATGTTGCAATTCTCCGTGTCGTTTACACACGTCTGACGTACTGTTACTAGCACTTTTGAGATCTTGTGAGAAAGGTTTGGAAGGATTCGTGCCGCTGCCAATCGTTTCTTCCAGGAAAATACGAAACAATATTTTCTCATTTTACGTTACAGTATCTGTGCACAATATCAGTTACATCGGTTTAGTTCCCTTCGGCTTTTGGGAGTCAACTTTCAAAATTTTGGTTGGGGGATTTTGCCCCTAAAACCGTCTTTCCGCAGAAAATAAAAAAACGTATTCGTTTATTTTATGCGTCTTGTCCATACACAAAGTTATGTTACGATTCTTCATGTCCTTACACACATCGGACATGCTGTTACTAACACTTTTGATATTTCGTGATCAAATATTTGGAATGGCCCGTACCCCACCTAACCGTTTTCTCTGGAAAAGTACAAAACCGGTATAATCATTGCACGTCTACAATATCTCTTCAAAATTTCATGCACTTCCCTTAACTTCTTCTTACTTTTGGAGCGTGAAGTTTCAAAATTTTGGGTGTGCGATTTTGTCCCATAAAACTTTTTTCCTCAAAACATAAAAAACGTGTTCGTTTATTTTTCCATATTGTCCCAACGCTAAGTTATGTTGCAATTCTTCATGTCCTTTGCACACATCTGACACACTTTTGAATTTCATGATCAAATGTTTGGAGGATTCCGTGCCTCACCTAACCATCTTTTCCAGGAAAATACGAAACCGTATTCCTTCATTTAATGTCTGCAATATATATGTGAAAATTTTCATTCACTGCGGTTCACTTCTTCTCGCCCTCCGTCCGTCAAATGTAAAAATTTGTGGGTGGGTTTATTTGAACCTAAATCCAATTTTCCGCAGAAAATAAAAAATATTATTCCTTTATTTTTTTCGTATTGCAAATATAAAGAATTTCGTTCCAATCCTTCATATCCTTTACACACATCTGACATACTGTTACTAGCACTTTTCGTATTTCGTAATCATACATTTTTAGGGCCCGTGCCGTAACCAACCGGTTTCCTTCAGGAAAATACGAAACCCGTAACCTCATTTTACGTCTGAAATATTAGTGCACAATTTCATTCACTCCGGTTGATTTCTTCTTGCCTTTCTCGCTTCAAATTTCAAAAGTTTGGATGGGGACTTCCCCGCCTAAAACCGTTTTTCCGCAGAACATAAAAACCCGTATTCATTTATTTTTAGAGTATTCTTAATACACAAAGTTATATTGCAATTCCTCATGTCTTGTACACACATATGACATAGTGTTACTAGCACTTTGGATATTTCTTGATCAAAGGCTTGGAGGGATCGGTGCCCCACCCAATCGTTTTCTCCATGAAAATACGAAACCCGTATTTTCTCATTTTATGTCTACGATATCAGTCACTTCGCTTCACTTCTTTTTGGTTTTTGGGAGCCAACTTTCAAATTCTCGTTCGAGGCTTTTCCCCCCTAAAACCGTTTTTGCTCAGATAATAAAAAAAAACATATATATTAATTTTTTGCGTATTGTCCATACGTAAAGTTTTGCTGCAATTCTTCATGTTCTTTAAACACATGTGACATACTGTTACTAGCACTTTCGATATTTCGTGACGAAAGGCTTGCAGGGATCGGTGCCCCACCCACCTTTTTTCCAGGAATATATGAAATCCGTATTCCTTCATTTTAAGTCTATAATATCTGTGCACAATTTCGTTCTCTTTGGTTCACTTCTTTTTGCCTTTCAGGTGTCCTCTTTGGAGCTTTTTGGTGGGGTTTTTTACTGCTAAAATCGTTTTTCCGCAGAACGTAATAAAACTGTGTTCGTTTATTTTTGCTTATTGTCCATACACAAAGTTATGTTGCAATTCTCCATGTCCTTGCACACATCTGACATACTGTCACTAGCACCACAGTTTGTTACTAGCACTTTTGAAATTTTGTGATCAAGGTTTAGAGGGGTTCCTGCCCCAACCAATCGTTTTCTCCATGAAAATACGAAAGCTGTATTTTCTGATTTTATGTCTACGATATCAGTTACTTCGGTTCACTTCTTTTTGCCTTTTGGGAGTCAACTTTCAAAATTTTGCTTCGGGGCTTTTCCCTTGTAAATCCGTTTTTCCTCAGAAAATAAAAAAACATAAACGTTTATTTTTTTGCGTATTGTCCATACGTAAAATTTCGCTGCAGTTCTTCATGTTCTTTACACACATCTGACATACTGTTACCAGCACTTTGGTGTATCTTTATCAAATGTTTGGAGGGGCCCGTTCCCACCCGTCCGTTTTTGCCAGTAAAATACGAAACCCGTATTCCCTCATTTTACGTCTACAATATATGTGCACAATTTCACTCACTTCGGTTCAGTTGTACTTGCCTTTCCGGTGCCAACTTTCAAAATTTTGAGTGGGGCTTTTATATTATGTAACTTTATGTAATTTTTCTTTTTTGCGATTGTTTTTTCGGGGTGAAGGAGAGAAATGGTTTCCTCTTATATCTTTCTCTTGCCATTCATATTTTTTGAACTGCTTCAGTAAGATCATTTTGTAACTTCTGATGTCATCCAACTCCGTCACAGTAATAAAATTGTTTTTCTTAACAATTTGTTTTATTCTCTTATTTGCAGTTGCCACACTGATATATTTGTTACAAAATTGAGGTTTGGTCCAACGCCTTTCGAATTCGCAACCAACCCAACCGCCGAGCTTTTTGGGTTGCCGGCTATTGCAGGAAATGGAGAATTGCAGGAATGCAGTTTTGGAGTAGTGCATACCTGTGTGAGAGAAATCACATTAATGGCAAATGATAGTCACAGTCCATGTCCGTCCCTAGGTACATGCCCGACATGTACCTGGAGTACGTGCCTATGTTCTAGGTATGTTCGCCATGCACTAAGCGTCAATGAACCACAAAAATACTCCCCCAAAATATGTTAAATCGCCTATATGCGTAATGTGTTTTCATTAAGGAAAGCCCAAAAAACACTTTAAACAGGTAAAAAGAATGTACCCCAGGGTGGGCGCGAACGGCAGAACTTTGGATTACTAGCCGCGTGTTTTTCCCACCTCGCCACGGATGTGATGAGGAGGACGTCGCTTGTAGAGGGATAAATTGTTGAGGTCTTTTGAATTTGGCTAATCAGTGTTCCTTTAACTACGTATATTCGACGATAACCGTTTGGGATCAGATAAAATCTACTCGCCATGTAATTTTATAATAAAATTACGAGTGTATATTTACTTTATTTCTTGGTTCTTACATATTAACTTTCAAATGATCATCGAAGTTGCTACGTAATGAAGTTGGTGCGTTTCTTGCTTCTAGTACACAATCGTTTAGAAAAAGAAGTAACATATGAATCAAATGTGGGAGATAAATTTAGAACACCTAAATGGCGCATGCCTAGTACATCTTGTGCTGTCAGGGTATCTGAAACAGTATGTGCATAAAGGATGTACCTAGAACATGACAGATATATGTCCCAAGTTACGACATAGAAACAAATGACTGCTAGAGTGCGAAACTGAGCCAGGTATATAAATGGTATATTTGTGGTACATAGTTGCAAATATCAATTAGGTGTAACAAGTACCTAAAAGTGTAAGTTGCTGAAGTACATACTTAGCACATGAATATCATATGTGCCAAGTGTCGGGTACCTAAAAAGTAGCTGGGATACCTAAATGGCACATGTCTAGCAAATTAGCGGCATTTGCGGGGTGGTTACCGATATATGTAAAATAGTAGAATGACCAATATTAGTGTCGAATTCATAGTTTTCGCGTTGGATAAGATGAATGGTACTTTCAAATACTGCCTCCATCGGCTGGGAACCAGGGGTCTCAGGGGGTGTTTACCAGGATATGTAACAGTAGTAAGATTGGCCGATATCTTTTTCTTTCGTTGTTCTGTTTACATAGATATTTTATCTGACCCGTGCAAAGAATGGGTATTTCAGCTAGTGTGTATAGACCCTAGTGATACTGTACTTCCATAGTACAATTCGTTTTCCAGACACGAGTCATTGACACATTGACAACTTGATCGTCCAAATTGGGTCCAATACGTCAACGTCCGCAAAATTTCAAAACAATAGATGTGTAGTGTTCATACATATATCAATCTGTAAAACATTAAGACAATCTGTCCATGGTAAGTAGATGAGAGATGGCTTGCAAAAGTAGATTGGCATGACCTTCAGGCGGCCATATTGGATTTATCCTTTGCTGTCCGCCCGGCATATTTCTACAGTATTCCTTCATGGCCCTCCTCTATCTAAATATATGCGCAGTTTCCGGATCCCCGATTCTTGGGAGAGAATCTTTACTTGTTAGGGCTGGTAAACACTTTAGATTAAAACCGTGCTTAATTAAGAGTTCTAATTACACCCTAATTACATTTCACTTGTTTTAGTTTGACCATCGACCGCCTCAAACTCGATCCAGACCATTTAGCTAGACTGAAAAAAGTCAAGGCCAGATCTAAGGAGAAAACGAGGATTAAATGCTTTCTTTTGTGAACACCATGACAAGACGGTGATGTCAATTGTAATACTGGGTGTAACACCCTTATTTCGTGTGGCTACGTACGTCAGACCAATGACTTCTATGAAAACACTAAGCACCAATCTTACTTACTATGTGCCATAGAAAATGAGGGTTTTCACCCAGTATTACGATTGACACCACTGTTTTGTCATGGTGTTCCCAACAGGAATCATATTATCCTCGTTTTCCCCTTATATCTGGACTTGGCTTTTTTCAGTGTATATGCAATTATTTAAAGACTTACAATTAGTAATACGCATTGTGTTGATTTTTGAGTTGGTTTGTTTTAGTTTAACATCCCATGGTTATGCTAGGGCGGGTAAAGGAGACGTGGAGCTACTGATTACAGTGGAATCACTTCGGTCGTTCAACTGTACCCACACCGGGAATCGAACTTGGGACCACGCGAGTTGTAGTCAAGCGTGCTGTAGTCTGCTTACGTCTCTGCGTGACATCATTGAAATTCTATGGTTAATCAGAGCAAAAAATAAATAAAATAAAATTAAAATAAATAATAAATAATTAAAATAAATAAAAATAAATAATTTTCAATACTTTTTTATACTTCACATAAACTACTTCGAAGAGTAGGTCCAAAAGGAAACAAATTATTGTTTTGTCCTACTTAGATGAGTAACAATAACTGTGGGCCCCCAAAGCTGATTCCGTCGCCACCGAGGGCGACATTTTTCCTAGCGTACAAAGAGATAGATCTGCAGTATCCATTTCAATTTATTTAAATTATAGCACTCACTAAATTCTTCAATTTCTTAGGTATTTTCCTTTTTTTAGTTCTCAGAGTAGAAATTTTGTAAGCCTAACTGGGTTTTTCGACGCCCTTATGGGTGAGGACCCCGGGACACTGTCCCAGTTGTTCCTGCCTAGTTACGGCTCTGGATATATGTTTATGTAATGCATTACGACCTTATGAACTTGTATAAGAAACAGAATGTACTTAAATTGAGACGCGAACTACGCGAAATATTGGACTTTGAATCAGTGACGACGCCAGAGGGGGGCAAGGGGGCGAGCGCCCCCTAGTAGCTACTTCTGCCCCCCCGAGACTGCCACCAAGACTGCCCCCCTCCAGACTCCTACAATCTTTAAACATTCTACATATAGTATTTTATATGAGTATCATAACCAATCTCATTGTCAAATTGTAGTCTACTTTCCATGCATTTACTATGTGGCAGATTAGTCCTCAGTCTCTCTTCTTTTGAGCGTCTGGGTATGCACGCATATTTCTGTTTTCTAATTTAGCGCCTTTAGAGGTAAATTTTAGTTATATTTCTTTCTTATGATATTTAATTATTGTGCCTAGCGAACAATAGTAGATTTGGTCGACTTGTTTTCTTCTCATTGGATCAACTTCGATTGGAAACAAAAGAAAGGTAAAACCACTTACGTAACTTGTTTGTATTTGGTGCTTGGGGTCCCGGGTTCGATCCCAGCCCCCGCCAAATGAACTTTGTGGTGGACAAACACCTTGCGCGTGGGTTTCCTTGGGGTTCTGCCGTTTTCTCCCACTTTCTTCATTCCACCATTTCATTCATTACTCATCATCACCGTCTCCTTTAGCCTAACTGGCATAACCGTGGGACGTCAAAGATTTCATTTTTTGTTTGTATTTATCCAGGTTTGAAGTTTTCAGTTTCATATTTTGTTTTATTTAAAACTTCTTTTTTCTGAAACATTATTCTCGGCTTTCAATATTCAGAGGATGTGCTTATAACAGCTTAGTTTGCAACTACCAGGGCTTAATTTTTTGAAAGGGATAAAAAGAGTTGTCTTTTCCCTTCCTGCAAATGATAATAATAAATTTATGGAATTAAACTGATTCCCAATAAAACGTATTATCAGAGTGCTGATCTTTCCTTAGTAATTGGTATATACTAGTGCTCCCTTACTTATTTTGTTTCAAAGTACTGACGTGACGTCTACCATATTGACTAGGAACTGTTGAAAAACTCGTAGCCCAACCCAGAAGGAGTGCACGTGACATGGTGAAGTTTTACTTCTTCTACACTTCCCCCGAGAGTCAAAATACTACCTTGTACAGTGCTCCAGTTTTTGCAGAAAAGTTAAAAAATCTGAAGATTTCCTTGCACCACTGTTCGTAGAAACTACCTCTATCAGATCTAAAATGGAGTCCTTTCAAGTGCTATTTAAGTTTGGGAAATAAGTACACGTAATAGTTAGACGGAGCTAAATCTGCGGAATAAGAATGATGATCTAGACATTGAAACCCTAGATTATGCAATGTCTGTTGTGTTCGCAGGGGATTGATGGACAGGTGTATTCTCCTGAAGGAGCATAATTCCTTTCTTTTCATTTTCCGCGGCGTTGAACTTTGAATTTTTCTTTCAGTTTTGTAAGTAATGTAGAGATTCTGGATTAAATATCTGACCGTTGCGAAGGTAGTCTATGAGTACGACTCCATACTTATCCCAGAAGAATGTTGCAAACAGTTTCTCAACCTACTTCTGTGTCTTGAACTTCTTGGAACTTCTTGGGGCGATGGAGAAATTAGTGCTGCTACTCTATTGACTGTTGTTTCGTTTCAGGGTCATGGTGGCGCAACCATATTTCGTCTATGGTTACTATTCGTGAGCGAAATTGATCAGCATTAGGGTCAAATTGGAAGAAGTCTTCTCTTAATGCCGTTACTCTTTTATTCTCCTGATAGATATTTTGGGAACCCATTATGCCGTAAACTTTGTGCATACCCAATCCATTCTGAGTTATGCTACCGACGAGTTCCAAAGAAATGTCCAGAACTGAGAAACCGGGGTGCAGCCAGACCTCAGACTATAATAAGTATATCGTGAGTTTACTATACACTTTAAAAACTATATAAATAATAGCTTAAATTATTTTTGTCACTCAAAAACTGGGGTGGCCTAGGCCCTCCAGCCTCGAGCTATATCCACCGCTGGCTGAAATGCTGTAATTTTCAAAAATAATGTCACAAATTGCATCCATGATTTCGGGAAGAGTCATTGCTTTTAATCATCCTGAATGTAAAGCATAATTTGTTGAGAAATCGCCACGTTTATACTAAGCCACTCACTTCTTCACCACCTAACGGAGGAGAGTCCCCTGGTGTTTCACTGATTTTCTAATTAATTTAATTCGGTGACTTTCCTTCGTGGAACAAAAATGTTATAATAGTTAGGATCTGGATGTTTGTGAAATTATCTGTTTGGGGACACATAATCACTTCAGAGGCCTGAGAAACAATAAGAATTTCATTATTAATATGAAAATTTGTATTTGTACATACAGAGATATGTTTTTCTTAATTACGGTTTTATTTTTCTACCTAGTACCTACACTCCTTCTGAATTCGACTACGACATTTTAAGCAGCTCCTCGTAAATTCTCTCTCTCTCTCTGTATATATAGGGCTATATACACCCTCCATTCCAAAAGAAACCGAACGTTTAAAAAAAAAAGCAATGTACATTTTGGAACAAATCATTTTTATTAATCAATGTATTCCACTTCTGCATCGATACACATATTTGCACGCTCCAACAAGTTGTCAAACGACTTCTCCATGTCCTTTATTGGAATGGTCTTTAGGACGGCGGTCGTCGCCTTTTCAATGGCATCAATCGATGCCTTTCCTTTCATCGCCAAATGCAGTTTCGGGAACAGATAGACATCGCACGGAGCGAGATCTGGTGAATAGGGCGGATGATGCAACCGAATAATGTGATTTTTGACCAAAAATTCAGTTACAAGTCGCGAACGATGTGATGGTGCATTATCGTCCAAAAGAGTCCAACTGCCGATTTCGCGATATTCGGGCCGAATACGACGAATTCTTGCCAGCAAACGCTTCATGACGCCCAAGTAAAACTCTCCAGTGACTGTCTGGCCGGGCTGAACAAATTCTTTGTGGATAATTCCTTTTGAATCGTAAAAACAAATCAGCATCACCTTAACTTTCGACTTCACCAAGCGACTTTTTTTGGGTGTTCCTTCATCCGACGCTCTCCATTCAGCACTTTGCCGCTTTGTTTCGGGCTCATATTCAAAACACCACGTCTCGTCACCAGTTACAATCGATTTCAAGAAGTTTCGATCCTGCCGAGCACTTTTAACGATGTCTTTGCAATGCGCAATTCGATCAACTTTTTGGTCTTCGGTGAGTTTGTGTGGTACAAACCGCGAATTAACCTTCTTAAGGCCCAAAACTTCGGTCAAAATGCGGTATGCGGTTGTTTGAGGAATGCCTAATTCCATTTCAATAACTTTCACCGACGATTTTTTGTTATGTTTGATGAATTCACGCACTTTTTCGATGTTTTCTTCCGATAATCTGTTCTGGGACGGCCTGATCTTTCGTCATCATCCAGCGTCTCTCTACCCGATTTGAATCGCCTGAACCATTCGTAAACTTGCGTACGGGATAGATACTCATCACCATATGCATTTTGTAGCATTTGGTGCGTTTCACTAAAAGTTTTACCCAGTTTAACACAAAACTCAATTGCAGCTCGTTGTTTGAAACTCATTTTCCGACCGATGTACACAACACACTGACAGTTGAAACGCAATAACTTTTTTGCCGTGCATCCAAATGTCATGACATTTATACCAGTTGTCAATGACGGACTACGCCATCTACCGATAAAATATTACAACAGATGGCACTAGTGGTACTATTTGTTTTCAAAAGTTCGGTTTCTTTTGGAATGGAGGGCATATATATATATATATATATATATATAGAGAGAGAGAGAGAGAGAGAGAGATAGAGAGAGAGAGAGAGACGTAGCATATAGTTACTAGACGAATGTGTTACTTGTAGCATTAGCGAATTCAATTTATGTTTAGGCTTCAAAAGTTTCATTGAAAAATATTTCATGTGCAGACGTTAGTAACAAATTTTACTTAAAATAACTTTAATTTATAATCATATAGGTCTAATATAAAAACAGCAACGAAATACACAATGTAATGTAAAATAAGTCAAACGTAATAAATATGTCATTTCTGGTATGGCAAATAGCCGCCCCCCCGAAAATGTATCTGCCCCTCCTTTGCCCCCCTAAGAACTTAAAGCTGGCGTCATCACTGCTTTGAATCTAACTTGTTTGGTGATCCAAACCATGACCACATATTGCAAAGGCAAGTGCCTTAGCTCCCACCACAAGGTTTAGGAAGTTCGGGTTATAAAGTATAATTTAAACACGGAGATGTGAAACGCTAATAAAACATTTTATCAATTAGAAACAAAATATATTGTAGTAACAATTTACCCTATTTGTTAAGATCATGAAAGTTATATTCTGTTTTTAAAATAACAGTAAAAGCAGAATGAATCGGATAATAAATGAGATATTGTAAAATTTCAATTTCGGTCCGATTTAATACATTCGTGCTGCTATGTGTTACGTTATCCGTTAGGAGGAATTGATCAATTGTGATTCAAAGGAAGGAAATAAACTACTGTATAGTACTGGAGTTAATTTAATAGAGTTTAATTGTATAGGCAGTACTGAGGCTATATGAGACAAACTTTATTGCTAAAAAGTGAAATATGGGTTAATATTAGGGTTTTATCCCAGATATGATATACCCACTGATGATTGAACCTGGAACACACGCATGGAAAGCATTGGCGCAAGCAAATTAGCTATAAAGAGGTACACCATATCATAATTGTCAAGAATGAAGGCAAAAAATAAGAAGCGGAAACGACAGACTGTTCAATAATAATACTTTCACAATTTTAATTTCACACTATTTATTTCGAGACTTTTGAGACGAGACAGAGATTTGGTTCTCGAGACCGAGACAGAGATCGAGACAAGCATCTGTTGACCGAGACGAGACCGAGCCAGCGATTTTTGGCTCGAGACGAGACCGAGACTGTTGCTCATCAACCGAGGCAACCGAGACTGTACAAAGTCTCGTCTCGATTCGTCTGGATAACATCCCTAGCTTCTTGCATCTGTCAGTGACTGGTATGGGGCTACAGCTCCCATCCAAACCTCACATAAAAATAAGATATAAATACCATTAGCAGCGACATATGGGAAGAAACTTTTTGGTCAATTAATATGAAAATTGGCGTTCTTGTAGTATAAAAGGGATGCGTTTTTCAAGTCTGGATTGCTGGTTTAGTAAGATAGCGCTTTTAGCGGCACAGGGAAGGTAGCATATGATGTTGAATATTTATAAAATGTCCAAATTTTATTTTGAAAATGAAAGTGAGTGCCAGATTAATGAACAATGTCACAGAATTAATACTCTGATGCTCCTTGGATGTGCCACTGACTAATGTAAGTCTAAAGCCTCTCTTCTAAAAAAATCACATGAACAATATACCATAAATATCCTTAGCAAAAACATACCGGAAGAAACTATATCTTTTGGATCAATTAATGTGAAATTTGATAGTGTCATATTAAGAAGGTATGGGAATTTCAAATTTAGAATGCTATTTTGGTAGCCCTTCGCCGTAGGAGGACACAGGGAGCAAAGGAGTTTTTTTTTTTTTTTTTTTTACAAAGATGCCATCTAGAAGAGAAAATGAGCGTCCGATTAATTCAAATGTCACAGAATTAATATTCTAATGCTCATTGCATGTGCATATGGGCTACACTCCCTGCTTCTAAAAGTCATATCAAAATGCACGATAAATATCCTTAGCATGGATATGCGGTACAAGGTAGATGTCATGTATTTTATGATTATTGCAGACAATTTTTGTGATCTTTTCAAATCTCATGTCTAGTGTAAATAATTATCTTTCCTAATTGTAACAGATTATGCATATAGTTCTGTTGTTATGGTGTCACTGGAATATAATCAGAGAATTTGTATTCGTTAAAAATCAATTGGGACTCTTGTTATAGCACAAGTTGACACACACAAGTCACCAATGCATTTTCTGCACACTTAAGCAAAACCAACTCGCAATATAACATAAAATGACAATGGAAAATGTCGCAGGAACCACAAAAAAATCTTAATGAAAAGTAACATTTTAAAAGTTCCAAGTTTAGTAGGGTAGCTTTACATTTCAATATTGTTTTCTTTATTCGTAAATAAGGTGTATCTTTTTCATACTTCTTACACAATAACTGTATAATCCCACTTTCCAGATAATAACCTACTCGTATCTAGTGTACACGTAAATACATCAATAAATCGTATACTATTCGCACACGGTTGTAGTACAAACAAATGCTTCGCGAGGAATAAGAATCATTTCTTCAAAATTATTCCTTCTTGAAAACACTTTATGGCTCAATCATTATTAAATGTTTAAAAATATAATTAACCTAAATATAGGACAGATAATATCAACTTATTTTTATTCAGCATGTTCTCGTGAACGAGCAAGACAAAATAATGTGATTTACTATTGCCATTGTGAACACTTTCTCCAATGTATCTAGAGTGATCATCTCTACACTCTCGACAACTGTCTGTTTTAAGTTTTCTGGTAGATATGTTGGGGTCAACTGCTCATATTAGTAATTGGTACATGCAAGGAGCATCGGAGTATTAATTCTGCGACATTTCTGATTAATCTGGCAATCACTCTCATTACCAAAATAAAATTTGTAGTTCTTATAAAGATTTAACATCAACGGTATGCCTCCCGTACCACCTAAGGCGCTGCTATATTAAAAAAGCAATCCAGATATCAAAAACGCATATCTTTTTTTACTACAAGAACGTCAATTTACACATTAATTGACAAAAACATGTTTCTTACCTATCTCCCTGCTAAGTATATTTATGCGGAATATTTATGTGAATTTTTAGTAGGGGGACTGGTGCCTCATATCAGTAACTGGCACATACAAGGAGCATCGGAGCACAAATTCTGTGATATTTGTGAGTACGCTGACGCTTACTGGCATTCTCAAGATAGAATTTGGGATTTGGTGACACTCAACCCACCTATCTATTTTTTACATCCCTTGCCATCCAAAAGATGAGCGGAAAAAAAATAATGTTCGAGATAACTATACTATCATTTCGGATGAGTGGTATTGCATTTTATAACAATTAATATTGATGTGCTCAAAAATCATTACCAACAATCATTGGAAGAAATTCTTGAAAGGTTTACCTAGAATAAGTAACCCATAAGGAAAATGAAGTCTTGTGCTTATGTCCACAAAACAGGGGCAAAAGAGAGACTTTCTCTCATTTACTGTTAAAAATTGAAGAATTAAGACATTCTTCAACAAGAATACCGAATTTCATATTAATAGTGTGAAACTTTGATCTTCTTCCAGTTCTGTAGAAATTAAACGAATTGTGAAAGATGTTTTCTCTCTCTCTCTCTCTCTCTCTCTCTCTCTCTCTATATATATATATATATATATATATATATATATATATATATATATATATATATATATATATATGGTCGGAAATAGGGGATTATAGGGGCTATATCTCCAAATTTACACTACATAATGGCAGTTGATTTCACGAGATAATAGAAACATCAACTACAGACTAGCTACTAGACGCGGTTCCGTTTACTTCAGTGGTTGATATTATCCGAATGTGTCGGTTTATTTCAGAAACCGAACTGTTCGTTTCGGTTCCGTAAAAATAAGTTGATATCCGAATGTATCAGTTTATTTCAGAAACCGAACTGTAATATGGTTCAGTTTTGTTTGAAAACATACATTATATTGCCGCTTTTTAGAATATCCAAACATATTTTTGGAAAAGTTCCGAAAAATATGTAATGCTGTCGTTTTAATTTAAGGTATTATGAATCTGCTGTTCACTTTTGAATGGAATTACGATTTCACGTGTTTTTTCTGATATATTTTTGAGAGAACACGTTAATGAGCAATGGAAAATACAACTGTTTGTTTTTTTGGTTCGTTTTGGTCTCGGCTAACTGGTTGAAAATGAAATGAAATACACTCTTTGCATCTAATGTCCCACGATTATGCTGTTAGGTTAAACGACACCATTATTAAAACAAGTGAATTATGAAGGACGATTTGGTGGAATGAGAAAGTGGCAGGAAACGGGAGTGTCCCGAGAAAACCCACGTGCATGATGTTGCCCATCTCAAACTTAACTTGCCTTGGGAATGAACAAGGTACTCCATCCATCAGATAGTTCATTAGTCGGGGTCCCGGGTAAAATTCTCGTTGAGAGCTTTAGAAATTTTAAATGTTCTCGATGTCTGTATCCGTGTCCTTGTCGTTCAAGGTTAATGGAACTGTAAAGCGAGTCTAACCTAGTAGAAAAAAAAAACAAATTACGAAGATATTTTCGGTGAATAAAAAAAAAAGTGGTCTAAAGCACAAAGTTCTAGTTAAAGTTTCTAATAATTTTAAAAAACACTTTGTCCTTCATGTCCTTGCGTGTTTGTATGTCTTGTTTTGCCTTCAAATTTAAATTAGAATTATCTGCACTATAGTATTTTACCATCAGAAAATCAGAGTGAAACTAGAGTGTTTCGTCCTGAAGTCAGTGTGTTTCGTCCTTAATAAAACTTTTGAATCGTAAGTGCAATTTGCTCTATACGCGACTTTTTTTCCCTCTAACTTAACACAGAAGTCTTAGAGTAGTGGCGTAAGCATTCGCTTCGTAATGAAAAAGTCCTGGGTTCGATTCCGCATAGGTGATTAGGGAATTTTTATAATTTACAATATTAATACTTCTGATGTATAATAACATAAAGCGACCTTCTTTACAGAGGAAGTACTAACAACATGACGACACATGTCTACAACCTTGATTCGTACTGCCTGACAGTGAGAACGTTACGTATTTAGTAAACAATTCATCAATATATATGACTCATTCTTAGGGCTTAGACACTAATCCTTCCTGCGTATCTCTTGTAAGGTAGTTCACCCTTAGACCCAGTAAAGAAACAATTTCTTTTTCCTTTTCGTGTCATTTTCCGTACGCTTATTTGCATTTGGCGGCATATGTACGGCTTGCAGCTAGCGCCTATGTAAAGAAATGAGGGAAAATGCAATTCCCTCTGTATAAATCTGCAGGAATTGTGACGGATCATGGCTTACTCTTTTCGACTTTGTGTCTTTTTAAGGGCATCGCTCTGGATAGTACATATGTAAAGGGTTCTCTCATGCTCAAAGCTGGATGAGTGCGTTTGTATGGTCACCTGAAGTCACCACAAAGAATATATTCTCAAATTTCCAGCACATGAGAGATGGGTGGAGGAAATATTGACACCTGTAATTCCCTTAGCAGATATTAGATAATCTGCTTAACCAAGAAAAATATTTAGAAAATTAATTTTAATCTTCTTTTACAGAATCAATATCCTCCTTCCACGTGAGTTCATATTTTATAGTCGTCTTGCCCCTTTGACGACTTCCCCTTGTTATGGCCTTTAGAATTCAATTTTCTCTGCCATCCTCTTACCAGGGGATCTTCCATCATGAGCTAAAAATTTAAATGAAGAATTGGAAAGAGTGTTCACAGCCTCTCCTGTACCCGGCCAAGCGGCACATCTGAAAGAGAGATAAGCAAATATACAATGGTACTCACCTCTGCCTCCAGGAACATGGACATCTAAAAGATCACCACTCCCAGATAGACTTACGAATATCTATTTTATTGAACACTAACTCACGGACACTAACAAACACTATACATTCTTTTATAGACAAAAAGTGATCTTTGTAAGGAAGTAAACGGGGATCGATCGATCATAATGTGTGCACTTTATGTTAAGCTCTCTCTCTCTTTTTTTAAGAATTTCTATTTTCACTGTCATTGTCACTACATTTTCACTGTATGTAGTCCACTTCTCTTATGGAATTAGTCTTCGTCACTCCAGTAAGACGCTATTGCTTTCGATGTTTTTTTTTTTTGTATTAATCTTCTGGACGATGTGATTTTCTCTCTTCGAAATCTTTGCTGTTACCATCTTCCATTTACTAGCTTAGCATGATGTTTTTTTTTCAAGGCATTTATATCGAAGTCCTTCTCGCCCAGAGATTTTGTCGTGTTGTCTATCAAGAATTAATAACGCCGAACGAACACCAGATGAAACACAACAACAGGCTAATAGTTACACTGTTCATTACAATTCATCTGATTCAAGTTTCATGTTAACCCTTAATGGCACTACCCTTTTCTTATCGTAGTTTGCCCTTTCCGGGCCTGCGAGGCCCACGTACACTGTAGTATGAACATGTGAACATGATTTAATGAAGATCGTTTTGAAAGTGTAAAGAATTGATATTTATTTTATATAATGTGTTCATTTTAAATACCGGAAGATATATATATAATTTACGAATTATATATATATATATATATATAATTCGTAAAGTATATAAACAGCAGAATGTACGGTATAATAAACTAAACTTATTTCGAACAGGAAAAGATGCAAATTTTTACGTTACATGTACGCATTTTTGAAAACATATATAGAGTATAAGTTTATTTTAAAAAAAATATATGTAAATTTGGTAGTTGTGCTCACTGTTACCTTGAAATATCTCTATACATACTGCATATTACATACGTTGCTCACACATAACGAACATATGCTCACTGCGTACATTATTCTGATATTTGCAGCATACCACTTTGGTTTTTCTGTCTCTAGAACTAGGGCACAAGTGGCATCGTTTCCTTTTCTTTTCTTAAGGCCTTGGTGGCTTATCGCTTTCAATCTTGATACCACATTTTAACAAATTCTCTCTTACAGATCTTCTCAAAGTAGATGATTCAGCTCTTCTCAACATTAGGGGTGTAATCAAATCATAAGCTAGCTCCTTGATTAAAATCCTTCGCTTGTGCTCCTTTTGGATATTCCAAATCGGATTATGATATTTGAAGACAAGATAAGAGTTTAATACTGCTACGTCTAACATATTCATGAGAAAAGCCAAAGACAATCTTCGAGTCTGTCTTTTGCACGAATATTCTTGCAATTTTTGATCCATTAAATCGACGACTACTTTATTTTTATTGTAGTAGTTGATGACTTCCGGCTTCCTCTTTTGGTGATTATCATTGATCATCGAATTACGATGCATGCTGCAGATGAGAATGTTCTTTTTAGAAACATAACTGACCATTGTTACATCATTACAAAAAACAAATTCGGAAGGATAAACACTTCTCTTATGACTAGGTCTTATGATGGGAGGGATGCTCCTGTTGTTAGTTCTAACTGTTCCAACCATTGTTATGTTTCTTGTGAGAAGGTATTCGGCTAAAGGAACGCTTGTGAAATAATTGTCTGTTGCTTTGTTACGTCCTTGACATTGACTGAGGGAAGACACCAAACGCTTGACAACTTCGGCTGCTAGACCTTTTTGAACTGGTTCACCAATTTTTCTGCCACAATAGAAATATCCGCCAAAAGCATAGCCAGATTTAGCATCGCACATCCAAAACACTTTCATTCCTTATTTTGCGGTTTTTTAGGCATGTATTGAGTAAAAAGAGATTTTGTTCATCAATTGTTAGTGATTCGCTAGGAATAACAACTTTTTACAGTTTCTTAAGAAACAGTTTCACACATAGGACGCATGCGCATCTTTCTCAGTCTTTTTACGAAACTCGTGTTCTCCTATCATCTAGGCGTAAGCAGCTCAAAATACATTTAAATCTGTTGACAGACATTGTATCGTTCAAATGCGAGTTCGAGTCGGAACTTTGAAACAGTTCTCTGACTGATACAATCCAATTTTTCTCGACGCCAGCCAAAAGTAGAAGTCCTAAAAACGCTAACATTTCTTCTTTATCTACTTTTCTCCATTTCTTACGAACCTCAGCTGCTGCTCGTCTTGCTTTCAAATCAGAACACAACACAATTTCTTCCAAAATGTCATGTGTAATGAACAAATCAAACGCAGCGCGAGGAGAATGAGCAAATGTTCCCTGCCGTGGTACAGGAGCTGGACATATAATATTGTGAGATCTAGTCTGAGATCGTTTGCCAGGAGAAGTTGACCAAGAACGTCCGTCTTTTGAACGCAATTCTGCACTTACAATATTCGATGTTCCGTTACTTGCCTCTGCATCAGAGTTATTTTTGTTGGCACTTTCACCTGTATCTGAGTTCTCGCTATTTTCTATGAGTATCATTACGAACATTCGAATCCTCACCACCATTGTCGTCACCACTGCTCAACCAGAGACTAGTATCGCTTTCGTCCACTTATTCTAACATCCGTCTAATATTTTCCATTTCCGATACACTAGCCATACTTATAAACCACAGTAATGAATAGCACTTATTGAATATACCTACACCAACCTTATGCAGCAAAATTACATTTAGAAAGCGGTAACCCTTTTATATTCTAAAAGCTACTCAGGATTCTATCGGAAATTATTCTAAAAATCTTTGCAAGACCTATTTTCAAACACATAATGATATAAACTGCTAGTTGCGTGCGTAAATAAAAATAATGTATTTATTTCCTAAATATTAGAGTATTATAATATCAAACAATAACTTTCATTATCAACAAATTGGGAAAGAAATGTGATGCCATGTAGTAGTTATAAGTAAAACTATGATTTATTATATTTACTTCAACAATTTGAAGGAAATGAGGAAGAAAGGCAGAGCATGTACACAAAATATTGAATAATTTGAGTTCGGGTCTACAAGGCCCGGATTGTGCAAAAGCGGGGTATATACGGAAAATATGTCTAAGTTCAAAAATTTCAAATTACAAAACGGAAAGGATATCACCATAACAGCTTTGAATATTCAACTGATGATGTCAAAAAGACTTAGCCTCATACATATATATTTATGAAACTTTGAGCCGAAAATAATATCATCCGGGCCTCCCAGGCCCGGATTGTGCCAATAAGGGTTAATTTATTGATTGGATTTCACTAGCGGTTATCAAACAAAATTAATTTTCTGAAAAGTAACGATAATCAATAGTAATTGATAGTTATTATTATTATAATTATTCCTTTTAATAGTGAAACACTTTATTGAGATTTTTGGGCGTTTCAATCAAAGCATTAACTATACACTATCTGGACCGCACTTTATAAGCAGAACTAAACACAGCTTCCCACGAGAATCATTATGTACTTGAGGCGAACGGACCGGTGGTTAACTAAGAACTAACTTTCTATCCCTTGAGCTTCAGTATTTACTTCCGCTGATAGTCTCTCAAAAGTCGTAGAGACTCTCTCTACCTTCATTGATTTTGGGGTTGTTGACCTTTTCCCATTTGTGATGTGCCACCCGCGTTGAGCCGGCGACATTTTGACAAATTTGTAAATAATTCAAAATTTACATACTGTCACTCCATTTTCTGAATCTATACGTACACTTAGAGTTTATCCACACACTCCCAGTATGTCTTTTATACCAAACAATTATTACAATTTTATTAAATCAGGATTTTATATCGTGTTTACTAGTCGTGGAGGCGCGTTAGGAATCTCCAAGCAGACGTTTTATGTCTCTGGTGTTTAGTGCACTCTAGTGGCAGGTTCTAAAATTACCTTCTTGCAGCCCGGAAATGGTGGACCTGTCTGCTTCTCTGCCCTGTCGCGACAAAACGCTCTAACTTTGGCAGAGCATTTTTGAGAAAAACAGCCGTAAAGTCGCCACAGACCGGCTAATTTCCTACTTACATCGAAATTCTCTTTGGTATATTTTCAAAAGTATTTGACTCAGCTCAATGCTGGGCCTGGTGAACATAAATATCAGTGGTGGGAAATTCAAAAATGCTTATAGCGACAAAACAATGTAACTCAAGTTACAGCGTTTTGTCGCGACACGGCAGTTCTGTTTTTCCTTTTACATTTTTTTAAAATTAACTATAAAATGTTTACATACAACAAATAATAATCACACATATAATGAAGTATATGAGTAATTTACTTATTTTTATAGATCCTTGGAGTTGTAATCTTTTTCGAGATTAGATAAAAAAATCCGTGTTGGTGGTGAGTTGTCTGCTCTTCCCCTCTCCAGACATACCACTCGACACCCTCCAGGGGTGGTTGAGAAAAACCTTTTCGAGTGAATTGGAAGCATGCGGGAAACAAAATACGATGCAGGGTCGCGTAAAACATTTTTCCTAACTAGTATCGGACTTTCCAAGAACATTTTAATATTAAAAATTACTTATTAATAATATACTCATTAAATCTGGTACTCCTGACATAAACGCTATGTTTTCTTTCTCCTTTTTTCGGTCAGGCTTACCAGCCAAATTTTATCTAACAGTATATCTCAGAGGTGTGAATACAGGTCAGATACGATTTTTCACACTTATTATCACAAAAATTTAGCATTAAAGTGTGTACCCGCAAACAATAGAGTTGAGTTTGGAAGTAACAATAGTTGCTAGTCAATGCTTCTAACTTCATTTCATTTCTCTGATGTCTGTTCCTTATAGAATATACGTTATAAACATGCTTCTTTTTGGACATGCCCTTTACTTTAGGTTAGCAACTATGTTAGCTCAAAGGTTATTGAACTCTTTGCTTCTCGAATTTTCCTGTTGTGTGATGTGAAAGTTGAAATTTTGTAAAGATTAGTGCTTCTTAGACAGAGATTTCTTTTAGTAATACGTTTAAACTCTAATATAAATATCATTTTTGAATATAAATACTTCCATTTATACCTATTTATATCTGAATTAATCCTAATATAATTAAAATTACTACTTAATTTGGTTTTAAATTAAATTAAATTACATATGTAAATTACTATATTTACATTTTGATATGCAAAACAGTTGGTGGGGCTGGCAGCTTACAATATCCCCTCTTTACGGAATTTTAGGATTTTATGTAGATAATATTCTATAATTCCGTACCTAGTCAATTCATTTTCTCTTTTGATACTATAATATACATATATGTATATACCTATATCTACGATTTCTTTTGTTTTCTTTTTTTTAACTATGCATATTATTGTGTATTACAATGTAAAAAAACATAATATTTAATTAAATTTTATATTTTTTTACATTGTGGTACACAATAATATTTTCTTTGGATGGGACGTATTCAAAAGTGAAATTCAGGTTTGCCAACGATAATGACCACCGAACAAATCTCTGACTCGTCAGTCGGCACAGCAATATGAATTTCAGAGATTGGTGATCCGAGCGAATTCGGAACTTTCTTCCTACCAAATATTGTTTGAACTTGGTTACACCCTCTATTAGTGCAGCCATTTCCTTTTTGGTTGTGGTGTAGTTCCTCTGGGGACCTGAGAAAACTCGAGAGGACATTCCAATGATCCGTTTGTTCCCCTGATTGTCTATTTGATACGCTAAACTTGAACACGCTCGGTCACTGGCATCGACTTCCAGAATTATTTCTTTATCCGGAATTGGTTTCTTAAGAACTACTTCCTCCTGGAAAATTTCCTTAATTTTATCTAGCGCTGCTTGGTGTTCACTTGTCCATTTAAATTTCACATTTTTCTTCAATAACTGAAAAAACAGGGTACAGGGCATCTGAGTACTTGTTGCTGAAACACCGATAGTAACTTAAGTATCCAATTAAACTCCTTACTTCCTTAACATTCCGTGGTGCTCGAAATTCCATTACTTTTTGAACTCTGTCTTTTCCTATTTCTTCCTGCGAAAGTTCGTAACCAAGAATTTTAATTTTAGTTCTTGCGAATTCACATTTTTGCAATCTCAGTGTTACTCCTCCTTCTTTTAATAATGTTAAGACCTTGTCTACATGTTTTATATGCTCCTCAAAACTAGGGCTAGATATTACCAGGTCGTCGACATAACTATTACAGAAGGGTCTCACTTGATCCCCAGTATATTATCAAGCGCTCTTATGTAGGATGACAAACTAGTGTTTGTGCCGAAAGGCAATTTCTTAAAACAATACGAAATACCCTCATATACAAAGCCTAAGAACTTTTGATCTTCTTCTCTCACTTTCACATGAATGAAAAATTCCACTATATCTAGTTTTGTATAATATTTTATGCCACTTAACGTCTTTAACATGTTTATGGCTGGGATCGGTTGATCGGTCTGTCCCCGAATCACTGTATTCAGTTTTCTAGCGTCCAAACAAAGCCGGACTTTACCGTTGGGTTTTAATACAGCTACCAAGGGCTGGCTATATTCAGATTTTTTCTTAGTAATCACATCAAACGCGATCCGTCGGTTGAGTTCATTTTTAATGAGATTTTGAAATTTGGTGGGAAAAGCATACATTTTAGATCTAATTGGGCTGGAGTCGGTGACTTCTATCGTATGTTCATAATTCTTAATAGTACCAGGCCTTTCGTCAAACATATCTCGATGTTTTATTTATAAGGCTACTAACTCATTCTTCTGCCTAATGTCCAATTCTTCATACTGATTAACATGTTCCTTTATCTCACTGGCTGTGGCTTTAGTTTCTACTTGAAGCCAGTCTGCAGGGGATAGAACTACATTCTCTAATTCGGTTGGGTTAGGGTATTTCCTCTTATCCACCCGATGCATGGGATTTTTTCCCTTAAACTCACACAATTCTACCTGACGAAAAGTGATGGGCACTTCCGGTCCACACATACTTTCACCGGAACTTTCACTTAAATCCCCGCAGTGAAGCATTTCTTCTAAGCTTCTCAACACTAAGTCTGTCTCACTAATCTCGATATCTCGGAAATTAATTTGTACTTCGTGTGGCTTCTAAAGAGTTAGCAGACTCTTTGAATAATCTAAAACTGCACCAGTTTCAGAAAAGAACTGAGAACCTAAAATTAAATCACGATTCAGCCCGAGTACTATAATACCCACTGTATTAAAGATTTTCCCACTAATGACAATTTGTAACATCATCTGCCCCTGGACTTCTGCAACCCGTTTTGCAAATGCAGAGGTAACCTTCATATTATTTACTCTTAAAAAAGCTGGTGTGGGGTGAGTCGATTTCACAGTTTCCCATAATTCCAAGCTCAAAACAGAAATGGAACTGCCATAATCAAGTAACGCATTTACAGGACGTGTGAAAATAATTACATGAATTTCTGGTAAGGTGATGATATTATTTTTCACTACAGGATCATTTTTTGTTTCTAATAATTGATCGAAAATTGCATTAGCTTGTTGAAATTTTAGCTTGTCTAGAGAGACCCTTTTTCCATTCTTTAACATTAATGTGAGTGTATCTGTGTCTGTAAAGGTGTCGAAATATTTTGTTTTCACGATGTTTTCACAAATATTATAATTTTCTATTTCCCTCTTTTCACGATATTCTACTAATTTGACCTGGGTTTCTTTCTCTTCTTCTTCTGCAGAATTAAAATTACTACTATTATTACAAATTAGTACACACTGGGTAGAATTTGTTGGTGGAATACAAGATGCGGTACTCAAGATGTTTGTATCAGAACTTCCCTCAGTGTGTGCAACAAATCCTCATGGCACATGTGAGGTACGTTCTCTAGCATTTGTATTGTTTGCCTGAGTGTTACTATTTCTCTCCGCGGGTGAGGGGTCATTCAACTCTAGAACTTGAATCTGCTCATTGTCGTTGTAATCGTGGTGGTTGTTATTCCTTCTAAGCCGATTCCCCCCGTGACCTATATAAGCACCTTGTTGTGGCCTTGTACCCTACCGCCTGTAGGTGTTGTTTTAATTATAGTTTTGGGGTGAATCACCGTTCCTGTTTCGTGAACGGTTCCTAGGGCCACTTCCCATATTTGCATTTCAGTTGCGTCTCGCATTCGTTCAATTGTTCCGAGGATATGGGTCTTGTGTGTGATTTCCCGTTCTTCCTCCCCGTCTCACTGCAGTTGATTGTCTTTGCTCACGTGAGACTTCCATCACATTGATGGTTTTTCTTTGCGGGAAATTTTCTGGTACTCGGTTCGTGGCCTGAATTTCTTTTACAACCTCCAATAGATTAGCTATCGACTGCGGTTTAGAGGCAATAATTATTCGATAGGCCCATAATGGAAGCTGGCGTGGGATCACTTTAAGCAATGTTTCTTCCTCTAATGGAGGTGAAAGAATCGAGTTTTGGTGTAAAATTTCTGGTAAATATTCACACATGCTCTTGTGTAATTTTACATCATACCGACTGGTAAGGATATTAGCACGCAGGGTTGCCAGTCGTTCTCGACTCAAGTAATTGGACCTAAATGCTTGATCAAACTCCAAGTAGGAAGAAATTTTTGGTTTCATTACCTTATACAAGACTAGCGGACCCCATCAATGTTCTGGGAATGAAAGATAAGCATGATTCGTTACTTACATCTGTCAGTTCAAAATAATTATCTAGGTAAGTCAAAAAGTTGAATGTTTGTGCCTCATCTTCTATTCCACTGTACACTGGTAAATTCAGATCTCGGTGAATGAAAGAATTCATAGCATACGTTAACTAAGCCATTTGGCTATCAGTCCCTGTGATCTGTGAAGCGGGTTGCGGACTCACAGGCGGAAGAAAAGCGTCATGAGGAGCAGTGGGTGTACCCGAAGAAATTTCTTGAATTACTGGTAATTGTAATTCTCCGGTCTGTCTATTCTCTTGATTGTTTACTACGCCTATTTTCGTATTTATCATTTCCTCTGTTTCCTTTCTTAATGTTTCCTTTAAACGTTTCATGGAATCATCTAATTCATGAATTTCTCTCCTAACTTCCTCTCTTAATCCTGTAGGTGAATCCCCTTGCCTGTTCTACAACTACTTCCTGTATTCTTTCTGCTACTTCTACCCTTGTTTGGTCTATCTGATCCTGTATATTTTCTTGTCTCTCTTCTAAACTTACTAATTTGACTCTAAGATCCGTTCTCGTCTGTTCGATTGAATCTTCGGTCGCCTCTAACTTGCGGTTCATATCTCCTAACGTTTGGTTTAATTGTTCGACAGTGGTTTCTAGATTTTCTTGCAATTCTTGTTTTGAATTTTCTAAAGCCTCACCTAGTCTATTTTCAAGAGCTCTCTGCGCATTCTCTAAATCTTTACGCGTGCTTTGAATTTCTAAATTCGTTTTATCAATTTTACTAGACAGTAATTCATGAGATTTTAGCATCCGCGCCTCAAATTCTTTACACAAGAAATTCTGCATCTCTGTCTGTGCATGTACCATCCGGGTTTCACATTCCTTTTGAGAGTTCTGCATTTCTTTCAAAAATGCTAACATCTGACTGTATCCTCCATTTTGTTCATTTCCCCCTTTTGAAATGGGATTACTCGGGTTACTCTTAATCTCTTGATTATTACCTCCCTTACTAAAATTATTTTCTTGGTTATCCTCGCTATTTTCTAAACCTCCTTGGAACTCTGGGCTTCGCGGTTGCGCGTGTTGAATTTGTAGCAGATTCTAATCCATTTTCAGTAATTGACTACGTGTGATAACCATAAATTTGCTAATATCTCTAAAATTGAAATTATCTCTAAATATTATAAATTCTCTTAATTTGGAAAATCTTAAATTTAATGCCCCCTTGAACTCTATTTAAGACACAAATTAGACACATCTATAACAATAACATTTCGCTTTAACACACACCATTTTGAACTTTTCAAAATGATACTAAAATGTTCTTGGAAATTTTGGGGACAACAAAATATTTCATATATCCGCGAAATTTTACAAGATAACTTTTTATCTGATGATAAATTTTCCAGCAGCCTATAGCTAGCATGGAAATAGCCCCACGCTAGGCGCCAAATCGTTAAGGGCATCGCTCTGGATAGTCCATATGTAAAGGGTTCTCTCATGCTCAAAGCTGGATGAATGCGTTTGTATGGTCACCTGAAGTCACCACAAAGAATATATTCTCAAATTTCCAGCACATGAGAGATGGGTGGAGGAAATATTGGCACCTGTAATTCCCTTAGCAGATATAAGATAATCTGCTTAACCAAGAAAAATATTTAGATAATTAATTTTAATCTTCTTTTACAGAATCAATATCCTCCTCCCACGTGGGTTAATATTTTATAGTCGTCTTGCCCCTTTGACGACTTCCCCTGGTTATGGCCTTTAGAATTCAATTTTCTCTGCCATCCTCTTACCAGAGGATCTTCCATCATGAGCTAAAAATTTAAATGAAGAATGGGAAAGAGTGTTCAAAGCCTCTCCTGTACCCGGCTAAGCGGCACATCTGAAAGAGAGATAAGCAAATATACAATGGTACTCACCTCTGCCTCCAGGAACATGGACATCTAAAAGATCACCACTCCAAGATAGACTTACAAATATCTATTTTATTGAACACTAAATCACGGACACTAAAAAACACTATACATCCTTTTATAGACAAAAACTGATCTTTGTAAGCAAATAAACGGGGATCGATCGATCATAATGTGTGCACTTTATGTTAAGCTCTCTCTCTCTTTTTTTAAGAATTTCTATTTTCACTGTCATTGTCACTACATTTTCACTGTATGTAGTCCACTTCTCTTATGGAATTAGTCTTCGTCACTCCAGTAAGACGCTATTGCTTTCGATGTTTTTTTTTTTTTTTGTATTAATCTTCTGGACGATGTGATTTTCTCTCTTCGAGTTCTTTGCTGTTACCACCTTCCATTTACTAGCTTAGCATGATGTTTTTTTTCAAGGCATTTATACCGAAGTCCTTCTCGCCCAGAGATTTTGTCGTGTTGTCTATCAAGAATAAATAACGCCGAACGAACACCAGATGAAACACAACAACAGGCTAGTAGTTACACTGTTCATTACACTTCACCTGATTCAAGTTTCATGTTAATTTTTTCATTGAATTTCACTAGAGGTTATCAAACAAAATTAATTTTCTGAAAAGTAACGATAATCAATAGTAATTGATAGTTATTATTATTATAATTATTCCTTTTAATAGTGAAACACTTTGTTGAGATTTTTGGGCGTTTCAATCAAAGCATTAACTATACACTATCTGGACCGCACTTTATAAGCAGAACTAAACACAGCTTCCCACGAGAATCATTATGTACTTGAGGCGAACGGACCGGTGGTTAACTAAGAACTAAGTGTTTATCCCTTGAGCATCAGCACTTACTTCGGCTAGTTGTCTCTCAAATGTAGTGTACTTTTCTATTGCGGTGAGATATTTAACTTTGTTAGCCATAACGTCATTAGCAAATGTAATAAAATATCTTGTTAAGAGCATTGGCTAACCAAAATGCCTGTCACTGCTAAATAAGATACACCTTTTATTATAATGGAAACAAATTTAAATGATGTTAAAAAGGGTTGCTAGTAACTTAAAATGATTCGTGAAATATAATCACAAATTAAATGTAGTTACAAAATTAATAACTAATTAAAACGTGAAAGCTAGTTAATTGAATGTTTATGAATTAGATGGGAGACATTTCCTGTTACATGGTAAGAATTTTGAACATTTCCTATTGAAAATTACAATTCAACATTTATCCAAATTATGGGATAAGTAGAAGGATAGTCACTTACAATATTATTCGGCAGAAGAGACCAGAAGTTCCAACCTTTGATGGGCAGGAGAGATCCATCTCTATGTTCTGAATCGATGGAGACTTCTTCAAAACAACTACCTTGCTTCTCCACTGTACCAACTGAACCCCGAAGCAAATTTACGGCAGTCTTTTATATGAATCGTCTAACTGTGGTTAAATTCCTCTTAACCTATTTCTGTTGTGACCCACTCACCTACAGAAGTCACGTAGCATAGAACAATTTTTAGAATTTTACTGTTAGGTGGAGACTTCTGGTCTCTTCTAACTCAATGAGCATAGAGAAATAAATTAATCTCTGGTTTTTCCACCTGTATGAAAAATATTTAAAATATATCACTTTTTTTTCGACTGAGATTTTTTTTTACCACATTACCCCTCCTAGAGTAAATTAATCATACATTACTTTTCAATGTATGTTGTGATCACTATTTTTTTTCGATTGTGTGCTGTTTTTTTTCTTTTTTTGTTTAAAGCAAAAATAGCGTTACTTTCACTGATTCCTAAAGGAGTCACTTATTATACACACAGAAAAGAAAATTAAACACAAATTGATGCACTGTTCGTTTAATGTACATTTTTCTGTGAGAAAAAAACACTGTTTACTAACCAGTCTCTTTGACTTCACTTTGGATAGGGTGTAAAGTTCGACGTATTTGATGATTAATTAGCCTTCTTCTTAAAAAGCACACACGGCAAATTCAATTTGTGATTGAGTATCCCAGCGAGTGTTCACTTGGTAGATAAGGTTAAAGCACAAAAGGGGTGACAGTTCTAGTGGTCAGTTATCAAAGTCCACTCCATGTTATTCCGTCGTTTACTTTTGTTACTTATTTATACTTATTAGTCACACTGATATATTGATCGTATTGTAAGAACATAGTCTCAACGAATGTTTATAAGATGGGTCAGTGTTTTTAATCTTAAGATTGAAGTGTTATTAATATAACACATTTGCATGGCTTCGTAACCGAGCTACGAAGATCTTTGTCCTACATTTTCACTGGATGAAAACCATGGACTTAGAAGCTGTGAGATGCACTGCAAAGCTTTGTAGAACCCATAGTCTGTTAGCTGGCACTGCATCACGTCGTGAAGTACTTTGGGCAGCACAGTTATAAGCCTAAGATATTTCCAGTTCAAAAGGCTTTAATGCAGTTTCTTGGAGATATTGAGGACAGTTGGAGAACCAAACTGGGTTTCAATATAGTATTGATATGCAGCTTTGGGTAGTAACTCCGATGATTGCAGGCAGGTCTCCATGGAACAGCTCTGGATCAGCAGGATTCTTATAAGGTCGTCCTAGGATCAGCTTCTGGAGGTCACTGGTAGAAGTCTTTCTGCTTGTGATTTGTGACGTATTGGGTGTCTTGGTAGTTAAGATAGGATGAAGGAGGTGTGTTATAAACGGTAAAGAGAGGGAGAAAAGGTTTTTTTTCCTTCATGCCAGTTATAGTTAATTCATAGGATGATGATCCGTATTACCAATAGAAAAAGCTCCCACATAATCATATTACTGAGACAATAGTCAATTAAATACGGGTAAAATAATGATAATGATGTCTCAAGAGAGATTCCCTTTTACTGAGAGAATGAGGAGAGAATGAAACTATGTCGATAGTAATAAAATAAGTTTTCCCTTAATAATTTCCCATAAATGAATATATTAATAGAGACATTCTATTCGAAACTATAAATATATATATATATTAAACTTAAAACTAAGGCATATTTTATTATGCTAAAGGAGCATCTGTCCATCAAAATATATACAAAGTATAAGGTGCCTTCCATTTCAACTCAGGCAAAAAAATATAAAATTGTACCATCACCATCTCAGATATTGTTGAAACTTTTTTTACAGCAACTAGACATGTTTTTAAGAGACCCATATTTTTTTGTTTTGTCGAAAAAAAATTTCCCGCCAAGTAATGGGCCATCAAAGACGGGGAGTACAATTTATGAATTGTAGAAGACATGGAAAATGGTCAACTTCGGAGCCTCACCATTCGGCTATGGAGACAGGTAGAGCTATAATTCTTGTTGTGGTATGTACATAGGGATATAAATAAACTATATTTTATTATAGTTTGGTTTGCGCATGCGTATCTTTTTGTACATAAATTAACAAATGAACGTAAATTTATCTGAAAAGTCGAAGTTTGCGAATTTTTTTCGAGCACTTCCGGTTCGAATTTTCAAATTCTGTTTTCACGGTTGGTAAGACCTGGTTACCCGCTTTCTGAAAATAATTTTGTATCGCTTCTGTGTGCAACCGTTTTGTCGCAAAAAATTCGAGAAATTGTAAAATTTTCAAAAATCGCCATTTTTGGGCGCCATTTTCTCGAAAACACCATCTTTTAAAATTCTGAAATTTTGTCAGATGGTTCAACTTTACATGAATAATAAACACACCAAATACCATTCTCGACCAATGCTTCATGAATTAACTGCAGCCTTTTAAAGTTAGCGAAGTTTCGTTAACTTTGATGTCACAGTTAGCAACACTGGGAACGATTAAAGTGCAATGATTTGATGATGTTTGTTGTTCACATTCATTAAATGAAGAATAAAAGGTTTTCTTGACTGTTTTTTTTTTTATTATTTTGATCAAGAAGGCTCTCAAATAGTAAAATGGGCCTCTCCCTACTCCTCCGTTTTCTTAAACCGAAATAATCTGAGGTGGAAATTACGATTACGAAACACACAAATTTTAAGTTTACTTGAAATGGCCATGCAATAAATTCTGATGATCTACAAAAAGCCTGAACTATTACCTCAATGATGATTTGGAATGCTCCAGATAAAGTCTCAATTATGTGCGATGTCATTACAGTAATTGAAAAAGGGCAAAAAGTTAAAAAAAAAAAATCGAAACGTTTTCTTACGGGTTCCAAAGAAATTTACTGACTTTTTAAACAGAACAATCCCAACATAAGAATGGGTCACTCGGAATTTTACAGTATTCGACTAAAGTGGGTCAGTCCGCAACCTGCGAGGGAAGTGTGTATGTGTGTGTGTGTGTTGTGCAAATTTTAAGTTAGCTGCTACTGCGTTGCTACAAATCAAAGGTGCTGCCTGTATTGAAGCTGTCATGAGTGACCTATTTCCTTTAGTAGTATGATCCGTAGAAAATGACAACTGTCTTCTTCAAGAATGTGGTGAATGTCCTGGAGTGGAAGGAGTAAGTGTGGAATCTTTAATTATTGATCCTGATGAAAATGAAAGTGTTACGTATGCCATATGGGAAAACAATAAATCTCGTTAAAAAAACTGACACTTTCTGTTTTCGTATCGTACATTGCTTGTTTAACTGTAAGAATTGTAATTCATGACTACATCAAGAATTAATTGCTACCGAAAAGCACCGTATAAAATTTTAAGATACAAATTCTATTTTACTTCATGTGGACTTCACTGAAAACTGGACTGTTATTCTGCAAAGTGAAATTCAGAGTTATCACCGGAATATGAAACACCTGACAGTTTTGTTGTAATAAACGAAGATAAAACACACGATTCGGCTCATATACTCATAACCATAGACAAGATTCTAAAAATACTCGAAGAAAAGCGAAAATACACTTTATAGAAAAAGGTTTGAATACGAGAAAATAAGTGTCTACAATTTCCCAAACCGTGTCAGTGATTTCTGATGGCGCTGCATCCCACTTTAAAAATCGATTTAAGATGTTCGAGATGCAGACAGGTCCAATAAAGCAGTGGTTTTGCAGTGAAACCGGCCATGCATGGTCTCTGCGACGGTATTGAGGGGGGGGGAGGTCTAAAGAATGTGGCAACGTGGCATAACCGTAGGCAAATACAGATACACAGTATTAAAACCACAGAAGACAAAAAAATGAAATGAAATCTTACGATTATGCCGGTTAGGCTAAAGAAGACTGTGCTTATGAGAAATGAATGAAATGCAGTAAGTGTGAGGAAACGGGATAACCCCAAGAAAACCTACGAGCACGATGTTTGTCCACCACAAAGCCCACACGGCACGATCTGGGATCGAACCAGGGACCCCAAGTACCGGAGATGCACGCTCTACCACTGAGCCACCGCGCCCCCACTAAAACCGCAGAAGAATTCGTGAGTATAGTGCAAGTACAAACTCCGGGTATTACTCTCGTTTTGTTGCCTGGAACTGGATTCGACGACTTCCGGAAGAAAAAAAGGAAAAGTATGCGACCGGTAACTGGTATTCAACGAAGTCATCTTTGGCTTTCGGAAAATGGCGAAGTTTTTATGGCAGTAATGGGTCACCATGAACTAACTTCATGCTTCCCCCAAAATCGAACTTCTGCAATTCAAAGTATAGATTTAAGAAATCTGCAAAAAGGAACTTTTGTTACATACATATATGTATGATAACCAGTGGTGCGTAGCAGAAATATTATGAATAAATCATGAATTACGTGAAGTTGAAGTGCTGTATATGCTTCCACATGGACCTTCAGCATTTGTGACTATCGACAATGTGCTACGCAGGGGCGGATCCAGGACGGACTTCTGGAAGGGGGGGGGTAATACTGCTACTTAGAGCTACTTTTAAGAGCTCCAAACTCTGAGATCGGTTTTATTTATATTTAAAATAAAATAAGTTTCTTCCCCCTAGATCCACTCCTGGACAAGTTGTGAGTGAGCCAACACCTATGGAGCACCTGCACGGTTAAATGCTATTAGACACCAATCAAGCAAATGATTGGTCCATGTAAAAAATAAAAAAAATCAGTGAAATTTTGTTTCCGAAGACCATTTTAGGTAAGTGAACTTGAAATTTGTGCATTTCGCAATCGTAATTTCCACCTCAGATTATTTCGGTTTAAGAAAACAAAGGAGTAGGGGGAGGCCCATTTTACTATTTGAGAGCCTTCTTGATCAAAATAATGAAAAAAAACAGTCAAGAAAACCTTTTATTCTTCATTTAATGAATGTGAACAACAAACATCATCAAATCATTGCACTTTAATCGTTCCCAGTGTTGCTAACTGTGACATCAAAGTTAACGAAACTTCGCTAACTTTAAAAGGCTGCAGTTAATTCATGAAGCATTGGACGAGAATGGTATTTGGTGTGTTTATTATTCATGTAAAGTTGAACCATCTGACAAAATTTCAGAATTTTAAAAGATGGTGTTTTCGAGAAAATGGCGCCCAAAAATGGCGATTTTTGAAAATTTTACAATTTCTCGAATTTTTTGCGACAAAACGGTTGCACACAGAAGCGATACAAAATTATTTTCAGAAAGCGGGTAACCAGGTCTTACCAACCGTGAAAACAGAATTTGAAAATTCGAACCGGAAGTGCTCGAAAAAAATTCGCAAACTTCGACTTTTCAGATAAATTTACGTTCATTTGTTAATTTATGTACAAAAAGATACGCATGCGCAAACCAAACTATAATAAAATATAGTTTATTTATATCCCTATGTACATACCACAACAAGAATTATAGCTCTACCTGTCTCCATAGCCGAATGGTGAGGCTCCGAAGTTGACCATTTTCCATGTCTTCTACAATTCATAAATTGTACTCCCCGTCTTTGATGGCCCATTACTTGGCGGGAAATTTTTTTTCGACAAAACAAAAAAATATGGGTCTCCTAAAAACATGTCTAGTTGCTATAAAAAAAGTTTCAACAATATCTGAGATGGTGATGGTACATGCTCTGCCTGAGTTGAAATGGAAGGCACCATAAAATATTGTAACTTTAGTAAGGACACAGCTGACCTAAGAGATCACAGTTATCAATAAGATTGCTTGAAGAGTGGGTGGCCTACAGGTAAATACTTCGGTGAACAAGGGTGTGTGGGTTGGCGCGGAAGGTTTGTTATCTGTGAAATTGTTAAGATTTCGGAATTTTGTATAGGTGTTAAGGGAACAGGGTTTTCGCGTATAACACGTCCGTAAGTACGATAAATAATCACTGAAAGGTATACGAAAAATATTTACATTCTACAGTTGTTAAGAATAACGTTAGTTGGCATACTGGATGGAAACAATGATATTTGGACTGCATCAATATATTCAAGTGAGAAAGATTTAGTATAGAAATCTATCTTGAACGAAATAACTTTCACTTTTTCCGTTTTTCAGTGTATTCAACAAACAACTAAGGAATCCAGGTGTTTGGGCTTGGGGGAGGAAGGAATTCCCAGACCAGATGTTTTGACAACTCGCTCATTAGAAATAAAAAGAAAAATACTCGCTTGTGATTGGTTGGCAAAAATGAAAGTTTTTTTTTTCGGGGTCTAAGCGCAGTGAGATACTTCTTATCAGTAATGCAGAAGCGTTTACTGTAAACATTTAAGAGATGGATTGGTTAAAAATAAAAGATGTTTCCCCCTTATTAGTGTACGTGTGAGATATGTATCCTGTGCAATGGAAGTCGTGAACCTGTTAAATGCAGTGGATGATTGATTGTGATATGTCGGAAGTTCTTTTTTTTTCTTTTTAATCATGGAACGTGAGACAAGGTCGTTAGTTCTATGAGTTAAAGTTTTTGGTGTATTAACGAGTGTTGTGCTTCCAGAAGTTCCTATATTTCGTTTCAAATTGTACGTCAGGAGCTACGTCAGGAAAATAGTGCTTTAATCTAGTCTTAGAGATTGGTTGTATCTTTCCATCCATTTCTACATTGTAGGAGTTGTTGTCAATCTTCAAAATTAGACGGAATGGACCTAAATAATCCTGTCTGAAAGCAGCTGGTTCATTTGGTTTGCGATATATATTTTTTACTAATACCATTTGGTTAGGTTGATACGTGGTTGGAACTTTCTTTGATTCGATTTTAGCCTTTAGATCGGTGAAAGCTTTATGTCTCTGGTAGTTGACTAATGATCGTAGCTCGTCTAGATGTAACAGGCGATCATGATTATCTGTATCTTGAATGGGAACTCTTAATAAATTATCAATAATCAGTCGAGGCTGGACGCCATACCCGAGCTCAAACGGACTAGAATAGAATTTAGTATTGGGAGTTTGATTCGCTGAGGCAGTCGCTTGGGGTAAAAATAGGTGCCAATCTTCCTTGTTGTTTCTTGAAAGGAATTTTAGCGTATTCTGAACTTGTATTTTCTGTTCCACTGCACCTTGCGAAAAGTGGCCTAAAGGTAAGGAATATTTCACTGAAATGTTCATGGACTGCAGAAATTCTTTCGTCTTCGCACTTGTGTGATTGCTTGATTTGTCAAGTAAAATTACCGAAGGTACCCCATATGGTATTATTATTTGTTCCATTAGGAAAGATATGAACGTGTCTGACGTCATATCTTTCACTGGGTGAGTTATGCAAAAGGATGATGCCATATCAACAGCAACATATATGTATTGATAGCCTCCGGAAGTTGTTTTTGGAAATTTTCCACACGAATCAAGTACAAAGGTGTGAAAAAGACTTGTGGGATGGTGCGTTTGGACGTGAAGATTATTCTGTTGGTAGTTTCTTTTGTTTTTGGCGCAATCTGGGCAGCTTCGTATCTTTTCATACAACCAATTTTTCATGTTACGTATGAAGTATTTAGATCTTAATATATAGTATGTCTTTAGGTACCCTGGATGTGTTAATTGATTAGCATGTACCTCTTGAAAAACAGTGTTTCTTAACACTTGTGGTACACATACTAACAACCTAGGGGACGTGGTTGAATGTATTTTTCTGTATAAAATGCCATCCATAAAAGTGAATTGCTTGCGCCACAGATTGATCTGTGGGTGGCTTTGATCTTGTGCATTCAAAGTGTTTATGACCTTTGAAAAATAAGAATCTTGTCTTTGCAAACTAGCAATGTCTGTTTTGCTGTCCAATACTAACAGACTTAAGGGGTGGACGTCAGGTTCAATGATTTCAAGATCTTCATCTTTAAAGGGTAGGGGGTTACGAGATAGCAGGTCACTGATACTATTTTGAGAACTTTTTACATGTGCTATAGAGAAGTTGAAAGAATTAATATACTCGAGCCAACGTATGTGCTTTGCTGAGAGGTTCTTTGTATTCTGGAGTGCCGATAACGATTTATTATCGGTTACTATAGCGAATTTAGCACCTAACAAGTATTTTCTTAATTTCACTAGCGAATAATATATGGCAAATAACTCTTGACTGTAAATAGGAAGAGGTTTGACGCGGGTAGGGTGACGCGCGCTAATGTAATGAACGGCATGCCAATCACTTTCATTTTCTCGTTTTTGCAGCAGAACGCTTCCGATTCCAATACTTGAACTGTCACACATGAGTAAATGTGTGTTTTCTGTAGAAAATATTGTTAAAACTGGTTCTATTGTTAATAGTTCGCGTGCAGTTTCGAATGCATCTTGAATATGCTTGTCCCACTTAAGAGTTCGGGGGGAACCTTTAAGAGCGTCATATAATGGTGCTAAGATGTTTGAAATGTTTACCAAGTAAGAGCGATAAAAATTAATTATAGCAAGCCAGGATTTTAATTTTTTAACAGCAGTAGGCCTAGGGATTTCCAATATGGCCTCTAGTTTAGAAGGATCCGGTCTGATCTGACCATTCGAGACCACATGTCCCAAAAATTTGGTAGAGGTAACACCGAATTCTGATTTTTCTAAATTAAAAAGAACAGAGTGAGCTTAAGCTTTTTCCAATACTTGCTTTAGGGTATCAAGAAGCTCTTCAAAGGAATCAGAATGAAGAAGAAAATCATTTACGTAGATTAAAAGACGATTTCGCGGGATGTCTTTGAAAATTTCTTTTAAAATTTGTTGCAAATTTGTGGACGCATTTACATGGCCCTGGGATAACGTTTTAAGCGAAACTGAGCATGTGGCAAATCAATATCACGAAGCGAAAATGCTGTTGCATCTCTGTCTTTTTCGTCTAACTCGATTTGGAAAAAAGATGAAGACATATCAATTGAACACATGAACCTTGAGTTCGAAAGATGGTCTAAAATATCACTCATAGGAGTGATTGGTTCAGCTATAGATACACAGTGTTGTGACAATTTTCTCAAATCCAGGACGAGCCGTATATCATCCTTAGAATTCGGTTTTAACACAGCAATCGCGTTATTTCTGTAAGGGCTATTGGCAGGTTCTAATATTCCTTGGTCGAGAAGCTCCAAGACCTTCTGTTTGACTTTCGGTCTAAGGCGGTGAGGCACCGAAAAAGGTACAACCTGAAATGGGGTACCATTTACTAAATCCAGTGAAGCAGAATAATTCGTGATTTTTGTAAAGTCTTCTTTACTCCATTTGAAAGCACATACATGACTGAGTAAGATATCTAGTATTTGCTTTTGTTGATCGTCACTAAGTTTAGTATTTATTTTAAATTTGGTGGGGTCTACAAGGTGTGTGATTTTTTCGTGCCTTTCTTTTTTCTGTGACTCTATTTGATCTGGAGTAAGATCATACAATTTAGTGACAATATTAACCTGTTGAGTTTGATATTCGCTATTGAAAGGAATGCCAGAGACAATAACAGTACCCTTCTTAAAATGCTGAGCGTGGTCAGTGGGGTTGACAAGGGGGATAGCGGGGAAAGCAGCGTTGACTACTGTGTGAACAGTGTAACACGATTTCATATTTTTGTGAATGGGAGAATTGACGTAAAACTCTCTCACGTCACCTTTCATAGGTAGACTTAGTTCAAGAATAGAAACGCTGTGAGGAGGAACCGTTACTGGCCTGGCAACTTCGAAAAGGTAGTTGCGGGTGGCTGGAATGTTAGCGGAAACGAATTTAGAAACCGTAACCTGAATATTGTCATAGTGTTGCGAAGGTGGTTTTTTCCCAAAACGTTTCAAGATTAGCTCATTTTCAGTATAATCTAACTTTGCAGAATATTGATTTAAGAACGGGTTCCCTATTATTATAGGCATTTGTGCTGATGGAGAAACACGAAAAAGTACGCTGAATTGTTTATGTCCTATAAAGATAGGAAGTGTAATAGCTTTGAGTAACCGAACTGGCGTATTAGAAATTCCATGTAGAGTTGTGGATAAATTAAAACAATGGGAGTTTGGTGGCAAAGCTGATAAAGGTATAATATTACATTCTGCTCCCGTATCCAAGAGAAAATGATGTTGTTTCTCACTTATTATGCCTTTAATAAACGTTAACTGACGCTTCTTAATCAAGGGGGTACGCACCTGACTGCAATTTGGCTGGGATGGTCGTGGGATCGAGTCCCAGTGAATATCGTTCGTTTTTACGTTATCTAAATCATTAACCCCGTTGCTACTCTTGGTTTGGGGAGTCACAGTTGACGAAGTCACTGCGTTAAAGGACGAATTTCTGTTAGTGGTTATATACTTATTGTATTGGGGTTTAAGGTTCGAACTAGGTGCGCTGCCAGCATTATCTATACAAACGTTATGTGAGGCGGGCACCGCGTCACATTGTTGCAGACGCTGGTTTGAATCAGGCACAGTGTCAACAGTGTTACTAGGCAGCCTACTACTGCTAGATATTGGCCATTCTACCCCGTGCGGAGGTTCTGGCTGGGAAACCTCCGTTTGATTTATTAGTTTTTTTGATTGTCTGGGAGGAAGGTAGCAAAGGGTGATGGGGTGGATTGATTAGCTACAAACGGACTAGCATACGGATTGAGTGCTGAGGGAGAGAAATTTGGAAATTGGTAGGGAAAAAATGCTGGATACATCATCGGAAGTACGTTAGAAAACATTGAAGAATATTGACTTCGGTTATTGTGCTTCCTAGAAACTTTTGAACGAGAATTCCTGAATTGTTGTTTCCCGTTATGGGAATTTTGTTTCTGGGTACCATTCTTAGGATTGGAAGTGTCTGTGTTATTAGACTGATGGCACGAACAATCCTTCGATTTAGAGCGGGACCGTGAATGGTCATAACAACCATTTTGTGTATTGCTATGGGAATGAGTACATTCCCGACATTCGGAGAAAGAATTTTTTCTTTCCCTGCGTTCTTTACTAAACTGTCTATCGCGACTAGGAGATCGTGAAAATTTTCCTTTAGAACATTTGTGATCATAAAAATGTTCTGATTTGCTATTATACGACAGATCTCTGCCTTTTTGTGGAGGAACCGAAGAAAAGTGAAGGTGGGCGTCTGCAAACGCCACTGTGTGCGGGGTGCTTTGACTGTTACAATATGTGTTCATCTGAACCTGTAGATTTCCTAATTTAGAGATTATGTTATTCAACGCATCGTCTTGTGACGTATTAGGCGTGGTGATGGAAGACTGTGGAGGGATAGTTAATGAAGAGAGACGTCTTTGAGCTAAGCAATCTGCCCTTGGGCGAATTTCAGCTACGGTAACAAATTGATCGAAATTATTAATGGTTTGTTGGGAAAAGTCAAGGATGTAAGTAGGTAACATATTGGTAATTGTGTCCTGTAAAAAATCTGAAAATGCAGGTTGGGGATCAAGCTGCTGACTGAAATATTTTTTCTGTATATGTAATGTAAAAGAGATTCGCCGTTCTGTTGATAACAGCTTCTGTAATTCTCAATGTCAGATAATGGTGCGGTATTTGGTCCAAATTGTTTCAAAAAAGCGGATTTTAAATCATTCCAAGTTAATGTTGCATGAGACGGCTTTGAATGATACCAGAACTTTGGCACGTCACTTAAACATAACGGAAAAATAGTGCGACGTTTAGTATTGTCCCAATTAGAGATTGCTGCAATTCTTTCAAAATTCGCCAGAAAGCGATCGGCGCGTTCAGTTTGTTGACCCGAGAATATAGCACAGGAAGAGGGAGGGGGGATTGACCCATTGATGAAGCGGAATTTTCTTGAGACATGTTTCTCGTATTCGCTCTAGTGCGGCGAGGTCTAGACATAACAAAACTCGCACAATAATGTGAAAACTAAGTCTATTGGTACACAAACCATAAATAACATAACACAATTAAAATGGAATGAGAATAATGTACAAAAAGTGGAAAAATGCATTTGCAATTGATCAAAGGAAATGTAAGAGATTCTTAGCATGTCATATATCGCCTAGAGAGCCATGTGGTGTACTTTTCTATTGCGGTGAGATATTTAACTTTGTTAGCCATAACGTCATTAGCAAATGTAATTGAAATATCTTGTTAAGAGCATTGGCTAACCAAAATGCCTGTCACTGCTAAATAAGATACACCTTTTATTATAATGGAAACAAATTTAAATGATGTTAAAAAGGGTTGCTAGTAACTTAAAATGATTTATTGAAATATAATGACAAATTAAATGTAGTTACAAAATTAATAACTAATTAAAACGTGAAAGCTAGTTAATTGAATGTTTATGAATTAGATGGGAGACATTTCCTATTACATGGTAAGAATTTTGAACATTTCCTATTGAAAATTACAATTCAACATTTATCCAAATTATGGGATAAGTAGAAGGATAGTCACTTACAATATTATTCGGCAGAAGAGACCAGAAGTTCCAACCTTTGATGGGCAGGAGAGATCCATCTCTATGTTCTGAATCGATGGAGACTTCTTCAAAACAACTACCTTGCTTCTCCACTGTACCAACTGAACCCCGAAGCAAATTTACGGCAGTCTTTTATATGAATCGTCTAACTGTGGTTAAATTCCTCTTAACCTATTTCTGTTGTGACCCACTCACCTACAAAAGTCACGTAGCATAGAACAATTTTTAGAATTTTACTGTTAGGTGGAGACTTCTGGTCTCTTCTAACTCAATGAGCATAGAGAAATAAATTAATCTCTGGTTTTTCCACCTGTATGAAAAATATTTAAAATATATAACTTTTTTTCGACTGCGATTTTTTTACTACACAAAAGTCGTAGAGACTCTCTCTACCTTCATTGTTTTCGGGGTTGTTGACCTTTTCCCCTTTGTGATGTGCCACCCGCGTTGAGCCGGCGACATTTTGACAAATTTGTAAATAATTCAAAATTTACATTCTGTCACTCCATTTTCTGTATCTATACGTACACTTAGAGTTTATCCACACACCCCCAGTATGTCTTTTATACCAAACAATTATTACAATTTTATTAAATCAGGATTTTATATCATGTTTACTAGTCGTGGAGGCCCGTTAGGAATCTCCAAGCAGACGTTTTGTGTCTCTGGTGTTTAGTGCACTCTAGTGGCAGGTTCTAAAATTACCTTCTTGCAGGCCGGAAATGGTGGACCTGTCTGCTTCTCTGCCCTGTCGCGACGAAACGCTGTAACTTTGGCGAAGCATTTTTGAGAAAAACAGCCGTAAAGTCGCCACAGACCGACTAATTTCCTACTTACATCGAAATTCTCTTTGGTATATTTTCAAAAGTATTTGACTCAGCTCAATGCTGGGCCTGGTGAACATAAATATCGGTGGCGGGAAATTCAAAAATGCTTATAGCGACAAAACAATGTAACTCATTTTATAGCGTTTTGTCGCGACACGGCAGTTCTGTTTCTCCTTTTACATTTTTTTAAAAATTAACTATGAAATGTTTACATACAACAAATAATAATCACACATATAATAAAGTATATGAGTAATTTACTTATTTTTATAGATCCTTGGAGTTGTAACCTTTTTCGAGATTAGATAAAAAAAAAATCCGTGTTGGTGGTGAGTTGTCTGCTCTTCCACTCTCCAGACATACCACTCGACACCCTCCAGGGGTGGCTGAGAAAAATCTTTTCGAGTGAATTGGAAGCACGTGGGAAACAAAATACGATGCAGGGTCGCGTAAAACATTTTTCCTTACTAGTATCGGCCTTTCCAAGGACATTTTAATATTAAATATTACTTATTAATAATATACTCTTTAAATCTGGTACTCCTGACATAAACGCTATGTTTTCTTTCTCCTTTTTGCGGTCAGGCTTACCAGCCAAACTTTACCTGACGGTATTTCTCAGAGGTGTAAAATTACGGGTCAGATTGAATTTTTCATACTTATTATCACAAAAATTTAGCATTAAAGTGTATACCCGCAAAGAATAGAGTTGAGTTTGGAAGTAACAATAGTTGCTAGTCAATGCTTCTAACTTTATTTCATTTCTCTGATGTCTGTTCCTTATAGAATATACGTTATAAACATGCTTCTTTTTGGACATGCCCTTTACTTTAGGTTAGCAACTATGTTAGCTCAAAGGTTGTTGAACTCTTGGCTTCTCGAATTTTCCTGTTGTGTGATGTGAAAGTTGAAATTTTGTAAAGATGAGTGCTTCTTAGACAGAGATTTTTTTTAGTAATATGTTTAAACTCTAATATGAATATCATTTTTGAATATAAATACTTCCATTTATACCTATTTATATCTGAATTAATCCTAATATAATTAAAATTACTACTTAATTTGGCTTTTAAATTAAATTACATTATATATGTAAATTACTATATTTACATTTTGATATGCAAAACAGTTGGTGGGGCTGGCAGGTTACAGTCTGAATATGTTTCCAAGTTTATGTGAACAGGAATGTATTACTGAAGCAGCCCGAAAATGTCCTCAATCTTGTTGGAATAGGACGTACTATTGAGGTCTCAGATCTTAAGTAATAATAATAATAATAATAATAATAATAATAATAATAATAATAATAATAATAATAATAATAATAATAATAATGATAATAATAATAGGTTTCAAAATGTTGCTCTAAAATTAGGGAAAACTTACAGAAAAATCGGGAATTCGGGGATTGGGTCCGGACCTTCAGAACACATTTCTGCAACTACCCAAATATTCAACGAAAGCGTTCCACTTAAGTTTTATGCAAAAAGTGTTCTACCGTACGTTTGAAGGAAAATAACTGTAATAAAAGTAACCGAAAATCAGTGAAGAGTAAGGCATATAATAAACTAACTTTTAGGATATGTAGAAAAAATTATACAAGCTTTACTACAAAAATTATACACAGACCATAATTCGATGAGCTCCGAAATACAAAGTAATAAAATAGCATACAAGATTCAGTCTACAGAGCAATTGTTACTTATGGACATACACTATTCCGAGAATCGAGATAAGACGAGAAATGTTTACAGTAATTTTCGTCTCCTCTCGATTCTCATCTCGAAAGCGTGACGATAATTCGAGTTAGCCTTGTCCCGTTTCGAATGTAAAATGTTAAGTCTCCTCTCGACTTTGTTGGTTTTGTTATAGTAACGAGAAGATAAATTCCTCTTCCCGTGGGCAACACTCAACAAAACCGCAATATTCTTGCGAAATGTCACGTTCATCCTTGTAATTGTATGACCTCAGCGATAATGATATCCTACGTTGTAATGTTCTACGAAATAATAATTATTATTCCTGAAGATTTGATAGTCCAAGTATTGAAACATCCAAGTATTCAAATATCTGAATATAATAAAACGTGTGTCATCGCGGATCAATTGCCAGGAAAAAGTCTAAACTAAATAATAATAATAATATTAACTCGGGATCCGTCCCGAATACGTCAGATTACTAGCCAAACGCCTTGACCACTAAGCCACGATCACTACGCGGTGAGTGGTCCGTCCTTAGTTTGTTTTCTTGTGGTCTCCGTCCCTCCAGTTACAAAGTTATTCTTATTTTTCTTCGTTTCAAAAAGTCTTTCGTGTTTCTTTTAGTGATATAAGTCAATAATATTTGGCAATGTTTATATTAATAAGTTGAGTTGTTCTCAGACTTTCGGTTTACAATTTAGTTTCTTCTCCACACTAAACTACAGATATAACAGATTTAGTTCTCATACTTGCATTTGGTTCCAAAGCAATCGACATTACGAGGTCAAAGATTTATGTCTGCCACAATTTATAACATCAGTTTCAAGAAGAGTTAAACAATGTAGAGCTGCGACAAACATCGTTTTGAGAGATAGTTCTATATTATTTTACCACTCAAGACGCTCCTTGTAAATTTCAGCGTAATTAATTTAATATCTACCAAGACACATATGTTTCTATGGTAGAGAAAATATACTGTTTTACACTCAAAATTTTTTAAAAGGGTTGTCCTAACGGAGACTTGGGTTCTTAAGCCTTCATTCGGCAAACTGAAAATTTCTGTGTTTATTCCTATTTTTAAAAATCAAACTTTGGTTTCCATTTTTTCACCCTCCGACCATTACTTCATGACATAACACTCAAGTTAGAAGATATCAGCAGAAGTGAAAGAATAGTCGAGGTGTTTAGTTTTGCCCACGAGAAGAGTAATTTCTCTTCTCGTTACTACAACAAAACAAACATAATCGAGACGCTATGTGTTTGCTTATAATGTGTTTGCTTGTTGTGGGTGAATGTGTCCGCTCTGTGCAACAAGCTTTGACGTGTTTACCTTCAATGCTGCTTTCCTTAGCAATCAAAAATGCTGTTGTTTTCCATTTCTTTTTCTTTTATTTTTGTGAGTGAATTAGTTTAATGAACCATATCGTTAAAAAGGACAAATACCCTTAAATATGATTTTGTTGATGTTTCGCAACGACCAAGTACCTTGAGTTTGCATCAGTGGCTTAGTGATATCTTGAAGTTTTCTGTTGATGATGTATTAAGTGTCGCCATGGGTGTTTATCCCAAATTGTTATATGTGAAACTTTGTACCGAAGAGCTTTGTGAAACAGTTTTGCGTAATTCTGACGGAACTGCGTACTACACTGATATAGATGGGAAACATCCAGGACCAGTTTTGTGGCCTGATGTGCAAATTGTACAAGTTAAGTTGCTTTGTACGCCATGGAACTTGACAATGTTGAAATTAGAAGAGTTCTTGGGGATTATGTCGACATGAACTAAAATTTCTGATGAACTCTATTCTGCTCATCATGTTTACCCTATACGAACCGGGCGTAAATTAATACGAATGGAAGTGAAAGACCTCTTCCATCGTTTGTTGTAATCCAAGGACAAAACTTTTGTGTTACATTCCGCAATCAGATCCGAACACGTCTCAGGTGCAATGGGGCACGTATATGTTTTAATTGCCCCCTTCGAGTTCCCATTGATCCCAACAGTTGTACAGCTAAGGTAGCCCCCAGATTCTGCACTAATAATTCTACAGATCTTCTCATGCCTAAATTTGACAGTCTGCCCATTACTCCCCGAAATGAGATCAAACCTACCAACAGTGTAATATGCTCATCTTACCTAAGTGTTCCTACAGTAGATGCAACACACTTTCCAGAACTACCAAATGCGAGTGTTTCCTGTGAGCCGAACAATGACAATAGTGTCTCCTCAGAATTGCCCGTACGTGCGTGTGCTAGTCCTTCGACTGAAAAACCAGACACCTCACAGCAGTTACCAATTACATCTGATGTCCCCTTATCTAATTATGTTCCTGATCTTTAACAAGTTTTTAGAGAACAGGAATTCTCTTCGATTACCTCGGCTTCTACGACAGTTTATCGTAACGAGTGCTGTACTTCTGGCTCCCAGGACTATTGTGGTTCGTCTGAGGACATGCTTCGTGTCCCCCCCCATCCCTGCCTCGTGACATGCAGGATGCTTCTCCTATCACGGACTTCGATGCAATTAATGACGAAAATCGAAATCGCCACAAGCGTACCAAACGTAATGAACTGAGTCAAAAACGTTTTAAGAAGTGTGAAAATGACCCGAACACATCTATTGTGTCCACAAATATTGATACTATGTCATAATATTATTGTAGATGCATGCGTTATGTTTCAATGGCTCCAGATCAATTGTGTTGCGATAAGTTATCATCTTCTGTACTGCGTTAGATTGACTTCTAAGTCGTTTCGATGTTCTACGCTTCCATTTACAGTTTTACTTGTTTGTAATTATGTTGTTATCTTTATTTTCTCCGCTCTTTCTTTTGTGTTGGTGGTGTTATGTTTTCTAGTGTGATGATGCTTAAAATTACTACGATTGACATTAATAACTTGCAAAGTTATCCAAGCCTTCAAGCAATCTCCACTTCGTGAATTTTTACATGTAGAGAGTATTGATGTTCCACTTTTACAAGACGTTGGTCTTTTTGAATAGAATCTCTGTTCAACCTATATTGTAGAAAATAATTTTGACAATAATGCCACAGGTACAGCGATTGTTTTTAGCGATTCAACAAGTTTCTCTTCTCCTGTGTTTCATCCATCCGCTCGAATAATACGTAGTAACCTGGCCGATATCAATCTTGTCAATCTTTATTCAACGAGTGATTCACACGCTCGAACCAGGCGAAATACCTTCTTTTCCCAGGACGTTGCTCTGTCGCTTGGACCCAATGTCGACTGGTTAGTTTTGGCGGGAGATTACAATTGTGTTTTAAGGCCTGAAGATCAAACGCCGGGATTTAACTACTGCCATGCTCTCCACGAATTAGTGAATGGACTTCATTTACGAGACACATGGATCTGTCTGAAGCCGCAAGCACGGGATTCCACTTACTTATCACACCAGAGTGAGTCTCACCTTGACCGCATATATGTATCTCCTGTATTGGTGTCATGCATTAAGCAAATTGAAGTTGCCCCCACCTCCTTTTCTGATCACTCTGCTTATAATGTCTTTCACCATTCTTGATCTAACTCTTGAACGAGGTCTCGGTTATTGATACTTCAACACATCGTTATTGGAAGATAATCAATTTTGTGCTGAGTTTCAATCCAAGTGGCATTACTGGCTTAGACAACGTCAACACTTTTCCACTCTTAGTGATTGGTGGCATGCTTATTTTAAACCACGATTTGCACGTTTCTGTCGGTGGCACTTATCTGAAAAGTCCAGAGATCTTCGTAATCTGCTTTACTTTTATACCACGTGTTTGCGAGAAGCTCGCTGTGCTTCTGTTTCTGACTTCACCATGTTCTCTCAGGTTAAGCGTTATCAAGCCTTGCTCCTCAATTTGCATCGCTGCCGTGTAGCTGGTATCAAGGTCTGAAGCAAGGTTCCAATCACAAATACTTATGAAGAGCCATCATTACATCATGTCCTCAAAGAAATCAAACGAGTCCAAGGAAAATTGATTTATCGAATTACTGATGACGAAGGACATCTTCATCAGGATGCTGCTTCCATTAAATATGTTTTTGGTTGCACTACTCTACACTTTATGGTATGGATAACATTATTCCAACGTGTGAGCAATTTTCTACAGCATCCTCTGCTCTTCCTGATGATGCAGCACAGAAATCTGTTGTTCGACCTTCTAGTATTGAAGATGGACAGCACGCTATCCTTGCTGCTCCCAAAGGTAAATCTCCTGGACTCGATGGAATATCTGCAGAATGATATATTGAGTTTTTCCCTCTAATTGGTGAAATACTGACCTGTCTCGCTAATTAGTATTTTAGTAATAACCCACAGCGACTGTATCGTAGCCCAGGCGTTACTAAATTTATACCTAAGCAAGCACGTCCCACAAGTGAAACTCAATATCGCCCTACCACTCTCCTTAATTGTGATTATCAGTTACTTGCCCGTTGTTTGAACAACAGACTTAGACTCTATGTTGATATTCTCGCTCGCCCATTTCAATATGCAAGAGTAGGTGTGAAGAAAATATACCACGTACTCCAAACTATTCGTGACGTTATCGCAAATTTTCAGACTCACACTACTAGTCATGCCTTGCTTGCTTTAGATTTTAACCAAGCCTTTGATCGTGTAGAACACAATTATTTGTGGTCACTATTGAAGCATATGAGCGTTCGAGACTTATTTGTTCCTTGGATTCGCATCCTGTATGATGATGCGCAATCAAAATTAAAAATCAATAGGTTCTTGACTACACCTTTTCAACTCAAACGCAGCGTCAGGCAAGGATGTCCATTAAGCATGACTCTTTTTGTAATTTCTATCTGTCCCTTACTCTACAGAATTGCCGAACGTATCCAAGGTCTTACCGCCATTTCACATTATCCGGCGATTTGCCGGATCCGTTTCCGGAGAATTGCCGGACCAGGTTGTAAGAGATTGCAGGCAATGTAGCTTTTCACATATGTGCGGAGGTCACCGGACATTTATCCGGCAAGGAAAAGCAGCCGGATATCCCTGCTAGAATCCGGTGCAGCAGATTGCCGTGTATAGCCAAGCGGGACATTACAAGCAATGAAGCTCTTCACATATACGCGGAAAACTGCCGGACGGGTGTTGGGGAGGAAGCAAGTGTTGCCTGGAATGAGTAGAGAGTGGCTGCGATAATACGGATGCGTGTGTTTTACGTATATGTATGTGTATGTGTGGAGCGTGTTTGTGTATCTGGTTATGTTCTAGCCCAGTACACGTGGAGTAATTTTAACAAAACCTTTTACGTACAATATTTGGGAAAAGATTACATGTAAATATAATCGAAAACGACCGATACTACCGAAGTGTCTAATCCATAGGTCGCTGATTAAAGACTCCAAATCAATATAAATTCTATTTTTTCTATGTAATAGAAGATTTATAAAATAAATGTCCGGGTAGCGCTGGGCAAAGGAGCTTGTTATTCTATAAATTTGTGGTGCCCCAAAATTGAAATATACACTATCAGATATTTCAATAATATTATAAACAATTGGTAGGCTTGTACTATGTGGGGGAAAAAAGAGAAAAAAAGTCTCATACCGTGCGATCGATCTCAAACACAACTGGCCAAAACTAGTAGCATAAAGCTTCGTTGGTATTCGATAAGAGCAAATAAACTTACAAGTTCTGTCTGTCAATGTCTGAATTGAATGTTCCAAGTTAACTCTGCGTACGAACAATTTCATAATCAAATACAAGAATGTAAAATAAAAAAATGAAAAAAAATGTAAAATAAAATATATAAAAACGGGGAGGGGAGGTTTAAAAATACGTAAATAGGAAAGCGCAAGAAGACAAGGAAAACGAAAGAGACAAGGATCGTTAAGTGATAAACGAACCTAAAAAAAGGTACGACAAAGTGTCGATTTTAGGCCAAAATTTATTTTTATTTTTCGAAACGGGGTGGGCTTAAATAACGCCACGCTGCGGTGTCTTCTGATCGGAAAGTTTCGCAAGTCCGTGCCCAGAGCAATACATTTATAGGGAGGAAATAGTCCCCATACATGTATTAATACTCAACGTATACGGCCCAACCAATCAGAATTACCAACGGTCTAGCCATTAGGTTGGTTAAGTCTAGGTTTTAGAAATTTTTAAAACAAAAAACTGTTCGAACCCAACGACAAAAGTTTGAGGTAAGATAATAGAGGTTTTAAAGAGACTATATTCAAACGGAGATAACCAAAATTAAAAAAAAAATGTATTAACGAGTTGTTTGCCAAATCTCATTAGTGGCTCCCAGTACAAAGGACGCCAACCTTGAAGTGTCGTCTAAATTTCCATGCTATCTAATATTAAATTAAGGAAATTGAAGATATAAGGGGGCAGGGGGGAACGACACTCTGGTATGGAATTTACATATACACAATAAAAAGGATTTCATTATTAAACACTCTTGACCCCTCCTTCGCTTGACAACTTTAATAAATTTTTAAATTCGACTGGCGCTTGAGAAAGAGAAGAAATTAAAAAAACCTACGGGACAAACTCAGATTAATTCAGGTTTTTTGGGATTAGTTAGTCACTTCGGTTGTATTCCTTTCATGAATTAGTCACTTTAATCCGTAGCTAAATATAAGCTATTCAACATTTATCGGTATTTGTAAAATAATTTTACTGAGAAAACCAAGTCGTTGCCACTTTGAACCTTTCACAGCTATTTCTATCTGTTCACGTTTCGATTTCTTAGTCCATGTCATTCATAAACAGAACTCGAGTCAACAACTATTATGAATTTATTTGTACAAGACAAACTCAATAGCCTAACGTAGTACAACACTTGTTTCATGTGAGTTTGCAATGTAAGAGCCAGTGGTCAAGTGTTTCCTATCTAACGATGAATATTTAATAGTAGGTCAAGTAGCAAAAGTATATCTCTAGTGGCAAAATTCTCTTGGCACAAGTATAGTTTGGGGTGGCCATTTACATAAACAACAACGACTCATTTTAAACATTCTATTTACTTATTATCGCGACGACTCACATTTAAAGCACACCCGATCATTGATATATCCATTTACACCACTAACATTCAATATATTAACTACTCCTAACCTACATTCGCAGTACAATTTAATAAATCCTCTACTCAAGTCAACATATTCGAGGAAATACAATCGACCAATTTCTAGTACAAATCAAACTCTTATGAACCCAAACACTTGTATCCGAACATACCGAATTCGTGTTTACCTTACGTAATTATTTAGTAATATAAAAATTTTAACTATTTGGCTGAATAACTTTGTACGCATACTTTACTAGAATTCAATCCCAATTATTCCTAACAAGTGGGTAGATAAAACAACACGAGAGAATGTCTGTTTATAAAGTGACTGAAATAGTTTTTATGCTGTTAAGGTTCTAAGATACGGACTAGTAAGTTCTGTTAACGCCAAACGCGAAGTTGAAATTTTGCAATTACATAATTATTTCGAGTTGAAAGATGTAAAAATTTGCAAATACCGATTTATGTAAATACAACCTACTAACCTGAAACATTGAAATTACTCCAGTTATTGTTATTTTTCGAAAATATAACAAAATGTTCTCATTTTGGTAACATCTATTTTCTTAATCAGTCGACGACAATTGACTGATGCTTGCGCGAACGCTATTTCCCTACTAGAGGGCGCTGTGAATGCACAAACTAACCTTGTGCTGATAAAAGTTTAAATATTTGAATACTGAATTCCGTACTAAAGCAAGAATAAAAATTAATTTTGTGGTTAAGGTTTTGTCTAATAAAATATAAGGAAACAAATAATTAATTGCATAAATATTACATTAAATCGTCCTCAATAATCCACTCACTCACACACACAACTATTCAACTACTGCACCATAATTATATCAATCACATAAAACTACACATAACATAAATACGAATTTTAATTAGAATCTACATGTGTAAATATTTCTACATGTATAATATGGCTCTGAATACACAACGCGAATATTCCAAATAAATTTAAAGAGGAAAATTTTGGGGCCCATTGGCCCTGAAGTTCTCTCTAAATCATTTCTATATTCAAAAAGACCTATCAAATGGTCCTGAGAAGATTCCCCATGAAGGGAGAGGAATCTTTACGTAATTTGCCTACATTGTGAAAATATCCTAAATTATGGGAGCGACAAATCAAAATGAATAGAAACCCGGTTCGAAATTTAGGCTGTCATGTTGTCGACCAATTTGCGCTCACCTCTAATTATAATGCATCATGTTAAAAAAAAATTCTCTGGAATAAATACACTGTACAAACTAAGGATAGGGACAGGTTATTCCTGGTCCAAAAAAAACGGAAAATTTTGATAAAATAACCAATGACGATGATAAACTCCTAAACCTCCCAGTCTTGTCTGTGATAACTAACACCTTTGCTCACTGTTTGAAGCCTGAAGATTGAAGTATCCAAATTTAGTCCAAATCAATTCCACTCATCTGCCATGGTAACTGAATTCCTTCGAAATCGTTAATTTCTTTGCAAAAATAAAAAAATTAGTTTCCAAATATTGTTCACTGAATGCAGGAATATCATATACTAAACTATTGAAATCTAGGATCGGAACTGTTCCTGAACTATAAAGTATAAAACCGAAATGGACGCACCAAATTTTATAACGTCACTGCGTCGGAAATTAGATGTTGATCCTTCGATGACTGATGATAAAAGACACGATCATACCTCTCGACCGAGACGAGCTGAGATCTCTCAGCCAATCACGGCCAAGGAAAACACCTTCGTGACTGACGCTATGATGCTGCAAAAGCATCTGGCAGAAGTCCTGATTTTGGGAATTTCAGAAGGGCAAAGGTTTTTTTTATTTTATTCTATTAATTTTATGATTGGAGGATTCTTTAAGAAACACTTGTGTGTCTGTTCTGACAGATGTTTTTAAAGAAAAAAATTATAAAGCAGATTTTTACCATTGTTATTGACCAAATAAGGAAGTAAACATAGAGAAAATTTAATCACTATTTGAGAAAAGAGAAATATTATCAAAAACATAAATTTAGTCTATTTCTTTTTTGTTCTTATAATGAAGAAATTTAATTTTTAACGTAAAATGTATAAATTTAACAAATAAATCGAAATTTTCACTATTAAGAACAATTATTGTATAGGGTGTCCCGTTTCTAATTTCACCAAAAAATTATTATACCTAACTGTAATAGGTATATTACAGTTTATCCCCGGCAATTAACAATATTTTGTTAAGTAACAAAATTTTGCTAATGTTATCTGTATGCATCAATATGTGTAGTTTCAATACTAGTATACTCACTCATTCATACACACATTCACACTTATTCAGAACGATATTCATATTCTTTTAGGATATTGATGTAATAATTCCTTTTTCTTTTCTGGGGTGCAATCAAAAATTGTTAAATTTTGGAAATTGTGAGTTCCGACACTTTCACCTCTTAGAGTGTGCAACACTGCGCTGTTTTTCAATATTTTAGGACCAAACATGGTCCTGTATATACTTTCATCCATTTGGCTAATTCGTTTTTTATTACGGAGGATAAGTTATGGGTTTTCAGAATTACCAATTGATTCTCTTGAGGAGTGACAGGATTTCCTGATTTAGTAGTACGATTTTGCGGATTTGTTGACACTTCGATATACCGTCATTTCCCATAACTATGGTCCAGATTTTGCATATATTTGGCCATATCTTTTCTAATATTTGCCGCAGAAGTGCATAATTTTGGCTTTGGGTAGTCTATACCTTCCGCTAATAAAATAATTTACTGTCGTTAAACTAAGCAGTCTACGTTCACATTTATGAAATAAAATATGGTGGTACATAGTTGTGTTCTGAGTTGCCCAACAATGGTCCATGAATAGATTGTGGTGTGGAAGGCAATATTGGCAGTCAATTTACATGAAAATGAAAATCTACAGAATAGAAAATTTATTAAAAAGAAATTAAAGGTATTAAAGTACAAAGTTTTTAATAAAACGGCACTGTAAATTATCAAATAGTACCATTTATAATATCAGTGATATTTTAACATTAACACTACGGTACTACACTAAAGAAAGCACCAGTACCATTACAGGTTAAAACTAATTCAATTCAAAGTACTGTGCCATACCTCTGTCAAGTTTTTTCACTTTGAAAAGTCCTTGGGAAGAGGAAATTTGCTGAGGTGGAATAATGTTAATGATTATATCACTTAGTGGATAACATAACCTATCTTCTTGTTGTGGCCATATCCAGTACGAGCCAGCTTTTTCCATACAAGAAACAACAGCCCCTGTCTCCCTTGTTTCCTTTACAATGCCTGGCCATAGCCTACTGTCATAAGACACAATAACATACACACCCTCTTGCAAGTCAACGCCATTGCAACTGGAGTTTTCATTGCTAAAGATGTTGGTATAGAATACGTCTTCATGTAACATAGAGACATTTGTATCTGTATCTGAATCTGAAAGAGTTAAACGTGAGAGTTCCGGCTCGTCATCTTCACTGTCTTAAGATTCAAATTCTTTTGAAACTCGTCTGCGCTTCACTTTCATCTTACTTTTAGAAAGCTTCCGTTTTGGTGCTCGAGATCCACTTGTGGAAGGCTGTTCTGCTGCAACATTTACCAAACCTTGAAAGTCATATATTGAAATGCTTCTACCAGGTTCAACATGTAGTTGTATCTTCCGGGTAGTATCGGTACATTTTTTGAACGCTAACGCATTGGTATCATCATTATTAGCACTGGTACTGGTGTCGTTTCCATAACGCATTTTCTCTAAATGTTGTAAGAAAACGGTTGATAGAAGAGAGGAAGTTTTGTTCCTTTCAGGATCAGATGATGGCAATCTATCTAACACTTCGTTCCTGTTCAGTGGATATATTCCAGTTTTGCAAAACCCAGACTGTAGGTTAGCTGCTCCTCGATCATGAAGCGTTTCCATCAGCTTACGCAAGAGGTTCGGAAAAATAGATTTCGGAAGGGTTCCTTGTTTCCGTCCTTCACCAGTAAAATAAGCAATCAATTGCTTCTTGGCCCCAGCCTGGATCCGCCACTGCTTATAGTCAATGAAGTAGACCTAAGGGTTGAACTAAGAAATAACGGTGCAAACCAAATGGGATACATCTATGGTCCACATTGTAATAACACGCTACCACTTTTCACAGACTAGAATTCCCAACTATGGTCCACGAAAATTGTGGTACATTGTTGGGATTCAAGTTGAAGACTTTTGTTTGCTAGCCTACTACACAGAAACAATATAATTTCCTTCAGTAGTTTATACCTAGTTTTACTGTAGACATAAGACTGTTCTTAAAATAACAACTTTCATGCGTATCATACTTATCAATTTTATTTACCGAAGCTTACTTTCCACAGTTTTGTGCACGAGGCAGTTATTATTATTTTCATCACATCACGTCTCCCGTGCAAATAAAACCCGCGCGTTCAAACCAACTATGTTGCCCTATTGCACCATCTATTGGATGTTCTTTCCGATGCCTAGCTTAACTCCCGGCAGGAAACCATACTAGCTATTGCTAATGACGTCATGAGAGTTGTCTTGGACCATAGTTGGATGCCTGGACTATATTTATGGGAAATGACGGTATCTGTCTTTGTCTTGAACTGATTCCAAAGTTTTAGGCCATGGGAACTCTTTACGATAATTCTAAACAGCAGAGTAACTTAAAAAACGTTCCACCGGCGCGCAATTTATACTTGAACTGTATGAAGTGTTAAGGAGGTCCTGTACCTTCACCAAATGTCTACTTCAGGTAGCTTGATCATCATTACACCATAATCTAATTAATCGATTGAGCTCTTTATGGCTGCTCTTTGTTATCCCATTAGCATTCGGCGAATAACTAGAAGTTCGTTTGTGCTTGATTTTGTGTTTAGCACAAAAATCCCGAAATTGTTTCGATTGGAATTGGGGTCCTTTATCCGAAAGAAGCCCTTGTGGATAAGGCATTAGGGGAAAATATCTCCTCTGTTGTACTGTGATTATTTCTTTAGTGTGCGCTTCTCTCAAAGGGAGGAAAATGACAAAGCGAGAATAAATATCTATAAACGATAAAATGAAATAATAACCCTGACTTAGAGGAACCTTCCCAATAACATCAATACCAATGGTCTCATGTGGGACCCTTGCCTGAATATGACATTCCTGCTTGGCTATTTTTCGGTTTGTGAACATTGTTTCTTCACGCCAATACAATTTTGGATAAAGTCTTTAATTGTTGATTTTTGATTTTTCCAATAGAAAATGGCTCGGCAAAATCGGTAAAATTTTTGGACCCCAGAATGACCTGCGGAATGAATGGTACGAATGACTGGTTCGATACACTTCCGAGGTACTACCAAACACCATTTATTTACACCTAACAGTTTGGTATAAATGAATCCTTGATATACTGTGATTTTGTCTAGATTTTGATTATTCTCATTATTGAGTGAGCATATTTTTACATAATTCATCTGTATTTTGATTTTCTCGTATGTTATCAATGTCGATATTAGAGTAGTAGCTTTTAGTTAAAAATGTACGTAGTGAGTCTCTGGCGGAAGTAGCACTTCGGGCGGGTTTCGGCTGAGTGTATCAGCCAGAAAGTTCTCTCGGCCCGACAGTGTTGGAAAATGAGATCAAATTTTTGTAGCTTCAATAATATTCTCGTAGTTCTCGGGTCTAAGTTTTTTTTGCGTCAACGCATGAGTTACTGCTGCGTTATCGGTATACACATATGCAATATGACCTATTATGTACTGTTCAAAATGTTCACAAAGGAAAAGAACGGACAAAAGTTCCAATTGAGACACTGACAAAGACAACTCGTCATGTCTTACTCGTCGACAGGCATACCCTATGACATTAGGATCCTCGCTTCCTGGCAGATATTGTGAAGTAAGCCAGCGAGATTTTCCATACAAGCGTCACTTTGAATATGAAAGGGTAGAGAAAAATCTCGCTGACTTAGCGCTGGGGGATTGCTGAGAATGTCTCGTAGCTTGTGGAAAGATTGTAATGTTTCCTCGTCAAATACAAATTTTTGATCCTTTTTTAGTAATTGATACAATTTTGCTGTATGACCAGCGAAATTCGGAATGAATTTTCTTCGGCAACCAATAGGGCCTAAAAATTTTTGTAACGCTTTCCTTGATTTAGGTACCAGGAAATATCGGATTGGTTCGTTTAGTCGGGGATATACCCTTATTGTTTTGGTACTGATTATATGTCCCAAGAATTTAATTTTGCGTACAAAGAATTTACACTTTCGAAAATTTAACGAAAAGTTCGCTAATTTAAATATTTCAAAGGTCTTCTCCAAATGAGCTAGATGTTCTTCGTCTGTTGCCGATTTTACCAATACATCGTCTAAATACAAAACAACGAAAGTACAAGTTGATTCATCAAACAAGGTGGTCATCACCGATTGGAAAACAGCTGGGCTGCTTTTCAATCCTTGTGGTAAAACGGTAAGGCAATATTGTCTGCCCTTATAAACAAAACTGGTGCATTTGTATGAGTCTTCATGAAGACTAATACCGTAATAAACTAGAAGCGTCAAAAAAGGAAAACTACGTAGCTTGAGAGACACGATTCAACAGATCATTTATAGGCTCTACTTTTACCTGCGGACAAATTATTTTCAAGTTCCTTGCTCTCAAATTTAGTACAGGACGTATTCCACCAGAAGCCTTCTTTACTACATGAACGGGATTTCTGTAAGGAGACATACGTTCAATCGCAATACCAATGCGAAGCCATTTATTCAATTCAGCCCCTAACTCGAGTTGCATAGCTCGAGGAACGGGATAACAAGAGCCGACAACTGGTTCCTGGTCCTTCAGTTGTATCTTATATGGTGGAGCATTAACCCGGCGTGGATATTCTGAGAACAGAGAACGGTATTGCAATAATAATTTATACTATCCGTTTTGAATGTGTTTTGGCAAATCATCGCGCGTAGCAATATATTCCCTAATTTCTTCTTCAGAGACATTACTTTCTGTGACCAGACATGAATCCACTGGGGGAGCCCCATTAGCCTCTCCCACATAGGTGGCGTCATCATATGTGAAGCTTGACCAAATAACTTGGGATCAAGCCTCCGCTGTTTGGACACTGGCCACTCCGATCTATTGACTGTAATGTCCTCTTCTGGAATTTTTTACCAACATTACATTGGGTGGATCAGTAGCAACCGTCACCGGATTTCCCGAGTTATCCTTCATATGAATTTCCTTTCTTTCGCGATCTATTACACATCTAAATTTATCTAAAAACGGGCATCCCAATATCAAGTCAGTTCGCAAGTACTTTATGATAAAAATAACAATTTCGAAAATATGACATTGAATATTTAAGCAAAAGTTTTGAACTCCCTGGACCGAAAAGCTTTCATTTCTAGCAAAGGCACCAAGAGTAAGGCCGGTATACGGTCGTAATTTCGCGGAAGGGAAACACTGTTTCAATCTTTTCCACACCTCCCAGTCCATGAGGCATAACTCTGAGCCAGAATCTATGGTAGCCATAAGTTCGATACCACCAATAGTTCCTTTTAGGATAGGAGATGTCGAAAAGTACCGTTCTTCGCTAGATGCGAATAGTTCTTCTTGTATGACAAAATTTATTATAAATTTACCTTGGTCAGAAATTGTATAAGTTTTATCCTGAAGATTACACCTTTCCGAACAGCTATCGTTTTCCAATTTGATAGGGTGTTTGTTCCCGCAGCCGTCCTCCCCCATCTCATCAGGTGACTGCGGCATTAATTTAGCGACTTCACCACGGTTTCTCGACTATCGTTCCCCCCAGCCAAAAAAAAACTATTTTCACCATTACGCACTTGCAAAGAGACTGGGTTCTGGGGACGAGTCGTACTATTTCCGTTACCACAATTACGACCGTTTTCATTCTGTCTTCCCTCGATGTTTCCACTCCAAGTCTTCCACCGTTATTGGCATTTCTTCCCGGGTTCGACTCCCGATTCTTATAATTATAGGTGTTATATCCTCGACGGTTATTATACCTGGGTCGATTTCTAAAAAAGCGTCGGCCATTATTGTTATTATTATTGGCTTCTAAGCTAGACCCTCTTGGATACCGAAATCCAGTCTGGGTGTAGCTTAAGAAGTCGGTCTGGCAGCTTGCCGTGGACTTGTTGTCAGCCTGTTTTAATATTTTCGCCTGGCGAGCAAAAGGTCTTTTAGGCGGGTAGGTCACCTCCTTCCCACATAAGGCAGCAAGTCGTCAGGTAACCTCTCTAACTGTTTGACAAAGGTGAGATGTTATCGCGCTTGACTCTTCTGGTGGAAAAGCATTCACAATGATGTCCACTAATTCAGCCTGAGACGGACTTTCAGCTATCTGATAATCTAGTTCAATGATCTTCCAGGCATAATCTAACAGAGAGCCATATTTTGATCGCTCATATCGAAGAGGCTGAAGATTTCGCTTTTGCAGACGCTCGATATGCTCGTTGCAGTATTCGTCCTTAAACACAGCCAAAAAATCATTATAATTTCTAATTCTGTATTTTATCGAGGCGAACCACGCACCAGACGTTGCAACCAAACATTTCTCTACTATATTTAATTTTTCGGTATCCGTTAATTGGTACATATCGAGATATTGATTGAGTCTTCGTAGAAAGACACGAGGTAATCCATTAGTAATATTGCCATCAAATGTTGGGAAGCGTTCAATATCCCGTAGGGACATCTTCGAACTCATACTCGGCATAGCCTGAAAAGGACTAAACGGTACGAATGCACTGCCCTGAACCAACGGAGTTGTCACAGGGTTTGCCAGGGACGTACTAGTATGAGTTTAAGTCACTCCCGAACAGTCAAAAGAAAGTGGGTGTTTTTTATTTCTATGAGCATAGTCAACTCCCGGTCCATTAGTACCCACAAACGAAGGCCCGAAATGAAACCATTCACGATCTGAATACAGTCTATTCTGCATGTCACCACTAAACATACATGGGGCATTCACACTAGTCACAATTGTGGTAACTATGCTAGTTTTGTTGACAGTATTTTGAAAATTTTTGAAACGGCTTGGATGTTAACTGCTGAGTGGGGCAATTTACTGATTTATCTATTGCACTAGTCAACACAAAACTTTCTTTTTCTTTACTGTTTCCGTTTTCCTCGACTAATTCAGTGTCTGATCCATTACTAGTAGGAAACTGATAGCGCATAAAGGATTTGTCTGTTTCATCACTTTTACTGATATGAGATTCGAGGATACTCAATTTGTTTCCACGGATAACCTATCGAACATAACATTAAGTTTAACTATCTCAGTTTGTTGTTGGTTAATTCTATCATCTGTTCCTCTTTGTGTTTGTTACCATTAGACCGTTCACCTGTGTTACAATTCGTTCTTTCCTCGTTATCATCGAGGTCAGATATGTTTATATGATATGTCTGGCCTCGAATTTTTGCGGTAGAGAACCGATGCTCCCCCTCTGAATCCTCACATTCTATTTCTTTGTTAGTCGAAACATCCATTGTTTCAGAAGATTGATCCAGTTTGCAGATGCAATCCTCACAATATTTTACAATTGCTTTATCGGTTACTCTTTTTTCCATTTCTACTGTATCATCCAAATTTGTACAGCTGAAGTGGATCCATTTTTCATGGCAACCACTGCACCTGACCAATCTTTGAACTCGTGGCTTTCTTTCTTCTTCAGCTAACTTACATTGGTAACACGGCGCTTCCGTATCGCTTTGCATCACGACCGTCTGTTTGCGCGTTGCCATACTTTTCATTTACAATAATAATAATATAATATATATATACTAGTGTGCACTTACAATCTAAACTACCACATTAAATTTCTCAATTACTATTCATTACTAATAGGTTTCTATCTACTTCATCATTGTACACTCCCTTATGCTGATATAATTTTGCTTTCCTCCCGAGTATTCTTACATTTATGTATTTAAGGAAAACCAACGTCATGAATACTTAAAGTCAATGATGTTTCTTTGAAAAAAACGTGGAGCTATTGCCGAGAAAGCACACAATATAAAAATAAAATTGACAATTTAGATAATTTAGTGGAGATTCTACATTGTCCTATCAGAATCAATCGCCAGAAAGCAAAGAGGGTGTGACTCCTTTACGGGCTTTTCATGTTCACGCTTCCTATGTATTTGTCCAACTCAAAGTGTATTCGAATTCAATAATTTCAGATCCGTTACCATGGAAACACTTGTTTCCGTAGTAACTGTCCTGTCGCGGTCGCCATTTGTAAAAAATCGCAGTCATTGTGTCGAGACCCGTTGCCATGGGAACAAACATTGCCATGACAACCGCCCTGTCACGGTCGCCATTTGTAAAAAATCGCGTCGGGGGAGCCAATTGTAAAAGTCCTTGTCAAGGTAAAGACATTGACTCGAGAGAGAGCCAATTTAAACTAATTAAAATTTTAAATATCGAGCTTCCGAAGACGAAGAGAAAAAATCTAAATTAATTTTTATTGACCGTGTTCCTGAAGATGACTCCCTGTCACGACCTTTACTTGAATAAAGAGAGTAGATAACGAAGTTAGAGGGAAGAATAACAGAAGAAAAGGAGAGGAAAAGATAGGAGGGAAAGAGAGGAAAAGATAAAAAAGAAAGGAAGAAGAGTAGAATATTACAGGATTTTCTTTTCCGTATCCTTGTATTGTATACCGCTCATACCACTCTGACCTGGATCCAAGTAACTATGCAATTTGAAGTTACCCAAATCCAGCCCATTTTATAACGAGTGGCAATTGTTTATCTTTATGTATAAACTGGTATATTTACTTAAATACCGCTAATACTTTGAGTTGCTCAAACTTAAATAACAAATATATATATATATGCCAGTATTTTGTTTATAAGAGCTTTATTTAGTATTTTATTTTATATATATTGAAAAAAAATTAAAAAGAACGTTTCACCTGGCTTCAGCTTATTCTTCGATGTTATCTTGCCTTTCAGAGCCATATCAAATTAGAATCTACGTTATCACCTTGACTAAGACTGGTGCGTTTCATAAACATTCACATATATTTATATATATAATAACTGCACTTAATATCATAACACAACACTAGTACTTAAAAAAATCCATCCATCCACAAGCACACACACACTTACGAGCAGGACGATGTTATTTTCTAAAGGAAAAAAGGAATCATTCTATCTAACGTTTCGAGTACATTTATTGTACAAATCATAAAGAAAGAAGGAAAATGAGATACATATATTCAGTAGTAAATAAAATTAAGGAGCAGACCAAAAATCACAAGAATTGATCATTACAAAATTATAGGTTACAGTATATACTCGGATAAATGTTCAAAACAAGATAAGGTAAAATAAAATTACAAATATAAATATATATATAGGTGATGAAAAGAAATAAAACAATAAAAAAAGAGAAAAGGGGTAAATTTTACATAGAATGAGTTCGTCTCTCCTGTTATTATTAATTTCACTTCTTAAAGCGCACATTCACTGCACCATGTTAGGTGTCCTTGTACTAAAGTGCACATTTCTTAACCAATTAAATTCTTGCACAGAAGTTCACCTTAGTTGTCCCCATGTACTACACGAGTTTGCGAGCGTTCATTAAAAGGACAACTCATTTTCACGTGGTGTTTCTGTTACATCTTTCTAAAACATTTCTAGTGGATATTTTCATACATTCTCGAGTTTTTCCACTGCTTAGTTCAAATCGGTTTAATTATTCTAAAGTTACACCCAAGTCTCAAATTGAAATACACCACAAAGTTTATTAATTATCGTAACGTCATAATCGTTCACCTGAGTTACAGGAGCATTGGAAGGAAAGAACTTTAAAATAATTAATGGGAAACTTAAATTGGTTGTATCAATTTAAAAGATTAGGATTCAGTTGGTTAATCTCGCACCTTTAGATTTTAAATTTCCGTCGCACTGTGACCACGATTACACTAAGGCGAAGAAGATTTGTTAATTTCATACTGGTATGGTTCTAAAATATGGAGGCTAGGAAATTCCATTGAACATTCATCACTATTTTAACCTGCCCTTTGACATGCTTCATGCTATTACATACATATAGGGTTTAGTTTGCGACACAGGGTTTATATTTCCCGACACCAAGGATTCACATGTAAGATGGCATAGTGCTTTACATTCTACGACATACAATGATTATCTAATTACGTGCAACATATTTATGAAAATTATGGCAAACACACACCGGCGGGGTAGGTAAAGACCCTTTAACACATTCACATATATTATCAATATCACTACTATTTTAATCATATTATATACATTTTACTTATATTTACTTTACTTTTTATTTTACGTCAATTACCCCATTTCAATAACTTTCAAGCTTCATTACTCATTGCCACACATTAAATATAGTTACGTAGTTAAAATCACAGTAAACATTTCAAAAAGGTAATATATTAACGAATCCTTAATTGTAAATTTTATGGCAGGTATTACAGAGGGTTTTACATTCTCATGGTAATCGTGGAAACAAAAGTGAAATTAAATAAAAAAAGTACGGAATTTTCAATAAACAATTGGTAAGCCTGTGCTATGTGGGGGAAAAAAGAGAAAAAAAGTCTCAAATCGTGCAATCGATCTCAAACACAACTGGCCAAAACTAGTAGCATAAAGCTTCATTGGTATTCGATAAGAGCAAATAACCTTACAAGTTCTGTCTGTCAATGTCTCAATTGAATGTTCCAAGTTAACTCTCCGTATGAACGATTTCATAATCAAATACAAGAATGTAAAATTTAAAAAAATGAAGAAAATTAAAATAAAATATATAAAAACGGGGAAGGGAGGTTTAAAAAGTTCGTAAATATAAAAGCGCAAGAAGATAAAAAAAACGAAAGAGAGAAGGGTCGTTAAGTGATAAACGAACCTTAAAAAAAGGTACGACAAGAGTCGATTTTAGGCCAAAATTTATTTTTATTTTTCGAAACGGAGCGGGCTTAAATAACGCGGGGTGTCTTCTGATCGGAAATTTTCGCAAGTCCGTGCCCAGATCAATACATTTATAGGGAGGAAATAGTCCCCATACATGTATTAATACCTACCGCATCGAACCAACCAATCTGAATTACGAACGGTCTAGTCGTAAGGTTAGTTAAGTCCAGGTTTTAGAAATTTCTAAAACAACAACAACAAAAAAAAAAAACTGTTCGATATCCCAACGAGAAAAATATGAGGTAAGATAATAGAGATTTTAAAGAGACTATATTCAAACGGGGATAACCAAAATAAAAATACAAAAATTGTACTAACGAGTTGTTTGCCATATTCTCATTAGTGGCTCCCAGTACAAAGGACGCCAACCTTGAAGTGTCGTCTAAATTTCCATGCTCTCTAATATTAAATTAAGGAAATTGAAGATATAAGGGGGCAGGGGGGAACGACACTCTGGTATGGAATTTACATATACACAATAAAAAGGATTTAAATATTATACACTCTTGTCCCCTCCTTCACTTGTGAACCTTAATAAATTTTTAAATTCGACTGGCGCTTGAGAAAGAGAAGAAATTTTTAAAAAATCCTAGGGGACTAACTCAGATTAATTCAGGTTTTTTGGAATTAGTTAATCACTTCGGTTGTATTACTTGAATTAGTTACTTTAATCCGTAGCTAAATATAAGCTATTCAACATTGATCGTTATTTGTAAAATAATTTTACTGAGAAAACCAAGTCGTCGCCACTTTGAACCTTTCACAGCTATTTCTATCTGTTCACGTTTCGATTTCTTAGTCCATGTCATTCATAAACAGAACTCGAGTCAACAACTATTATGAATTTATTTGTACAAGAAAAACTCAATAGTCTAACGTAATATAACACTTGTTTCATGTGAGTTTGCAATGTGAGAGCCAGTGGTCAAGTGTTTCCTATTTAACGATGAATATTTAATAGTAGGTCAAGTAGCACAAGTATATCTCTAGTGGCAAAATTATCTTGGTACAAGTATAGTTTGGGGTAGCCATTTACATAAACAACAACGACTCATTTTAAACATTCTATTTACTTATTATCGCGACGACTCACATTTAAAGCACACCCGATCATTAATATAGCCATTTGCACCACTAACATTCAATATATTAACTACTCCTAACCTACATTCGCAGTACAATTTAATAAATCCTCTACTCAAGTCAACATATTCGAGGAAATACAATCGACCAATTTCTAGTACAAATCAAACTCTTATGAACCCAAACACTTGTATCCGAACATACCGAATTCGTGTTTACCTTACGTAATTATTTAGTAATATAAAAATTTTAACTATTTGGCTGAATAACTTTGTACGCATACTTTACTAGAATTCAATCCCAATTATTCCTAACAAGTGGGTAGATAAAACAACACGAGAGAATGTCTGTTTATAAAGTGACTGAAATAGTTTTTATGCTGTTAAGGTTCTAAGATACGGACTAGTAAGTTCTGTTAACGCCAAACGCGAAGTTGAAATTTTGCAATTACATAATTATTTCGAGTTGAAAGATGTAAAAATTTGCAAATACCGATTTATGTAAATACAACCTACTAACCTGAAACATTGAAATTACTCCAGTTATTGTTATTTTTCGAAAATATAACAAAATGTTCTCATTTTGGTAACATCTATTTTCTTAATCAGTCGACGACAATTGACTGACGCTTGCGCGAAAGCTATTTCCCTACTAGAGGGCGCAGTGAATGCATAAACTAACTTTGTGCTGATAAAAGTTTAAACATTTGAATACTGAATTCCGTACTAAAGCAAGAATAAAAATTAATTTTGTGATTAAGGTTTTGTCTAATAAAATATAAGGAAACAAATAATTAATTGCATAAATATTACATTAAATCGTCCTCAATAATCCACTCACTCACACACACAACTATTCAACTACTGCACCATAATTATATCAATCACATAAAACTACACATAACATAAATACGAATTTTAATTAGAATCTACATGCATAAATATTTCACTATCCCCGTAATATGGCTCTGAATACACAACGCGAATATTAAAAATAAATTTAAGGAGGAAAATTTTGGGGCCCATTGGCCCTGAAGTTCTCTCTAAATCATTGCTAAATTCAAGAGGAACTATCAAATGGTCCTGAGAAGATTCCCCCCTGAAGGGAGAGGAATCTTTACGTAATTTGCCTACATTGTGAAAATATCCTAAATTATGGGAGCGACAAATCAAAATGAATAGAAACCCGGTTCGAAATTTAGGCTGTCATGTTGTCGACCAATTTGCGCTCACCTCTAATTATAATGCATCATGTTAAAAAAAATTCTCTGGAATAAATACACTGTACAAACTAAGGATAGGGACAGGTTATTCCTGGTCCAAAAAAAAACGGAAAATTTTGATAAAATAACCAATGACGATGATAAACTCCTAAACCTCCCAGTCTTGTCTGTGATAACTAACACCTTTGCTCACTGTTTGAAGCCTGAAGATTGAAGTATCCAAATTTAGTCCAAATCAATTCCACTCATCTGCCATGGTAACTGAATTCCTTCGAAATCGTTAATTTCTTTGCAAAAATAAAAAAATTAGTTTCCAAATATTGTTCACTGAATGCAGGAATATCATATACTAAACTATTGAAATCTAGGATCGGAACTGTTCCTGAACTATAAAGTATAAAACCGAAATGGACGCACCAAATTTTATAACGTCACTGCGTCGGAAATTAGATGTTGATCTTTCGATGACTGATGATAAAAGACACGATCCTACCTCTCGACCGAGATGAGCTGAGATCTCTCAGCCAATCACGGCCAAGGAAAACACCATCGTGACTGATGCTATGATGCTGCAAAAACATCTGGCAGAATTTCTGATTTTGGTAATCTCAGAAGGGTGAAGGGGCTTCTAATTTATTCTATTAATTTAATGATTGGAGGATTCTTTAAGAAACACTTGTGTGTCTGTTCTGACAGATGTTTTTAAAGAAAAAAAATTATAAACCAGATTTTTACCCATTGTTATTGACCAAATAAGGAAATAAACATAGGGAAAATTTAATTACTATTTAAGAAAAGAGAAATATTATCAGATAATATTAAAATTAACGAAAAGTTAATTTTTAACGTAAAATGTATAAATTTAACAAATAAATCGAAATTCTCACTATTAAGAACCATTATTATATAGAGTATCCCATTTCTAATTTCATCAAAAAAATGATTATACCTAACTGTAATAGGTATATTAGAACTGGCACCTGAGGTTTGCATGTATAGTATTTTTCCCATATACTTTTCTTAACGTTTAAGTTTTTTAGGCTAAAGGAGACGGATGATTACCGAAAATAAATTCTAGTTAAAGTAAAATTTTAATTGACCGTTAACGGGAACCGAACAAGAGACAACAAGAGCCAAGAATGCACGCGCGAGCCACTAGACTGGCAGAAAGCATGTAAGTTTTACTAACAGCATCATACAAGTTCTCCGTGTGTATGACAACGTTTTGTCGTACCCATTTCTGTTCCTGTGATATCGGGACACGAGTGTGACTGCTTTTAGGTCAGGAAATTCTTAACTTCAAATACTCTTCATTTCATTGCAGTTTATTATAAACCATTGCTTAATTCTATTATATAATTGTTTAATGTATTATATTTTCATTTATTTATATAACGAAATGTAATGCCATAGTGACATTTTGCACTATGATCTCTGCTTCGTTAAGAACTAAAGGTGAGTATTTTACATCCAAACGACAAGTAAAATTAATTATATTTAGTTCCAGAATGAATATGATAGAAGCCAATCTGCTGAACACACACAAAACAACTGAAATCCATCTCCTTAATCTTAGCTAATTACGGACTACCATTGAAGAGAATTCAATTTATTTTGAGCTGTAAACTTATTCATAGTTTTAATAAATAGTAAATTCTAGGAGAGTTTTACGTTTATAAAATTCTGCTTCATTTTGTTCGCTTGACAAATATATAATTAAATACTTGCAGCATGTCGAATCACACCTTACATTGTAACCATATTTTTCCTTTTCACTGGAGTCCTACCTGATCAATGAAACAAAAATAAATAAATAAATATTTAAAAATAAAAACTAGTAGGCCGAAGATTCGAAGACGGGTCGCAAGAATGCGAATTCTACGCAGTTTCAACGAGCTACGGAACAAGGTACACAAAATATCTACTCTATAAATATATGGAAATAACCACAAGCTTCAAGCTGGAAATGAAAATGAAATGAAATTTTTGAGTTTTACGTCCCACGGTTATGCCGGTTAGGCTAACGGAGACGGTGAAGATGAGAGATGAATGAAGAAAGTGCGAGGAAACGGGAGAACCCCGAGAAAACCCACGCACACGGTTTTTGACCACCACAAAGTTCACTTGGCGGGAGCAGGGTTTGAACCCGAGATCCCTAGCACCAGAGGTGAACGCTCTACCACTGAGCCACCGCGGCCCCAAGCTTCAAGCTGGGAAAGAACGTTGTTTCTTTTTTTTCTTTTTATTAAGTTTTCCGATATTTCTATAGTGTCTTGTGTTAACTGGAAAGAGAGAGATCATGCAGTTATCGATTTGGCTAGGGATTGAGCTCATAAAACATTTAAAACACTTAATTAAATCACTAGGTGGTAGCAAGGAACGTGTACCGATTGCATTCTCATAGTAAGGGGCAAAAGATACTATACCGCGTCAAACATGTATACTTACGTGACAGACAATACACGCTTTCGGCGTCGGAGACCCACGTTCGGCTCCTAGCGGAAACTCACGTGAGTTTTATTCAACGTTAATTAGTAGGTCCACGTCTCATATAGCCCCACTACTGAACGGGACGTTAAACTCGGGTCAACCCAATCGATTTAAAGCCCATCGTCATAGCGGGAGATAGAGGATGAAAAATAAATTGTCTCAAGTAACTGACATTAGTGTCTAATCCATAGTTTGGTTCATCAAGCTAATACAATGCCACATTTTGGCATGACCGAGTGTGTCAACTAGATTTAGAATTTACAGGGGCCGCATCGAGGGCGTTGCTCACATAGCTCTAAATAATTTAATGCATGCATAAGTGAATATTCCAGCGAAAATCCTAAATGTCTAGAGCAATTTTTAATAAACGTGGGAGCCATATTACTTTCAATCTAAGAGAAATACTATGTGGAAGTCAGATACCCCAAGGAATGGAAGTTAGGAGGAGTGACATGTAAAAATAGTGTGAAACGACTGATCGTAGAGTGTTATCCATAGTTGTGTGGGTCGTTGTGTTGAATAGTGACGCACTCAATGGCGTTTACATTCAAATTCATCGCCATCTTCCCAGAATGAGGGGCTGAGAGATATGACCCATAAAATGTAAAAAATTACTCAAATATTTGTCGAATTCATAGTTTTAGGGGTCTTGAAAGCGTTTCTAATAACTTTGGAATGAGGTTTGTACCCACATCAAAATGGGCTTTCGCACCTTAAGAAGGAATTACCATCTCAACTAGTATATGTATCAAATCAACCTTCGCAATCGAGAAGATATTGAGTAGATGTATGTTTCATCCTTTAAATGATGTAAGACATGTTAAAATCAGAGATGGAGTGGGTCAAATGGGTTAATATATGTGAGTGAGTCAGTGGATAGTTGGTCAACAAGACGTAATTCACTGCGAAACATCACTTACCGTGACTTACACTGACCTACGACACATTCTGGTCACTGCCTTGTAAACAGTATCTTCTAAACACTGGTGAGTGTGTGGACGTTTTACTTTAAAGACCTCCAGTTTTCTTCTGTTTTCATTTGGTTTGAATGAAAAAACTAATTTCAGGCTCTTTTGGATTTTGATACTTGGAATTGTAACAATAGCAATTTATGACCTTATTTCTCGTCTTATCTCGTCTCATGAGCAACACTAGTTTGCACCGAAATATGTAAGGGAAACTATTCAAATTTTATCTGAACATATTCATGGTAATATTAACCTTGGAGTATTCAATGATTTGTTACATTTTAGGTCATATGGAGTAAGTTATACTATAGCATGTTTAGTTTTCTTTGTTTACGACATATCGTAAGAAAATAATTCAACAAATAGGATGGAAAATTCAAGATCTGACCCTCGCGAGGACCTCCTCACTCTCAAATAATCTTGTCCTTAATGATATGAGAGCGAGGGCGAGCGACGACGACGAACAACATCCTTCGGGAGGGCGAGGATCAACTGTCACTGCGAGGGCGAGGAGAAATTCCCAACACGAGGGTGAGAGCGAGTGAGGGAGAAGGACAACTCCCTTTGTGAGTGCTAGGGTGAACGAGGACAATGGCCAACTGTCACTGCGAGGGTGAGGATGCGCGAGGTTGAGCGGGAGCGATGGACAATTCCCTTCGCAAGGCGACGACCAATTGTCACTGCTAGGGCGAGAGTGTCGTGTAACATGGGTTCCTGTCCCCACGGCATGGCGCGTCCTCAGGTTGCGGATCGAGGAGAAGGCCTCTAAATATAGAGGTTAGCTGCGAATATACTGAATAAGTAGTCGCGGAAAGACGACTAGGAGTGGTCCTCCAGCCTGGGGTTTGGGTAACGCTAACACCATCATGCTGTAAAAGAAGGTACTTGTTCAGAGACATTTACAAAAGCCTCGGACAAGGACTGATAACTTGGCATGACCTCAGCAAAAGAAAATGGACATGAGATTTGGAACATGGAATATTATAGGGCAGGCGCGTTAAAATCCGTAACGAGTGAGTTAGAGAAATACAGGGTGGACCTAGTAGGAGTTCAGGAAGTTAAGTGGGAAGGAAATGGATCTCTGAATTACGGAAATTTTACGTTCTTTTACGGGGAAGGATATATAAATCACCAGTTAGGAACAGGGTTTTTCGTTCACAAACAAATATTACCAGCAATTAAACGGGTTGAATTTGTTACTGACAGACTTTCTTTTATTATTCTTAAGGGACGGTGGTGTGATATTCTTTTTCTAAATGTACATGCTCCAACTGAAGATAAGGGTAACGATATAAAAGACCATTTTTACGGAGAAGTGGAACGGATATTTGACCAACTTCCGCGATACGATATGAAAATTCTATTAGGGGATTTCAATGCGAAGGTAGGACGAGAGGATATTTTCAAACCGATTATAGGGAACGAAAGTCTGCATAAGGAAAGTAATGACAACGATGTTAGACTCGTGAAATTTTGAACATCCAAAATCCTAATTGTGAAGACTACAAAATTCCCCCATCGCGACGTTCATAAATACACTTTGACATCACCAGACGGAAAAACACATAACCAAATTGCTCACGTTTTAGTAGATTGAAGAAGACAATCTAGCATAATTGATGTCCGGTCGTTTAGAGAGGCTGATTGTGATACTGATCACTACCTGGTAGTAGCGATAATACGAGAGAGATTATCGTTCAATAAAGGTAATACTAAATGTCCGAAAACGGAGAGATTTAATTTAAAGAAATTAGAAGAGAGCCAGGTAAGAGAGGAATATCAGATTGAAGTTTCAAAAAGATTCTCGGTTTTAGAAAACGCGGAGTGCACTAGTGTTGAGGATACTTGGATTAAAATTAGAGATAGCATTAAAAGTTCAGGAATAGAAAAATTGCGACACGCAGAAATACGTAGAAACAAACAATGGTTCGACCAGAAATGCCTTAATCTAGCAGAGGAGAGAAAACAGGCAAAATTACGCTGACTACAAAATCCGAATGAAATAACTACACAAAATTTCGCAGATATCAGACGGGAAACTTCCAAAACATTTAGAACAAAGAAACGCGATTTTTTGAAAGCTAAAATTTAAAAAACTCGAAGATAATAGTAAAAATAAAAATATTCGGGACATGTATATGGGGATCAGCGAATTTAAGAAAGGCTATCAACCTCGCGCTTATATATTAAAGAAAGCTGACGATATAGTTCTCACTGACACAGATAGCATCTTAAATAGATGGAAAGATTTCTTTGATGATTTGCTGAACACGCAGCCAAAAACTAATGTGCGTGGAGGAAAAGAGATACACACCGCAGAACCGTATATCCCGGAACCCAACCGAATAGAATTAGAAACCGCTACAAAGAAATTAAAGAAACACAAAGCTCCGGGTGTAAATGAATTTCCGGCTGAGTTAATTTTAGCTGGAGGTGAAAAATTGTGGAAAAAGATACACAAACTCATTCTCCTTATATGGAACGAGGAAGAAATACCACAAGAGTGGAAAGAATCAATTATTGTTCCAATTCACAAGAAAGTCGACAAAACTGACTGTAATAAATATCGAGGCATTTCTCTTCTCTCCACATCCTATAAAATCATTTCAAATATCCTACTAGCAAGATTGACCTCATACGCAGATGAAATTATTGGAGATTATCAGTGCGGATTTAGACGAAATCGATCAACTATCGACCAAATATTTAACATTCGCCAAATACTCGAAAAAAGTGGGAATACAATACCCCGGTACATCAATTATTTATTGATTTTAGAAGGGCGTACGACTCGGTTAGGAGAGAAACATTATACAACGTTCTTACAGAACTTGGAATACCGGGGAAACGAATTAGATTAATTAAGATGTGTTTAAATGAATCCCAAAGTAAAGTCCGGGTAGGAAAATTTTTGTCCATGAGCTTTCACGTCGAAAATGGCCTGAAACGAGGAGATGCGTTGTCGCCACTCTTATTTAACTTTGTGATGGAATACGCCATAAGGACAATCAAAGATAGCAACCAGTGCCTAGAGTTGAACGGTATTCACCAGGTTATGGCATGTGCTGATGATGTAAATTAAAAGGGGATGTTAGGAGAACAATAGAAAGAAATACAGAGATCTTATTAAACGCTTGCAGGGACATGGGTTTAGAAGTAAATGCAGAGAAAACTAAATACATGGAAGTTCGTCGAGGCCGTAATACGGGAAATTCTGGATGCGTTAAAATATTTAATAATACTTTTGAGAAAGTGGATACTTTTAAATATTTAGGATCGATATTAACAGACGAAAATCACATTCATGAAGAAGTTAAATGTCGACTAAAAGCAGGGAATTCGTGTTATTATTAGCTTCAAAATCTCTTGTCGTCGCGAATTCTGTCGAAGAATTTTAAGCTTAAAATATATAAAACGATAATCATGCCTGCTGTTCTGTATGGTTGCGAAACATGGTCGCTTACTCTGAGGGAAGAACATAGACTGAAAGTATTTTGGAACAACATCCTGAGAAGAATATTCAGACCCAAGAGGAACGGGAATGGGGAATGGCGGAAACTTCATAACGAGGAACTACATAATTTATACGGTTTACCCAACATTGTTAAGGTCGTCAAGTCTAGGAGGCCTAGGTGGGCAGTTCATGTAGCTCGAATGGAAGAAAGTAGAAACGCTTTCGAAGTCTTAACTGGAAGACCCATCGGAAAACGACCATTAGGAAGACCTAGGAGCAGATGGGAAGACAATATTAAGATGGATCTCTCAGAGATAGGAATACAAAGTAGAAACTGGATCCAATTAGCTAAGGATAGAAGTCAGTGGAGAGCTTTTGTGAACGCGTCATTGAACCTCCGGGTTCCATAGGCCATAGAGTTAGTTGGTCAGTTAGTTAGGGCGAGAGTGAATGAAGTCGGAGAAAAACGGACATCTACGTATTCAAGATGAAAAATATTGATTCGCCAGTCGTCGTACTTACTTGTCTGCATTGAAATTCTCATAATACGCTTCCTCCTTTACTAATATGAGCTCCTTGGCAATGGTACTGGGTTATTTCATAACTTTTCGATAAAATCTTTGTAGAAATGAAGAATCATCAAGTAGTTAATCTATGTTGAGTCATGGTACTCCGAAGATAAGATTTCGTTCTTCGTATAGATGAAAATAATCTTTCTGGTGTGATTGATGTCATAAGAACAGTAAGGTAACATTGTTAGCATATTAACTTTCACAAAGAAATAATGCGTTCTCTATTTTGGTTCATATTTCAATAAAACAACCAGATCTGGGACACTTTCAATGGCGTTTAAAGAATCATTTTTGTTTCGGTGAAGCGAGGAAAGCATCTTTAGCTGTGGTTTTAAGATATCAAAATGTTTGTCCTTTGAAAATATTTAGATTTAAACTGGGGATATATAAACAGAATTCCCATTAGTATTACTAATCAGCAACTGTTAAATATCCTACAGCACAGAGAAAATATAGTCTTCAGACCTTCTGATCATAGTGTCTAAAACCAAATCGTGGGCTTCAAAGTATTTTTCGCGGGTATATTCTTTCCATGCTGAATATGATCAGTGTCGTATTTTGCCGTATCAAACTTTTTAGCGATTCTTCTCTGCCGTAATGTAAGACTCAAATCTGCGTTCTTCAAAACGTTATCTTAAACTTCAACGAAGCTGTTAACTTTCGACTGAAAGGAATGCTTCGTTACTTCTCTCGTCTATGCATCACTTCATCTTCAGCACTGATATTACTTTTCTGTGATTGTTTGAAAGAATGTTCTGCAAAGGAAAATGTAAAAAATATATACTATTACACACGCACTTGTTATTTTCTTGGTTCATTCTCTTTTTCTCTTACTCATTCGTTCGTGGGATATGCACGATGAGTGACGTTAGAAATAACACGAAGATATTTCACCAGCAAAGGGTATCTATAAATTTTAGTGTTCTCCATATTTTTGTGAAAGCAGGAGGTTCTCTAATCAACCTAAACAAACTGCAGGAGAGAAGAGCGGAAGCTTGTAGAGCAAGCAAGAGCTCTGTTCGACTATACTTGATCCTAGGGTGCCGAAAAATCTGGTTTCATTTTTTCTCGTTCATATATGTATCTGTTCGTTGTCACTCGATGGACACTGATTTCAACAGGCTTAGGTGAAGAGCAGAGAAGAGACAACGTGAAAAAGAAACAATACTATCAATGCTCCTCTAGTTTATTTGACAGAAAGTTATCTCTACAGTGTTTACGTGGTAGTTGAAACCGGAAGAGAGAAGAAAAAACAACTATTGGGAGGTAAGAATGATGGATGAAAAAAAAAGCAGCACACCCAGTGTTTGGAAATAGAATGTTATTTTTATTATTACATCGTTCTCAATAATTGATTCCACGGAAAAGGCCGCAATTTAGCCATCGTAAATGCCGGCTTCAACGTGGCACAAGCAGCGATAAGGGTGGGAGTTCTCGTAAAGACTGCCCAACGATGGGTAAAGCGATATCGGGAAACTGGAAACTGCTAGATGTTCAGGTAGTGGGAGAAAACCTGTAACAACACAAGAACACGATAATCGGCTCATTGCTGTTACACAGCAGAGACCACACATGACACCCCGGCTACTGAGACAGTTAGCGAATTTCCTTGCTTGGCGATCTACTGCTAGAAGATGGCTTAGAACAGCGGGCCTTCATGATTGTGGTGCTGTTACAAAGGAAGTCCTCTCACGTGATTATATTCGACTGCATCTTGAATTTGCAGAAACGAACAGGCATCAGATTTGGAACGATGAGATCTTCACAGATGAATGCGTGTTTGTCCTTGAAAGTTCAGGACCAGTCGTCGTGTGTACACCAAAAGAAAGCAGGCATGACCCACGGCATGTCTAACACAGGCGGCACACGCGTTTCTGTGTCATCCTGGGGTTTCTTGATGTCAAAGGGGTTAGGAGTACTCCAGCAGATATACTTTTCTTCATCGCCTTCGTGGTGAAGTTTGAAGAACACCCGCTTAGCTATCATAACGTTGGTGGTTCGCGCCCACTCCAGGCTTCCAGGTTTTAAGAATTTTTAGACCCACCTTTAATGTAAAAAATTAACGCATATAGGCGATTTAACATATTGTGGAGGAGTAATTTTCTGATTTATTGGTGTTTCGTTGCTTCTCTGCCGCTGATGGTATAATTTTCAAAACGTATTTGGGGCCACTGCGAATCGTCGCTGCGGGGCCACCAATTTTTGGCGCTATGTTGCAAGTTGCCTATCCGTGGTGCATACTTGTCAACGATCAAACATATTTCCAATGTAATTATTGAAAATAAAAGAAAATCGAAGCTTATTGTTAAAACAGTGCAAAATTTTAGTGGAGATATTTTGACTGTTATAAAGAAGAAAGTATTCTTGTTTTGTGTAAAAGCTACTGTTTTTGTAATCACAATACTTTCGTTTAGATTTAGATGTAATGGAAATATACAAGTTATCCATCACATTTTGCATTTAATATAACAACCTTTGCAACATTCAATGTCCAGTGGAAATATATCGTTAATCATTGTGACCCCTTAATATGATATTTGTGATATTATGGTACGTAATTAAATTTCAGAAGCAACCCAAGCTGTAAGCGTCGGTGGACCACCGATGGGGAAATAGCGACATCTTGCCAAATATTGTAGATACATGGAAAATAATATTAATGATTATAGGTTATTTTTGGTGATTGGTATGATTATAATTTAAGTAAAGTCAAGTCTGAGTTAAGGAACTACAAAGATGTGAAATTGTGATATGTTGGAATTGCACGTATTGTTGTTATTGCTATTGTTTATGTAATCGAGTTACGCATGGTTATGTTTTGATGTTCATAAAATACTGTCGAGACGCTAGCTCGCAGTATGGTGTAAATAGAAATTAAGGAAAATTGATGTAAGCCTGAATTTTAGATAAATGTAATGAAACCGTTTTGTTAACAGAAACACAATTTGGATATGGCACAATATTCAGAATCGCAAAGACTGACAGTCTGGGAATTCGGTCACGATATGACAAGGTTTGCAAACAAAAGATTGACCAATAGTTGAGGTAACCAAGGTCGAGACATGAAATAACGAATTCCATCGTCTGGAGATAGGAATAAAAATCAGAGCTAGATTGGATCGAGATCAGAGTTCGAAATGAGGGTTGACACGAGAACTTGCAGTATTAAGATTCGACGATTACAAATATTCGTAACTACCGTCTTACGCTGGTGGGCTGCTAGTCGGCTATTCGTTGGTAAACCGATCCGCCAGTACCAGCGCTAGTAGTTCAACATATTTGGTTGACATACAACGATAGTTCCTCCATGGTCATCATCCAGACCTAAGGCCTTGAACTGTCTACATATTACCAACGCAGTCCAGAGAGAGAGAAATCCACGATTGGAACATCGGTCGCTCCAGACAGCCAGATCATCTTAAGGTATGTGTACCTTAGCGATAAGCGTCACTTGTGATTGAATCTCTGAACCTTGGAGTACTGTGATCTGAAATCATTAAGTCATATCCGCTAACAACACAATTACACGGTACACCTCTAATTTGCTATAATGCATGAAACTTGATAGATGAAGTGGAGTGTTTCTTTGAATTAATAACTATCCTCTCGCTAAGGTAGTAGATTTATTAAAACCTGCCCATTTCAGATAATGGGTAGAAGCAACTTCTCCGCGTCACAAAGCATTCATCCCCGAAAACTATAGGCACGACGCAAGGAGGTTGTTGTGGTTGACATGCGTTTGGTTCGATTCACGGTGTGTTTAGAAGTTTCGTAAATATAGTCTTCCACCATTGTTATGGTGGAGATTCTTTTGGTTCGATTGCCGGTGTGCTCATAAGTTTATTAAATATATTATCCCATCATTGTTATGGTGAAGATATTTTTGGTTCGATTCTCGGGAAATTTAGTTGGTATTTCGCTATGTTATATTATTATGTATTTCACCAGTGTTATGGTGAAGGCAACCTTTGGTTCGATATCTAGGAAGATTACAATAATTAAGGTTATTTAACTTAGAATAAAGTTGAGGTTATTAGACACGTTAGAAGAAATGAAAAGTAGTATTCGTAATAAGAAAATAGGTTAACCCTCATCACCCACCCTCACTGTCAGTTAAGTAACGTAAATGAGTGAAAATACAGCACTAACTAGAGCTCAGAAAGCAAATAAAGGTATACGAGTAAAGTTTAAGAATTTGTTTAATTTGGGAACGCCTGAAAGACGAAAACAAGTAAATATAAATAGTCAAAATACAGAACCTGCAAGTCCAAAGATTGAAGTAGAAAAAGGACCGGTGTTTAATTTTCCAAGTAGCCCGGTAGAGAAATCATTTTCCGATGATTATCCATCAATTATTCAGTTTGATGAGAATTTGTTGCATAATAGTAACGAGAAAAATTCAGAAAATTAAGATAACAATAGTAAAACAAATATGGCATCGAACGTGACTTTTTATGCGGGTGAAAATGAACTCCCCAAATTTGATTTGAAGAATAATGGTGACATACTATCATTCTTTAACGAGTTCGACGATGCATGTCAAATGGCAGGTGTCGCGGAAAATAAGAGAAAAGAATTATTGCCAAGCGCATTTAAAGGTGTTGGTAGACAGTGGATCAAGTTCTTCTTAAAAAGGAAGAATTTGGATGATATAACTCATAAGGGATTACAGGCGGATATAGTTGACGAGTTTACGCGGACAAACGTAACCTTGGATATAAAGGAAAGAATCCGGGAACGGTTACATCAGGAAGATGAACCGATTATAAACTATGTATATGATATGCGAGAGATTGGATTCGAAAATGACAGATAAAAAGAAAATCGGGATTATAGTTAGTGGACTGCAGCCATACTATATGGAGAAAGCACAGACTGTAGCCTACTCGAATTTGGATAAGTTCGTAGAGGATTTACAAAAGATAGAGCGAAATAAGTGCAAAGTAGAAAAAACGGTAAAACGAAAAACCGGAAAGGTAACAATTAAAGATTTAGTGAAAATGATAAGAGAGCAAGTAGAAGAAGACGATAGTTATACGGAGATAGATCGAGCGGTGTTTTGAAAAGATAGTAAAAACAAAGAGGAAACGAAAATTAAGCAGGAACCCCAAAGTTTAACACAAATTGCACAGTTAGAGAAAAAGATAGACCAACTACAGTTTGCGTTATCAGCAAAGGTGCAGGATAGCGATAAACGGGAAAGTAAAGAGGAAACGTCTGGACAAAGTCAGAACTTTGGAAACAATAGAGGAGACGGACCGTCTAGAAAAAATGGAAGAAATCAGTATAGAAATAATAACATTAGAATGTGGAACAATAATAACGGTGGTAGAAGTCACAATAATTTCAGAAGAAATGGGTGGAACAATAAAGGAAAAAATAATAATGGATTTTCGAACAGGCGAGGCAACAGAGGTAGTTACTGGCGGAACGATAGAGGTAGATCACAACGAGGGCATTGGCAAGGAGGAAATCGATGTCAACATACGTGTTGTTATGATCAAGGTCAACAAAGCCAAGGTCAACAGAGATATGTACAAGTAGTACCGGCTCAAGTAAATGGTACTACATACTATCAACCCATAGGTGCGCAGAATTCAAACTAGAAAGTACTGTAAATTGTCGAGGCACATTTACAGGGTGAAGAAATACTAGATTAAGAGAAGTGATGGTATATTTACCTATAGAGGTAGAAAATAAGCATGTGAAGGCGTTATTAGATAGCGGATCCCAGATTTCTATTATAAACTAGAAATTAGTACCACCTAGTGCTAAAGTAGTTTCTCAGCAAACGAAGATATGTGCTATCACGCAAAATGTTTTAATAATCAACAAATTGGCAATTATAAAATTAAAAATCGCTAATCAGACATTTCATCTAGCTTTTAGAGTAATTAAGGATTTCCCATATCAGGTATTGATAGGAAATGACTTTCTAAAAACGCAAAATGGTCAAATTGATTACGGGAATAATAAGATAATAGTACAGAGGTTTCGGAATCCTAGAATGAGGCAGGATAACAATCAAGAGCCAAGATTAGTATCAGAAAATACAGCTACTTGAGTTAAGATGAGTTTGAGACCAAAATGGGTACTAAAACATAAGGTTAGAGTATTGCCAAGAAGTACAACTACTGTAGAAGTGAACTTGGTTAATTCCTGGAATGGGAATGAGTTTTTGTTGGAACCTGATAGGAAATTGGAACATTGATACAATGTGTTAATTCCGGGGGCGTTGTTATCAAAAGAAAATAATAAATTAGAAGTGATAAATCCATCAACTAAAGCTATTATGTTATCCCGCAATTTGAAAATTGGCGAAGCAAAGGAATACATGAGTGAGAAGGAGCTGAGACAGGAAGGATTGACTGAGGAAGAGATTGATGAAGCGAGAGAAAGTTTTGAAAAACGAGGTTGGAACTTGAAGAAAAAAATAAAACTGAAATTAAAAATAAGATAGAGAAACTGTGTTACGACTACGCAGACGTGTTTGCATGGAAAGAAAATGAATTACGCAGAGTTAAAGGAGTAGAGCATAAAATTGAATTAGAGTCAAACGTTCCATTTCGAATAATAATATCCAATCCCTATAGCTTTAAGAGAGAAAGTTAAACACCAAATAAATATTTTATTGGAACAAAACATCATAGAAAAAAGTAGTAGTTCGTACAATTCGCCGATGCTGTTTGCTAAGAAACCATCAGGGGCTATTAGAGCTTGTTTATATTATGTTGAATTTGGATTTGTCGTTATCTCAATAGTAAGGTTAAGTTCCGTGCTGTGGGTCATAAATATTTTAGCGTCCTCAATATAAAATCTGCGTACCACCAAGTGTCCATAATGAAAGAATCACGACAGTACACTGCGTTCAATATAACAGGAATAGGAGCATATTCGTATAAGTTTTCACCCATGGGTTATGTCCCATCACCAGCTGTATATACAAAAATCATGGCTACAACACTCGCAAACGTTAGTCAGGAGGTGGTGTCATATTACATGGACGATGTGTTCTTGTACGTGAATGAGAAAGAGAAGATGGTGACTGTATTAAAATCTATTTTTCAGAGGTTGAGAAAATATGGATTGAAATTATCAGTTGAGAAATGCCAATTTATGGAGCAAAAAGTTTTAGCACTGGGACACGTTGTGAGTGAAGTCCGAAACTTATACAAGCCATTAAGGCCTGTAAGCCACCGAAGTCGGCATAAGAACTGAAATCGTTTTTGGGACTGACTAACTACGTGAGAAAATTTTGCAAGGATTACGCGGAAATTTCCGCAGTGTTCAAACCGTTGCTAAGAAAAGGACATAAATTCGTTTGGTCAAAAGAACATCAAAAATGGTTTGAGAGGTTGAAAGAAGCGTTACTAAGTGCACCCTTTTTGGCACCATTCAGGGAAAATTTAGAGACAAGGGTGTGTACCGATGCGTCTATGAAATCAATAGGAGCTGTCTTGATGCAGAAGCAAGAAAACAACGAGTGAGCAACCATTGCATACTACAGTAGAGTGTTACGGCCGCAAGAAACTAGGAGGCACATAATTGAACTTGAAATTCTTGCCGTGGTTACTGGTTTTAAGGCATTTAATTATTATCTGTATAACAAGGAATTTGAGTTGTTCACGGACTGTCGATGCCTTGAGTACCTTCAGACAACACCGAAGATATCTCCCAAGCTATTATGGTATAGTCTTAAGATGGTGCAGTATCAATACACCCCATTTCATTGTCCAGGGGAAAAGATCCCTAGCGACGTTCTGTCAAGGAACACAGACATCCAACCAACGCCAGAAGATGTGGATTTGGAAGCCTTACTGATAAATAAGGAGGGCCTGGAAGTTAATTTAATATTCGATGACGACTTAGATGTTGGAGAACTTCAAAGAAAGGACTCGTTCTTTGGTCCTATGATGAATGGAATCGAACATCCTGAGAATGCAGAAATTAAGGCCGAAAACAGACGCGATGGTATGTCGTTATAGAAGGAAGGTTGTACAGGACTCAAACAATGGCAAGTGGAATAAAATTCCTTTTATGCATTTCTTTTGCATTGAGGGAACAGGTATTCCGAAATCTACACTGTTCTATTTTCGGTGGAGGACATTATTCCTACACTAAATGTTATAACCGAGCGTTGAAATCAGTATATTTTCCAAATATGAAAAAGTTTTTCCAGGAGGTCAGCCAGTGCGTTAGCTGCCAGATCCAGAAAAGGAAGACAAAACGAACGTCGTTGCATGCGCAAACGTTTTCAAGCTATATGCCGTTCCAGTTTGTGACTTTGGACGAAATTGGACCTTTTAAACGATCTAAAAATAATCGGAATAAGTACATCTTGGCTTTTGTCGATAATGCCACGAGATACGTGATTGCTCGTGCTGTACCAGCCCTTACAGCAGAGATAATAGCTGAAGTCATATTTGAAGAATTGATTACAAAGTACGGCGTGCCAGAAATTTTGGACATTGATTGACTTAGTGGACACCGAAGTCGCATAATGGAAGAATTGGAGGACAGATTTGGTATGAAGGTACATTTCGCTAATGCGGATGCACACTGTGGTATTTTGGCTGCTGAAACGCCATTGGTTCGATCCAGCAGGTGACGAAGCACTACATAGATAAGGAGTTTACCAACTGGGATGAAATTTTACCATGTATCGTGTTTACGATGAACACCCAAGTACACGATGGAACAAAATATTCGCCATATTATTTCCTGATAGGCGTGAACCAAGAACGTTCCTTAAACAATTTCTTGACATACCCTGCGAGTATATAAAGAACAATGCGCGAATACAAGCAATAAAAGAAGCACGAAAAATAGCGTACCAAAATTTACAGAAAAGATTCAAATCCCAGAAGAAACAGATCGAGAAGAGGTATTCCCAACCAACATTTGACGTGGGTCAACAAGTATGGATCAAAAACATGCCGCCAGCCGGAATCCCAGCATGCTTTGGAGGAAGATTTAATATTAGAGGAGTTATTTTGGAAAAGATGAACAATAACTCCTAAAAAGATGAACAATACAACATAAATAAATAAATAAATAATTAAATAAATAGAATAACTATAGAAATAAATAAATAAGAAAATAATTAGTTATAAATTATTAAAATACTTAAACGCATTAATAAATAAAGTAATTCATTAATCAGAATAAAGTACGTAATTAGAAGTAATAGTAAAAGTACAAAATAAACATCTGAAATTAATGGGCAATTGGACAGAGAAAGAAATGAACTTTTCTATACACACACAGGAATTAAACGTATTGACGGAAAAATTATTAAAGTCAAAAGTAGACACGACTGTTCCAGAACTAAGATTAAAAACGAATTATACAATGTATGTATTAGGAGGAATAATATTTGCATTAATCATAACAAATATGTTGCTTGTAGTACTATATTGTAGACTATATAAGTCAATTTATAAATAAAATGCAAAACTAAGAAACATAATAATAATAATAATAATAATAATAATAATAATAATAATGGATAAGTAACAATATACACAATGGTGAAGGTAAACAATGTTGGTTGCGCCTTAGACTAATAATAATAATAATAATAATAATAATAATAATAATAATAATAATAATAAACATTTTGAGTATAGAGAAGAAAATTGTTTTAGAAAAACAATTTGGAAAGTAAATAATAAATTAAGACAACAAACAATTGAAATTTTGGAAAGAAAACATGTAAGGATTCTTACCAAACAGGATTGATAGTTGTTAACCAAAGCTCAGTAAGCCTAGACAGCAGGAAAAAATCCTAGAGTTTTTGGGTCCATTGGTTTAACGGATAATAATAACCGAACGAAGGAAGATGAGTAGAGGGTAAAAGGGTAACATCTTGTAGCCCAATAAAGCGAAAGAAGTAATAAAGACAGAAAATAGATAAGCCTAGACCATCATAGATAAGGCTAGAAAACATCAAGTAAATATAAAAATAACTAGAGTTAATAGTAAACAAACATCAGTGAGGCAAATAACTGAAAGCTAGTACGAACAACAAGAATAAGATAAGTTTTAATAAAATAGTAATAGAGCTAGAAAATAGATAAAATAACGAATAAGAATATGTAAAAGAAATAAAAGTATATATAAGTAAGCTTACTAGACAAAAGAAAATAGATAAGAAGTAGGTAAAGTTGTAAAAATAATGAGATACCGAGAGGAAAAGTAATAGTACAACATTAAAAAGATTGAGTAATAGACCATAAAGTAGTCAGAACAGGATTACTATGTATTGCATCATTACTATATTTACAATAAAGTAAGTCAAATATAATCAAAATTTCATGTAAACATTGTATTTTTGTGTACCAAGTGAAAATTTTGTTAACGTTAAATTTAAAAAAAGAATTAGTAATAAGAATAATAACACATCAGGAATAATAATTAAATAATAATTGGTATATTGAAGAAGGTACATTGTGTAATAAGTTGGACGTAAATTGCATTATTTATGTCTTGTGGAGGAGAGATGGTGTTCGCACGGCTACAAACCATGAAATAAATTGCGAGGGTAGCGCTAGATGCCTCAAAGTTGCATTTGTTGCGGTAGCCAGAGCGGTTTGGGTACAAAACCTCGCGGCCAGAACCTCGCGGCGACAACCTCGCGGACCAAAACCTCGCCTGGCCAAAACCTCGCCTCCCAAAACCTCGCGGCCCAAAATCTCGCCAGGCCGAAACCTCGCCTGGCCAAAACCTCGCCGCCCAAAACCTCGCGGGACAAAATCTCGCCGGGCCAAAACCCCGCCTGGCCAAAACCTCGCCTCCCAAAACGTCGCGGGCCAAAATCTCGCGGGGCCAAAACCTCGCCTGGCCAAAACCTCGCCACCCAAAACCTCGCGGGCCAAAATCTCGCCGGGCCAAAACCTCGCGCCCCAAAATATCGCCATACCCAAAATCTCGCCTGACCAAAATCTAAATGTTCCAACAGATTATAAGGATGACGGTATAAAAGACGCTGTTTCAGAAGAAGTATCACGGGTATTTGACCAAGTCCCGCGATACCATATGAAAATTCTATTTCTGTATTAGAGGATTTCAATGTGAAGGTAGGGCGACAGGATGTTTTTAAACTGGTTATAGGGAAAGAAAGTCTGCATAAGGAAAGTAATGACAACTAACGAGGTTAGTTTCGTGAACTTTGGAACATCCAAAAACTTAAAATTTTAACAAAAATCTAATAATATTTATGAAAATATGAAGCAATATATGAGTTTTTACGACGTCCCTTGATTATGTCCTATAGGTTAAAGGAGACGTAGATGACCAGGATGAAGGAAATGATCGAATAAAGAAAGTGGGAGGAAACGGGAATAACCCGAGAAAGCCCACGCACACGATGTTTTGTATATTATTTATTATTATTATTATTATTATTATTATTATTTGTAATGTGGAATTGCATATTAGGAAACACATTGGGTAAATTTTAAAGAAAAGTTTCATTCGCGGTGAGGTTTTGGCACGGCGAGATTTTGGGCGGCGAGGTTTTGGCCCGGCGAGATTTTGTCCCGCGAGGTTTTGGGCGGCGAGGTTTTGGCCACGCGAGGTTTTGGGCGGCGAGGTTTTGGCCACGCGAGGTTTTGGCCCGGCGAGATTTTGTCCCGCGAGGTTTTGGGCGGCGAGGTTTTAGCCACGCGAGGTTTTGGCCCGGCGAGATTTTGTCCCGCGAGGTTTTGGGCGGCGAGGTTTTGGCCACGCGAGGTTTTGGCCCGGCGAGATTTTGTCCCGCGAGGTTTTGGCCGGCGAGATTTTGGGCGGCGATGTTTCGGCCGCGAGATTTTGTCCGTATACCAGCCAGAGCTCTTGAATCTTCTTCACGCCTCAGGAGACGGAGCTTACGGAAGAAAAATGCAAGCTTAATTAAGCCACGCCTGCTCGAAATAAACAGAGCATTTTTGGACAAATAACGATGCAATATGTAATGGTAATATATGGTAATTACGAGTTAATAAATGATTTTAATGATAAGAAAAGATGAAAGAAAGATTAATAGACTTATTATTCTATGAATACCTATGTACAAGTAGTTAAAATGTGTATTTATGAATGTAAATAGGAGTGACGATTAGTCACGGTATGAAGACTTTAAGAAAAAGAATAAAACAGAGGAAGTGAATAGAAATTGTATGTAATATTACTTGTTATATAGCAGTAAGTAGATTGTATAGGAATAGAAAATAGTTCATTGCATACAAATATGCATAACTTGTGCATTAAAGAAAGCAATGTAAAAATAGAGAACGAAAAACTAGGCCTACTGGAGGAATGGTTTGAGATTTAAAACAATAGAGCGCAGTAGACTAAACCTAGACACTTAGTAGTTTAAAATAGATAAGATAGATCAATATAAATTAAGAATAAAGCCTCATACCTAGTTATAGTTTCTATTTTACAGAAATTGGGCATTATAGAAAGAAAAGCAGTTATTTTTACAATGGTTATGACAATCTTAGCAATTTTAATAATTTTCGTAATGTTAATGACGGGATGCCTTTTATGTAGGTTAAGTAAAATACATAAAAAGAGATTTCTAGAAGTATTCAAATGGAAGCCTATGAACAGTCAAGGTTAAGTGCACACAAGAAATGCGTTCACTATTCAGGTATACCAATTTATGCAAAAGTTCACAAACAACACACTGAAAAACACTTAAAATCACACATATCAGATCACAGCACTGACGTAATGGAAAAATCACAGGAAAATGCTAATATAGTGAGATCACAAATTTCACTCGACAGTGATACCGACACGAACGTGAATTTTGTGGGTTTCGACACGAACTTAGTGAATGGGAATAGCCACGAACTTTCTTCTCGAAAGTCGGAGAAACAAAAAGAATATTTCGTACCCTGCTCGGTCATAATAATATAGGAAAATTCAAAATTTTGGGAAAAGCACCAGCACTTGAACTTTGGGACGAGTAGTTGTGGAAAATTTCAACCAAGTTGAAGAGAATGAAACAAGAAAAGATATATATATATATATATTGATCAAGTGCAAAGGACACTACGTAGTACAGAGTTGATGCTAACAGATGGCATGAGCGTGTATCTCTATTGATCGAGTATATGCTATGAACATTTAAAAAAATAAATAAAAATGTACATATTTTAATATTAAGAAGAACATGTTTTTTTGTATAAAAATCATTAAAGAAGTAATAAATGTATTATAATAAAGTAAAAGAATATAAATAGGGTATAGATATGATATAATATAATAGGTAATGGGAACTCTTTGTAATTTGTATATATATGATGTATTTAGGTTATGGAGATGTATTAATTTTTGTTGTTGATTTAATCGATTTCCAAAAGGAAATCTATTCACTCAAGAGGTTCCCTCAGTTTTGAGGGGGACATGTAGATACATGGAAAATAATATTAATGATTATAGGTTATTCTTGGTGATTGGTATGATTATACTTTAAATAAAGTCAAGTCTGAGTTAAGAAATTTAAAACATGTGAAATTGTGATATGTTCGAATTGCACGTGTTGTTATTATTGTTATTGTTATTGTTTATGTAATCAAGTTACACATGGTTATGTTTTGATGTTCATGAAATACTGTCGAGACGCTAGCTCGCAGTATGGTGTAAATAGAAATTAAGGAAAATTGATGTAAGCCTGAATTTCAGATAAAGGTAATGAAACCGTTTTGTTAACATAAACACAATTTGGATATGGCATAATATTCAGAATCGCAAAGATTGACAGTCTGGGAATTCGGTCATGATGTGACAAGGTTTGCAAACAAAAGTTTGACCAATAATTTTAGTAACCAAGGTCGAGACATGAAATGACGAATTCCATCGTCTGGAGAGAGGAATAAAAATCAGAGCTAGATTGAATCGAGATCAGAGTTCGAGATCAGGGTTTGAGACGAGAGCTTGCAGTATTAAGATTCGACGATTACAAATATTCGTAACTACCATCTTACGATGGTGGGCTGCTAGTCGGCTATTCGTTGGTAAGCCGATCCGCCAGTACCAGCGCTAGTAGTTCAACATATTTGGTTGACATACAACGATAGTTCTTCCATGGTCATTATCCAGACCTTCAACTGTCCACATAGTATCAGCGCAGTCCAGCGAGAGAGAAATCCACGATTGGAACATCGGTCGCTCCAGACAGCCAGATCATCTTAAGGTATGTGTACCTTAGCGATAAGCGTCACTTGTGATTGAATCTCTGAACTTTGGAGTACTGTGATCTGAATTCATTAAGTCATATCCGCTAACAACACAATTACACGCTACACCTCTAATTTGCTGTAATACATGAAACTTGATAGATGAAGTGGAGTGTTTCTTTGATTTAATACCTATCCTCTTGCTAAGGTAATAGATTTATTAAAACCTGCCCATTTCAGATAATTTGTTGAAGCAACTTCTCCGCGTCACAAAGGATTCATCCCCGAAAATTATAGGTACGACGCGAGGAGGTTGTTAATATTGGCCGCTCCGCATCGACGATTCACGGTGACCCCATTTCTGTTTTGATAATTATGTCAACAGTGGCCTATTAGCAACAGAGACGCGGCGAAACGCCAATCAATCAAAAAATTAATCCCCCAAAATATGTTAAATTGCGTACCTGCGTGATTTGTTTACATTATGGTAAGTCTAAAAACAGTATAAAACAAGAAAACAAGTACTATATCCTGTCTCCTTTACCTCGATTCTCAATTGTCTGTTTGTTTGAAATAAGGCATAATTACAGACGAACATCTACTGGCGCTATTAAAAAAATATTAAAATAGAGAACTTTTAAAAATAAAAATGGAGTTGAAGCGATTCGAACCTGCCTCTCTTAGTCGTAAACGGGAACACTACAAACCCAACATGAAGTACGAAACACAAGAAATTTACACGTGTGTGTGGATACATTTAGGTCTGCAATTGAAAACAACATAACAATTACTCGTTCCTTCCAGCTCGACTGCATTGCACATACCTAGGTACTTTCTACAATATTTCTCGATATTTGTTAATCTACATCAGTGAAGAGAATTGTTTGAATTAGGAAAAGGTACTATAAACATTGTGGACTGGTTAAGACTCGAACTGTCAACAGTACCAAGTGAACACTCAGAAAGTAAGAAGTGAGTTCTTTACCAATATACTAAGAAGAACACGACTGCTAGAAAGATATTTTGAAGGTATTGGTGTGACGCGTATAGTGTTGTCACGAGACGAGACCTTTCTCGTGTCTCATCTCGTCTCGTCTCGACGAGACCTTTTGACGAGATGCGAGACAAGACAGACAAGCAGACTAGTCATTTCGTTTAGTTTTCGAGAAGAGACACGAGACGATACGTCTCGTGAAATTCTCCTGTGTCGAAATGCAGAGTTTTTGTATTTAAAAAATACACACACAGTCAGGGAACGATTTCCATGTTCTAACATTATCTTCCTCGGACGATACATTAAGATGACGTTAGAACATTGAAACCTTTATAATTGCTGTGCATTTCTTTTTTTTTCTTTTAATAAAGTTAAGTGTGATAGCTTGTTCTTATTAAATTATTTCTTCATGTATACTTTTTCGGTTGTTTCTAGTATACACTAAACGATTTCCTACATTAATTTAATTCCAACCTTTATAGTTGAAATATAACTTTTGACATTATTGCATTTTATTAACCTCATTTAACTGGGACTGAGGAAATAAAATGTTTTCAGATATTTGTGAACTCGAACTTGTTACCTGGATGGCATTTGTAGGTGTCCTTACAATTACTTTTTACAACGTATGTTCCGTACAGTAAAAAACTAGCTGTGTTGATTCAACACAATGCGATGACCCAGCAGGACTATTACTTAATTTTGTTTGTTTGTTAAATCAACACAATACACGATGTTGATTTCGGTAGTGGGTGAAAAAAGTTACCTACAGTGAGATTTGAACATGGGTTACTCAATTAGAAGTCGAGCGTCTTACCTACTTGGCTATTTCGGCAGAGAGAAAGTAAACTTGATTTATACATTATAGAGATAAACTATTTATACATTATAGACACGAAACACAAACTTACTCTCACGACTTATACCATGGTTTAATTACTTTTTCATTGATTAACTAAGAAGCAAATTCACCGTTCGTTTCACTACCCTTTCCATCATTTTTTAGCCAAACTACACGAGCCGCCGACGCGATGGCCAAAACATTCTTTCATCACACTTTTTGTTATTGTCTCTGGAGCCTGTCATGGACATTCCTATTACTAGCGTCGAATCATAATAGTAAATACGATCGTAATTGCAATATGCAAGTTACATTTTCTCCTACACTTTCCTTGCCAAAAACATTCTTATATAATATCATATCTAAGTGTGTTAGGACTTAGGAAGGTTAGTGAAGGTTACGAAAGATATGGCACCATTTTTAGCCTGTCTTACGACCGTCTTTACTATTATAATTGGCGTGTGCTATTACTAACTCCTGTATCGATGATTTGGCTCGCAGTTTTAGAGAGTAAGGTAGATTGTACAGAATAACATTAAAAAAGAAAGTCTTACTGAGTCTGTATTGAAATATTTAACACATTTAGGAAGGCCTATTTCAATTCAATTTGATATTTTACTCCGTGTAGATATAACTTGTTATTATTAAAATAGTGTCTTTGCCTTTGACGTGCATATGAACAATTTATATTCGTGTATTCAACCTAGTAAAACAAATTATAATGTTTCAGAAAGTTAATTGAAAAACAGTGTCGAGAACCCTCAGACCAACGGCGCAAATCTGTCTTCAACAGTGGGGAGACAAACGGGTAAGACCAATCCCATATTTTTTCTTTAACGATGTTCAAAATATTTATGAAGTTGGAAAACAACACTGTTAAGGATCAGGAGAGCAGAGTTGTTTTGAACATTGGGAGGCAGACAGATTTGAGGCTTAGACTCATACTATGGTAACTGTACCTGATTTCTGAGATGAACCTGTTGTGTATTATATATCAGGCGATGTAGATGAAGTTTCAGTCAGACAGAAATCATCACTTTTCTCTCCAAAAAACACATTTCAAATCGGATTACTTTGGGAACTGTCCCTCCAGCTCCATTATTTGGGGAGACATGCCCCTTATCCCCCGGATTTGCGCCAGTGCCCCGGAGAATTAAAAGCAGAGAAATGGAATCTTGTATACTATTTGTCCTTGCCTTGTGAACTTATTTGAATTTATTTTAAGAAACTTTGGCAACTTTATCTCACGCGGAATTGATGATGATGAAAGAATTAGTGGCATGAACAAACGGGTATTATACAAGACAACTCCGAGGACACACACACTTGATGTTTGTCCACCACAAAGCTCACATGGCACTACCCGAGATCGAACTGACTACCATACGCACGAGAGGTGAATGCTTTATGGCCAAGATACCGTGACACTCTTTGTCTTGTGTGTTCTGGTTAATAACTTTGTGCATCTTGACGAGCATGGTACAGTCTGCTACATTTTGCTTTCGTTCCTATGATATGCTGCAATACTTTAAGAGACGAGACAAAACTAGACAAACGAGAGGAGACGGGACATAACACCACAGACGAGACGAGAAGAGTACCTTTTTTCGAGATGAGACACGAGACGAGACGCGTAGAAAACGTATGCTTAATGCTTGTATATGTACAGGAAGCAAGAAGATATATATATATATATATACCGTAATCACACACACACACCACACGAACGTGTTTTAAAAATGTGAAATTTGACGCCAGTAATGTTCCTTAATCTGTGTTTATCTCTCTTTCCGTTTCGTATCGATGTTTGTTTTTGTGCTTTTCGGCTTTTATATTAAACCTTTATTTTATGTAACTTTTTCTTTTTTACAGGATTTTTTTAAAAGGAGAGAAATAATTTCTTTTGATATCTGTTTTACACTTTTTATCTGTTTGTACTGCTTAATTAAAGATCATTTTGTAACTTATGTCACCCATTGTCTTCACGATAATAGAATTGTCATTCTTAACAATATATTTAATTCTCTTATTTGCAGTTGGTACATTGATATATTTGTAACAAAATTGAGGTTTGGAGCTCCTACGTGTCTAAGGGGTTAGCGTACGCGCCTTTGGCGCGGGAGACCCGGGTTCGATCCCCGGTGAAAGCTCGTGTGGTTTGAATTCCACGTTAATCAGTAGGTCCATGTCTCATATAGCCTCGCTGCTGTACGGGACGTTAAACTCAAAATCAACTCAACTCAAAATTGAGGTTTGGTCCAACGCCTTTTGAATTCTCAACCAACCGAACATCCGAGATTTTGGGTAGCCTACTATTGCAGGGAAAGGAGAATTGCAGGTGGTAATGCACTTCTGGAATCGTCCACACAAGCTATTAATTGAAGAAAGAAAAGAGGACCTGTTTTGTCTAAAATTATGAAACTGTATTATGAAGGTTGGCCTGAAGATGAAAAGCAGCTCGATGATTCGGAAAGATTTTACCACAAATTGCCCAATGAAATTGTAGTAGAGGATGGTATTGTGTTCTTAAATCATAAGATAATTGTTCCTACAACTTTGAGAAAAGAGATTCTTAATCAGTTACATCAGGGACATTTTGGTGTACAAAAGACAAAAGCTACGCACAGGCACGTTGTATATTGGCCTGGATTATGAATTGATATTCAAAAACCATTTTCTGAAATGCCGTATTTCTGAATAATACAGAGTATCAAATTGTTAAGAACCACAGGAGTTAGTAGATCTACAAGAGTAATAAGGAAACCAGTTTGGTTTAATGATTTTGTTTAAGTTTGAAAAGGGGAAGATGTAACGGTAGGGTCATTGCCTGTCATAAGATGTAGAGTAGTCTGTGTGTGTAATCAGCTTGTAGTCAGTCAGTGGTAGTTAAGCTTTATAATAAATATTTCTTCACACAGTTAACGTGTTTATTATTATTCAGAAAGGCCTAAAGTATAACAAGAAAGACTAAAGGCTGCGACAGAGTATACACGACTCCAAAAGTGCATTACCACCTACAATTCTCCTTCTCCTGCAATATTGGACAACCCACAAAGCTTGGACGTTGGATTGGTTGAGAATTCGAATGGCGTTAGACAAAACCTCAATTTTGTTACCAATATATCAGTGAGATAAACTACAAATAAGAAAATAAAATAAGTTATTAAAAATGGCGGTTTTATTATTGTGAAGGAAATGGATGATACAAAAAGTTACAAAATGATAATAACACTTAAGCACTTCAAACAAGATGAATGGTAAGAAACAGATATCATACGAAAACAGTTTCTTTCTTTTTAAAGAAACTCGTAAAAAGATAATAGGTTACATAATGTAAAGGTTCAATATGTAAAGGTTCAATATAAAAAGAGACAACAAAGACTAACGGACACCATTACCGTAGTAGGCATGCGCGCCTCCCATCCAAGATAAAGAGACAGGACCTTGCCTGTAAACCCAATTGTTATAATAATAATAATAATAATAATAATAATAATAATAATAATAATAATAATAATAATAATAATAATAATAATAATAATAATAATAAGTATTATTATTATTATTATTATTATTATTATTATTATTATTATTATTATTATTATTATTATTATTATTATTATTATTATTATTATTATTGAATAATCATTTCCTTTCCAAATAATTGATTCTGCCTAAGGGTATTTCTGCATATAGGCATATGTAGCGTTTTTTCAATGAGCGGTCTCAAAGGCCAAATGGGATGGATATCTCCGAGAGAGAGCAACAAAAATGCTTTCCTATGACAAGTTCTAGATCAAAGTTTCAAACACTTGCTTTTGACACGTACTTTTTTTCTTTCCTTTTCTTCGGGAAGAGAAAAGCTTTGGTGCCAATGAAACTGCAGTGTATAATATTGCAAATTTGCAAGTGGATTTATTTACATTGCTATTTTTTTTAAATAAACAAATTGTCATTGGAAGATATTACTATAAAATAACATTTTGTTTATCGCAAGTCTTAAGGGCCCCCTATGCCTCGACATCCAGAGAAGCTTGTGTAACAGAGGCAAACAAGGAAAAACCTCAGTCAGGATGATAAATTGTAACCAGCGTGGTTTGAACCCGGGATTTTCCTATTGCAAAGCCAAAGGTCTACCACTGAACCACGTTTAATAGAACTTAATTTCCATTGATTTACAGATTTCTGATGAAGACGCATTTTTTTGATATAGACAAACCTTCTTAGCCTTCTTCAAGGTACTATCACAGCATTTTCCTAATGTGACATAGGGAAGCCAGGGAAACCTCAGTCAGGATGGTCGCCACCGTAATTTGAGGCCGCGACCTTGCTATTGAGAGAGCAACGTTTACCACTGAACCATTTTTTAAAAACTTAATTTCCACTGATTTACTGATTTCTTATCAACACTCAATGTTGAACAATCGCATAGACAAACAGAAACATCCACGCCCATTGCGGCACTCGAACCCGTAAACCTTTGAACTGCGGCCCAGGACCTTAGTCCTCTTGACCACCATTTGGGGTTCATTATTTCCAGTTAAAATTGATTGGCAAAGTTCGGAATACGAGAAGAACAAGGTTTTAGGAAGAAATCTGCAATGGCCTTGTTCAAGGTAATCCCCCCTGAAAGCATACAAGTACCTCTCCTTGTTCAAAATGTTCCATGGGTATACGCGTAATGGCCCCCACATGGATAGCATGGTCACTCAGATTTTTGACTGGCTGTAGATATTGAGCTAAAGATGTCTATTGTATGGGTCAAATTTATTACATTTCGCACTTGGCTACCAACATCAGATGCGATGTGTGTTTGTTTCATTTTTGTCTATTGGCGCTCTATTACTAGTAATTATCCTTTTTTGTCACCGTAGAAAACGAAATATGTTCTCCGAAAGCGGAAGGAAAATTATTTATTTTCCAATTGGTTTGTTTCTTTCTTTCAGTTTTCTATCTGATGAAAAGAAAAACAACGCACTCCACTATTTTTGTAAAAATAGGTATTTTCAATAGAAAACCTGAACAGAATAGTTTTCGGAACTAACTCATGTCAGTCAAAATTTCTGTTTTCTACGTGTCTTTCCGCTAGTCTCTCACGAAATCCTTTCTAGTCGGTGGAGGAGACACTGGGCGTTCCAACAACTGTCAGTTATAAAATATGAGCGACTGTCCGATTGTGTATGCTTAATATTCTGTACCAAAATTCTTAATTTTATTATTATTATTATTATTATCGTTGTTAATAATCATAATAAATGTGAATTTATTTCAGACCATGCCTGCTAATCTCCATGCAAAAATGCATATAAGGGATGATTGATGTCAAAAATAATTTTTGACACTAATAAAGATGACATTTTTAAAAATTTCATAACATATGGGACTGTCATAAAATATCTCACGGAGGAACTATGATGACATTGTAAGACGAAGCCACCTCCAGACCAAGCCAAGAACATGTTAAGTTTCGGAACTATCTGTTAGTGTTGCTTCAACACATCAAAGTAGCCAATTTTCTTTCAGACAGGTCAACCCAAAATCAGTGTCTTCTAAAGTGGTAATCCCCACATCAACAACTCCTACCAGTTCTTTTGAGGACAGTAACAACCAAAGTCAAGTACCAGTACCACAACGTTGCAATCTATATAGGCAACCTACTGTTTCATCGTTTTGTGATAATATGTCTGCAGAGGAGCAAGACAAGCTGAACCACCTTTTTGCTCGTGCCGTTTATGCGTCAAATTTACCACTGAGCATAGCTGAAGATGTTTATTGGCTTGATTTTTTTAAAGCTCTACGTCCTTCCTTTCAAGTGCCTACAAGACATCTCTTATCAACACCACTTCTTGACTCCTAGTATCAGCGCGTTCAAGGAGTTGTAAACGAGAAAATCAAACAAGCCGATTGCGTGATAGTCATGTCAGATGTGTGGTCTGACATTGAAGGAAACCCTTTAATAAACATTATTATGCTACAGCAGAACCTGTATTTTTAAAGGCAATTGAATCGAAAGCTGAAAGCCGCACAGCTGAGTATATTGGCGAAGTGTTTACAATCGAAATTATAGCCATTGGAGGATAGCAAAAAGTGATTGCAGTAATTACTGACAATGCTGCAAATATGCAAGCTGCCTGGAAATTTCTGCAATCAAGATATCCAAAAAATGTAACTTTTGACTGCCTTGGACATGGGCTCAATCTACTAGCAAAGGAAATCCAAAAACTAGACACTCTTTCAAGAACTGTGGTAGAATGTGACTAAAGTAAAATATTTCAAGAACCATCACATACCTCTTCAAGCCCTGAAAGAAATACAAGATGCAAAGAAGATCAATCATAGTCTGCAAATGCTTGTGGGAAGTCGCTGGTCGTCTACTGTTAGGTATCTAGAAAGTTTATTGCATCTTAAATCCTGTTTGCAAGCTGCCATTGTTGATGACCGAGTGGTTCATCATGGGAAAGTTCCTTCTGACGTCAGGAAAAACCTCTTGGATGATGTAGTTTTCTGGGTTAAAGTGCAGAAGTTTCAAAAATTAATAAAACCAGTCGCTACAGCCATTGAAAGGTTGGAGTGACACACCAAGATTTTCTGAAGTTCCAACATTTTTCAAAAAATTGAAGATGCATTTCTTTGAAACTGTAAAATCTTGTCCATTCTCAGAAACTGAACAAGATGAACTACACAAAAGCGTTCGAAATAACAGAATTTATTTCTTCTCACACAAAATCCAGTATGCTGCTTATGTTTTGGACCCTAAGTTCCATGTTAGCGACTGAAGAACAGCGAATGAGAGCTATGGACCAGATTGTTTCAATCTGCGAGGCATTTGTCATTGACAGGAACCAAGTGAATGCAGATCTGGGATCATATTTGGCATAGGATGAACTGTGGAGTCGAGAACTTCTGTGGTCTGCTGCAGAAACAATGAACTCGATCACCTGGTGGAAAGGCCTCTATGGTACACGCCCTTTATCAAAAGTGGCTACAAAAATTCTGAGTATTCCTGCCACAGCAGCTGCTCGTGAGAGAAATTGGAAAAGATTTTCCCTCACGAAAACCAAGAAAGGAAATCAGCTTACCATGAAAAAGACTGCGAAGTTAGTGTCAGTCGGGGAAAACCTTCGAATAGTCACAAAAATGAGAACAACTAGCGTAAAGTATGTAGAGTCTGTTCCGGTAACTGCAGATCTTCCACCTGTTGTACCTAGCACTGTTCAAGGACAAGGCAGAAAGGATAAGGACAACCCTGATGCTGTATCACATGTTTCAGTCTAATCAAAGGAAGAAGAAGCAGAATTTACCAGTCCATCCACTTCTGATCGAATGACCCTGAAGATATTGTGTATGCTGAAAGCACAGGTTCAAGTGCTCATAAAGTATCCTCGGAGTATGAATCTGAATAAACTGTTTCATTTCTATATTACAATTATTACAATTTCAGCACGGCGTAACTTTGTACATATACTTTTTTTTTCAGTAAGTGACTCCAGTTGTTCAGTTGAAATGAAATGAAATCTTTAACTTGGAATTTTCATATACACAAGTTGTTAACATTTAAATGCTTGCCATTCATGCGTCTATAATTAAAATTTTTCATTATTTGCGTAATTGCGTAATATCTTGTGCAACCATTTGTTCTTATACAGATTTTGTGTTTTATGATACAAACGTACAAACTTAATGTTTTATGATGTAAAATTCAAGTTTTTCGCTGCGAACTTACTAGTTAGTGATTTATGATACGAAGTTAGTTTTCTGCTGCAAACTTAGTTTCTTAAATGTAAAATTCAAGTTGTTTTGCATTAAAGTTTATCTTTTATGATGGTAACTTTGTTTTGTGGATGTCAACTTAAAGCTTTCCGTTTGTTAATTTTATGTATAATGATGTAAAACTCAAGGTCGCTGCTGTAAACTTTGTTTTGTAATGCAAACTTTAAGTCTACTGCTGCAAACGTATTGCTGTATTATGCGAAAATCTAATAAATGCTGCAAACGTATTGCTTTATGATATAAATTCAAACTTTTTTGCAATAAAATTCGTGTTTAGCTTTTATGATGTAAACTTTGCTTGTGTGTGTTAACTTAAAATTTTATATATTTTAATTTACTGCCAAAGCTTCATTAGCTACAACGAAAATAATAAAAATAAGTAGCGTTATGTTTCAGAAGCTTATCGCTTCATCAAACAATCTTATACAAAGTGTAGAATATTTAAAAACATTTCTCTTCTCCGTCCAAAACCAACGATAAAAGTTATAAGTTAACGGTTTCAAAATAATTATAACAATAATTTTTATTGTATATTTTTCTTCTTGTTCTTTGTTCTCTTTCTAGTATTCATTCCCATTTCACATTTATTGTCAATCCACTGTTTCAGTTCATCACTCTATCACCTTCTTCTTTAATCCTTCTTGCTTCTTTCCATTTCCTTATAAGCTCTCTACTTTCTTGTTTAAGAATAATAGCTCCTTCCCAATCAATTTCATGTCCTGTTTCTAATACATGTTTAAAAATTGCATTTTTGCCTCTTTTTGATCTTACATTATCTTTGTACTCCTTCACTTCAAATATGTCAAGAAGGATAAGGTTGTCTGCTGTCAAACTTGTGTTTTATGATTTAAACTTAAAGGTTTTGTTGTGAAGTTTGTGTTTTATATTTTATTATGCAAACTTTGTTTTGTACATGTCAACTTTGGGTTTCATGATGTAAAATTCAAGGTTTATCTTGTAAACTATGTATTTTATAATGAAAATTTCAAGTTTTGTGTTTTATGTAAAATTCAACTTTTCTGATGCAAATTAAGCAGTTTACTTCAAAAAACACTAAATTAGCTAAGTTTTTCCTGTAACGTTTTTGCTTTATTTTTTATGATATAAACTTGTTAGTGCAAGTCTAATTTAAGTATTCGGTTGTCAGCATCATGTAAAATTGAAGCTTTCTGCTGAAAACATACTGTTTTATGATATAGGCTTAGAATTTGAAATACATGCTTGTAATGCTCCGTAACGTCTTTTGAAAAAAATATGAAAATTATGTATTATTAGAAATAGGAAAAACTAAAATAAATTTACTTCGATTTTTAATATAACCATGTTATATACCAAAATGTTTGCAATTTTACAGGGATTTTTTAATGGACAATTAAAAAATTAGCCGAAATTTCGGCAAAATTTCGCGCGAACTTTTCAAGTTTCAACTTTTCATGAAATTTTCCAACACTAATACCGGCAAATTTTTACTTTGACTCCAACTGTGACTTCAACCGATTCATGTGATCCGGTTCCCGGAGCAGTTTAGGAATCATTCCTAAACTGCTCCCGGAACCGGATCACATGAATCGATTACAATTACTAACACAGTGAAAGTAATGTACGATGTTAAGAATTATACTATAAGTACAAGGGCCACAATGTTACTATACGATGTTAAGAATTATACTATAAGTACAAGGGCCACAATGTTACTATACGAAGTTAAGAATTATACTATAAGTACAAGGGCCACAATGTTACTAAACATCAATTCAGGTGAAGCGGTGACTATGAATTTTGAGATCTAAATGGGGGCTACCGCCCCCCAACCCCCCCGCTCAAGTACCATAAAAACATCCAAAATAATAATAAATAATCACACCACTACTATAAAGCTAAGATAAGAAGGGAAAAATTTTAAAAAAACACTCGTCTCTAATCATAAATCAGTGCATGACAAAGAAAAAAAAATACATCTCAACAAGACAATAGGACAAGCAGCAGCAAACCAAATACTTTGCCTAATACTCAAATGGAAAACAAATCAAGAATAAAAATAATATGAATTAAAAAAAGAAAACACTCACCATTTCGCCATAGGAGAAATCTCATGAATAATGAACTCATAACTGCTGATTCCACACACGAAAAAATAAGATACCAAGAACACATGCACAATACTCAACATTACTGAAAAATGTTCCTTTCCGCACACACGTCGTTTTATTAAACCGAGCACACTTGCTATTATTACAAACAAGAATCCAATAAACGTCCACTTTTAGAATACGTCGAAAATATCTTCAGTTTAGACCACAACTATGATAGGTTTTCTCTAACTCAATTCAACCAATTCAATTACGCGCTTCCCGCATGCCACAAACAGAAGCACACACATACATGCACACAGAACATGTGACTACTAACCAACTACCATATGACTACACAGACACCTAGTGGGAAAAATATGAACTAAGACGTCACACCAAAGGCACGAACAGTTCTAACAAGTGACTCACGCACAAACAGTTCCAGGAAGTAACTGAACCTATAAGAACCGATTAAAGTCACAGTTGGAGTCAAAGTAAAGACTTACCCTAATACCAATACACTCTTTATTTTTTCACAAGTAAGCAAATCAGAAGATGAAATTTACTTTAGGTAATAAAGTGGAATGTTCCACAAAATAATCATAAATGATTTTCCTTATTTCTGTCAGTAATTTTGACACAGACCAAGAACTAGAAATGAGTGATTTAAATTCTTTTTTCTTTAACACTAAGAGACATCTGAATTTGCTGAGATTGCCATTTTTAAAAATATATAGGTCCCCTATCCCGTGCTATTTCTGGCTACCGGTGCTTCCAGGTAATCGGTAACGTGAATTGTAAAGTTTGTCGACTCTCAGATCTCTGTAGATTGTTAAAAGAGATTTCTCAATTCCTGTGGTTATTACTTAGTTACAAAAGCACTTCTGATTTACTACATTCATGGTGAATTACTGAACTTATACACTCCTCATGAAAAACGCGACAGCTAACACCTTGCAGCTAGGCCATCCAATAAATTCCTTTTTGTCCCACAATCCTGTCTGGTAGGGACATCCTTTCCTCTACCTTTCCTCTCTCCAATATTTAAATCAGCAATAACAAGAGTAGAATTCTAATTTCAATATTTAGACGTATTAGTGTCAAAAATGTGAAAGAATAAAAGTGAGAAGAAACGAGATTAATAAGATGATGTAGAGAAAAACTTAAACATATGTCAGTGATAAATTGAAACCAATAGATTTCTGTTAGAGGTACGGAATTCAGGAGAAAGGAAAAGAGATAGAGGATGAAAAAGAAAACTGAGCACAGATAAACATATTGAAATTAAATGTAATAAGAAAACAACCTAAAATTATGAAGTTCCGTTTCCAGAAATCCAACAATAATGTTTTTCTTAAATTTTTGTTAGAACTATTCGAATAAATACGTGGAGAATGCCTGAAAAATTCATTAGTCATTTTTAATAGGAATACCAAACTTGGTGATCAAATTAGGTACTCAATTTCTAGTGAAACTGAAAAGTTTTGAGACACATCTATAATCATAGAAAGGTTTAACACATATACTGTCTTCCTACGTGGTTCGGTTGCAAATTCGATAGTGTTCATTAAATGTACTAATCTGAAATACATTACAATAAAGCAACTTCATACTGTAGGTCATTTTTCCCCTTCCACACTACTAATGGAAACTGAACAAAAAATAGAACATATAAAAAAACAGAACAAAAAATTAAATGAGTCGTATTATACTGGTAAATTTCTATCAGAAAGAACCTATATTAAAACTCCGTATTGTATGATAAGTTACGAATGCTAGAGGAAAATTGCATCTTAGTTCCTTATAGACGTAACAAATAGTACATATTTCGCATTTCATACATGGATAAGACGAATTGAATTATAGGATGAAAACGAATTTTTTTCAAAGTGATATAAATAAAATCCCTCTTTAAATAACCCAAAAGGAACATCCAATTTCGATTTCACCTCTTGAGGATGTAACGTCGTATTCGCAATGATAGAGTGAACATGCTAGGGCTGAAAAGGGTCACTCGCAGTGACACGTTGATTCGATTGAGATTGGGTAACTTACAGGAAAAAAGAGATTTTATTTATTTCCTTGACAAAGAGTGTTTATTTCTGTGTGTGTGCGTGTGTGTGTGTGTGTGTGAGAGAGAGAGAGAGAGAGAGAGAGCGAGAGAGAAGAGAAAGATACTAGACATAATAACGAAACGTCAAGAAAGACAGATAAAGAGAAAGAGAGAGGGAGACGAATATAAATATGAAAACTATTTATCATTACTCTGTATGATGAAGACAGCACATGTTGTTTATTTGGATTCTCGCTAGTGATTCAATGCAACTTCTCCAACCAACGTTGATAGTGAAAGCTTTTTGTAAAAGGATAGTACCTGATGTGGATTCGAACCAGGATTTTGCGTTTGCAAGTGTAGGACGGTACCAATACACCATCTGTTACTCCACTAAAGGTATAGTGTTTTTTCTGAGATCAATAACATGGAAAGTGGACACTACAGATCAATTAAATATTTCGAATTGTCCTATTAGCCCCCCTATTTGAGCTTTCCTAACCAATATTTGTAAATCGTCTCTATCATGATACAGTTGTTTGGTACCACATTCTTACGGGTTGCTCCTTTAGTATCATAAGTCACTCTTCGATTCTTCAAGATCACTTTGTGAAAAAACCTTTGTTTTGACCAGGATTGGAACCTACGTTTTGAACCTTTACTACTCGTGAGTCTAGGACGTAACCCCTATCCTACCAGGCAACCAGAAACTATAACTCAAATCTTTCCAAGTTCACTTCTGGTCTTTGGAACGAACCGACTTTCTTCTGTAAGGTTATTTACTCCAAAGTTGAAACAGAAATTCATTTATTCGACGACCTGGAGACAAATCAGTGCCCACTAATAAACGAAATCACATACAATCCAGGAAAGAATTACAAAAGTAATAACATACTATGGAGTAATTACGCCGTGCAAATTCGCAAGTACTCTTATAATAATAATAATAATAATAATAATAATAATAATAATAATAATAATAATAATAATAATAATAATAATAATAATAAATCACAGCTTCATTGTTTAGTAGTAATTTGAACGAATACTAATATCAATATGCTTAGTCATTCTAACGAATATTCTTTTAAGATTAGGAAGTTCCATTTATTTTTCCTTTTCCAGAAATTCCAAGCGCACGGTGTTTATCCATAATAAAGTCCGAATCACATTAGATGGGATCGATATTATGTATACACGAAAGTCGGCACCAGTACTATACATGTTACTGTCGAATAACTCAAGCTTCTGTGCAATGTTAAAAAACAATTTACTTACGTCTTATGCGCGTGGTGTTCATTAAATGTACTAATCTGAACTCTATCTGTACTGAAATCTATCTGTACAGTATAAAGCAACTTCATACTGTAGGTCATTTTTCCCCTTCCACACTACTAATGGAAACTGAACAAAAAATAGAACATATAAAAAAACAGAACGAAAAATTAAATGAGTCGTATTATACTGGTAAATTTCTATCAGAAAGAACCTATATTAAAACTCCGTATTGTATGATAAGTTACGAATGCTAGAGGAAAATTGCATCTTAGTTCCTTATAGACGTAACAAATAGTACATATTTCGCATTTCATACATGGATAAGACGAATTGAATTATAGGATGAAAACGAATTTCAGTCTGTTGAACTCTATAGAACACAGTGCTTTCTAGCATACTTTAGCCAAGAGTGTGAGTCCCGTCGTTAGGAGCTCAGCTATTCGTTTTGGTCTTTCGTAGTAATTATTATTGATAATGTTTAATACTTGTAATTGCTTTTGCTTCCCGTATTATTACTCTTTTCTTTCTTTTAAAAATATATCCAAATAAATGCCTACATTATTACTGTTATTTTGAATGTAAGCGCCATTTACAAACAATAAAGAACAAGAATTTAACATTCCAACGTAGCTGCAAAGAACTAAAAAACAAAGGTGGAAGTATTGGGGTTCTAACCAATACTCAACGACATCAAAATATTACAACCAGCTGCCGACAACCGGTTGGCCATGATGATTACTCTTAGCAATAGGGAATGTATTCAAGTTCTATATTGCCCTTATTGGGAGTATGCGTTCGAACCCCAAAACTTGCACATTCCTTTCTTAATTTTTACAGCTGCGTCGGAACGTTAAATGTTTCTTCTTTATCAATTGTAAATAGCGTTTACATTGAAAATAACAATAATAATGGTGGCATTTATTTGGGTATCGTATAATTTTAAAACAAAAAAATAAAAACAATATTCAAGGACAAAAATTACCGGTATTAAACATTATCAATAATACTACGAAAGAATAAAACGAACAGCTGTGCTTCTAACGATGAAACTTACAATTTCGGTTAAAGTATGTTATGGTCCACTGTGTTCTATAGTTGCCAACGGACTTGAACCCATGTTCACGCGCACAAGATATAAGTACATATTTTTGTAACGCTCCACAGAAGCTTCAGTTATTCGGCAATAACATGTGTGGTACTGGTGCAGAAATTTATGTATACACAAAATCGATTCCATCTAATGTCATACGGACTTTATGCTGGATAAACACTACCTACGTGCCTTATCCAGAAACGGAAAAGTAAATGGAAAAACTGTTAATCTTCAAAGAGTGAACCGTACTTTTGAACTTGCACGGCGTAATTACTGCATACTATGTTATTATTTCTTTAATTTTTCCAGGGTTGTATGTTATTTCGTTTATTAGTGGGCACTAATTTGTCTTCAGGTCGTCGAGTGAATGAATTTCGAGGTGCACTTTGGTGTAAATAACATTACAGAAGGAATCCAGTTCTTTCCAAAGAGGAGACTTGAACTTAATATGATTTGAGTTATAGTTTCAGGTGGTAGAGTAGGGTAAGGGTAGCGTCCTGGACTCACGAGTAGTAAAGGTTCAAAATGTAGGTTCGAATCCTTGTCAAGACAAAGGTCTTTTTCACAAAGTGATTGTGAAGAATCCAAAAGTGACTTATAATACTAAACCATCAATACGTAAGAATGTGGAACCAAACACCTATAGCATGATACAGACGATTTACAAATGCCAGTTGCAAAAGGGCAAATAATAATTATGAGGCTACTAGGACAATTAGGAACACATAATTGGCCTGTAGTACACACATTTCATGTTATTGTTCTTAGAAAGAAACACTATAACTTTAGTTAAGTAGTTTCATGTAGAGTAACCATTGGTATATTGGTACCGTCCTAGACTTTCAAACGGAAAATCTTGGTTCGAAACTCTATCAGGTACATTCGCTACCAACGTTGGTTGGAGAAGTTACAGTGAATCACTAGCGAGAATCCAAATAAAAAGTGTGTGCAGTCTTTATCATATAGAGTAATGATAAGTAGTTTTCATATTTATATTCGTCTCCATTTCTCTCTCTCTATCCATCTTTCTTGACCTTTCCTTATCATGTCTTGCATCTTTCTCTTCTCTCTCTCCCTTTCTCAAAGAAATAAACACCCTTTGTCAAGGAAATAAGTAAAATTTCTTTTTTTTTCCTGTAAGTTGCCCAGTCTTAATCGGATCACCGTGTCACTACGATGACCCGTTTCAGCTCTAGTGTGTTCATTCTATCATTGCCAGTACAATAGGTGGAATCGAGAGTGGATGTTCCTTTTGAGTTTTTTAAGAGAGATTTTATTTATATCACATTGACAAAAAAATTCGTTTTTATCCAACAATTCAATTCGTTTTAACCATGTATGAAATGCGAAATATGCAAGATTTGGTACATATATAAGAAACCAAGATCCAATTTTCCTCTCTAACATTCGTAACTTATCATACAATTCACAGTTTTTATGTAGGCTTTTTCTGATAGAAATTTAGCAGTAAAATAGGATTCATTCAATTTTTCTTTGTGTCCATTTTCTATCTTTTCGTTTTTTTTCTTCAGTTTGCATTAGTAGTTTGGAATGGAAGGTATGACATATGCTACATACTAGATTTATTATAAAGTATTTCAGATCTGTATGTTGACCTCTCCCTCAGCAGTTGCGAAGGCATCCGTGCACTGCGGCAGGAGCCGGCAGTGGTGAATCTTAAGGATGTATTGTTCCTGTACGACTGTCAAGCCAAATGTGGCAAAGAGGACCCGGGAGACCCTTCAGCAAGTTGACTGGGAGACACAACACTACCGAACTTGCAACCGAACCACGCGGAAATACAGTGTGTGTGTTAAACCTTTCTATGATTATAGATGTGTCTCAGAACTTTTCAGTTTCACTGAAAAGGGAGCATTTAATTTGACCATCAAGTTTGGTATTCATTTTGAAAGTGACTTAATGAATTTTTCAAGTATCCTCTACGTATTGATTCGAATAGTTCTGACAAAAAAACGTTATTTCTATATTATTGTTGGATTTCTGAAACGGTACTTTATAATATTAGGTAGTTTTCTTACTACATTTAATTCCAATATGTTTATCTGGGTCACTTTTCTTTTTCTTCTTCTATCTCATTTTCTCTTTTCCTCAATTCCTTACCTCTAACAGATATATATTGGTTTCAATTTTTATGTATGTTTAAGTTTCTCTCTACATTAACTTATGTATCCAACGGTTTGGTCCAACGCCTTTCTAATTTTTTACCAACCGAATGTCCGAGCTTTTTGGATTGCCTACTATTGCAGGAAAAAGAGGATTGCAGGAGACTTTTGGAGTCATCTATACATATACAATATCTGCGCATAATTTGATTCCCTTCGGTCCATTCCTTCCTGCACTTTTAAAATATTTACTTCTTTTCGGGGGGGGGCTTGACCCTATAAGGATATTGTGTATTTTACATGTAATCTTAAATATCATTTCTTGTATTTCCGGACAATATGTGCTATTGAAATATGCACAAGGTAGTTAGAAGAAGAAGAACAAAATACGAAAAGAAGTAAAATTAATTTGTTTCTGATATTATTATTGATATTTTGTTAACATGGTAATCTGACGATATGTGGGATAGTTCAGTTCATCGACAAGCCATAGTGAACGAGCCAAAGTCTGGAAAGCAGTTCGTAAAATTCATCAATACGTTGATGAACTACACAACTTTTTGTTGGATGAAAGCTTATAACCTCTGAAGAGAATTCACTAAGTTAAATAAGCTATTGATGATGTTGGATCATGGAATCAACAGCTATTATATCAACAACAGACTAGGCAAAGGCAGGTAAGTGCAGATGAAAGACAGTGCAGGTCCTACTTGACATTAGCGAAAAAAACAGTTGATATGTTCCACTATCTGACTGGATATCAAGGAGCCATTTCTACGGCCAGAATTAGTAGATCGTTTAGCAGCTATGTTGAATTTTAATTTACAACAATTATATGGATCTTACATTTTATGTGGTGTTCACGCCACATAATTACAGATGGTGATCAGAAAAATAGAAACACCTGAACGAAATTGCAACTTACCAGATTAATATAGTGTCGGGCTACCTTTCGCCTTCAGAACAGCTTTGATGCGACGTGGGATGGAGGCATACAGGTCGTGAATGGTAGCAAGTGGAATTTTACACCATTCCTCGTGCAGGGCATCGGTCAGTTCTGTCAGAGAGGATGGAGGTGGAAATGGTCGCTGGAGTCGCGTTTCCCAGACGGACCACAGATGTTCAATTATGTTGAGATCTGGGGACTGGGCGGGCCAGGGGAGGTGTTGAACTTCATCCCGATGTTCCTCAAACCACGCTGCAACAACGCCAGCTGTGTGAATAGGTGCATTATCATCCTGGAAGATGGCGTCATTGTCCGGGAACAACACCCGGACCATAGGATGCAAGTGGTCTCCTAAAATTGCGACATAATCGTTGACTGTAATTCGTCCGCTAAGTGTGTCCACAGGACCCAATGAAAACCATGATATGGCGGCCCACAGCATCACCGAGCCGCCGCCATGTTTCACAGTTGGACGGAGACACTGCAGATCATAAGCTTCTTTGGGCGTTCTCCACACATAAACACGGCCCGTGGTTGGGAATAGCGTGAAGGATGACTCATCCGACCATATCACACGTTTCCAATCCTCATCGGTCCAAGTTGCATGGTCGCGGCACCATTTGCGGCGTGCGAAAGCCTTATGGTCCCTGATGAGCGGTTTGGCCCGTGCAACACAACCACGTAAGTTCATGTCATGTAATTCGCGGCGGACTGTGATTGTCGAAACAGGGTGGCGGAGGTGCTGATTGAGTTCCTCCGTCACTTGCTCCGCAGTGGCACAACGGTTCTGCGTGATAATGCGCTTTAATACCCGGCGTGACCTGTCACTCATGATTTTCTTCCGCCCACTGTTCCGCTTCCCCGATGTGGTTTTCCCGTGTGCTGTGTAGGCCGTCATCACCTTCGACACTGTCTCACGTGACACACCTAAGACAGTAGCCACTTCCGTCATACTCACTCCACATAACCGCGCACCAACAATTTGCTCTCTTTGAAAATCTGAGAGGTCTCCCATTTTACACTACCTCCGTCTTCTGCAGCCACTGGACACTGCTGTTCCACCGCGCCTGACGTAGTGTGGAGACCGACCTAACACACCACCATCAGCGGTCCGGCGCTGCGGGCGCCACGACACCACTGCCAACCCATACATCTGACGTGTTGCCAACTACAGATGTTTCAATTTTTCTGTTCACCATCTGTATATTTTATGGACCTTACATTTTATGTGGTGTCTTCCGACGCAGAATTATATTTTATGCGGAGTTGTGCCGAAGTATAGTAGGTATAGTTCAAGAATAAGATAACGTTAATTAATAAAGACTAGTCTACTAAACAGGAAAACCTATAGATTGATTTTAAGATTACGTAGCAGTTTTAGCAAATCCAGCAACACGGAGTATACTTTGTTAAGGAGTAAGAGAAAATTTTACAGAAACATTAAAATGAGTGTTACCGGAAGTGAAATTATACATGAAGAAACTGGTAATATAGAAATGAACACATCTACGATCACAGTTGACCTTATCAGACTTGGGGAGCAAATGAAGCAACAGATTGAACAGACAAATCAACAGTTGTCACACATGGACATTAAATCGGATACCCGAATAGAGGAAATGAATCAACAGTTACATTCGAAATTAGAGCAGTGATCGTAAAATAGAGCAGATTTTACACATTTTCACCGAACTTCAAAATTCTGTAGAAGTTGTACAAACTGTAATCACTGAGCTTAATAACCAAAGTAAGGAGTTACAGGAAGATTTGTCAGTTAGCAAAAAAATTTTGTTTCAGGTTAGCATGAATGCTTTAAGTGAACCTGAACCTTCCACAGAAACTACAGAGAATACAGATCCTAAGTTTGTATTGGTGAAATTTGCCGAGCTTTCGCAAAAACATAATGCGGTATTCGTTGGATCAGATTATCCCGAATTCTCTCTCCATTCGAATGTTTTTGATTGCCTTACTCGTGCTCCGTGTAATGAAGATTTTAGTATGCATCAATATGTGAAAATTTATGGTCATCTTGGTCTAGTGAATGCTATTGATTACTTGTATTCACGGTATATTCAATATGATATTAATACTGGAGATGAAGTATTTGTAATGGAACAGTTTAATGATATATAGCGAGTAGAGACAGTAAAAAGATTAAAGTGTGATCCCAATGTGAAAAGTAATGTAAGATTCACGTGTACCGGTAATGTAACTGAACCTAATCTTAGGAACAACAAAGATAGTAATCGTACTACACTTAGGAAGCAGGTAATCAATAGATCTAATTTCCCTCGAATCGGATTTCGTTGAAATTTCATAGATGGCCGAAATTCTCAAAATAAGAAACAAAAACTGTAGAAGTAAATAAAGCGCAAGACTGTATTCCGGTTTATGACATTCAATGCAATTTAAACGAAATCGTTGGTCGTGTAACTTACGCTAAAGTTACGGCGTCCGAGAAAACCGTATTCAATTGATTTTTGCTTTATTGCACTGCAAATATCGTTATGACTTCCTTTGTTTTTCGTACTTTATTTGAATTCTATGAAGATAATATAAATAATATATAACAAAAGATCCAGAATACGAATAAGGCTTATCAAAGTTATAACCATGCTGATTCTTAATTTGATAGTTTCTTTATTCGTATTGTTCTTGATCATGATTTTGTGTTCTTAAAAATGTTTGGTAAAAATCCTGCATATAAAACCATATTTATGTATTAAACAAGTTAATCCTAAAGTTTCCGAATTAATGAATGTGAAAACTGGTAAACTTTTGGGATTACGCAATATTGATGAACTAAAATTATGGCGTCCCACAAAACATACTAAAAGTAAATGGATACAGCTAGTTAAGACATTAGTTTCTTCTGAAGTTGTATCCAAGATTAACATAAATGACATTTAATTTTTAAATTAATACTTGATATGATAATTTCTTTATTTATGTTAGATTTTGTTATGATGTTGATTATCTTGTTTTATTTTAAACATTGCCGACATTTCGTTTGAAATTTGTACGTCGTTTGAATATATATATATATATATATGTATATATATATATATATATATATATATATATATATATATATATATATATATATATATATATATATATATATATATATATAATTATGTATTTGATGCTTTCTCGTTCAAAGAACTATTATATGAATGTCATAATAATATCTTTTTCCAAACCTTCCTAATTATGCCCGAGAGAATAGTATAGATTTTGTTAACTTTCAATTTACAGTGAGTGTTAATGGCATCGAAATGAAGAATTTAATTAGGACCCAAAAATAAGTAACTACTATACCTCTTTTTGAAAGTATCTTCTTTTATCGTTGATGAATTTTATGAATAATTAAAGTAAAATTAATTATGAAAATTAAAATAAATATGAAGATGATATTAATATAAACTGAATATAATATATAGTTATATGAATTGTAATTTTTATATATACGAGGATCATTCAAAAACTTAGGTAATGAGTATGGAATATCTAACGGTCCAGGATTCTTGTTTTAAATTGTAAACAAAAATGTCCTATTGTTCGAGCGTCACTATATAATGATATTGTGTATTTTACATGTAAGAAGAAGAAGAAAATATGAAAAGAAGTAAAATTAATTTCTTTCTGATATTATTATTAATATTTTATTAACATGGTAATCTGACGATATGTGTTATTGGTCGTCATAGAAACGAGAAACATAATATATAACAAAAGATTCATCTTGTAGAATCAACATGTATGTTATTTAAAAGGTGTAAATGTTTAATTCAGTACGAGTTATAATAAAAAGGTAATATCAAGATGGTGGGTTCAAGTGAATTTCAGAAAAGCGTAGTAGACCATATTATATTTATTCGAACTGTAGGGTAAAGTGTAACCCTGAATATACTAAATAAATATATTGGTCGTTACAACCCCAACACTGTTTCTCCACACAAACTAAAAACACATGTTCGCTTACTTTTGCGCATTGATCCGACACAAAGTTCCGTTGCAATTCTCCATATCCTTTAGACACTTCTGATGTATACGTATTAGAACGTTTGATAATTCAAAATGAGAGATTTGGATGGTTATGTGCCCCACCCAACTGTTTCTTCAGTAATATACGAAACACTTATTGCCTCATTTTACGTATACAATATCCTGCAAAATTACATTCACTTTAGTCCACTTCTTCTTGCCTTTAGGGCGTCAAATTTCACCATTTTGGGTGTCGGCTTTTGCAGTCTGAAACAGTTTTTTTCTCAGAAAATAAAAAGCACGTATTACAATACACGTATTACAAGATTTACAATACCCATAGTCATTGTGAATACCTCCAACGTATATGTAGTGATCACTTCTATACTCCGGACAATTCTCTCTTTCAAGTTATCTGGTAGATATCTTGGAAAATGTGGTGGAGGCAACTGCCCGTATTAGTAATTGGCACATGCAAGGAGTATATGTGTATTAATTGCAGCATTTGTGATTAATCTGACGCTCACTCTGTTAAAAAAAAAAAAAAAAAAATGGAGTTTTTATAAAGATGCGCCAACATGTGCTGCGTCCCCTGTGCCCCCTAAGGCGCTGACTTATTCAAAATAGCGATCCAGATTTCAAACACGCATTCATTTTTACTACAAGAACGCCAATTTCCACATTAATTGCCAAAAAAGTTTCTTCTCGTATGTCCCTGCTATAGATGTTTATAACCAATTTTTATATAAATTTTAGATGGGAGCTGACACATGCAAGAAGTATCATAATATAAATTCTGCGAAATTTATGGTTAATGTGACGCTCACTGGCGTTTCCAGAATATAATTTGGAATTCATATAAAGATCACCATAATATGTTTCGGCCTTTGTGCTCCTATAAGGTGGAGCGTTACCAAAATAACATTCTACATTAAAATACTCATAGCTTTCTACTACAGTAACACCGAATTTCACATTAATTTATCAAAAAAAAACTTTTTCTGGTAGTCCCTATTAATTTATTATAGGTCTGATATTAATTTTGATTTTTATGTGATTTTTAGAAGGACTACCAGACCATATCAGTCGGGTTGAAAGAGAATGGCTTACTGTTATTTTAGAAAACGAAGCATAATTTGGTTCGGTTTTCTTTGAAAACAAACACTATATTGCCACTTTTAAGAATATCCATACTTATTTTGGACAAGTTCCGAAAGATATTCACTGGTTTCGTTTTAGGTTAAGGTAGTATGTATGTGGTGTTTTGAATGGAATTACGATCGCCCATGTTTTTCTCTGTATATGGTGTATTGTTGTGAGACCACGATAATGAGCAATAGAAAATTCAATTTTCCGGTTCGGTTTGGTTTCGGTTAACCGACTGAAAATATTTTTTTCGTTTCACGTCCCACCATTATGCCTGTTAAGTTAAGGCAGAAAATGATTAAAGCAAGTGAATTATGATAGACGAATTGGTGTAATGAGAAAGTGGGGAAAACTAGTTTACCGCGAAAGACCGCATGACCACGATGTTGTTCATCTCAACCTCACTTTGGGAACGAACCAGGTACCCCACTCATCAGATAGTTCACTGCTCGGAATCCTTGGTTCAATTCCCGGTGAGAGATCGTTTGAAATTGTATATAACCTCGATATATCTGTGTTCGTGTCCTTGACGTTCGAAGTTACTGGAAATAACTGTAAAACGAGTATTCTCAAGTATAATAGAAACAAGTTACCTTGATACTTTCAGTGAATCAGAAAAAAGTGATGTGAGGCACCAAGTTCCACTTAAGGGTTCGAATTACCCTTAAAACTACTTACTACTTTATCCCTTGCGTGTTCTTATTCTATTTTTTTTTTCTAATTTAAATTTGAATTCTTTCGACTACAGTGTTTAATCATGACGGATATTGGAGTGTTCTGTCGTTATCGTAAACGTATGCAATGTGCTAGTTACACGAGTGTCTTTTGACCCTTACTAAGCACAGCAGTCTTATGGTAGTTTCATGAGAATTTGCTTCGTAATTTAAGCGGACCTAGGTTCGGCTCCCGCTGTGGTAATTAAGGAAATTTTTCCAACTATAATATTCATACTTCTGATGTAGAATAAAACGAAAAATACTCAATTTCTTTCGGTCTTACAAGCTAGAGTCAAAACGGCTTTGTTCACAGGGGAATCACTAACAACATGGCGTCACATGTCAACAACCTTGATCGTAGTGACCGAGAACGTAACTTGTTTACCCAACCATTCATGAATTCATTCTACTTCATTATGCTTATTTCCATTGCAATAAAACGTAATGTTTAGGTCTCAAATATTCTGTAATAATAATAATAATAATAATAATAATAATAATAATAATAATAATAATAATAATAATAATAATAATAATAATAATAACAAGTGAGAAATTCCTATGGATACAGGTTGTATTAAAATCTGTAAAATCCCCCCTAACATTATGCCAAAATTACAAGATAGTACGGATTGGAGAGATGTGTCCGGACCACTAGGACATATCCCCTGCGTACGTTCCTACAACTTGTTAAATGTTAAACGAAAGGTTTCCAGTCAAATTTCATATAGAAAATGCGACTACTGACCTCACAAGAGACCTACGAAAAAGTATGTTTTTAAGTTTTACGTTCCATGGTTCTGGCAGCTAAGCTGAAGGGACCTCGATGATGAGAATGAAAGGAAGTGGAATAAAAATGTGGGAAGAAAAAGAACCCCTAGAAAACCGACATAGCGTTTCTCTAGCAGAATTCCCACTGGGCGGGAGCAGAGATAGATACAGTGGCAGAACCTCCAGAGCTGAGCGGGCTACAACTAAAACAAAAAGAAAGAAAGCGCTTAACTTTTTGGAACATAGTGAACCATTAAATTGGGAAAACCTCAGTAATAATAATAATAATAATAATAATAATAATAATAATAATAATAATAATTATAATTATAATAGTGTTGAATTTTTTAGTTACTCTAAAATTGGGCAAAACTTACAGATAAGTGGGGATATCATGGAGGGTGTCTGGATACACCTCTGCAACTACCCAAATTTTAAATGAAAGTTTCATGCAAAGTGTTCTACTGTACATTTTAAAGAAAATAACTGTAATAAAAATAACTGAATACCACTGAACAGTAAGGCATATAATAAACTAACTTTTGGGGTATGCAGTAGTTATTGATGACTCGCTGTAGAAAATAATGTAAGTGCCAGCTTGAAATTGTTTCACTAATTTAATTTTTTAAAATACGTGTATGCCTTAGTTAAATGTTCATACTTCGTTATACGATAGGTTGTATATCCAACCAATATCACTTTCAATTTGTGAAAAAAAAAGAAGGCATTTTAAATTCAAAACTTAACCTCTATGGGAAGGGGAAGTAGTTACTATTAAAAAAAATAGAACAAACGAGTTTCATTCAACAACGAAAATTAAATAAGGTCGAAAATTAGTATCAATAAATTACAATTTAGGTTTTCTTGAGAGAAGAAAACTCTAAGAAATTTTTTGTTTCTTTTTTTAAAAAAAAAGGAAGTGTGAAAGAATTACATTGCAAGAAAAGAAATGGAAGGGGTTTTAAAAACAAAATAACACCTCTACCGAAAGGAGTAGTTACTAGCAAAAGAATTTTACTCAACAATGAAAACTGAATAAAGTCGAAAATTTGTATCAATAAAGAACTTAGCCCTTATGGATAACATAAAAGAGCTCCTAAGTACTTTTTCTATAGCAAGAGAAATAATTACAGTAAAATATGTTCAGAAAGAAAATATATGGAATTACCTTTGCACTACAAGCTGCTTGAAGTAAAAACTTTAAATTAGACAGTACATTGAATTTGCGACACAAGATAGCGGTTAGGAAGGATTTGATGGTAATTTTACTTGAAATGTGAAGAATGTAGATGGTAATTATTATAACAAGATGTTCATATCAGGGAATCCCTTAGTTCAAGTATTTAGAATTTTTAAATCAAAATAGTATTTAGATTTTTCATTTAAACTGTGATGACTGTTTCTCACTTTTCTATAACATTTTGCTGGCTTCTGCTGTATGCGGTACGCCTTAGAACCGGTTTTCACATTTGTCTATCACTCCCTCCCCTATACCCTTATAGTTTGATCTTGAATATTTCGGCAACAACACATTAGCAAGCGGTAAGACCAACTTTAAAACACTCTTTAGGCTCTACTGAATCGATTGACACCTTAATTGTCTTTCTCAGACAATTTCTGACAAAACCGGCCTTTACACTTTGATCTTAAATATTTCGGCAACTACTCGACATCAAGTGACGAGACCAACTTTAAATCACCTCTGAGGTCCTACTGAATCGATTAGCATCTTAATTGTCTCTCTGAGACTATTTGCAACAAAACCTGTCTGCTATCATATTTTTTATTTGTAAACTGTACTGAAAGGATTCATTCTTTCATTTGACAACATCGCATTTGGCAACGTCAATTCAACGCTGCAGTAAACATTATTGTTATTATCATTATTAATGTTACTCTTATTGGTAGTAAAGCTTGTTTTTAACTAGTTTTGCACGTTAGTGAACGTCAAATATTATACTTTTCGAGTTGTTTCTGTAATACGTTTATTGTGTGAAGATAGTTTAATAAATATCGTAATGTTATCAAGTGCAGAATAGGAATATAGTGATCAAAACACATGGGACTGTTCTGCTGAAACACCACCAGAACATTCACAGAAACGACAGAAATACATTGTGAACTTATATGTATTTATCTTATGTAATAAAAAATAACGTCAGTGTGTATTGTTTTAATATATTATTTAGTATGTAATTGCTTCAAAAATCTAATCTTGTGTTGCCGTGTTCTATAATTTTAGTTTCAAAACATACTATATAAACATATAAACATATAAACCATATAAACTATATCCGTAATTTCCAAAATTTTAAATATTTTATTAAAAATTGTTAATACATGTATGCACCGAACTATGTATTAGTAAAATATTCTAACTTAATGAAATTTAATCATTGTTCTACACCAAAATTTAATGATCATATTTCTTTTCTATTCCCTGAAAAAAATCCCAAATGCGATATAGTATATTTTGGAAACAAGCTCCTCAATTATGTGACATTAAACCCGTATCGTCAAATAACGATACCTTCAACATCATGATTTGTAATTAATATATAAAACACGAGTTTTCTTTGCTCTTTCGTAAGTATCAACATTACTTATTACTTTGGGTTTATAGGCTAATTTCACCTTTATGTCGTGTACTTGTGCAACACAACTTTGACTTTGCATCTGCAACTTTTCTGCTTTATCACTGCTTTCGCTAGTTACATTCGTTCAGCAGGTTAACAAATATTACTACTTTCACCTATCCTCCCACAGCTATGTCGGATGGACGTATGCGGATCCTTTTTCTTAATTAATTAACGATATCGTTTGTACTATGTCTGTATTGTTTAACCTACTCGTTCTGTGCCTCAGCTACGTTAATCTGTGCTTTATCCGCAATTGGTGTTTTTACCTCAATGCACTCTTGGAAACCTACATACTCGAAATCATGACACGCGTAATCTTTACAGGCTTATTTGCATTAGATTTATATGCTAATATTCACACCATATCCTCGATAAATTTTGATTGCATTCACTCTCGATGCGTCGTTTCAAAGTTTACAATTTCTGTGGTCTATTTTGAAACCACATAGTTATGTTTCAATAATTAGCTTCTGTAACCTGCTCATGAGACTTTGCGTCATAACATGCAGTATCTTCTTTTCTCCAACATTGTAACTATAGCTGCAATGAACCTATATAACACTTTCCTATATATAGTAATGAAGTTGCTCAGAAGCACTGTACTTAGATATCTATTTTTTAGTCATTTCCGTTATTGTTCTTCTTCTGACTTACGTTACGTATATTTCTAATTTCGTCTTTATGTTCTTTTCCGATAACCTTTGCCTGAGTATTAGTAAAATGTACGTTCGTAACCTAACTATATCACTGTGCTCGGTTTCCAGACTCATTGGTTTACTCTCTGCTTTCTTGCAATTTAGCTAAGAAAGAGGCTACCGTCTGGTGACTTCCTTCACTAGATTTCAAATCATCCGTATGTTGTATGTTGTACTGTATAAATTGCGCAAGGTTGTCTTCTACGGGAATACTGATCTCATGACCTAGGACACCCTATCTATTCGTGTGCGCTTCCTGTTACATACTCTCTAAAATTTCTCTCAATAAAATTCACCTGAATAACTTGGCCACTCATATAAACTACGTAATGGTCGATTTTAACATTAAAAAAAAAATTTTCAAAAGAATTCTAAACATTTACTAATATGTTTTTTGAAATATTTTCTAAATGGTGCTACTTGTCAAATAAATCATAATTAATTTTTCACTTCCAAACAAAAGAAGTCAACTAAAAATGTAAATGATACTACTACGTTCCACAAAATCCTAAAGGGTGATTCACTAAGACATATAGACTGTCAACGGTTCAAAAGAAAAAAATGCAGAGGTAAAAATGTTTATATTAAACACATATATTAGAATTGTTAATGCACGATTTACGGTAAGATATTACTTTGTTTTCCAAGGAGAACAAAAACTATTTTACTCTTGCATTCATTTATCAAAACAAAAAGATGATCTTCGATATTCTCAGCGACATTGTATTCAAAATTCTGAAATACAAACTGGGGAGGAGGCAACCAGAACCCAGACTGTGATAGGTATATCATTAGTTTACTATAAAAAATCAAAAATTCATAAATAATAGCTTCAAATGTTTTGCTTCGCCTCGAAAGGATGTTTACATCATTTTCAAATTGTCTTACTAAGATTAACAATTTCTGTTTGCAAACCTTACTAAAATATCGTTAGGAAATATCTCTAATTTTCTTCCAATTCTTTATGGAACTGTTGGCGAAATTTTAGACTCATTAATCATTAATTCCTTCAAGAAGTATCTGGAACTAAAAATTTCGTTATGAGACACGATGACCCTCAATAATGTAACAAAAGACAATGAAACATATTAAAACATAAACAATCGTTCTTTCTTAGTGCATATCATGTGCTAAATTTCCATTTCCAGGTGCTATACTAAATAAGTTTCTAATTACCTTATGCACAAATATAATGATATTGTGTATTTTTAACATATTTACTTGTATTTACGGGCAATATGCGCTATTAAAATTTGCACAAGCTAACTAAAAGAAGAACAAGAAAATTAAAAAGAACTAGAATTATTATTATTATTATTATTATTATTGATATTATAATGGATGTTCAGTTAATATAATAGTCCGAATGTGTTATTGGTCGTCATAACAACGAGAAATATAAGAGATAACAAAAGGATCCATCATGTATAATCTACATGTATGCTATTTAATGGGTGTAAATGTTTCCTTCACTACGTATTATAATAAAAGGTAATATCAAGATGGAGTGTTTACGTGAATTTTGATAAAATAGTAAACTAGATTATAAATATTCGAAGTGTGGCTATAGTTTAACACTATGAAATATACAAAAATAAGTAATCACATTATAAATTGGTGTTTTCAGCCACGAATTGCGTCATATAAAAATTTGGTATTTTCGGCATCAGGATTTCTGGAGATTGGTGAGAAAATAAGTAAAGAATCTCCTAAATAACTAACTTGAGATTGATTTTAAGATTACGTAGCAGTTTTATCAAGAAACATTTTCAGAGATATTAAAATGAGTGTTAATGGGAGTGAAAATAGACATGAAGCAAGTGGCAATATAGAAGTGAATACATCCTGAAGGATAGATTACCTTTTCAAACGACTTACTGAGCACCTGTTACTGATTGGGCGAACAAACCCACTGTTAGCACAAGAAATTGCGCAGATATTGAGGCAGGCTTTACATCAAAACTCCGTAAAAGTTGTTGAAGCTAAAGTTAATGAACATACAGAGCAGAGTAACGGATCAAAACAACGAGGATGCCGAGAACTGTGGTTATTCCCAAGACAATCAGCACGTTTTACATCAAAATTCCGTAGAAGTTGAAGCTAAAGTTAATGAGAATACAGAGCAAAGTGCAATGGTTCAAAACAGCGAAAATGCGAAGGACAGCGGTCGTTCCGAAGGCAATCAGCAGGACACTAGAGTTTCTTTCAATTTTTCATCAAGTGATAGTTCACAGACAAACAGGACTCACAGTGCTTCGATTCTGTTCCTGTTTCGCAAATTCTTGAAGTAAATGGAAACAAAGAACTTACTTCTGCTAACGTTGCGAGGCTAATCAGGGAAGGCAGCGATGATGGACATGATCGCAAGCGAAGAGATAAGTTCCGAAGAAAGAGGACGAGGTACAGAAATGGAAGTCAAAATGATCGGCAAAGAGAAGAATGGGTTGACAGAAAAGGTAAGGAGTCAGATAAAAGTTATCCGCCGAACAGAGATGAGGCTATTTCTAAAAGGCAGGACAGAGACACATCGAATGACAAGAGGAAGGCTTCATGGAACAAAAACCGTGGTAGGATAAACTACCGTGAATATTGTGGAAAAAATAAGTACAGCCCTGTTAAGAGACACAGCATTTCGACACCAGTCAAACGGATGAGACCAGAACCTAATTTTACTTGTAATGTAACCAAATCTAATCCTAGTAGCAACAGTAATAGTAATCTTGTAACCGAACCAAATTTGAGTAGGAACAATAATAGTAATTTTACTATACTTAAGAAACATGTAATCATTAGATCTAATTTAACTCGAATTGAATTTCGTAGAAATTTCATAGATGGCAAAAATTCTCAAGATAGGAAACAAAGGACTGTAGAAGTAAATAACGTGCAACACTGTATTCCGGCTTATGACCTTCAATACAATTTGAATGAATTCGTTGGTCACGTAACTCAAGCTAATTTTGTGGCGTCCGAAAGAATATATTCATTTGATTCTTGTTTTATTTCACGGTAAATACCGTTATGATTCCATTTGTTATTTATGCTTTATTTGAATTCTACGAAGATAATATAAATAAATATCCCTGATATAAATTTCGTAATATACAACAAAAGACCTAAAATATAAATAATTGTTATTGAAGTTCTGTTAACCATGCTAATTTTTAATATGGTAAAAGTCCAGCGTATAAGACCATATTTATGTATCAAACAAATTAATCCTAAAGTTTTCGAAGTAATAGATGTGAAAACTGGTAAATTTTGGATTTACGCAATATTGATGAAAAGTTATGGCGTCCTTCAAAATATACCAAAAGTAAATGGATGCAATTAGTTAAGACATTGGTTCTTTCTGAAGTTGTGTCCAAAGTTAACATGAATGACATTTAATCTTTAAATTAATTCTTAATATAATTTCTTTATTTGTGAAGTTGATTATCTAGTTGTGTTCTAGATATTGCCTGTATTTCATTTTTAATTTGTACTTTGAATATACAACGTATTTAATCCTATCTCGTTCAAAAGAATAATTATATGAATGTCAAAATAATATTTTTTCAAAATCTTCTTAGTTATGCCTGAGAAAATAATATAGACTTTGTTAATTTTTAACTTATGACAAGTATTAATGGCCGCGAAAAGGACTTAAAAATAAATAACTTTTATACCGTAGTTTTGAATGTACCTTCTTTTTGCGTCGATAAATTGTATGAATATCTAAAATAAAATTAATTATGAGAATTAGAATAAATAAGAAAATGACACTAATATACCCAAGTGAATATTATATATAACTATATGAAATGTAATTTTGTATATACGAGGGTCATTCAAAAACTTATGTAATTAATATGTAATATCTAACGGTCCAGGATTCTTTTTTATTTATTGTAAACAAAAAAGTCCTATTTTTCAGGCGACATTATATAACGATATAGTGTATTTTTAACATATTTACTTGTATTTATGGGCAATATGTGCTATTAAAATATGCACAAACTAGCTAAAAGAAGAATAAAGAAAGAACTAGAATTTATTTTATTTCTGATATTATAATGGATGATCTGTTAATACAATAGTCTGACGATATGTGTTATTGGTCGTTATAGCAAGGAGAAATATAAGAGATAACAAGAGGATCAATTTTGTATAATCTACATGTATGTTATTTAATGGGTGTAAATGTTTCCTGCATTACGTATTATAATAAAAGGTAATATCAAGATGGAGTGTTTACGTGAATTTTGATAAAATAGTAAACTTGATTATAAATATTCGAAGTGTGGCTATAGTGTAACGCTATAAAATATACAAAAATAGTAATCATATTATAAATTGGTGTTTTCTGCCACGAATTGCGTTATACAAGGAGCTATTTGTTAATAATTTAATGTTATTAGTGATTGGTGCCTGTCCCTGTCCCAGGCGCTGTATATTGCAGTCTTTAAGTACCATGACCTCTTTCGGAACTTCCATCTGGAGAGTTAGCTATGCTCTGCCCAGAAACGCACCTTCAACGAAGTCAGAAAAAGTTTTGTCCCAGGAAGCCGTAACGATATGCGAACTATTGTGCTGCTCATCACAAGTTTCTTTGTACGAAAGGTAACGAACCCGATATTTAGTTTTAAGGTAAGTTAATGATGCAGCCGAAAACTAACCTGAATAGCACAGAGACGAGATGAGGTGAACTGAATTTACAAAAATGTTCTCTATATACTCACCTTGTATCCACAATACGCTTACTTGGGTGTTGATTAAATATATATATATATACATCGACATGTTTCTTAATCGCCAGAACAAACTGAAGCACTACACAATACACTACAAGGCCAAATTAACATTTTATGTACTCTAGAATTCTTGTTGTTTTTGCACGTATCACTTTTATCAATAAGCGTCACAAACGCGTGAAGTTTGTAATACTTGCAAATGAACGTTATTCAATACGCACATAACAAAGGAGTATTGCTTCATTTATAACTATTATATTAAACATTATATAAAGAGACTACTTGTATATACGCGTTTACCTTGATATTTGCTTATGAAGGGTACATTACTTTCTAACCACTTCACAACTTGTTGCTCAAAACCGAAGTCTTCTCACGTGACTTCTACATCATTTTATTTGTTTTAAGATGTAAAATTAATCTTGTATCTTTCTCAAGGGAAAAAGTAATTAATGTATAGATATTAGAACTTTTTAATACAATAGAAACATTTGATATTTATAATTCTTATTATAGTTATTATTTTTATTCAGTTTTAGCTATCTAGACATTACTAAAATAGAAAGCTTTTGACTTCGAGAGTTTTACATCTCTATCACACACGTTAAGTTCCAATCAAATGACGCAGTATTTAAGTAATTCTCCTTTCTCGTCCCTTATTTATCTATCACACACATTTACACCTAGAGCAATGTTTTAAGCATCATATTCTTCCTTTTTTCTCTTTTCCCTCGAAAGATGTCAGATGGGTGGAAACAATATACTAGCGTTGGGCGACTTGTCCAAAGATACGTACAAAATACATATGTACAATATCTATTATTTGTAATATATTGTAGTTTAACTGGAAAAATTTAAGAAAAACATTCCAGTCATACCGCTTATTTCGGGATTTCTATGTTGACTCATGGTATCAGTGTTCAGTCGACATTGCAATTTTTAAGATATATCTATCGGTTATTTGAACGATGATAGGGTGGAAGTCACTAAAATACTTTCTAAATGAACTTATTTTACGGTGTTCCTATGTTCTAGTCTCTCAGAGCAAATGTGTACGTTATTATTTGTGCAAATATTAGGTACAGTCTTACGCACTATACAAGACTAAAATATAAGCATACTTATACATAAATATCTAAGTATATGAACATAAATATATATATTTTTTTTCTACAGGAACCCTACTCCAGTGACTGCTCCCGTCAACGGTGTTCCTAATTGGTTACCATTTACTGAAGATAATGGATTATATATGCACATCGATGAGGAATTTACTGTTCAAAAAAATTTCAAGAAGGAATACATGATCACAATATCTGAAGGTTTACCTCATTAGAAATTTGTATATATCGTGGAAAATAATATTAGATAATATTCTAGGATGAGTGAACAGTTCGAACGTGTTTTCCGACAATACTGTACCAGCTCTAAGCTTTTAACAAACACGAATACAATATAGAAAGAAAGTTCATAAATTCGGCCACCTAACTTATAATACGATTTACAAAATAACAGTGCTTGCCACCACGGCATTTATAAATACAATAAATTATTGATAACTTCACTTTTGATAGTTCGGTATTCCTTATAATAGAAGCCACCAAAAGAAAGATCCGACTCCTTTAAATTTTAATTCAATTTGTAAAGATTCTTAAGTAAGTTACTTTGTTATATTCTATAACAACGGATCATAATTGTGTACGTTGTAGTCTTACATTAATTTAACACTCACTCTTTTTAACTTCTTTAGTCGATATTACTGTTTCTTGAAAATGTATATGTAAAATTTTCATTTCTTTTTATATTAAAGTAGATTTTAGTCCACGTCTTTTAGTGAAAGGATAATTGTGAACAGTAGCAAAGTTTGTTGCGTAGAAACAGAGTCCGTACGATTATATAAGTAAGAAAAACTATAAGAAATATCGGTGAAGGACATAAGGTAGTGAGGAACCCTAGAAGACTGTCGATGAAATGGAACAGTTTCGTTCTCAGGAATTTTCCGAAGATTCAGTAGAAGTTAATACTTTAAGTGGTACTATAATTATACATTATAAGTGAATAGTAATAATAAAATTGTTTTAAAAAGAATAAATTAAAATAATTTATGTTATAGTGTGGCTTTTAAACCTTCCTTTTCCATGTAGTCCTAAGTACCCTTGATTGCATGAACGTATAGTTAATAGTTCTACTGTATACTGTTCTTAATTTCGTTTCACATCAATTTAGAATGTAGTATTCATAATGAAATAAGTGTTGCCAATACAATGAAATTTGTGTATATTTTTTTCTACTTATAGCTTAGTTTGCGTATATCATTACAATATTTTGAATATAAAATATATATTCTTCTCAGTGCCTGTATTTATGTTTTCGTAAACCTTCAAACTACTCAAATAAAGTTTAGAAAATACAATAGGCCTATAACAATTTTATTTTAAGTCATTCCCAGGAAATTTATTTATGTATTAGCAACTTGACAATATATTCAAATGCGTAAAATTCAATCTTCATATTGAAGTGTACATTGTAACATTAACACTCTAATCTCAATTCACTGTGAGAATGTTTGTTTATAACTATCGGAACGTCACTAAAATATGGAATATTTTTGTTAGAATAAAAGCAGTTTCCTTAATAGTCCAGTGGATCGTGGACGTAATAAGAAATTAAGTTTTTCTTCGCAGGATTAATGTAACAGTCTCATCCATTCACATTCTAAACTTTCAGACTGATACGACTTCTTAAGTCATAATCGTGGATGAAAGACTAATGAAGGTACATATTATTTAGGGTTTAGCTAATTTCTAGAGAACAGATAATTTTGAAAGGAAATTAGCGGGAATTTTGAAAGAAAAGAAAATTTTCTTTCAAATAGAGTTTTCAGTGTTTATAAGACTCATCATGCTTTAGAAATAATGGTAAGTTTTTCGAAAATTAAAATGAAACGAGAATTGTCACTATAATCAAATTGCTCAAATGATTTTAGAGATTAATGGTCATCATTCAGCTCTAAATGATACTCCTTTTTATATAGGGCACAATTCTTAACAATCCCTTTTCTTAAAAATTAGGACACGTTTCGTCCCCACTCCGAATCTTCCTACTACTTAAATTATGTTTTCTGTTGCGTCATCGTTTCTTATTTAATGGAAACAAATATATTAACATCGTTCTTTAAAATATTTATACACTCCTTTTGATAGAATTAGGGAATGAAGGTGGGAACGGGCTCACATAGGCAGGAAATGTCAAAAAGATTACCATTGTATTGATTATTACATCTGATTTATTGTCGCAACGTTCTAATAAGTATTTGATATTTACTCTGATTTTCACGAAGCTTTGCACCCCTTGTAACCAATGCAGACTGCAGTCCAGAAATGTTCCCAACTAATTAAACAAAAAATGTTACATGTTATTTTGTGCTAAGAAATGAACAAACTGAATGGGGAAAAACAATCAGATTAAAAATGAAATGGCATGGGCTTGTGATAGGAGAATCAGGAACCATTTTCTCTCGTCTGCAGTGGCGTACGCACTGCTCTCCTGAATCTTTGAACTGCTATGTAAACGCAGACACGCACGAGGACGAAAAAGGGCAGAAAGTTAAATTCCAAAAAGCAGTGTAAATTACAACTAAAACTTATTATTCCCACTCTTAAAGTTTCCTCTAGTTGAGAATCTATCTAAAATGTGAGGATTCAGAGTCACTATTACATGGTGACTTAGTGGCTCTACTAGCAGATCTATGATTGGATGAATAGATTATAGTTTATCGTCCCCTTCAGCAACAAGGCTGTATGAGATGTGGCTCTACATCCTAAAGTAGGATAATAGGTTTTTCTAACCTTCAAAAGAGGTGCCGCCTTTGATAAGATAAGTAATCTACTGTTTAAAGATGGATAAGGGTGATACGTAGTGTGTTTCACAACCAAAAAGCTGATGAAAGAGGATGATGAAATTGTGTTAGGGTAGGAGGAAATTTTTTCCTGGAGAAAATTAAATGACACCCAAGGTCATAGTAGATGATCCCTACTGCATGATTCCTGGTTGAAAATGGCCCCCAGTTTATGTAACTTTTAATCCCTCGTAATAATTACTCGATTAATTTAATTGGTACGTACGGCAAGCCATACGCCTTGTTAAAATGTGGCCCACGTTTCCCAGAACCCTTCCCTGCTTTCTTATTGGTTCGTCATATGGGTCCTGATGATCCCCAGGACACTTCTTTGCTTGTGACGCCCATAACAATCACCTATACATATTCGAATATGGTGTGAGCATACTACAATTACTCGATGTTAAAATAACCTGTAGGATTTTGATATAATAGAGTGCACCTGGGCCCTCCAGGGACCATATTATTTGTTCTTTGTATTATTTATAATAATACTCGTTGTTATAAATGGGAGGGAAATCTTTATTCATGCGGGACTTTTTCAGTCTTTCGTGTTATTTATAATAACACTCGAACAATATGTGTGTGTCAGCATATTAAAGGCGGAACGTTGTTCTCGTACGTCTTTCGCTGGTGAACTCAAGACATGAACTTAAGTTTTCGCGCGCTTTTGGAACACGGAGGAAGTGACTTTAGTGCCATTAGACAAAGTTGTTGAAACAGCGATAACTAATCATGGACGCCGACGTATGACTAAACAACATGTGACCATTAGATAAATTTGTTGACGCCGCGATACTAATCATGACCGTCGACACATGACTAAACTACACGTGACCATTAGAGAAATCTGTTAATTTTACACGATGTGAACACGTGATGGATATGAAAATACTTTAAGTACATGTCATAAGAGATAAAATATATAAAGATATATCATGCAGTCGTATGAGAAAAACGATCACTGCGATAGTAATATTGACGCATCGTCTGATGCTGAAACATTATATGAATCATCTTCAGACGAAGAATTTGATATTGATGCAGTAGATTCACCAGCGCTAACAGTTTCAGAAACCCCAGCATCATCACCAACATCATCAAGATTTTGGAGTTTAGACTGTTGTTGTAATGGTCAAAATGTAGACCGAGAATGTATAAAGAAGGCTATTGAAAAATGAGATTTCAACGATACATTAATATGTGATGGATGTGGAGAAGGATCCTATCATTATTATGCTCATGATTGTATGAATGTAGCCCCAAAATCATTGGAAATCCGTGCTGGAGTGTTATACCAGGCCCCAGTGTTGAAAAAGATGTGTTTTACCTCTATGCCAATACGCACATTATTGGAATATTAACAAGAGAAAAATTTTATGAAGGATATCTGGAATTATTAAATGATACAGACTATCACCCGGAATTACCAGAGGTTCTATTAAGAAAAGACAGACGGAAATCGAACAATCCAGAGTGAAAAATGTATCCGAGTAGTTTTAGTGTTTCACGTGTGTTATGTAATGCTGAAAATATTAATGTGAATTGTCTATTAAAACAATAAAGGTATACTTACCTGAGAATAATCCAACTCAATGAATGGAATGCAAATTAAATATTCTTCATGATTGTACTCGTCTTCAAAATACTGGATCATTTGAAGGGGAGTATTTATCTCTTGATAAAACTCTTGGTGAATTATTAATTCAGGGCACAAATGAAATTTCACCATGCGTAAATCAATATATTATTGATATTCAAGATTTTAAAATATCTGATAACGAATTTATTATCCGTGAGTTTTGTCTAAGCGCATGTGATGATACAGTAAATTTCCATTGCTTGGTAAAATCATCAATACAATATAATTTATTGTCATTAGGTTGCCGAAAACAAATTGATTGGTTAACATTAAATTTACATGGTCTGAACTGGGATAGAAAACTGGATATACTGTATCATTCATACGCAACCTTGTATATCAATTATGCTCAACGAATACAACCTATTATTGTAAAGGTCTAGAGAAATCTCTTTGGATTAAGAAAATATTTGCATTAGATACTGTTATTGATTTAGAAACAAAACCTTGTCCACCATTAAATGAATTGTGTGGAAATGCATTTAATGAACATTGTTCTTTTCACAGAAATGTTGAAAAGAAATCAGGGTGAGCATATCGTAACGCACAACAATTGAATTACTGGTGGAAATATGAAAATTCAACAGCATTAACTAATGCATTATCAAGAATGTAACGGGGAATTGTAAATTAAATGCAGTAATATAGTTTTAAAAAATATTGTAAAAATAATAATAATGAAATATATATATATACAATAATAAAAAATAAAAACTTATTTGTGTTTTCTTTTTAAAATTTTGTTTACATGGTTATAAACAATATCATCATTCTTTTTCAAATTTTTGTCGTTAAACAATTTTAAACAGTTTTCAAATGATTGAGTAAAAATAATATGGTGCAAAAAGAATAAAACAAAATATCCGCACATTACAGAATCATCGTCCTGATATTGTTCACTGTTTGTAAAAAATATTATAGTATTTTTTGATAAAAAGTTCTTTATTTCCTTGGGAATGTCCATAGCAAGACTCTCAAAGAAGAAGCCATGTTTTTTCTCATCAATGTACACTGCCACCCAGTGGGAACCACTTGAATCGGATGTATCAAGATCAATTACAAGTGCTGCAGGGGGTTCTACCATTACAAGAAGTTTGTCAATAGGATAAATTCCACTAACACTTGCACCAGTCACTTTAGCAATCACTACCACTTTTAACAATTCGTCACTATACATATGATTATTATTTTTTCTTAATTATAGTAGGTATGTAATTATCACTGTTATCCACATGTAAAACATAATCATACACTTTTACATATTCACTATAATTAATGCTTCATGAACACTGCACCTATATTGTCCGAAACGATGTTTATTATGTGCACACTTGTGAACGTAAAAACTTAATGCAGTATACTTTGGATAGTCTATTTCTTCCAAATTTGTAACATTTTGCAGAATTTCTTCAAGAAAACATTTCCTAGTTATTCCATACGTGTAAATACTGGTAGTATTTGAGCAATATGATTGAAGTATCTCTTTAAGAAGTGTATATTCTATATCGCCTTCGTGTCAGGTAATGCCATATACATTTTCACTTAGACATATGTTTGTACTTATGATTGCATCAGACAACTTATTTATTGGATATGATGGTTTAAATATCCAATTTTGAAAAAACGCAACGTCAGGATTTACAATTGCCAGTTCCTTTGCAATAAATTCGTCATCATCATTATGGAAAGGGAGAAGTGTACAACAACCCTCATTCTACTCAACTGAATACATTGGAAGGTGTTATCAGTATAAATATTTCTCTTTGTATACTTGTGCTAAGGGATCAAATTGAGCATACACAATATATGTAAAATTTGTACATACAATACAGTTAAAATTTTTGAAAACGATACTTTTAAATTTACATGGAATCCCAAGGGTTATCACCTAAAGTTCCACTTGGATATATTATAAAAGCATACAGAGCATATCCATTAGGATATGTTTCAAGAGTAAGCAGTATGTGAATAATTTTGATACTATATACCAGTACCTGATATCAGAGTATAGTAACATAGAAGGTATAAATCATTATTAAAATCAGGAGTTAGGGGGGCTGGGGGAGAATGATTTTGAGCCGACATGTAATTGCAGTTAACGTTAAAGTTTCGGAACTCATAGGGATTAAGATGTGATTTCCCATTCAAGGCTATGTTGGAAATGAAACCAAGAACCAGGCCTTTAGGAACATTACCCAGAAAGAGACTATCCAGTTTACATGACTTGTGCAGGAATAGTATAAGATCTTGTTTCTAGTCTTGTGAGAGGTAACTTAGCCATGTCTGAAACCATTCGCGTATTTAAGTGCACAGCTAAATCAGAAGCGACATCAATGCGTCGTACATGAAGAATAACTTCCTCAAGTGCGACTTTATAACTTGTATTTTCACGAGACATTAAGCAAAAGTTATCTTTACTACGATGTAATTTTACACGTAAATTTTACATTTTAAAAGATTTACTATTTTTTATTCTATTGGCACGCTTTTCAAAACCAGCATTTGTATTATCAAATTTATTAAAATGTTTTGCAGTATCTTTATGCCACATGCCACATGCTAAATGAGTTTGCGAAGCATCATAAGAATAATTTAAAATGTTCCAGTGTATACACGATAAGGATTAGACCCTGATGAAGAACTAATTAATTTATTTATTAACGAAATATTAATTTGACTAAATAATGAATGTAAGAGATTATTTTCTGGTGAAACATTATCATCATCATCAGTTAAATTTGTACCATCAGCTTTTGTAATTTTAGAACGTACATAAAGATATAGATATGCAGGATGAATAAATTCTCCTCTTTTTCCAGGAAAAACAAATTATACGTCCTTCTGATGTTAATGTAGAAGTAGGTCGATATTCAGCATTTATAGTTCCTTCAATGGCTGTTTGTGTCATTGGTATCGAAAGGAAATCAAATTCATTGGTACAGCATTCAGAAGTATCGGAATTTAGGAGCGACATTATGAAAAGATCGTTTATATGTTTACGTTTTGTTGGTGGTCCAAAATTTACAATTGTAGGAGCCTTCCTTTTGCGTGACCGTCTCTTACCACTATCAGTTAGCCACTGCCCAACTTTATTAATGGCTTTTGTCTTTAAACTATCACCAGCTTCTTTTACACGTGAAGGAACCGACTCTTTAAATGGTCTATTTTCCAATTACTCACCCGCAACTTGTATACCGGTTTGTAATGCTTGACACCCTCCAGTTTTTGCACCTTGTTTAAGAAATGGTAAAGCAAAACGAAATAATCCTTTAAACAAACTACCTATACCAAGTCCCCTTTGATATACAGGCCTGAAAAATATGGTATTCCACGATGTAAAGTAACACGTATAGATCTCATATTATTTATTAATATTATTATTCTTTAACACATGCAGAAGAGCGTTTAAAATGAAGTGTTACGGTCAGTGTCCCAGATCGAAATGGCAAATTTTGCCTTGTATGACATTTCATAGTATATCAATTGTGCTAAAACAAACTTTAGCAAGTCTCATATAATGAATATCTTCAAAGGTAATTGTTTGAACCTTTCCAAATTTAATATCAGAGATTGTTGCTATACGCAATAACGGCGCTTTTGTTACCTACCTAAAAATTATATTGGTTAATGTTAGTATAAATAAAAATCTGATGTCGATATCCAATATCTACGTATGGTTGTTCAAATCCGCGACGTACTTTTACAAGATCTGATTTTTCAGAAAAAACCTAATTGTAGAGATAATGTAGGTGACAATATAACAGATTCTACACGTTCATCGCATTGAACACGTACAATATTTGAAAAGCTAAAATGTATAAATCTTGATAATGCATTTAATTCACCTATTAAATGATGAATAGATGGATAATATTTAACAGGAACTTTAGTTTTCATAGACTGTGAATTTTTAAATTTGTACCATACAACATTTTCACCCTCAGTAACGTTATGATATGTTACTTCACTTAACCCTACGTACCAATCGGATTCTGATAATCGTATATTATTTTTAACTGATTAATAAAATGCGTTGGACTATTTGTAGCACATACATTTGTACTAGCATTTGAAACTGATGTAATGTAAAAACTATCATCAATACTTTCAGAAACCATTTTCGTTTAAAGTGTAGTGTCAAGTTTTAAGTCCTGAAACGAAATGCTAATTTTGAACCGTGTTCATCTTTTAAGTTTACTTCTATCGTATCAAATTATTTCTTTTCAACTTTAACATAATGGGGTGTATGAAACACAGAAGATTTTACATGACCGCGTTGTACATTATATACACTAAATTTTCGAACTATCTGCCCAATATTTTGTTGTTATTTTATAATATCAACACATACATTAATTGTATTTAAAATATTATAATCTAAATTATATGGAAATTTACCGTGGGTTAATATTAAATCAAAATTTCTAACTTTTTGTATACTACATTTTTAATATCGTGTGTATTTTCATTAATAAATGCAAAAATATGTTGTAATCCCGGTATAACACCAATCATACATTGATGTTCTAATTTTAAAGAATGTTAGTATATATCGAACCTCACTTCTGGGCCCAAACTTTTAGCCCTTCTCATTTCGTATACATTTTTAACCAACACAGAGGATCCAAGAAACTAATACTAAGTTACATAGCCCAAAGTGAGATATGCATAGGCTCTTATGACATTTAAAATGATAAACACTTACTTCTCTTCTATCTTATAATGCAACCATAACAACATATGTATTCCATTTTTTGACAGAGCTCTCTTAATCCTACACAAAATATATTTATTGCATCTTAATGTCCAGTCTATAAGCTTTCATTTGACACTTGAATCATGAAAATCCGTTAATAATTAGCTTTAAAAACTCAATGAGAAGGAATACATACAACTCCGGAACAGGTGATCTGTCACTGATTCATTTTGAACGATTCCAGTACTAACATTGGAACACCACAACACGAGATCATAAGAAATAGGTTAAATAAATATGTTTAAAAAATCCGTGTTTATTTCAGCAAAACTGCCGTCGCAGAAATCATAGGATCCATCTGAGAGGTCAGCGCTGATGTTGTTGTTGTTGTTTCCCCCCAGATAGATCCTAGGATTTTTTGTTCAATTTCTATGTGCCTTTCTTCTTTCTTTCCTTCCTTTTTTTGAGGTCTGTAAGCGAACTTATGGCTTTCCACCCAGCCTCGGTATAGCTACCTATCTGAATACGAGTCACAACACTCACCCACACAGCTCACAATCTTATTGTATCCATCCCGTCCCATCCCTGGCGCCAGGTTTCCCACCCTTCCCTTTTAATTTTGCTGTCCCAAGTAACAGAGACGCCCAGCCATATCCCACACATGAGTCAGAGGTGACGACACTATAGCCATCTGTGATGAAAGACAGCCGTATAGCTCAGTTCACTTTACAGTTCCTTGAGAAATTACAAATTTATACCCCGGCCGTAGATATAAATTTGCAAGTCCTAGGCAAGGATTTGAACCTACATTCTCAGTATCAAATCACAAGCTTTATGGAACCGCGCGCTAACCAACTGAGCTACTGGCTAACGCTGTATATAGGAGAGAAAATCGGTCCTTATATATGAACAAATACTTCTACAAGTAACGCCATCTATTAGCAAAGTGATAAACTACACGATATGCAGCACTATCTACTGAGTAAGTGAGTAATTTCTTAAAATGCCCACCTAGCTAGCAAATTTAGCTAAAACATCAATGTTCAAAAAAGAAAAAATGACAGTGTTGCCAACCCACTTACCGTAATATATACCAAATTATAGTGTTTACAGAAAATATTTTTAAGAGGATAGTTTTACCCCTCCATAGTTATAATGTGCTAAATCATCAAATAAAAAAGTTGGAAAATTTCAGAAAAAAATGAGTTGGCATACACTGCAAAAAATAAAAATTCCGATATTTGAAAAATAAAATTAACTACCATAATCTACATAAAATTCTAAGACTTTTTTTAAAGAATAATGTTCTCCCGAAAACTCAAAAATAAACCCGTAAAAACTTCCCGAAATTTTGAATTTGCTATAACTTCGTCAAATATTAACCGATTTTCATAATTCAAACGGCATTCAATAGAGAAATAAATTTACTATCTATTGAATGTCTTATAAGTTGCATAACTCTAAAGATATAATTATAAAAACTCAAATAAATCCCTTATTTATACATATATCTTTAAAATTCAATTGACATTATGTTCTGCATATCCAAAGGTCTTAGTTTTTATAATCTTGAAACTATAAAAACACTTATACACTTAAAACATACTTAAAATTACAAGTTCGGATATTGAAAATGGAATCTTCTGCTAACTTCGTTCTCTATAGGAAACAATGACATCTTAAACTCTGTCCACTGATCATAATTCAAGCTGAATAGACAGCCGTTAATATCAAGAACAATTTGAACTTCGGTTTGCACATTTTTCACAATTACGTTGAAATTATTAGTAAGTATAAACGGTTTTTGGGGATCCATTCTAACAACTCCATTTTTTTACTTCTGAAGACATATTCTAGTCATTTTTATTATTTTTTGGATTCACAAAACCGATCCTCGTTTGAAATTTACATACAGAACTCAACAGTTGGATAATTATCTTTTAGTCCAGTGTATTTAATTTCTAATCCATCTTTAATTATTTCGTCAATCATTTTATCTGTTAGGTCTTTTGTAAATCTAGGTTGAAGGAAAACCTTAAACTCTTCACATTCAACTAAAATGCTTTTTCCAAACTTAGTTTTTATCTTTTCCATTTTTACAATATTATATTCTGTATCTAATTCTCTTAATCTGTTTTTGTTCAAGACTAACAAGCCTATTTAAAAAATCAATCTGTTGAGCCATCTTTTATTATATAGGAAAAATCGATAAGAGAATACAATCCTGACTCATTAATAAAGACTGTGTGTGGTTGTGAGTTTGAAAGGGGTCTCGTTTCAAGACCCCTTGTTCTATATAGATAATTTTATCTTCTTCATCAACATGTGTTCTAATTTTTTTCTGTAATTTTGTATTCGAGCTTCTTCTTTTTTGTTTCTAATAGTCTCGAATTTCATTAGGTATATCATTGATTCTATTTACAATAACCTTTACATTTTCATCTGTTAATTCACCATTCATTAACTTAATTACATTAAGCTCATCTTTAAACAATTCAATTTGATTCAACATATTTCTATAATATTCTTTCTTTGAAGCTATATTAAATCGTGTTGAGAGACCAGTGATAACAGCTGAAGTAGAGGCAAATGCAGTTGTAATAATTGAATACAATGTAACAAGAATAAATATATTAATAAACCCTGTAGAAGCTGATAGTAGAATTGATAACGTAATAAGAGTAACATAAATACATTTTAATCTTTTAAATTTTCTCTTATTTTTTGTTAATAATTTCTCAACGTTTAATATAGTATCCTCAATTAAAGCGATTAGATTCTCTCGTGGAATGTTATCTGGAATGTTCATTTTATTAAATAAGTTTTAATGATATTATCATAAAAACATAAACTAAACAAATAAACTAATCGTTTTAAATTTTCTCAATCATTTTTTCTTTCTGTACATCGTATTCAAAGTTCTTTTTACCAATCATAACAACATAACAAATTGTTTTATCTGGAACATCGTTTTCAAAATTAACAGTCAATTTCAAATTAGTTCTATCACTTACAGTTACTGATTTATGTTTGCTTGTATTAATTACAACCATCGGTCTATTTTTTAAAAGCTCTTTAGGATAGTAATACATCTCAGTGTTTCCAATTGTAGCTCTCTTATATATCGTATACATTTCGTAAGCTTTGAGATATTTATGTTTTTCAAAATCTAAGTTCAAAGACTCTAAAGGAAAAGGTTCATCTCTAAAATTACGAAAATGTATATTCTGAACTTTACAATGATCAAAATAACTTGAATCTCTTTCTTGATTATCATTTTTATCAGTTTGAAAAAAGGCAATCACAAAATTAGGCATATCAAATTCACTTGAGTTAAATTGTGTGGTTAAATCAAACTCTAAATATTTGCCACTAACTGATTTCTGTAAACATTGATATGTGTTGAAGGAAATAGGAATCTTACCTTCTTTTAACATATTAGATTTTAGCAAGGAAGCATAGTTAGGTTCATAATTAACAACAGGCATTCTTAACTCCATATTTTTAATCTTAACTTTACTTGGATGTGGTTGATCATTCTCATATGTTCCAACTTCCGTTTTTGTTTTCCAAATAGCAAATGCATTATCATCAGAACCACTTCTTTTAAATATATTTTTTAATCCACCTTTGCACATAATATCTTTATAATCAGAACAAAAGCCTGGTAAAAGTCTTAATAGAAATACTATTTCTTCATCTGTTCTTCGCCATGTAATTCCTTCCCATCCACATTCATCATAATGATTTGCTTCTGGCTTTGAAATCGTGCATGTGTTTATAGGTGTCGAAGTTAAACCGGGATAATCTATTATATCCAATATTTGTCCATGGTTACTAACTTGTATTTGAGAAAACAAATGAGGAAAGAAGTTATCAATAAGTCTAATATTTTGACCAGTAGTATATTCACCATTAGCATCTCTACCTCTAATTTCAAAAGTTAAATAAATATCAGCATAATAAGGATGAACAACCCATCTCCAACATCTATATCAAACTCAATAGATCTATTCGGTTTATTTAAATTTTCGATTGTTTTTTGATTAGGTTTAAAGGATTGTAAATCATATGACTCTATTTTATCCATTTATTATAAAGAAAAAATATATTTATCGTTTTATGAATTAGACTCATAAAACTATTTAAATGTCATTTTTCCAAATATCTTTATTTCTATTTAGATCGTTAATGATTTCTAAAAAACTATATCCAACTGAAAACAGTTTTAATACTGTAATACATAGGTGTCCACAAATTACTTCTCTAAAATGTTGTATACGATTGCTACTGTACTTTATATTATTATAACCAAGATATCTTATGAGAGCTTTTGGTGGATTTGGTGGAGTGGTGGAATACGAATCAAACATATTTTCTATTTCCTTCTTTCCAATAACAAATCCAATGTGTACCTATATTTTTAGATGTATCAAAATTGATAATACCGCACTCATTCATCCTTGGCTGTTTAGGCAATTCATCACTCATAAATACACCTCATAAGTTTCTTATCTTAAGCTGTTTAAGAAGACGCATTAGATCCAAATTACTTAAAGGTTTAATTTCTTTTTTACTGTTTTGTGCTTTAAGTTTTTTAAAAGCTTACCATTTTGTTTTTCTTCCATTGCTAAGTTATGTCTCTTTTGTTCTTCTAATTCTTCTTTATTCTTTTTCACATCTTCTACCGTTTTGACTATAGTAGCAACTCCTGCTGTAGCTGATCCAAAAGCGCCTATTAAAGCTAAAATTGATGGAATTGTAAATATAAAACCTCCATAGTGAACTTTATTATCATTTGTCTTCATTTCTTTTTTAATTTTTTTAACTTGTGGTATAGAAAGAGATAAAGACAAACATTTTTCTTTATTTAGTTTCTCTTTTTTTGTTTGAGTTGTTTCTTAGTTAGAATGTGATCAATATTTAATTCTTTAAGTTCCTTGTGAGGAATAGTGAATGTAAAGCTTTTCAACTTCATATTTATTATATAATTAAATTTTTTAATGAAAAATTTTCCATAAAAAGCACATATAAACCTAAATCTAAAAATACTTATAAACCTAAATCTAAAAATACTTATAAACCTAAACCAAATCTTACTTTTGTGTTCATAGCTAAAGCAGTTCCTAAAGCTGGTAAACGTTCTGTTATCAAGTTTGCATCTTTCGAGAAAACTCTTTCCCATGTTTTATTTTCTAATTCTTTGTCTGCAATATGTCTAGAGGATGTAACTTTATTATCTCTGTAGTAAATATCATATTCTTTACAAGCTTCATCTAGTGGGTTAATTTAATTGTCTCCTCTTTCTAATCTTTCTTGTAGTTTCGTAAAAGGTCCGCAAAATTCATAGCCTGGAATATGTAACTCAGGTATCCCATTCATGTTTAAAATTTTATTCATTAATCCTTTTCCATACTTTTCATTATTCCAAAATTTTGGTGCTAAAGTATTCAATATGTTTATCAAGTAACCTATACCCTTTGGATCATTAGGAATAAATTGTGAGAGCTTAGAATTAATCATATCCATAATACCTACTTTCTCATTGTAAAAATTATCATTCCCAGATTTTTCTTCTCCATCAATCACAATTAATCGATCAATTAGTTTCCTCACATCATCCATCCATATATATTCTTTAGGTAATTCATTATATATTTTTGTTTCTTCTCCTGTTTTCTTTCTTGTTGGTGTTGGAGCTAAAGTTGGTTTTATATATCTATCCCAAATAGGTTTAATAATTTCTTTATATTTTTCGCTTCTACTACATCGTTGTTTTCTTGTATTCGGATCATTGTTATGGAATGCTACATTAGAATCAATAACTATTTGTTTATATTTTTGTAGTTCATCTTCATTATAGTTTTTTGGATTATGTTTTGTTAGTAGTTCCCATAAGCCTTCTGTTCCCGTGTAATGTCGATTATTAATAATTAAATCATCACCATGAATTTTAACTTCTGTATCGCCTTTCATATGAAAGATTTTTCCATCTCATTATATGGCTGTATTCCAAAACTTTTATCATCTTTAGTTGCATAATATCTTGAGGCAATCTTACCAAAATGAGTACTTTCTAAAGGCTCTATTCCTTCTACTTTATCTTTAATTTGTTTTTTCATGTTTTATTTCTTCTGTAATAGGCGTATCACTTTCACTTATTGAACTCTCATACATAGGAGGCGTTAGTAATAAGCTTAATTCTATTTTCGCACCTTTATGAACAACTGGAACTAACTTTCGAATTAGATTTTTATTTTCTTCTGTTACTTTTGATATATGAGGTCCTAAATCTTTAATTGCATCGATAACAGGTTGATCTTGTTTTTTATATTTCTCATATTTACTTCGATTCGTCTGTTTAATTTCTTTAAATCTTTTAACAAGCTCTTCTTTTAATTTTATATATTTCTTAGCTTTATTAACATCCATTTATTATATAAAGAAAAATAAAAACAGAACACAACGTAATAAAACATACACGTTCAAGTACGTTCATCTACGTTTAAGTACGTTCAATCATGTTCAGGTATGTTTGTTTGCGTTTAAGGTTGACTTCATCTAAGTTCGTTTTTAATTCACTATACATTTAAAAAGTCTTTAATTTTATTTCTATATTTCCCATTATTCGTTTTCCTAGTCATATCTATTGTTAAGAAACCATGGTCTTCTTCCCAACACTTATTGAATAAAGATTGTAATTTTTCAAACGACATATCAAATCCAACAAACTCATCATATATGTGCTTTAGATTCACATTGTCCTGTCTAAAGATACAAAGAAAGTTTAAGTTATCTCTAATTAATTGTTTTGGCACTTTAGAATAGGTTTGTCCGAGATAGAAACAGTTTAAACCTTTATGACGACCTCGAGTAAAATATTTTCTTACATGGTTTTGTTCTTCTAAAATGAAATCATCAAACAATACCACAGAATCGTTATCACATTGATCTAATGGAATTATATCCTCACTATTTCCTTTTACTATTGCTATTGTATCTTTAATATTAGATTCTATATCTCGAAAAAGTTGTATTAGTTGTTGGTATTTAGGTTGATTAAGACTTTTAGAATAGATATACACATTTGCATATTTTAACCATTCAGGTGCTAACAAGAAATTATCAATCATAAGTGTTGCTTTAGCACAACCACTAGGTCCTACAATTAAACATCTTATATCATCAGGTAACAACTTCCCATTCTTATTCTTTTTTATAATTTGATCTGGTAACCTTACTTGAATATCCCAATTATCCATTTTAATTATTTATTATATAATAAATGAAAATATTTAATTTAAATGGTTACCCGTCTGTATTAAACTTATCTTTGCATTATCCATTTGATAACGATTTAGATGTAGCTCTTGCAGGATTTTATACAACATACTTAACTCCAAACATTACAGAAAAAAATAATATGTTATCATTTTGTAACTTTCCTGGCTATTCTTATCTTGCAAAACAACTTATAGTTCAACCTGGTCAATATAATTTAAAAGAGTTATAAGAATATATTAAATCAAATCTTCCATACTCCACCGATGTTTTAAAAGATATATAATTTACTGAGGATAGAAAGAAAAACAGTTAAAATATTTAGCAGATTGTGTGATATAACCTTAGATACCATTAACACTGTATTAGGTTTTAGCGAAAGAAACTTCATCAAAAGAATAGAAAATGTAGGAGATAATGTGCCAAGGATTCATCCGTTTGATACTATTAATATACACTGTGATTTAGCAGAAGGTATGATTTTAAAACATAATGATTTAACACACAACGAAACAGATTTAATAGCAACATTTAGAACAAATGCAGAGTTTAGAGAACCAATTATATATGAGCCTAAAAAGAAGATATTTCTTCCAATACATCACAACAAATTTAATAATATAAAAGTTTCAATTCGAAATGAGAATGGTGATCTGATTGATTTTGGTGGAGCTCGTATAACTGTTCTTCTCGCTGTTAAATAGATATAAATTTTGTATATAATAAATATGGATATCTTGGGTAATGTTAAAAGTAGAAAAAACGATATTAGTGAGGATAAATTAAATAACGTTGTTAATGTAAGTCAGCTTAGATCATTAGAAGCTAGTATTAGCAGTCAATTAGAGAACGATAGAAAACGATTTGAAGATGTGTATAAGAGTGGTGCCGGGTTCGTTCATTATCTGTTCCTGTGAGGGAAAGCCAGATATAAGAAGAGTGGGTTTGATATTTGCTTGTTCCAGTTTGTGAAGACCAACTTATAATGTAATCAGGATCCGAACCTTGGATTTCCTTAAGAGTCTTCCTTAAAATATTCATTTACACAAATTAATAGGATAAAGTAAGAAACTGGTAACAAAACAAATAACACCACTTCCACGGTCCTAGGATTCGGGTGTTATCACAAACTAGAGTCATATGTCGTATACCCACCGTCGCTGGTACGTCAGCTCAAAGATACACCATTCGCTACCTGGAAACGAATGTAAAGTGGGACGAACATGCGTAGTCAACACCAGACGAGTAGTGAGAGACGAAAGTAAATATTTTCCCTCCACTGCTTCAAGATATTTTACCTTGTGACTTGTGCTTCAAATTGTACACAATTTAATCACTAAAAGGAAAACATAACTTATTAAACGCATCTCACTATCATTATATTCGTTGTTAAGAAAAATAACAAGAATTGTAAGTTAACACTATATTAATATTCACTTTCACTGTGCGAACTACATATGATTTAACAATAGTAACATTTGCAAATTATGAATAATATTTTATTCGACGGTAGACTGGCCCTTGTAAAAGATTTCGGGACGATATGTAAACGCGCACGACTATTCCGGCGGACATACGGAATAAAATTCACTAGTGCACTGTTGAGTAAAGATGAATTTGATGTCCCAATCCTTGGCGTACAACAGGGTTCTTCCATGAATTCATTGTATTGGCGAGAGAAATACGTAAGAATAATTCTTATTAACACATACACATGTTTTCTTGTTTAAACAGGTAGCACTGTTCCTATGTCTCTTGATGCGTTTGAGAGCGTAAGTTGTATACGTTCAATTGGCTTAATAGTTGTCGAGGCTCTCTTTTACATTGCGAATGGTAAGACTCTCTCTTTTGAGAGTTCTTAGAACATTTTCGTTTGTATAAAAAATACTAACACTCTCACTCTCACATGTTGAATGAATGATACTATCTCCTTTGAGAGTATACATAGAACAATTGTGCTTGTTCTCAAGGTATATACACTAGCACCATCACATCTTGAAAGACTGAAAGTCCTCTCTCTGGTCCTCTTCCTGCGTCGCATAATTGCCAATTAGCGGCGCAAGAATACACTGACAAACTAAAATATAGTTCGTAGAAAACATTAAGTTTTTGCTTTATTATATTGCTAATTATATATAATAAATGGTTCATAGGTTAATAAAAATCACATTAAAAACACTGATTGTTCCAATAAGTTGTAGGATTGACGATTATTGATAGATTTCACATTGTCACGTAAAAATCTGTCATCGTCATGAGGGCTTGGTGCGTGGGCGGACAGCACGAGAGTAGCTAAATTCCTCTTCCTAATATAGGCTGACGGGAGGAAGCAGGGCTGTCTGGAAAAGTGAGGCACCTTTTGGGTGACAAATTCCTGAGCATTATTCTTCTCCAACTATTAACTGGTTGCGTTTCATTTCCCAGAATTGATGTTGGAATAATACGAGGGTTGATTTAAAATTTCAAGCCAATCCATCTTGTTACATGTGTTAGAAACGTTACAAGACACATACATAAAGAAAGAAGATTTTCGAAAGATTAGGACGGATACTACTAAATTGATTATGCAGAAAGAAACTCTTCACCTATTATATCGATTGAGAGCTAAAAACGTTAAGGATCCTATCTTTAGAATGTTTAATCTTTCTAATGGTTATAAATTTCTTTTTAATGGTAAAATAATGCATATGAATTTAAGTTTGGATAAATACTTTCTAGACATATATTTAGGTGATACTTTGAATGAAAATTTACCTTTTAACTTTAATAAGAACGATATAATTACGATTAAACCAAATAAAAATTCAGCTATGGAAGAAGGACAATTATTGTTTGTTGTAATGTATATAGAAAGAGAGCTTTCATAAAAACATTTGCTATACAATAAATATGGATATCTTTGGTAATGTTAAAGGTATAGTATTAGGTAGAGATAAATTTTAATTATTTTCTTGATTTTCTATACAATAAATAATGATAATGTATTGTGTTAAATATAAGAAATCAACAGATACAAAGAAAGATACCATTAGGATAGAACAAACAAAAAATGGAAGATATATTAAGAAAGGCATTTGTTTTGTATGTGGTGTTACTAAGTCTCAATTCGTTAAAAAGCCCGATTGACTAGAAGAAGGTAAAGGTATTAGAAAAGACATTATAGAAGAAATTCATAAACCAGCAAGGAAAAACTCCTAGACTAAGTGTTGTGATTAATGGTATTGATGATCTTTGGCAAGCTGATCTTGTAGAAATGGATAGTGGAGTACTTAAAGGTATTTCCAAAATCAATAAAAGGTATAAGTATCTACTAACAATAATAGACGTGCTCCCGAAATATGCATTTGCTGTTCCTGTTAAAGATAAGAGTGGGAAGAATGTTACTGAAGCATTTGAATCAGTGTTAAAAGTAAGAAAACCTAATAACTTACAAACAGATCAAGGTAAAGAGTTTTACAATAAAGTATTTAAGAAGTTGATGGAGATAAATAAGATTAATCATTACTCAACCTATAGTGGTAAGAAAGCTGTTGTTGAAAGATTTAATAGAACACTTAAACAGAATATGTGGAAGAAGTTTACAACACAAGGAAATTATAAATGGATAGAGATATTACCAACACTAGTTAAAGAGTATAATAATCAAATTCATAGAACAATTGGTTTAAAGCCTATAGAAGTTAAGAAGAAGAATGAGCGAACAATATTGGAGAAAGTGTATAAGAAAGAATATAAGCATGTTAAACCCAAATACAAGTTAGGTGATCATGTTCGTATAAGTAAATCGAAAGGGTTACTTGAGAAAGGATATACACCTAATTGGTCAACAGAAGTATTTGTTATTAGTGAAGTTATTCCATCTAATCCGCCTACATATAGAATTAAAGATTTAAAAGAAGAGGATGTACAAGGTAGATTTTACGAACCAGAACTATTAAAGACGAAACACAAAGATGAATACTTGGTGGAGAAAGTGTTCGGAAAGAAAGGTAACAAAGTATACGTTAAATGGTTATGGTTTGATGATTCACATAATAGTTGGCTAGATAAAAGTAATGTTGTAATGTAAATATATAATGTCTTTTATGGTTATTATTACATAAAAGGTTAGTATGAATAGCGAATCATTCTACTTGTGTTTAAGCTAAGATGAATGATGATTGTTTTAGTTGTAAGGGAGTACCCAAACTCAATCAACCTTCTAAATAAAGTAAAAGAAAAGTATGAATGTCATGTGGATGGAGAAGATGATGAGTTTTTAAGTATAAGAGATAACTAGATATTTATAAAGGTAAAGGTTATGTAAATATGACTTTTATGAGTATCGATCATAAAAGCCTAACATTAATCTACACTAACCTAATTCTTCATAAAAACGTGCTATCAATATCTAGAATAAACCGGGTTATCAAAATCATTATTGTCAATTGTTATTATTATGTATAACCGTTCTACACAAAGGACAAGTGTTATTATTTCCTAACCAGGTAACCATACACTCAACACAGAACACATGTTCGCATGCTGTTTTACACAATTCAGTTTTTGTTTCTTTGCATATTGGACATTCTTCTGAGTTTTCTATTAAGCGTAAACCTGATGAAAGTAACATTAGTTTGTTTCTAAGGCGATCGCTAACATGTCTATTCATTCTTAAGAATTGAACTATATTGATCTTGTCTTTGATTCTCATTATAAAGCTTTCAGAAAGACTCCTATTCCAACAAGCATATACTATCTGACTTAAATTTAAACCTTTGCTTTCAAACTCGAGAATGAATTTTTCGCTTTTATCATCTAAGCTAACATTTGGCCAATCAACTCTATTTTGGTATTCTCTTACATGTGCCTCGTCTAGTTGTGGTGTAATAGCTCGCCAATTGATAAGAGAATTAAATTCGCTCAAGAAGGTTGTTAGTTCTTTTCTTTCAATATGACATTTTTTAGAAACTGCATCCTCACAGAGTTTATCTTTAAAGGTTCTTAGGAACTCAAGTGTGAGCAAATTTGTAAGATAAGAGATTATTTCCCATTGTAAGTATTAATAGCTTGTTTCTCTGTATACTTTCTCCAGTTATTTTTTTCAGTGAATGCAGACCAATCAATCTCTTCTTTAAACTCATTAAGAAAATCTTCTGTCATTTGTCGAGCATATTCATCAGTTTAGTAATGCCATTGTATATGTTGTCTTACATGTTCTTTATGTTTTAATACCAATTCTGGTTTTAAATGAGGATAAGACCTTAATCCATACTTTCGCTCACACAATTTATCCCAGAAAAGCATATCGCCATACTTATTAATAACGCTTTCGTGTTGAGGCAGATCTTTTCTTCTTAATAATCTAACCCAATCAATGTGTTCTTTGTGATTTTCAATAAAAGAAAGTGATAGATTATGCGTTGATGTAACTGAATACCAATTTATCTTGTTTTTGAAAGTATGTAGAAAGTTATCGGATAAATCCTTTATTTCTGAAATTTGTCTCCATTCTTCGACATTTCGATTATTAATTACATCTATAACTATATTTTTACAAAGTGGATTTTCAAAGTAATTTACGATATGTTCAGGATTTAATTTTTGAGCCATGTCTTTTATAAGTTCAGTTAGTTGTTGTGAACTTGTGGTAGTTGTTTTGTGTTCGTTGATTAAGGTTATTAGTTCTGCTTTTGTAAGCTTTGAATAACCTCGTATTCCCTTTAATTTACATAAGTTTTTTAATTCAGCAACAGTATGTTTAATTAAACTCATAATTACTCTATCGTTTTATATATAAATTTTAAAAAATAATAATCATTTTTGCTAATTTTCTATATAATAAATATGAAGACACGTTTTGATTTATTACATGATAGAGTTAAACTAATTCATCATGATCTTAAACTCATAACAGCACTACTAGAGAAGCAAATACTGTTAAAGGAAAAAGAATTATTAATAATACAACAGAAAACTTCTGATTTGAATAGTGATGATGAATATAAATATGGTAGTAATGATTATGACGATGATGAACAAGTTTACAAAAATGATTTATTTTTAATATGTGTATATGTAACTTTGATGGGTTATTCCCATAAAAGTCGTGTTTTAATACAACGCGTAATATGTAGACAATGTCAGGAGTGTAAAATGTTAAGTGTTGTATTAGGATATATGGAAGTAAAAATAGTACAAAAATGACTAGAAATAATCCGGCGAAGATAAAAAATTGAGTAATAGTAAGATTTTCTATATAAAACGATAGAGTAATTATGAGTAATTAAACATACTGTTGTTAAATTGAAAAACTTATGTAAAGAAAAGGGAATCAAAAGATATTCCCGATTAAGAAAAGCAGAACTAATAAACCTTCTTAAACATATGATGATGAACAAAGTAGAAGACAGATTAGAAATATATTCCCATTTAAACAAGAAGTAATTGAAGAACCAAGAATCAAAGTTGAATCAATACCAATCGATGTAAAACGTCAGAACATTGCATGAAAATCAAGATTAGAAACATGGAGATTTACAACAGATTATAAGTCACAAGATCCACTTGAACAATATATTACTACAACATCTAAAGCCATATTAAACAGATTACAAATTAGCTTAAGTAAACATAGTTCATTGAAAGCTAATCTTTATATAAGTTGTAAATATAAAAAAGGTGAAGAAACTCAAAACTTCTTTTTAACACTGAAAACCAAGAAATATATCAATCAAGTAATTTAAAAGAAGAAATAACTAAGATTTAACAAAGATTAAGAACAAGAATGGATGAGTTCCAAGCTAGAGGATCTGGCTGGGCTCTTATAAACATTAACTTTTTACAACTAGCAATCGTCAAATATACACCATATAGAGGATCAACATACATAGAATTACCTAAACAAATTCAAAACAAAAAGGCAGTAATTAATGTAAAGAATGAAGATGAAAAATGTTTCTTATATTCATTATACAGAGCCTTATATCCTACAAATGCACATCCTGAGCGAGTACCAAAAAATAATGAACTTTTGTTAAACTTAGAATCTAAATTTAAAAATATTCATTTTCCTATAAAACTAAGCGATATTTCAAAAGCTGAAAAATTACTTGATATTTCTATAAATGTTTATGCATATGATAAAGACTATTCAATCTATATACTACATCACACACAAAACAAGCAAGAAAATCATGTCAATTTATTAGATATAAAAGAACAAAATGAAGATCAAGTTAAAATACACTATTGTTGGATTAAAGATTTAAGCAGACTAGTATGTGCACAGTTAACTAAATGGAGAGCTCGAAAATATTTATGTGGCAGATGTTTGTTATACTTTTACTCTCAAAACCCTTTAAATAAACATGAGCAAGATTGTTCGTTAAATGAGCCAGTAAAAATAATAATGCCCGAAGAAGGTAAATGCGTTGAATTTAAAAACTACCAATACACAATGAAAATGCCATTTGTGATTTATGCTTATTTTGAATGTTTGTTACATAAAGTTATGGGTTGTGAAGAATGTTATCCAGATAATGAATCATATACAAAAAATATCAACAACATAAGCCATCTGGATTTTGTTATTATGTAGTAAAGAGCGATGGAAGTAAAACTAATCCTGTTTTGTATAGAGGTAAAAACGCTGCTAAGAAATTTATAAGACTGTTAACAAAAGAAGCTAAACACATATCGAACATATACAAACAAAGTAACGAGTTACCATTAACAAAAAGTCAAAGAAAAGAATTCAATGAATCTGAATGTTGTTATTACTGTAAGCAGGAGTATACAAAAGAACATTATAAATTTAAGCATCATGATCATATAACAGGAAAATTTGTGGCACCTCTATGTAATAACTGCAATTTAAAAGTTAAAGTACCAAAGTTTGTACCAGTGATTATACACAACTTGACAGGATATGACTCACACTTGTTTATAAAAGAGCTTGGATGTAATAAAGAAGAAATAGATCTAATACCCAATAATGAAGAAACATACATAACATTCAGTAAAAAGGTTGGAACTATTAAATTGAAATTTGTAGATTCATTTAGATTTATGGCTTCTAGTTTAGATAAATTGTCATCGAACTTGAAACCTGAGCAAATGATACATACCCAACACTTTTATCCTAATCAAGAACAGTTTCAACTTGTAATAAGAAAAGGTGTTTACCTATATAATTATGTTAACAATTGGGATAGGTTTAGAGAAAAAAAATTACCGCTAAAGCAAGCATTCTTCAACAAGCTTATGAAGACACATATAAGCGATGAAGATTATGAACATGCAAAGAAAGTATGGGAAACGTTTAACATTAAGAATCTCGGACAATACCATAATTTATATTTGAAAACAGATGTATTATTGTTAGCAGATGTGTTTGAGAACTTTAGAGAAACATGTCTTAAAGATTATGATCTTGATCCTGCTTGGTATATGACGGCACCAGCTTTAGCTTGGGATGCAATGTTAAAGATGACAAATATAAAATTAGAATTGTTGTGGGATTATGATATGGTATTAATGGTAAAGAAAGGTATAAGAGGTGGGATTAGTCAATGTTCAAAAAGATATGTAAAAGCAAACAATAAGTATATGGAAGATTACGATAAGAATAAAGATGATTCTTACTTAATGTATCTAGATGCCAATAACTTGTATGGGTGGGCAATGAGTCAATATTTACCGTGTAAGGGATTTAGATGGTTAAGCGAAGATGAGGTAAGAGAAATAGATTTTACAAGTATAACTGATAATTCTGATACTGGTTACATATTAGAAGTTGATCTTGAATATCCTAAAGTATTACATGACTATCACAAAGACTATCCACTAGCTCCTCAAAACATATGTCCGCCTGGTTCAAAACAATCAAAGATATTAACAACTTTATACGATAAGGAAAAATATGTAATTCACTATCGAAACCTAAAACAATGTCTTTCACTTAGATTAAAACTTAACAAGATACATCGAGTAATAGAGTTCGAACAATCAGATTGGTTAAATAAATATATTGATTTAAACACACAGATGAGAACGAAAGCAACAAATGATTTTGAAAAAGACTCTTATAAGCTCATGAATAATTCAGTATTTGGGAAAACTATGGAAAATATTAGAAAGAGAGTTAATATTAAACTTGTAAGTGATGAGAAAAAAATACGAGAAGCTTGTAGCAAAACCAAATTATAAGAGTAATACAGTTTTTACGGAAAATTTAGTAGAAGTTCACATGAACAAGGATAAAGTGCAATTTAACAAACCGATTTATGTTGGTATGTCAATTCTAGATTTGTCAAAATATTTAATGTACGATTTCCATTATAATGTGATGAAACCAAAATATCAAGACAAAATAGAAGTATGTTGTACAGATACCGATAGTTATATATACCATATCCAAACAGAAGATGTGTACGAGGACATGAAAAATTATATTGATTACTTCGATACGAGCGATTACTCTAAAGGTAACAGATATAAGATACCACAGGTTAATAAGAAAATACTTGGTAAGATGAAGGATGAGATTAAAGGTACAATCATAGAAGAGTTTGTGGATTTAAGAAGTAACATGTACAGTATGAAAGCACGTCAAATAGATTTAACAGATAAAGACTTTAAAGGTAAGTTCGATAAAGAAAAGTGTTGTAAAAAAGCTAAAGGTGTTAAGAAGAGTGTTGTGTATAAAGAACTTACATTTAAAGAATATAAGGACTGTTTGATTAGCCAAAGAGAATATTATAAAAAGATGAATTTAATTATATGTTATAAACATGATTTGTACAGTATAGAAGTGAATAAGTTAGCTTTAAGTTGTGTAGATGATAAAAGATGTGTTTTAAAGAATGGGATAGATACTCTACCATGGGGGCATTATAAGATAGAAGAAAAATAAAATATATACAATTCATTTATATAATAAATGCCTAAACAAAACATAATAAAATTAGACTACTTTCGATATTATTGCACATGTAAATCAATTGCAACGCAAACTAAAAAAGAATGTACAATCCGCGGCAAAAAACCTGCAACATGAGCATATAAGTTTATTGTGAAATGACGAAGTCTTTTGCTCCAAAATAAGTGTGCACGGGAGGAGGCCGAGGTTTATCCTGGCGTGATTCGTTCCACTTAGACGTTATGTTCATTCTCTGTGCTGTTAGGCGTAGTTTCACAATGAACTTACATCCTCATGTTGCAGGTTTTTTGCCGCGGATTGTACAAGTGACTTCTGTAGCTTTGGAAGATGTAGTAGATGTGAAGATTATGGATGTGATTATATTTGTAAATGCGTAGAATAATTTGGTTGTAGTTTTAGATGTAAGTTTTTATGATTTTAAATGTCATAAAAGCCTATGCGATCTCACTTTGAGCTATGCAACTTAGTATATTTTCTTGGATCCTTCTGTGTTGACTAAAAATATATACGAAATGTGTTAGCTAGGAGTTTTGGCCCAGAAGTGAGGTTTGACATCTACTAATGTTTAGTCACAATTTGATTTTTATTTTGGAAATAATGTAAGATACCAACATATTCTTGAATTAACTGAAGAATACATTCAATAGAAGAATAATATCCCGGTGTTACTCGAACATGATGACGTTCAACTTTATCATCGATAAGACTAGTAAATAATATTTCTTCAATTTCACAAACATAAAAACTCCGCGGAATATTAATTTGCGTTAATGCAACACCCCATTTCTCATTACTTAAATCAATGGGTTGTGCTAATTTAACACGAAATGAGGCTGTAGTATTGTTATCAAAAATGTACCACTGGTATTTGAAGGAAGAGTAACGTAAACGTCATGTGCAGTTTGAGTTCATCTTGCAGGCTGAATAGAATCTGATATAATCCACGAATTCATACTTGACGGATACCCCAACCATTTTACATATATCCACACATTTTTACGTTTTAACACATTTTCAATTAGATATGTTTTCTTTAAATTTATAATTACTTTTTGTAATTCTTGTGCATAAAATACTTCTTTAATTTCTTCTGCATTCCAATCTTAATTTATAAGTCACAGGATTAGATTTAATGCATTTATATAAATATTTCTTGTGACCATTTAGGTAAATATCCTTTTTCCAATATATGTTTATACTTACTAACACGAAAATAATCACCAGGACTAAATTTACAACTTGTATTCTTTTCATTTACTGTATTTCCATATAATGTTTCCCACACTTGATTCACATTGGAATCATTTACTTCTGCAGGCGCCATTTTAATACTTGAATGATGTGAATGATTATAATTATTTACAATTTGATCTAAGACATTAATATAACGATAAGTATTCTTTTCAGTAAAGTAACGATACAATTTTTCTTTTAATGTACTAATAAAACGTTCTGGTAAAGCGCATTTAATTTCAGAATGAACAATATAATGATTAATTTCTTATTCTTTAAACAATTGTTTTACATGACGATTATAAAATTCTGTACCTAAATCGGTTTGTATTATCTGTCAGGAAAGTTAATGTACACATATTTTTCGAGTCTGGCATTCCTGCGCTCCATCCATGGAGAGTATGAGAATTAAATCAATCAAATGTTTACTGAGGGGAAGAAGAAAAGTCTAATCTCAATAAGACATTGCAGAGGGGCACAAGCTATGAATATGAATGATGCATAGTTTAAATAAAGGATGACACCGAAAGAGAAAGCCAAAAACAGCTGCTAAACGGAGAAAATAGAGTAAAAATTGTCGAAGTAGAAACATAAGACACAAATACAACAAATACGCCGACAACTAAACGTTTACTACGCCATGATCTTGGTGTAGTGGCTAAGGTGCTGGTTTACAAATGCAAAGGACGCCAGTTCGAATCCCCAACAAGGACATTTTAAAAAAAATTGTTAATAATACATACAGCTCATGAGATATGGTAAAAGAGGTCATATTTAGTCTTTCGTAGCAATTGTTATTGGTAATGTTTAGTACTGATAATACTTTTTGTCTTTGCGTATTGCTTTTACTTTTGTCTTCATTTCGAAAGAGAAGAATAATCGAAGAAATGCCACCAAAATTCCTCTTATTTTGAATGTAAACGCCATTTGCAATTAGTAAAGAATAAATATTGAATGTTCCGACCTAGCTGCAAAAAAGTGAAAAAAAATATGAAAGTGGAGGGATTCGAAGCCATACTCATGGTTATTGAAAACACAATCTCTACATGCCTTACACTCTCGACCACGTTTCTACGTTAGCAAATAAGAGGCTTGTGTTTAGGTTAGGCTGGTCAATACGTTTGGCAAGAGGCCCGGTTTAGCTCTGACGCAGCCCAGATGCGAGAAGGGAAAACGGAGCAAAACACTTTCTTTCTCAACCTCTCTGTGTCTATTTATCTATCTATCTGTATATATATATTATATTATATACTATATATATATATATATATATATATATATATATATATATATATATATATATATATATAACGCTATTTGAAACTGACATAACCAACGTAATTTTCAGTGGATTGAGACGAAACTTGGCACAAACATTAACTATTCAAATATCTTGATGAGTTCGTTAACCAGAATGATCAGATGAAAATGTTAAAAATAACGGCCCTTCAAACTCTGAAAAAGTTCCAAAAGAAGCAAATTTCGCCCGTAAATAGGTATTCAGAAAGTTTGAGTAACTTTTCCTCTTTTACTGAAATATTGGACCCGATTAATTGCCTACAGAACGTTCACTCCCTTTCGCTACGGTCAGGCTTTTTTTTTTTTTTGCAGGAGGGAGGATATTATCCTATCGGAACAAGATGATTGTTAATGATGACATGAAATTACACATTGAAAGTGAAGTAACTTGTGAAACGTGTTATTTGAAAGAATAATATAATAAATGTACTTTCCCCTACCACAGAGAACTGTAAATCATGTATTTCCAGTTAGGGAGCGTGAATGGCGAGGAGTGTTATTTGATTTGTTTTAAAGTAACATACTGCATTGCAAATTAAGGTAGGCAAAATTAGTGGTAAGTAAAACAACAATAATAATAATAATAATAATAATAATAATAATAATAATAATAATAATAATAATAATAATAATACGCGTTGTTAGTGGCAAAACAATATATTGCTCAAATTTTCTTCAAACGTAATGATTGTAACGCCATATCTCCGTCACAAACAAAATATTAGCAATTTATATCGAGAGAACGGAAAATTGTAGAATGATGGGAGCAACGTTGGACAGTATGCACTCATAGTATCCAGAAAGGTAAGCGATTTCAATGCAAAATGAATGAAGAGTCATTGTCATGGGGAGTCATGGGGCCACGGCAGAGCCCTCTTTAGGCAAAATGTCAATAACTTATATTGAGAGAACAGATGATAGTGGGATGGGACCAACGTTGGACACCTTGGACGCATAAGGTGCATCGAAAAAATTAGCAGGGGAGGGGCGTAGCCAGCTTTAGTTATTTTCACTTAATAACATAAAATTCTATTGTCGAGATACACACACGAGTTAGCTAGTAATATTTCATATTATTATTATTATTATTATTATTATTATTATTATTAATATTATTATTATCAACAGCGTCTTTTCATTACGTGTGCATTTTTGACAAAAACAAAAAGGAGATCCATCATTCGTAGAAAGAATAAGAATAGCCAGTTACTTTAACTGTGAAGGACGGCGAAAAATAAGAAGAGAGTGACTATCTGCAGCGGAAAGAAACATTACCTTTGTGAAATTGATAAAAAATCAAACCGAGATAGATTCGAACTCTCATGGACGGCGCGAAATGCCATTGCTTTGTCCACTTTTTTAACTGACTTACCGAACGTGTTTCAGTAACTTACTTATTGCTAATTTTACTTGCTTCACTCATTTAACTTGCTTTTCCTAATAACTTATAACGACAGGGACACGAACACAGAAACATCGAGGACAGTTAAAAATCATAAATGCTCTCCCGCCGGGAATCAAACCCGGAACACCATAAGCCAAAGGCGCACGTGCTAGCCACTAGACCAGCGGGGAGGGCACCGTTCACCCTTTGTGTCGTTAGGGATTACGGCCACGGTATTGCCAGCTATCACTTCTGTGGGTTGTATACTATTATCACATGTTCCTTCTTTGCTGGAAGAGTTAAACCTACATTCAATGTAATACATGAGGTATTTAGACGTACATGCTCTTCATATAATGTAATAAAAGGGTCATGCTGGGAATAAGAAAGAGAACATTCCTTGGACAAAACGTAAACTATTAGCATCAGAAATATTTATCTACGATGCATGCGCTGTAGCAAAATTCAGAATAGTTACTGCTTAGTTTAGGAAACGAAAGAAAGGTGTATAAAAAAGCAAATATGTCGTGATCAACAAGATCGACCATAAGTTGACAGAGGCGGAAGCAGATATGTAGTAATACAACAACTTGGTTAAATTGAAAATTCGTTCTGTATCATGTAGTAGATCGTATCACAACTTTATGGGAGAGCAGAGAAAGACTTACTAACGCTATCATATAATGAGCTTTAGTAACACGATCATATATACACAAATGGATGAAACTGTGAGTACTACAACTTGGATTAAACGAAAGCCGTTTAGATATTCAGTGATTTGTGGGGTTGTATGTTCACTAGAACATAAAACACAATACAATTCTTCATATCTCAGCTTCCATACATGGAATTTCTCGTTAGATACTGAAACTCCTGTCGGATTTTAATACATGACGTATTCCAGGATACAAAATGTGCTGAATTACTTGTTTGTTTGTAGACAGCTACTAGCTTAGTGTTCTGAAATGTTGTGTAAAAACTAGGGATGGGCAATTCCGGAATTTTTACTTTCCGGACTCCCGAAAGTAAAATCGGACAAATTCCGGAATTCGGAAAATTTCGATTTTGGAATAATTCCGGAATTCGCAAAAATCCGGAAATTGGAAATTTCTGATTTCGTTAACATTCCGGAATTCGAGAAAATTCGGATCTTTTTCAAAATCAGGAGTTTTTCTCAATTCCGGAATTTTCTAAATTCCGGATTCTTTCCGAGTTCCGGAATTCTTCTGAATTCCGAAGTTTATCTGAATTCCCTAATATTCCGAAATCCGGAAAGTGAAAATTCCACTCACAAAAAATGAAATTATTTTGGTTAATATGAATCGTGGCGGAAGTAAGTCTTTACCAGGTAATGGTGGCTGCTTTGAAAGAAATGGAGAATATGAAAATTCAGTCTTTCATATCTGTAGTTTCGTGTGGAGAAAAAACAAACTTGTGAACCAGCGGTTTAGGATCAACTAGAGTTATTAATGTAAACTTTGCCGACATCATAAAAGAAATACAAAAGACATTTTGAATCGAAGAAATATAACATACAAGTTTGCAAACTGAAAAAGAAACCTAACGTAACCAGATTAAAGACGAATCGTTTACAGTGTAGCTATCGCGGTTCAGTGGTCAAGGTGCTTGTGCGAATCCACATCGCAATTTTTATTACTTTAGGATTTTTGACGGCGATTGATCGGGGATGACATACGTTTTCTTATAATTGGATATTGAATACTCGGATGTTTCAATACTTGAAGTATCAAATCTTCAGGAATAATAATAGTAATAATAATAAACTAATAATAATTATTTTTATCTCGTAGAAAATTAAAGGCAAGGAGCAAATTATCGCTCAGGTATAACACAATCACAAATTGGGATGCACGCGAGACGAGACAAGACGAGAAATGAAAGTCTCGTCTCGTCTCGCAGTCTCAAATGTTCGTCTCGACTCGCGTCTCGTCTCGTCTCGCAAATGTGAGTTCTGGTCTCGCGTATCGCATAAAATCTTGAGTCTCATCTCGCGTCTCGCGCGAGATTTTCTCGCATGGACTAGCAGTCTCGCATATATTCTGTGTCAAAATTTTGCAATGTGTTATTCAATGCCTGTTAATGAATGATGATGTGATATTCTGTCCGAAGGCAGGTATTTGACCTAAAACTCCCTTGACAAGGTGAATTCATGGTGGTTTGGCGTCACTTTCCATGGGATGCATGTTCATAACATCCTAAGGAGACGGAACCTAGAGTTCAAGATGGTATCGGAGCTTGTATCGCCTCTTTCCAAATTAGAACAAAAGTTGAGCTGGAATTTGATTGCTGGACCATTAATTTTCGTCAAATTAATAGCATAATTTACAGCAAAACCAGCATAAATTGTTACTGGAAACAACATTATGCCTCCAGCTTAGAGGTCTCCAGCAATATTTTCCAGTATACCATGCGGGTACCTTTTTGCCCCGAAAACATATCGCCAATGTAATTAGGATATAATGAAAATAACGTTTACGTATATGTTTTTCTGAACTCATTGAACCAAACCCGGATCCTTTTACTATATTTATATGTAAATTGCTTCGTATTTATTTAACCGGATTTCAATCTTGTCTTTGCATGTTTCTAGTCCGAGGAATGCTCTAACATCACAATATCCAAAATTGACACGGATTGTTTCCTAAGAATAGGTTTGAACTTTCTTTTCAGAAAGTTTAAACTCTCCTACATTAAACTTGTGGAAGCAGCAGAGAAAATATAAAAATACGTTACTTGTGTAGGAGAACAGTGCTGCCATCAATTGTCGCCCTTTCTCGTGCGAGACTTAACCCAGTCTCTTCTCGTCTGGAATAAAATTTTCAGGCTCGCTTCGCGAGACGAGACAAGGCTTCTCCCGTCTAGCGTGCATCCCTAACACAAACGTGACATTTGGAAAAAATATTTCGGTTTGGTTTAATGTTGCCCACGAGAAGAGGAATTTCTCATCTCGCCTCTAAAACAAACAAAATAACATGAGAATTAACATTTTACATTCGAGACAGGACAAGACTAACTCAAAATTTTCGTCTTGCTTTGGAGATGAGAATCGAGACGAGACGAAAAGTATCGTAAACATTTCCCGTATTGTCTCGATGCTCGAAATAGTGTATGTCCATTCTTTAAATAACAAAGACTGAATCTCATAGGCTATGTCATTACATTGTATTTCAGAGCTCATTGAATTTTGGTCTGTGTAGGTAATTTTGTAGCAAAGCTTTTATATTTACCTCTGCATATCCTAAATATTAGTTTATTGTATGCCTTACTGTTGAGTGATATTGAGTTATTTTTATTACAGTTATTTTCCTTAAAAGATACAGTAGAATATTTTCTAAATGATACTTCAGTGGAACGATCTAGTTTAAAATTTTGGTATTCCAGAGGTGTCTTGAAGGTACGGAACCCTTTCCCCGAAATCTCTACTTTTAAGTAAGTTTTACCAAGGGTTAGGTCAAGTTTGAAACTTTTAATGTCATTATTATTATTATTATTATTATTATTATTATTATTATTATTATTATTATTATATCAACACCGTGTATAATCTTTAAAACATATGCGGTTTGTGTCTGAATAGTAAAAGCTAATTTATTGTTGATCTCGGTCGTCGAGATTTCTGCAGGAGGGAAGAACATCGGTCAAGTTCTGGGTTTGAGTTCCAAAAGGGTAAGTATTCGGGCTCGAGTCAAAAATTGTTAAAAATAATAGGCTTCAGCCAAACATGTTCAAAACAGCTGGGACAGGGTTTAGGCTTCTCAACGGCTCGAGCGGCTCGGCATATAGCTCATTCACTACCGAACCGAACCAAGAAGTAAGCCGAGCCAACAGCTCACCCAACCGAGCTGATTTGACCCATCGGCTTAGTTGAGCTGAGTCGAACCGTGCCGATGGACTAGTTTCAACTTAGCTGGCTCGAACCGGTTCACATGAGCCGAGTAGGTGACCCATCCCAACCGAGAAAGCTCGAGCCATCGGGTCAATTGAGCCGAGTCGATGGCTCGTTCAAACTAAGCATGCTCAGGTCATCGGCTCAATTTGGTCGAGCCGACTCAAGCTGTTCGCTCAGTTGATACGAGCCGAGCCGGTTGATATCACTACCTGCGTTGGTCTTCTGCTTGGGCTCAAGAATTCAACCGTGCAGGTTTCAGCCTTGATTTTAAGAACTACAGTGTATACTTATATTAGTGATTACGACATTTGAGGCTGTCTCGTAATAATAAAAGACTGGTCCTCTCGTTATCTAGACGAGACGAGATACACTAAAATTGCCCCACGAGATGCACTAAAATTAAGAGACGAGACGCACCCCTGTCGTGAACAACACTAAAAGTATTTCATATACTGGCTTTCGCTTTCCAGTCTAATCAGACCATTATTTCCATACAAGTTAAAACGAGCTGAACGAGCGAGCGAGCAATTATCAAACTCGACTCAACTCGAAACTCGATCTCGAGAAAGGCGACTTGGCTCGGAACTCAACTCAAGAAAATTACTTTGGCTAGAATCGAATTGAACTAGAGTCGAGTCGACTTTTGGCTCGACTCGTAACTAATCCGTATTCGGAGTTGTATTTTATGTTTCCACTTTAACAATTTCTACTCTTTTTTCTCCGTTTAACTGCTGTTTCTGGATTTCTCTGTCGGTGTCGTCCTTTATTTACACCATGCACTTTTCTTATTCCCAGCTTGTGACCCGCTTCAATGTCTTATTCAGTTTAGGCTTTCCTCCTTACCTTGACTACACATGTGATTGATTTATTCTCACTTTCCGCGCAGGACCGATGAAAAATTATTATTATTATTATTATTATTATTATTATTATTATTATTATTATTATTATTATTATTATTATTATTATACTATTGAACTTGCACGGCGAAATTACTGTATAATACGATATCATTTCTGTAATTTCACTCCATTGTATTTTATTTAGTTTATTAACGGGCACTAAAAGTAGTAGAAAATTGATCGATCTGGAACATATTAGAACATATGAGAACAACTCAGGACCCCTGGCAAATGGAGCACCTTGAACCGTCAACCCACTCGTTCCCTTTTATGATCACTTTTTCCACCCCTATGTTAACATAACAGAAATAGCAGACAATGAGCACATTATAGCAAAGATCACTTTTTCAACCCCATAGCAGATAATACATGGAGACTATGAAGACATAGCATAGCAGATAATACATAAGATTCATTTCCATCCCTATTTTAACATATCAGAGAATACATAAGACTACATACTTTTTCAACACTTATTTTACCATAGCAGAACTAGTAAAAGAGTATGGTTCATTTTCCAACCCCTATTTTAACATAGCAGTTGGCCTATTTTTCCACCCCTATTTGAATATAGTCTATTTTAGGGGTGTACTCGTTCTCTTTTATGAGCATATTTTCCATCCCCTATTTTAACATAGCAGATAATACATAAGACTACGAAACATAGTAGGGGTGTATTCAACCCCTATTTTAACATAACGAACTTAGCAGAGCTAATAAAAGACTATGGCTTATTTTTCAACCCTTATATTAACATAGACTACGTAACATAGCAGAGCTAATAAAATACTATGACTTATTTTCCAACCCCTATTTTAACATAGCATAAGACTACGAAACATAGCAGGGATGTATTCATTCCCTTTTATGAGCATTTTTTCAACATAGCAAAGGGGGTGTGAACACACAACTATTTAACATAGCAGATAACACATAAGACTACGTACTTTTTCCACCCTTTATTTTACCATAACAGAGAATACCGAACACATAGTAGAGCAAACAATCTTTAAGGGGTGTACTCGTTTCCAACCCCTATTTTTACCATGGCAGATAATACTATTTAACATAGCACATATTACATAAGACTACGGGGGTGTATTCATTCCTTTTTATCAGTATTTAAATTGAACAGAGATTAAGAACGCATAACTCTTATGTAACATAGCAATTGGCCTATTTTTCCACCCCTATTTAAACATAGCAGAACTAATAAAAGAGTATGACTTATTTTTTCACCCTTAAGTGAACATAGCAGACATTATTTTCTTTTACGGGGGTAGCAACCCCCAACCCTCCTCCTTTCTCATCCAGGGCTTGGGACCGGCAATGGCGGAGTTAAAAAAATAACATCATCATACTCTCAAAAATGAATAAAGCATAATATCATTAGTATCACTAGTAGTGAGTGAGAATTTGTTTAAGAAATCGTGCAGTGAATAACCAGATGCACGACATGCTACATATAAAAAACAGTAATGTCCACAATATTGAGATAAATCACCTTGAATACGTCTATTATTCCATGTATAATACAGACAGTTTCGTTTTAAAAACCTTATATGATGTTGTATATAGGGAGGTATACCATAGCTATCGAAATACTCTTCCGCACAATATTAGATATATATAAACAGCAACTCAATGTTTACCAGGCTTATCACTAGAATCAGTATTTATAATTATGGCGGCTGGAAATGTATGAATAAACAAAGGTAACTCATCTGCAGCATATACACGAATAAAATGATATTTAGGTAAATTTTGTTGTAATGCTTCATAAAGTTCAATTGTATTGAACATTTTTAAATTAATTAATATATATTTTTCTCTGGAAATCAATTTCTAATTCTGAAGAGAATTCACCATAAATAATTGCTGTTACAGGAGATGGCAGTGCTTCTTTAAAATGAACCTCTAAACGTACACTTCCTTGCCGTTGTGGACTAGTATGAAATGCAGCACTTGGGCTTGAATCGGGAGTTAAATCAAACACCAGTAGAGTATAACCATTAGGATAATCGGCAAGTGAAATATCATTACCTTGATTAGAATAATAAATACCTGAACCTGTAAATAACGTAGAATATGCTTGTATATATAGCTTACTATCAAAATCAGGTTGTAGTGGTTTGGATGGAACCGGCCTTCAATCAACATACAGTGTAAGAAACGAGATACTAAAATGTTGAAAATTGAACGGATTTGTTTGATAAGTATCATTGAAAGCAGCATTAGTAACAAAACCAATAATAATACGTTTAGGCACTATGCCTGAAAACAGATCTGGAAGTGTACTATCCATAATTCCTTGTGGCAGAGTTTCTGTCTTCACCTGCACTTTTGTTGGATGATATTTTATTCTAAATTTAGCATTTTGTAATACTTTATTTTGTGCTGTTTTAACTGCTGGTGATACATCAACCTTTTTTACAAGCAATGTTGCATTTGTAATTACAACTTTTCCATCAGCATCTGTGTCACCCATTAGACAAAATGTAGGTTTAGCTGGAATTAGTTTAATACGCAGTTGTATACCATTCAGTAAAAATTTCTCCTGATTGAAAATATCAGCATGAATATAACCCAATAATTCAAATGACGACTTAAAATAGTGAGAGGAAAACGTTTAAATCCTAAATTACCATCGGTCACACTGTCCATATGCCCTGCAGTATCTTTAAACCACATTGATGTTTGAAAATGCGTTGATTTAGCATTAGCATTATAATTTAGTAGTTTTTCAATATACGATCGATATGGATATGTATGTGAAGAGTAGGAAATAAGTTGATTATTCAAATATAATTGCACTTCACTGAACATTGCACTGAGAAAATCATTTACAGGACCAATTTTCTTATCGGCAGAAGTTAAATTAGAACCATCTGATTTAGTAATTTTACCTTTAATATATAACATTATGTGCGGTAAGTCCATATAGTCATCCCCATGACCGGGGACAACAAATTCTATTGGTGCATTATCAGATATTGAAGCCAGAGGCTTATATGGAACTATTTATTACCTATAATACTGGTTTGAGTGTGTAAACCAGCAAATAAATCTAATTCTGATTTCATACACTCATACTGCATTTTTCTCTTTTTCTTACTATTAATATTCACACATGGTAAAAATTTACACTACTGTATTACGTCTACGAAAATGTAATTTTACACATACACAGCCATATTGGAAAGGAAGTGGATTACCTGTACTATCTCTTAAATCAATAATAATTTGATCAAATTCTTTACGTTGCACGGTCACATAATAAGGATTGTCAAAATTATGTACATTATTAATACCATGCTCTTTAATATTTTTATTTATAATATGTAACAATGGAGCTATGGTGTCACCTACCATTTGTGGTTCTACAATATCACTGTAAATATACATAAGTGTAGGTAGCGCTTTTTATAAATCAGGTGGATAACGAGCATGATGAACAACTGCAATATCTTCCTGCTGAATATGATCAAAACCTAGTATTCTGGCTAGTTCAGGAGATAGGCGTACTTCTATATGCTACTCTTGATCTTTTATTACTCTATTAACCTCAATTCGTTTTACAGATGCTTTGACTTTTAATTGTAAATTTAATATATCACTTTTATGATTAATTTGAGATAGAATATCATCAACATGATAATAGTGGCCTGGTAAGATTTGAGTTATGTTCCAGTTTTTGGTATTCATGATACGCTAATAAATATTATTTGTATATTTGGAAACATTCTGAAATGAACTTGTATAATGTACTTCAACTACAGCTGTTTCCCACACTCCCTTCTCCAGTACAATAGGATGATATAATTTAGTAGTATAACAAGCAAGAGTATTTTGAGGAAAATATTCCATAGAACTATTGTTAGGAAGTGTGAGATAAAAACTATCTCTTTGCTCCATAATCAATCAAAAATATCTTTGAATATTTTTATCCGCTTCACACCACTAAAATGAACTTTCTTTCTTTTTCTTCCAGATTCTACCAACACCTGATTTAATTTATTTTGAGCTTTGTTTTTTAATTTTTTTACCTTCTTGCCACCGATTTTGTAAAGACTCTTCAATAGGTCTATTATTATCTAGTACATCTCCATCTACATTAATTCCTGTACGTATCAACTCTTTACCAACAGTTTTTGCAATTTGTTTTAATAAAGGAAATACAGTACGGAACAAACATCCTAGAAAACTACCAATGGCATAACCTTCTTGATATGCTGTACATTCATACACGTTATAACCCCTCCTGCTTGATTAGTGTAATAATTAAAGTACGGATTATTCATCTACCTTTCTATATACTCAAAAATATCAATAGATTACAATAGAATATTAGTATTATTGCTTATAAGTACACCATTTGCGTTTACGGGGTGGAGGACCATCCTCTTCGTTCTCATCATCCTCTTCGTCCTCTGTTAGTTTTCTAATATAATCTATTCGTTGAGGATTACCAAAGTACTCTAAGGATATATTAGCTTTTGCTAATAATGTAGCAAAAGGTTTGCAAGTGAAATATTTTTCTTACGACATTTAACAAAATCGGATATCAAATCCAATATATTTGCACCTGGAATTAATTTATTATTAATATTCACATTTCCATTATCGTCCCATTGAATATTAGGATTTTGTTTCAATTTATGTAATAAAGGTCTTGCTTTACGTTTACAAATTTCAGGGAGAGTAGATATTATTTCATGCTCCTCCTCCTTTCCTTCTTCCTCCTCCTCTTTATCAATAGGAGTAGTAGTAGTAGTTACTGTTGTAACTGCTGGCGGTTTTTGAATTATATTTAAATATTTTTGTAAGACTTCTCTATATCTTATCCATTTTTCTTCTGCATTTAAACTTTTATTATTTAAAATTTCTTTCATTTCATCATCAAGATTAGATATCGTTTGATAATGATGTAATTTTTCTGGTGAGATTAAAATAAGTTTTGTGCGTTTTGCATAATTATTTAATTAAACTAGATAGTATACCTCCTAAAATAGGTGCAAGCAATGCAGTAAGAAAACCACCTTTTTGGACAATTATTCGTTTTTTCTTTTGTTTTAATGACGGACCTTTTTTCACCAAATATCTCAGTTTCTTTTTATATTTTTTAAATTTATTTATCTTTGTTTTATTTGATGGAACATTTCTCTGTAATACGGTATAGGAACATTCGCAAATAGAGCGAATTAAATCAGGATCTGCATTTTGTAAAATTGCCTTACGTGCTTTCGGTTTTGACTTTGCTAAAAGTTTTAACAAATGTGCATTTTCCTTACTAATCATTTTTTACGGCTATTTAAGCGCAAATAGTTGTTAGAATATAAACCATATTGCAATTATTTTTTTACAGGCACATAAACATAATTAAAAGAATCTGTTCGAAAGATATTTGTTCGAACTCGCTGCCCATAAGGAGTATTTTGTTTTAAATCAAAAAGTAAATAACCATGTGCAATTCGAGTTGCATCTTGATATGCTTCTTGAATAAATTTTGTATTACCTGGATACAATTGTCGTGCGGGATAATTAATTTGAGCTTGGTCTCTATAATTTTTAAAACAAACAATGTAATGACAATTTAACGAAATATCCCGCATTCCTTTTTGTTGATGAAAAATATTCTGTGTTATAAATATTACACTTATATTTCTATGATGGCTACCCTTAGTAAAAATATCTACAATCAGATGGTCACACTCACGCATTAAATCATCAATAATTACAAGATGTGGACCTTCGTGTGCTTGAAATTCAATGTTTTGAGGTAAACCTTCTATAAACGTGCAGTCTGAAACAGTATCACACAACTGCTGCCATTCACAATAACACCATACAATATTTTTAAATAACTTACTATAATGGTCAAGAAATGTTTTAACAAAATATGATTTTCCACATCCTGTAGCACCTGCTACCATACATGTAAAAGGAATTTTCCATTCCATATTACAGATATATCACATTTATTTTAAATAACGTTTTTTAATATTTTGCTTTCTTTTCTCCTTTACATAAAAATCAGCGTTTGTTAAAGAACAAATTTGATTTAATATACTTTTTACTTGTGATGCTGAGAGACCTCGTGATGATGATGATGCTGACAATTTAACTACGCAACGTAAATTTACAGTGTTGCTAGAATTTAAAATATAAAATTCACCTTTTGAAATTATAAAATCTACAAGAAATACTTGTGGCGAAATGCTTCACCTATAAATCCTTGACTTTTCTTTTTTTTACAATAGAGTATGCTTTAAATCAATCCAAGAATTTCACTTTTTGGCAGACCTAAACATTTCACATAGGCCTTATTATTTTTCTTTCGCAAAACTTTTTCAATTAAATATGTTTTTGGAAATTTCGTTAATTGTAATTCGTGTCCGTAAAATCTTCCTTCAATAGGTTTGTTATTTGAGTCTGCTAAGTGTTATGTTGGAGGACTAGTGAAGAACACTTTAGCAATTCGAAAAATTTCTGTACTCCAATTGCGTGTAAAACCTCTATCAAAACCAGGACGTTTAAGTTTACTAATTCTTACACATTCACCGACCTTAAATTTACTTTTTCTTTTTATCACATAAAACTTTTTCCAATAGATGTTTGTCAATAGATGTTTTTCATTTTCTTTTTTAATAGCGTCGATAGGTTTCATTTTAATAGTGGAATAAATAGTATTACTATATTTATTTAGTAATTCCGACAGAATGCCAATCCATTTATAATTTCCCTGCAGTGTAAATTGTCTCCACATTAAATTACGTAATGTTCTATTAAATCTTTCAATAATACTTGCTTTCACATCACTGTACGTGGAATAATATTTAATTATATTTTGGTTCATTGCCTTCTGAAACTCTGAATTATAAAATTTTCGACCCCTGTCAATTTGTAAAAATTTGGGGCTTTTGTTTGCTTTTCTCAGTACTGTTATAAATGCTTGTGTAATTTCTTTCCCAGTTTTATTTTTCACAGAAATAGCCCAAGCATATTTAGAGAATGTGTCTATCACAGTTAATAAATATTTGAAATTTCGATTAATGTTTGCTAGACCTTTCAATTTTCCACTATTCACTTCAACCAAATCAGATTGCGATAAATCATGAATTCCTTTCGTTATAACGGGTATTCGAGGATAGTTTCGTCTTGCACCTTTATGTAATTCTGCAACTATTTGTTCTCGAACTGATTGTGACATATTTTTGTTTATCAATACTATTACACTAATATATATAAAAAAACTAAAATATCATATTTACAAAATACAAATCTCACATGTTAAATCTTTATTATGATACCCCCAAGGAACAGTATGTATATTACAATTTAAAATTTTTCTTTTGTCTTCATACGGATCTAACGCTAATTTTGTTACCTGATTTGTTGTTAAATTGTGATTTTTATTTAAAAATTTCAAATTGTGTTTTATGAATCGTTTTCTTTTGAAATAGACATGATTTATAATCGTCAAACGTAATTTGTTCTTTAACTACATTTTTCTTGATCCCTTTACATTTTTCAATTCTTTATTTCCATCAGTTTTTATTCCATAATTTTTTGCTCGTAAACCAACATATTCAACGATAGAAACTCCACTTAATTTATCTTTCATTTTACCCAAAACGTGTTTATTTTTTGTGTTATATAAAGCATGATTTTCCGCATAATTAGAAGTATCAAAATACTCGTTCATGTCTTTTATATCTTTACAAATATCGTCGGTTTTAATGTAGTAAATGAAAAGTCAGTATCCATGTAAGTAATACTAATCTTATCTCCATATCGAGGTTTCATTATATTATAATGGAATTCATTCATTGCTAATTTTGATAATTCTAAAATTGTAGCTCCTACATAGATCGGTTTATTTAGAGTTACAGATTTTTTAACATATGGAATAATGCAAGATTATCTCCTAATTTTACCCAGTTTTGAAACTGATCTTGCGCTACTAATTTTTTACACTTTTTTTCATTATAAATTAATTTTACATCAATGCGTTTTCGTACATTCTCCATTGTGTTTCCGTATACTGAATTATTTAATAACTTATAAAAATCTTTTTCAAATTCAATTGTAGCATTTGCACGACGCTGAGTATTTTCTTGTATATAAGATGCAAGCCATTTAGATTGACGAAACCATAATATTTTATGTACTTTTACCAATATTAAACCTTGTTTTAGATAAAATTGTAATACTCTATAATGCAAGATATAATTCGATTTTGATTTAAGTGTTAAAAGTAATTTTGAGTATTTACCATTCGGTGGAATTTCATTGGTGGGAGCACACGAAAAATCAGAATGGCATTCGTGTAAATAATTTGGATACTCTAAGTCCACTTCTAGAAAAAAAAACATTCACTATCAGTGGGCCAATTGATAATTTTATTCTTGTCTTGCCAATTGTCAATTTTATCCTCCCACCGAAAACCACCATATGGTAAATAATCAATCATTGATAGTCCGTACAGATTGTTCATGTCAATATACAGCAAATAAGATTTTTCTTTTTCCGCATCAAAATCATGTACGTAGGGATTATTAGCTTTGGCATACCTTAATACAGCTTGTGTGGTGCCTCCACGAATCGATTTTTGTAAAAACATATACATATTAATATCTGATATGTTCAAGTTCAACTTTTGTATTATATAACATGGCTTGCCAAACCAGGTGTTGTAAAACAATTAATTGGGTCAATACTAAAAGCATTTAAACACGTCTTTCGAAAATTTTCCAATACATCTGCTGTGAGAAGTACATCACATTTTAAATATAGATCATGGTAATCCCATAAATTTTGACACTTAAATACACGCCAAATCAGTTTTACATATTGATAGTCGGTCTCTGCAATTTGTGTTCCATTCAGTTTGCTATTAACGTCTCTCTTCCAGGTAATTCAGTTTCTTTAAATGTATCTAAATGAGTTACGTATTCATAAAAATAAATTCCCTTACGGAGAATTAAAGGAAACTTATCATCGGAAAAATATTGCTTTGTATATACGAATTGCTCAGGTTTTAATTTTGACACCAAATTTTCGAGACTACGGAAGAAATTTATATAAGTCTACAAAACGTAACTCGATAGGTCTACCATTAAAATTAAAATGTTTGGAGTATGTGATGTATTTCTCAGTGCTTTCAGCAATTACAGATATATTGCCAGGTGTGTAACCTAGTTCTTTCACGAATAAGTGTGCATTGTAGGCAGATAAATTATGGAAGAATACAGGGATAAAATTACTCTGACGTTTAATTTGCAGATTACAATTATTGCACACCGTGGCAATATATGTTCCAGTTAAATGGTTATGATGTTTAACTTTTATATTGTTACTCATATATTTACTATCGCAAACAGAGCATTCAGTGGATAGATTATACTCCTGTATCTGAGAACTATTTAATGGTATTATTGGTTTTTGTTGATCTAATATATTTATTATTTTTGTTAATTCATTCTCCATAGCAGACAAACTTAATCGATACATTTTCTCCACGATAAATAACTAAATCTGATTTTATATATTGGTTACTCCAACACACAATATAGCTAAAACTGCATGGTATATGTTCCTGAATTTGTTTTGTATTAGATTCAATCTGTTTATTTATAGGTTTTAATAAACTTTCAAAATCTGCAACTATTATGACATTATTTTCTAATAACAATTTTAGTTTACGGAATTTTAAAACATCTTCTTCTTTCGGCATGTTAATTTTGGTTGGAGTGTGTTCTTTACATAATTTCTCATGTTCATCTAATTTTGATTTGTTATAAAAATATACTAAACATCGTCTACAAATAGATGTTTGATTTGTACCTAATTGATGTCTAACTAAACCATTAAAATTTGTAATTAAACAATAATGAGAGTTTAAATATAATAAATCAATATATTTACCTACAGCTGTGTTTTCGCTTATACGTAACGGTAAAATTGTTTCATTATCATAATTAATGCCATATATGTTAATAGAAATTTGTTCCTTAGTAAATACGGAATTATACATATATTCAAATTTGTTTATGTGTGCTTCTTCAATAGGAAATCTTATATTCGTTTTTTCAAATAACGGTAATAAAGTATTAATATATTGTATGTAATTATTTACACGCAGTGGATTATCTTTTATAGGATGCAATGCAGCTAGAATTCAATACATAAAACATCTATTATCGTTATTTTCAATATTTAAAACACATTTTGTAGATAAAATCCATTTAGGCAATTTTATATAAGTTCTTTTATGACTTTTCAATAAGGCATTGACATTTTTTATAAGACAATAATGACTATTGAAATTTTCTTTACAATATAATAAATCAATATGTTTACCTACAGCTGTGTTTTCGCTTATACGTAACGGAAAAATTGTTTCATTATCATAATCAATGCCATATATATTAATAGAAATTTGTTCCTTAGTAAATACGGAATTATACATATATTCAAATTTGCTTATGTGAGATACTTCAACAGGGAATTTTATATTCGTTTTTTCAAATAACGGTAATAAAGTATTACTATATTGTATGTAATTACCTGCACGATGTGGATGATCTTTTATAGGATGCAGTGCAGCTAGAATGCAATACATAAAACACCTATTATCGTTATTTTGAATATTTAGAACACATTTTTTAGATAAAATCCATTGAGGCAATTTTATAAAAGATGATGCGGTCAGGGGATCATACTTACTGATTTTAATTTCTAAGAGATGGTTAGGTTGAAAGCATAGAGACCACCCTGATTTCTTAATTGCTCTGTTTTCTTGTTCAACTAAAATTTTATTAAATAGTTTTTCAATTATAGCATTCACAACTGTACTCGGTAAAATAATTTCGTTACCACTATTTACAAAGAATCTACATGTTTCTAAATCTACGGGTTTTACAAAAGTTGCAGCCAAAGAAAATTTTACTTTAAAAGATGTATTATCTTGTTGCTGTTTTAACATATCTAAACGGTCTTTTCTTTTATTATTTAAAAAGCATCCACTATCCTCATTTAAAACACTATCACATTTTAAAATGATTTTTTCAAATTATTATTAAATAGAGTATCAGTTGGTAAATTGATGGTATTTGGTTTAACCTTTTTCGTTGCCATTTTTTTAAATAACACAACGTTACTATAATAGTTCAGAAGTGAGTTCTTATAATATGATATTATTGTTATAAAATGTCTTACCTATAGACAACTGAAAAACAAAACCACACTAATATATACACACAAAAAAAATCAGAGCTTTAATGATAAGAAGTTTACATTTCAAACACCAACATGGAACTGATTAAAAAAAAGAACTTCTCGATTAGTCTTTTATACCTTTGTAATTGCATTGCGCAATATTGCGCAATAGGGATGATGTCACCGAGTCACGGTCAGGTTTGAATGACAAGACAGATCGCGAGCGATCAACATATACCTTTGTGATTGCATTGCGTAATATTGCGCAATAGAGATCATATCATGGACTCACGATCGGGGTTTCCCTTTCTTTTAATCCTATCGTTGAATGACAAGTTATACCGCGAGCGATCAACACATACTATTAATTCAGTATTGTCTGTTAAAGAAAAAAACTAGCACAATGTTTTTAAAATCCGGATGAATGACGTAATGAGAATTATCCACATACTGGTTATTATGTAACTGATAATAAAACACGGAAGATTGCATTCCTTTGCAATCTTTAAATATTGTCTCCTTGTAAAAGGAAATAATCTCTGCTATGTTCAAATAAAGGTTAGAACAAGTTCACTCCTTAAAAGAATCTTTGCTATAGGGGGTTGGAACGAGTACACCCCTGCTATGTTAGTAGTCTTTTCTATTTCTGTTATGTTTAAATAGGGTGGAAAAAATGAATACACCCGCTGTGCTATGTTACATAGGTATTCATTGTCCGCTATGTTTAAAATATGCTCATAAAAGAGAACGAGTTCACCCCTAAAATGGACTATGCTCAAATAGGGGTGAAAAATAGGCCAACTGCTATGTTACATTGGAACGAGTACACCCCTGCTATGTTTATAGTCTTTGCTATTTCTGTTATGTTAAAATAGGGGTGGAACGAATTTGCTATGTTCTGCCATGTTCAAATAGGGGTTGGAAAAGTACTCATAAAAGAGAACGAGTACACCCCTGTTATGTTTCGTAGTCTTATGTCTGCTATGTGTTATGTTAAAATAGGGGTTGAAGTAGTTTTTATGTATTCTCTGCTAAGTTCGAATAGAGGTTGGAAAATAAGTCAAAAAAGAGAACTAATACACCCCTAAAATCAACTATGTTTAATCTTTGCTATATTTCGTAATGGTAAAATAAGGGTTGAAAAATGAGCCATAGGGGTGATCCGCTCTGCTGTGTGTTCGCAACTTCTGCTATGTTAAAATAGGGGTTGGAATGAATACACCCCTGCTATGTTACGTAGTCTCTCCTATTTCTGCTATGTTAAAATAAGGGTTGGAATGAATACACCCTGCTATGTATTCTCTGCTCTGTTGTGTGTTCGTAATATGCTCATAAAAGACAACGAGTCTTTTGTATTATCTGTTCTTCTATGTGTTTGTAATTTCTGCCATGTTAAAATAGGGGTTGGAAAATATGCTCATAAAATAGAACGAGTTCACCCTCTAAAAAGTGCTCATAAAAGGGAACAAATACAGCCCTGAAAAGAGAATGAGTCTTATATATTCTCTGCTGTTAAAATAGGGGTTGGAAAATAAGTCATGCTCTTTTACTACTTCTGCTATGTTACATAGTATTATGCTATGAGGTTGAAAAAAATACACCTCCGCTATGTTACGTAGTCTTATCTTCTGCTATGTATTACGTAGTCTTATGTATTATCTGCTATGTTCAAATAGGGGTTGAAATATATGTTCATAAAAGGGAACGGGTTCACCCCTAAAATGGAGGTCATAAAAGAGAACGAGTACACCCCCTAAAAAGTGCTCAAAAAAGGGAACAAATACACCGCTAAAATGGAGGTCGTAAAAGACCGTGGGTTGACGGTTCACGATGCTCGATTTCCCAGGGGCTCCTGAGTTGGCCTAGTATGGTCTAATATGTTCTAGTATTAGCCAGATCGATCCATTTTCTACTACTACTAAATTGTCTCCACATCATCGAAAAATTATCTTCGGCATGCACTTTGGTAGAAATACCATCACTGGAACATTACCGGTTCGTTCTAAACATCAGGGCTGAACTTAGCAATATTTATGTTATGATGTTGCATGAGAAGATATTGTAGGGGTAAAGTGCTGTACTTGTGAGTAATACAGCTAATCAATATAGCTTTAAATCCTTTTCAAGTTATTTTATTTTCAAAGCAATCGTGAAGAATGAAAGAGTGACATCTCATACTAAATGAGCAATCCTTAAGAAAGTGGACGCAAGCACTTGTATCATGATAGAGACGATTTACGCATATTAATTGGAAAAGGGCAAGGAAATTACTAGGACATTCGAAACACTTCGTTCATTTGCATTATGCACTTTTTAACTTATCGTTCTAAGGGGAAAAAACTCTACATCATTTGTTATTGTTAAACTAACTTTGGCTAGCGCAATCGATGGAATATGATGGTCTCTGTAATAGGTATATTTCTGAAGAAATTTGCTATTGTGGAGACTCACATGTGTGAAATTCGTAAAAAAAATTCGTTTTATCTGTCACCGCCCTCCGATTCATACCCCTGATTAGTATACTTGCTTCCTCATTTTCATTGTATCACTTGTCCAATAAATGTCAGTGGTATTTTTACCAAGTTTTCACTTAACATCTCAAACGGGTAATACGCTCTCTGTAACCACCTCTCACGTGCTGTATGCATTATTAAAAAATCATTCTACTTGTAGTGGATTCGAACTTACGTCCTTGTTATTTTGAATCTAGCATCTTAGCCACTACATTCCTGCGTTCAAACCATCTAGAATATGAGAATTAAATCAATACAGAGAAAGCGGAGAAAAAGAAAGTAGAAATTGTTGAAGTGGGAACATAAAATAAATGCGAACATATATTCCAACAACTAAACGTTTACCAAGCAACGATCTTCGTGTAGTGGTTAAGGCGGCGCTAGATTACAAACCCAAAGGACGGCGGTTCGAATTCCTGCAAGGAGTATATATTTTTTTAGGTTTTTAAAAATAATGCATAGAGCACATGAGAGGTGGTGAAAGAGAACGTATTAGCCGTTTAATACGTTAAGTGAAAAAGAGCTAAAAAATTTAGTGAAATTTATTAGAGAAGTAAAACAATGAAAACGAGGAAGCAGGTATATTTAATCAGGGGTATGTATCAGAGGGTGGTAATCTCAAAAACTGCAAATTTTCCCCAATTTCGCACATGTGAGTCTCTACGAGAGGCAAATTTCTTCAGAAATGTGCCTATTGCAGAGACCATCTTGTCAGAAATGCCGTAAAATTACTATGCAATTTTGCCCTTTTGTCTATCATCACCTCTGAAACGGAAAGAGAACGAGAGAGAAAGAGAGAGATGTTCCCGGAACTGAGAGTGAGGTGCTTCCATTCAAATCAACGAGCTGACAAATAGATGTTTACATAATGCGGAATACAAACAACTATAAAACATCAAAGTGATAATTGCAAGCATTATCACCTATGGTTCCGGAACTATGACGGTCAATAAAACATGATCCGATGTCGGACGTCAAGAAATAATTTGATAATGAAATAAAAACAGAACTTTAGAAAAGAAATTAATATGCTGCAGTAGAAACAACACGACTGCCTGTTTCATCTCCTCATGTTAAATTGTCTCATTTTAGCTATGCGAGAGGAAACCTGTGTCTCGTCTCGTGGCTATCTCAGTGTCATCTCCTGTTTCCGAAACGAGACAAATTGTTATCTGGTCTCCTTTCGTCTAATTTTCTTTCGTAAACCTCATAATAATAATAGAAGTAAAATTGGAAGCCATGCGACTTCGAAATGTAACGAAGTTTACAAGTTAGAAATGATAATCGGACAAGAGGAGGGCTATGGAATGCTTTCGAGACATTTATAACGCGATGAGTCCAGACAAGGACAGTCACGTCTCGTGTCGGGAAACTAGACGAGACAGACGCTTTATCTCGTCTCGTCTCGGATTTAACAAAGCCTATATTGTTTCTCCCATGCTGAATTGAAACCTCACACCATAATTGAAGTGGGCCTTGTGTCTAGTGAGACGGGTCAAAACAATTCGGTTAGTGGGTCGTGGGTCAACAGGATGTGACCCACTGCAATCCACCTTCTGTGACCCACCATAAAGCAGCGATCCACCATAACCTACAGACTCACTACGACCCACCGACACACTCTGCTTAGTGCATTGTATATAGCATCCCCTGAACAGTTGTGAATATGTCTACATTTTACTTTTAGGGTCTCTATTTTCTTTTTTTCTTTTTCGGCATTTGTTTCTATTTATTTACCTGAGGTGATTATATCTTACAATAAAAAAGCAGACTTTGTTAAATGAACTTTCGCGAAATAGTAGTGGATATTTAAAGTGTTAATATTACAAACTGGGAGAGCGCAATAACCAGAAATAGCCTAGAAAATGCGTCCTATAGTTTCGACTCGCCGTATATATGACACCACGCCTACAATTCTCAAATGACGGTGTGGCAGAGTGTGGAGCATTCACGATTCACGCGTAAAGGATCGCGAGTTCGATTCCCGCTCGAGTCAACTTCTTTTTGCTTTTACCAATAAAGTAGTCATTTATAACTACAAGTAAAACATTAATTTACCATATATTTATAATGCATGAAACAATAGGAAATTTTAAATCAGTTGTGAAACTTTTCAATGTTTCATTGGAACTAGATACAAATATAACCTATTTCGTAAAGTCGTTAAATGAAAAATTTTCTTCACGATTCGTGTCTATATCTGTGGACAGAGTGCTAATTGCAAGGGGGATAATTCGGAAATCCCCATTAGCTATAGCATTCATCTAGTATTCCCTAGCGAACTTCCCCCTCATCCTCCTTGCAATTCGCACACTGTCTACAGATATAGACACGAAACTTCGGACACAACGACAGTGGTAACCGTAATAGAGCTAGTGATATCAATATATTTATGAAATAGGTTATACTTTGGATCTAGTTCACGTAAAATATTGAAAAGTTTTACAACTGACTTGAAAATACCTATCGTTTAGAATATATCAACATATAGTGAATTAATATTTTACTTGTAGTTATAAATGACTACCTTATTGGTAAAAAGCAAAAACAAGTTAACTCAAGCGTGAAACGAACGCTGGACCCTTTACACGACAGTCGTAAATGCTTCACACTCTGCCACACCGCCACTTGATACTTTTAGGCGTCGTACCATATATACGGCGAGTCGAAGCTTTCAGACGTTTTTTCTAGGCTTTTTCTGGCTGTTGCGCTCTCCGAGTTTAAATGTGCACTACTACCTCGTGAAAGATGGCCCCTAAGTTCATTTAACAAAGTCTGTCTTGTCTTGTTAGATATACTCATCTCAGGTAAGTAAATAGAAACAAATGCAAAAGAAGAAGAAGAAGAACAAGAAAATGGAGATCCTAAAAATAAAATTTAGACAGAATCACCACTCTTCAGAGGCTGCTATATACAATGCACTAAGCAGAGTGTGTTGGTGGGTCGTAGTGGATATGTAGGTTATGGATGGGGCCACGGCGGATGGTGGCTTGCAGTGGGTCACGTCCTGTTGACCCACGGCCCACGATCTACTTCATCTCTGGTGAGAGGCTTGAAATCCAGCATGAGCGAGACAATATAGGCTTTGTTAAATCCGAGACGAGACGTGGGAGATCCTTGTCTGGACTCATCGCGTTATAAATGTCTCGAAAGCATTCCATGGCCCTCTCTTGCCCGATTATCAATTCTAACTTGTAAACTTCGTTACATTTCGAAGCCGCATGACTTCCAATTTTACTTCTGGTATTATGAGGTTTACGAAAGAAAATTAGACGAAAGGAGACTAGAGAACAATTTTTCTCGTTTGGGAAACACGAGATGACACCGGGATAGCCACGAAACCAGTGACGGATCTAGAAGGTAAAACCTGGGGACTGCCTGAATTTAGATTATAATAAGTATATCATGACCTTACTATAAGTTTTGAAAATTATATAAATAGTAGCTTAAATTATTTTCGTCAACATGAAAGTGGGGGGCCTAGGCCCCCTGCCCCCAAGCTAGATCCGCCACTGCACAAGACAAAACACAGGCTTTTTCTCGCCTCTCTAAAACAAGACATTTTCACATGACGAGACGAAACAGGCAACCAGGTTGTGCCTAGCGCATCATAACCATTCTTTTTATAAAATTCTGATTTCATCTCATTATCAAGTTATTTCTTGAAATCCGACCTCGGATCATCTTCTTATCGTTGACTGTCAGTGTTTCCTTCACTAACTTTTATTCATAAGTGTAATTTTTTTTAAAAAAAATGTTCTATTTTCTACTGTTTTCATTCCACGGTCACTCTACGGTTTTCATTCTACCACTTGTGAAGTGGAATTAACATATCATAGGTTATAATGGTATTGTGAATGTTTGTTATGTGTGTAATTGTTTGGATCTAGTGTATATTTAGACAATCGATATTATGTGGAGTTAATTGCATTCATCTATTACTACTTAACTGTCTATGTATGGTATATCTATAAGGGTAGTGTTCTACGTTTTCCTTCGTAGAAGAAAGTTATTTGAAAGCTCTGGATTAAGTGTAATGGAACTGTATAATGGTCTAGGCATGTAACTTTGATGGAGAAGTGGAAGTTAAAACTACAGCATGAAGTGTGGAAAGAGGGATCTTTCTTTTTTTCTCTTGAAATGTCTGTAATGCATTGCTTGTTCCGTTCACTGTATCGCTATCTGTCCTCGCTGTTTCCTTCAGGCCTTATTCAGCGTGCCTCGGTGGCTAGCCTCTGCATAGAAAAACTCACGAGTGTAATATGCATGATTTACTGTGTAATGAAGTGTTGCAATAACTTCGCTTTGTCGTTAGTGCTTTTGCTGTCTTGAATATCAATAAAACTGGTTGTGGAGAAAAACAACTGAATACGAATCTGCTAAAAGTCTACATACATAGTTTAATATTGTAGTCTCAATATGGTCCCTCATCCCAAAACATGTGATTGTTTTCACAGAACAAATTTGGGGAGAGGGGGAGTTGTGTAAGTCACAATATTTTGGCATTCGGGATATTAGTGATATGTTGTTCGGATCTTGGAACCTTAGGTGATAACGCTTGCAATGTCACGCTCATCGACAACGCTTCATATTCTGACAAATCTGACTTTTATTTTGTAGTTATGTATAGGCCTAAAACTGAGTCGCCACCACGTTTATGCAAAACGTGGAAAATCGTGTTTAGTTCCAGATTCTTTGATTTCGGAAGTAAGTAACACCATGAAGATCTATATAATCACATTGCACGGTAATATGAAAAGAAACCGTGACTAACTGATTGAATGTATGGAAAATATTCAAGTAAACTTCGGATTTCAACAACGTGATTCAAATAGATAGTAACTAAATTGACAACAAATCCATAATAATGTTCGGTTACTGAAATTAATTAAGAATCTCCGCATCTAGCATTTCCATGGTCAGAGTTTATCTTATTATGACACCGAAGTTACTATTTATATAATCAGCATTACCAAGATCATTAATTCCACAAAGGCAACGTATATTAAGTATAAATTCTATCATATATTAAGCACATTCTTTAAATCTTCCATAAATACATTTATCTTTAAATATTCATATTTATAATTATATATTTTATCCCTTTTATATAGCCTCTGTATATATCGTAATCGTTTTGGCATTGCTGTATATGATATCTAACTTCATGGTTCACTATTCAGACTTTGTTTACTAACTCTGTTTTATACAATAGAATAGATTATGTTTAATGCTATGCTGAGTCATACGACATTCAGTCATGCAGATAAAGGTTCAGTAACATAGTAGACATTATGATTATTGTAAAATCGTGCCAAGATAATAACTAAATTTAAATCATATTTATATTAATTACATTGTAGAAGATTACTAGAATTTGGATTGTATACTTGCAGATTATATAATAATTTCCATCAAAACATTTTTAAGGTGATGTGGCGGTATGGAAGAATAAGGGCCTAAGCCCCAGAAGAAAGTATATTTAACTCTTCATATTTATTATTCTACTGGCACCGTAAAAATATCCACAACACGTTCAAAACTTGAATAATTACGAATTAAATTATATAACTTCCAGCAGATGAAGATTCAAACACATTAATAACTTCTGAAAATTATTATTTTCATTAAATTTGCAGTTAGAAGTTAACGGATTCACAATTACCAATATTACAATTCTTTCTTTTTTTTAAATATATTATATCTTTCTTCTTCCTCTAATATTTAAATAAATTAAATTTAAAATTTTTCAAGGATTAATTTCTGATATCGACCAAGAACTAAGTTGACATATGACAAAACATATAAGAAATAAAATCTACATAATGGACAAACACGAATATAAACAAGGAAAGCAAAGATACAAATAAACAAGCAACATGAAAAGCAAAAGGAATAAACAAGGTATAAACAAGAATAATTGTGGGGCATAACAACTTTCCCCCTCTTCAAGAAAAAAAAATTATCAGTGAGAATATTTTTTTTAAGTCATAATTTATGTTGAAATTAAATCTAATTACGTTGCATCAGTGTTATCTTCCAAGTGATTAACATGAAGCTTTATTGGGTCGGATTCCAATTCAGGCGGGTATCTACTAAGAATATCAGCCACAAAGTTGTCCTTTCCAGGTATATGCTCGAACTTTAAGTCATATCTTTGAAGTTTGAGTATTATACGAGTAGTTCTGGAATCGATATTCTTTAATGAGAATGCATACGTAGCAGCGTGGTTGTCACAATGTACAATAGTTGTTCGTCCTAATATATAACTCGAAAATCGCTCGCAGAGAAATAACACTGACAATAATTCAATTTGAAAAATTGACATCGACATTTCATGTATTTTCAAACGTCTACTAGCGTAAGCAATTATATTAATATTCCCTCCTTGATTGGGGTACTGTCCTAAATATCCTGCTAAATTTTCAGAACAAGCATTACTATAGATATGAAACGGTAATTCGAAATTAGGTTGGCACAGTGCAGGAGGCGTAGTAGCTAGTATTCTCAGTTTGTAGAATTTCTCCAAGAGTTCTTCTGTGATTTTAAAAGGTGTATCCTTCTTTAGTAACTGATAGAATGGAGCAGTCACTTCGGCATAATTAGGTATATGCCTATGTATCCACCCTAGAATACCTAAGAAAGATTTCAGATGTTTTTTGTTTCTTGGAATCGGAAAACAACGTATAGCTTCAGTATTCTTAGGATCAACTTTTATCTCTGTCCCACTCACCAAATGACCGAGAAATTTAATCTCCGTTTGCATCCATTTACATTTTTTAAAATTTAACGAGAAATTTCCTGCTTCAAATATCTTCAAAGTATTTTCTAGATGACGGAAATGAGTATCTAAGTCAGGTGAAAAACATAGTATGTCATCAAGGTAGATAGTGACGTACGATCTTGTATCCATTCCGAAAAATTTATTCATCATATTCTGGAAAATGGCAGGCGAGGACTTCAAACCCATAGGAAGAACTTTTAAACAATACTGTCGTCCAAGATAAACAAAACTTGTATACTTATATGAGTCTGGATGAAGAGGTAGACCATAATAACCGGAAGCACAATCAAAGGATGAAAAGTAGTTCGCTCCTGATAACTTCGCTAATATCTCAAAAATGGGCTCGACTTGTACTTTTGGAGATATTACCTTTGCATTCAGTCCACGAAGATCCAAAACTGGTCGAACACCACCCGACGATTTTCGGACACAATGCATTGGATTGCGATATGGAGAGGGACTTTCTTCAGCTATATCGTATTTGATCCATTGATTTAGTTCTTTCTCGAATTCAGCTCTCATTAAATATGGTATACTATATAATTTGCCTACTACTGGTTCTTCGTCGATTAACTGTATTTGATATGGATCGGTTCTTATTTTCCTTGGGTATTCTGTGAATAAATGTCGGTATCGCTTAATTAAATTGGATAAACGTGACTTCGCCTCCGGACATAAATCCTCTCGAGAATTCACTATCTCCTCAATTTCTTCAATAGTGATATTAGAATTTATATTATTCATTTTAACATCCTCAGTGGTAGTTGTCTTCTCCAATAGGTTTTGAACTTCGATTGTACTTACTGAAGGAAGAGACATCTGGACAAAATTGGGTTTAGAAATATCTATTTGTATTCTCGAGTTATCATTATCAGTTAACGTAATTTTCTGTTTGTCGTTATCAATAACGCAGCGAAATTTCTTTAAAAAGGGACTTCCCAGTAACAACTCTGGTTTTACATTTTTCACTACAAAAAGGGGAGTCTCGAAAAGGCTATCTTTGAACTTTAGGTTTACTATTTGAAGTCCTTTAACTTGGAAACTTTCTGATCCTGCAAAGGTTCCCAAAGTGAACGACGAGTAAGGGCGTAATTTTGCCGTTGGGAATTTATTTGTAATTTGCCTCCAAATTTTATCACTCAAAATATTGACTTCCGCTCCAGAATCGATAATACACGTAATTGGAATATCACCTATCTTCCCTTGAATCATGGGTGAAGGACAACAATAGGATTCCAGCGGTGGATCCGAATTCTCAATATCTTCTTCCATTACGAACATTATTTGATATTGTAAATTTTCCACAGATATAGAAGACGTATGTTGTTCTGACTCCTTCACGATGTAATCACCGGAGGATATACCAGGGGATACATTTCCATCGCAGCCACCTACCCCTGTTTCCGTAAGGCTGCGGCGTTAGTTTCCCGATTGCGGATTCTGAATCGGATGTGGCACATCGATAGCAGATGATGACACATTAATTTTCTCCAATTCAGAATCATTAACTCTCGTATCATTGGAGTTCCCATTCTGGTTTCTACCCATTCGAAAATTTCGTCTTCTATTCCACCAAGGTGGTGGAGGACCATATGGATTCATATACCATCCTCGATTATTTCTTCTCCTATCGGGATAAGCTGGTCCGTAGTTATATCTCCATTTGTTCTGGTTAATGTTCTCAGAGGGTGATTCGTTAACAAATGATGGCTTATTATCTGGGTTCTCTGTTTGGGATGCAGAGTCCATCTTCATCCTTTTCGCGTATCTTATTTGTGGGGTTCGCATGTATGGTTTATTATTTCCTGAGTATCGAGGTTTCGACTCATTATAACTCCACGGATCACCATAATCTTCCATATCAGCTATCTTTAGTACCAGATCATCCACATTTCGACTAGGGTTCGCTTGGACAATTTTTGCATCCTCTGGCGGTATGTTATCTAAAATTATTTCCATTAGTTCCTTTTCATTCCCATCGGTTATTATAGCATGATAGCGCTCAACTATTGCCCATACGAAGTCCGTTAAAGAAGGATATTGGTTCCGTTCATGTCTCATATTTTGCAATCTCCGCTTTTGTACCCTCTCTAGTCTTGGGGACAAATACTGCCGTTTGAAGCTGTCGACAAAATCCTGGTATGTATGAAGATTTGGCAATACGTTCCTGAACCATGCTCCTGCTCCTTTAAGTAAACATCTTTGCGTAATTACCAATTTTTCGTCTTCACGCAACGTGAAGAGATTCAGCGTTTGGGTAAGTTCTTCCAGAAAAGCTTTTGCTGTTCCGTTGGGCTGACCGTCGAACTTAGGAAAATGACTTAAATCATTCATTGTTATCCGTCCTATCGTTCCACATGTTTCGGTCGGATTCATACTGATGGTTTTATTCCCCATTACTGGATTATTAGACACAGAGTGCTCTACCACAGAACATACAGGTACAGGGTGAGGTGTAACTATGGAACCAATACTAGATCTGTTCGTCATCAACGAATCATTGGCATAGATACTCTGTTGGTTACTGGTTACCGTTGTGATAGTAGTACTACATACCGTCGCAGAACTCAGCAATATAGGTACTACCGGAGTATTCTCGTGACCTACGTCCTTCCCATTCATGTAAGATTTTTCTTCACACGGTCTTTGATTCCTCATTTCTTCTTCCAGCTTCGTTATACGAGTTTTCACTTCGTCCTCCAGATTTTCAATTCGACGAGTATTATTTTCAATTTTCTGACAATTCTCCTCTTGTCTGCTCCTAGTCGTGGCTACTTCCATACTGACGTCATCATGAGCCTTGACTAACGAATCAACCGTTTTTTCCACCTCTTCTAATCGTTTCTCCGTTTCTTCCTCCTTTTTCTTTATACCTACAATTTCTTTCTTCAAGTCTCCAATCGCTATATTCAAGTCCTTCCGTATTTCTTCCTTCAACTCTTTTCCGAATGTTTGCTTGTTATTAGCCAATGTTGTTATATTATTGGTAACTTCTAATCGAAATAGGGATATTTGCTGCATAAACAGTTTAAACATTTCTTGGTTATTTAGTTCTGATGGTGGCACATTCGGTTGTTCCCTGGTTTCGTGTAAAACAACTGATTCCATCAGAATACAAATGTCTTGTGTTTTATCTGCCTGTGCTTTTTCTTCAATTTCTCCTTCTTCCTTCGAATTCCGCAATTCTTCCTGTCTAGTTTCTTCGTTTGGCACTCCTTCTTCTTCTTTTGAATTTTGTATTTCTTTCCGTTGAGCTTCTTCTTTTCCCAGTTCTCTCTCCTTTCCTTTCTCTTTGTCTTCTTCTGTATCCTCAAAATCATCCTCACTATCTGTCTTGTTATTATTTTCACTTCCTTTCGATTGGCAGTCTTGACAGATCCAGTTCGAAAAATATTCAATATCTTGATCATCTGGGTTTTCCATGATTCCCACACATCGCTGGTGAAACAATTTTGTGCATTTACCACAGGTAATTGCTTTATCTCGTACATTAAGTTTCCTCTTGCCTCCTTTCTTTATCGTCGGAACTACTTCCCGGCAACACTTAAAAAAGTCTTTTTCCACTTCAGTACTGGACATGTTAATATTTATAGTTTCTAGGACCGTAGCACCTTTTCTTCTTTCTCGCCACACTCACCATATTTACTTTCTCACATTCACAGTTAATATTTAGGGGGAGATTTCAACAAAATTCCTTCATATATCATACATTCGCTAGAGCGATTTATTAACATCTTCACGACGACTTGACTTCTTTATCCAATCCTGGCTGATAGGTCGCCAAATTCTTGTCACGCTCATCGACAACGCTTCATATTCTGACAAATCTGACTTTTATTTTGTAGTTATGTATAGGCCTAAAACTGAGTCGCCACCACGTTTATGCAAAACGTGGAAAATCGTGTTTAGTTCCAGATTCTTTGATTTCGGAAGTAAGTAACACCATGAAGATCTATATAATCACATTGCACGGTAATATGAAAAGAAACCGTGACTAACTGATTGAATGTATGGAAAATATTCAAGTAAACTTCGGATTTCAACAACGTGATTCAAATAGATAGTAACTAAATTGACAACAAATCCATAATAATGTTCGGTTACTGAAATTAATTAAGAATCTCCGCATCTAGCATTTCCATGGTCAGAGTTTATCTTATTATGACACCGAAGTTACTATTTATATAATCAGCATTACCAAGATCATTAATTCCACAAAGGCAACGTATATTAAGTATAAATTCTATCATATATTAAGCACATTCTTTAAATCTTCCATAAATACATTTATCTTTAAATATTCATATTTATAATTATATATTTTATCCCTTTTATATAGCCTCTGTATATATCGTAATCGTTTTGGCATTGCTGTATATGATATCTAACTTCATGGTTCACTATTCAGACTTTGTTTACTAACTCTGTTTTATACAATAGAATAGATTATGTTTAATGCTATGCTGAGTCATACGACATTCAGTCATGCAGATAAAGGTTCAGTAACATAGTAGACATTATGATTATTGTAAAATCGTGCCAAGATAATAACTAAATTTAAATCATATTTATATTAATTACATTGTAGAAGATTACTAGAATTTGGATTGTATACTTGCAGATTATATAATAATTTCCATCAAAACATTTTTAAGGTGATGTGGCGGTATGGAAGAATAAGGGCCTAAGCCCCAGAAGAAAGTATATTTAACTCTTCATATTTATTATTCTACTGGCACCGTAAAAATATCCACAACACGTTCAAAACTTGAATAATTACGAATTAAATTATATAACTTCCAGCAGATGAAGATTCAAACACATTAATAACTTCTGAAAATTATTATTTTCATTAAATTTGCAGTTAGAAGTTAACGGATTCACAATTACCAATATTACAATTCTTTCTTTTTTTTAAATATATTATATCTTTCTTCTTCCTCTAATATTTAAATAAATTTTAAAAAAATATTCAAACTGCCTCCACTATACATTACCTATCACATATATATATATATATATATATATATATGTTACATATATTTAACCTATATTTATATGCTGTAATTAGAAAACAATGTATATTTATCCAAACTGGATTCAAAACATTCTTCATGAACATAGTCAAAGTGGTTGTCAAATAAATTAAATTTAAAATTTTTCAAGGATAAATTTCTGATATCGACCAAGAACTAAGTTGACATATGACAAAACATATAACAAATAAAATCTACATAATGGACAAACACGAATATAAACAAGGAAAGCAAAGATACAAATAAACAAGCAACATGAAAAGCAAAAGGAATAAACAAGGTATAAACAAGAATAATTGTGGGGCATAACAGCAATTATTACTTTGCTGTTTTATGCCTGTTTGTATTCGGCATTCTTATTATGTAAGCGTCTATTTGTCATCTCGTTGATTTGAATGGAAACAGCACACTCTCAATTCCGGGAGCATCTCTCTCTCGCTCTCACTCTCTCTCTCTGCAATAGGCACATTTCTGAAGAAATTTGCCTATCGTAGAGACTCACATGGGCGAAATTCGGGAAAATTTCCACTTTTTCCGGTCACCACCCTCTGATACAACCCCTGATTAAATATATTTGCTTCCTCATTTTCATTGTCTCACTTCTCTAATAAATTTCACCGAAATTTTTAACTCGTTTTCACTTAACATATTAAACAGGTAATACGCTCTCTTTTACCACCTTTCATGTGTTGTATGCATTATTTAAAAAAATATATACTTCTTGGAGCAGATTCGACCCACCGTTCTTTGGATTTGTAATCTAGCGTCTTAACCACTATTTTTTTAACAGTCAGTTTTATTGCGAGAAATTACATTACATATATGTATATATAATAGGAATAAAAAAGTAATCACAAATTACAAAAAAGATACCACTGCAATACAATTGAAAATCAATCACATGAAGTATACACACAAACACACACACGAAAAGAAATTAGTAAACAGCAGTCGGGTAGTGGGCAAAATGACGCAAGCGTAGATCTGAAGGCATTGTTTTTAAAGAGCACTGTAGTCTAAAAATGTACATGGCTTGTGTCACCTGCTCATTTTCGATAAGTAGGATAGCTGCTGTGTAAATAGTTAACCAAACTATGATATTGTGTTTAGGATGTGGGAAGTATTTGAAATCAGGCAAAAGAAAAAACGGCTCACTATTAATAATCTGTTAATCAACACAAAGTGTTCGTGCTATAATGTGTGTATAGCTACGCCACAAATGCTGGATGGATGAACATGTTTGTAAGCGATGGATGAGTGTGTCAGCTTGTAAACATCGGATACATTGAGCATCTGGTCGAAAACCGAGTTCCCATGCTCGATGGTTAGTAAGAAATACATTATTCACTAACCTATACCATAACTCTCTCATGCCAGGGGGTAAAAAGCAGGAATTAATATTATGCCAAATTTGCGCCCAAGAACAATTGGGATGGCGAGTAACACATTTAAGGCGGCTATAGAGATAATTTGCATAATAAGTATACAATTTCTTCACAGTCATATCTTCAATAGCTGTGTGACTGATAAGAGCATACGAAATGTCTAGAATGACGGTGTGCAGGTAATTGTAAGGTTGGGACCAGTTCAGAATAGAAACAGGTGAACTGAGAGTCACATGCCGAAGGCAACGCATGATATTGCACGCGGACAAAGACTCAGAAAAGGAAGTTAACAGCTGACACGTGCCGTGCAGTAGTAGACAACGGCCTTGAAGAGCCACGTCTTTAATACCTAACCCTCCTACTTCGACGATGTACTCGCAGTGTCGATTGATACCACAAAAAGGCAAATAGATGTTTGTTAAGTGTGTTAGCGTCTGAGACAGAAAGCTGAAAAATCTACATTACATAGTAGAATAGACTGAATGCAAAAATATTTAAGAAGGTCGCTCGCTCATGTAATGTAAGATTGCGAGCTTTGTGTTTATAAAGCAAGTTAATGACCTTAGGAACAGCCACTCCATATGTTGCCTGAATAGATGCTTTTATGTTGGTATGGCAAGTAATGCCGAGAATTTTATGAGTGTTAACGACAGGGAAGGGGGAGACAAAAGGGCAAGAAGACGTATCATTGAAAACAAGTAATTTGGTTTTCGTGTGATGTAATTCCGGACAGTTGACTAAATATCGGGAGATTAGTAAGGATAGTATCTAAATCGCGCTGAGAGCGAAAGAAAAAGGAAATATCATCTATGAAACTCTGAACTTTAATAGTAGCCGGAGGAACACACAATCCCGTCATTTCGTTCCGGATCTTATGCAGAACAGGCATAACGGGAATGCTGTAAAGCATGGGGGACAAGGGACAGCCCTGAATAAGCCCCCGGTTAATTGGAAAGACCCACGTTAAGGCTCCGTTCAGTTTAAGTTGGGCAGTACGCTGGGAGTATAACGTCTTAACCATATTTAAATATACTGGGCCGAAATGAAGCCTCTCAAGAACTGCGGATAAGTACTGATGGCTTAGTTTATCGAAGGCCTGAGAAAAATCAGTACTCAAAAGCGCTAGAGTTAATTTCGGACGACTTTCAAAATAAGCGATCGTGTCCCTAATATTCGATAAAGCCAGATATGTAGGATGCTGCTGATCGTGACCAAATTATTCCGGTAACAGAACGGAACTTAAAGTATTACGTAACCGAGCTGCTAGAATTTTTGCGAGAAGTTTATAATCACAACATGCGAGACTGATAGGTCTAAATTGGTTGATGCGGGTGCTCTTGGGCTGCTTAGGAATGATCACTATAATACTGTGTGTAAATGTTTTGCCGACTTGTAAATTAGAACAAAAGGCATTAAAAAGTTCAGTAAAAAAATGAATGAAAAGATCTGGGAATGTCTGGTAAAATTCGTAAGATAGGGAGTCAATGCCACTAGATTTATTCTTTTTTGCCTGGTGGAGGGCATGCTGAATTCCTGCTAAAGGGAGCATCAAGCTCTGCTTAGAGTTCAGTAGTATTATCCCACTTTTCTCACGATCTCGCAGTGTTGCCTGTAATGAGAATAATTACAGTGATTCTTTTTTCCCCTAAATAGGTAAATTTTCCTGATTTTTTTAAGGGATTTTTAGTGATTTTTGCAGTGTTGCATCGAAAAAGTAACTAGATTTTCGATAATTTTCGTATGTAATGTAATTATTGTTCCCTTTTATGACTTATTTTAAGCACACTTCAATTAGTTTTTTTAATTGAAGTAATGAGATTTCAATTATTTTGGATTGATAACGCGTGGCAGATGGTGCTGCTGGCGCCATTACTGTCTGACCGTAGTGCGAGTTCCTTTATGCTTTTTCCGCCCGTCCACTTTGTATATTACCGACTGCCGCACTGTATTGAATGTTAGCTTTCCGCTGGCGCCATTACCGTCGCGAGTTTTCAGCCCCGCCCGTTTTGTATATTTGCTGCTCGGTAGCCACGGACGCTAATGGTATTTTGCGGCACACTTTGTATGTTTATTCAATATTTTAACTTAAGTAAGAAGACAAGTTACCTTTGATATCACCACTGATGTTTTTTGACGTAGCACTCCGATGACACATGAACCGCACAGACCGTTTATAAATTGGTCTTATGATTTCGGAGTTTTTTTTTTAAATTTTTAATTATTTGTAGAATGAACTTGATTTTTCCGAACAACTTAGAATTATTTATTGTTATAATAACATTTTCATATATTATAGTAACTTTTAGTTTTCTTTGCGGAAAGAAAATTAAAGACAAACCAGCTATGCATCTTTTTTATGTGTTAATACTTTCAAAGATAAATTTCTCTTTGCGTATAAGGAGCTGTCGACATCATGTGGCAGATATTTGTACTACAATGAGTTGGAGAACAAGACAAGATATATGACCTGTTTGAAATGAACCCTTAGCAATAGGTTTTGGTGTGATTGAAGCGGAATATTCGTTGATATTGGAAATTTGGAACACAGCCTTGAAAGCATGTGGAACATATTTATTTTTAAAATGTCATTTACCTCTAATTGAAATACAGCTTGTTGAAATATTATTTTTGATGCTTGTGTCTATTCTGATGTACACAAGAACTATAAAATATTTTTGAAATGAGGACTGTTGACGAGTTATAAATGTAGACAATATCTGATTAATAGCCACAGCTGTTGAAATAAATACATGGTTTGATTTCTAATGCTATTTTTTTGAACCGCTATGGGACTTTCTCCTACAGATGATATTATTTCCAGTGATGGCACAATGACTGATATTATCTAAAAACAACCACTTTATGGCGACTCTTTAGATATTTTAAGATTTACTTATGTGAAGATATTTATGTTTGCAAGTCGGCTCTAACTGTACCAATAGATGATTTGAAAGGAACGGCCACTAAAGGTTACTTTGATGGAATGATAGTTAAGGAAAGAAAGTGCGATGTATATTGACGTCGTTATTTACAGGGGTTATTGCCATGTAATCAGTAAACGGTTTCCACAATTTTCTCTTTTAAGTGCAATCCTATTTTGGAATAACATGCAGGCTAGAAATGTAATAAATAAATTGGCTAACTGTTTGCTTAACCCTAAAACTAGGACAAGGCAGGAGACTGACCCCCCTCATTTATTATAGCTGATGAAAATGCATGAGGAAATCAGATTTTATCTATTTTTTCTTTTAAAATAAGCATAGCGGTAGAAAGCTGAAAGATATTTTATAACTAATCATAGATAGGAGAAGGGAGCGCAGGTAAATGAACTTATGCTTTGACGTAATTGAGGGGACTTTATAAATACATGACCGAACATAGCCGTGTTATTATTTGGGTAGTACTGCGCTTGGTTTAGAGAAGATTTATTGTGTGGTTATATTAGAATTTATTGGTGTATTAGTTTGGTGTTTGATTTCTGCAGATAGGTGTATTGACATTGAAGACTGTTTCAGCGCTTATGCAGAATTAAGGTAAGAAAACTTTAGCTAATTTTATACATAGAAAATATAGAATTAAATATTGCAAAGATTGATTAATTCATGAAATTGATATTTCGTTTTTTAACTTTGTTTTATTGAAAGAGATTTGTTTCACTATGTTGATTGTACTTAAGTTTATAAGCCTGTTCAGCACCGATTTTTTTTTTTAAATGAAACGAACAAACTAGTAAACAATGGAAAGCAGAGCTGAATACTACTTTGTAGGAATAAAAGAATTAATTGCCGAAGGCACATACGCTAAAAAGTTTAGCAGTAAAGAAGCTCTATTATTATTATTATTATTATTATTATTATTATTATTATTATTATTATTATTATTATTATTATTATTATTATTGAGTTGGAATTTTGCGCATCTTGAGCTTGATTTCAAACTTGTTTTCCGTTTTGGAGATTTTTCTATTTTATTATTGTGCAGTACAGAATTAGAGTCAAAGTTGTAGGAAACGTTATTTGTTGAAGTGATTTATTGGAGTTTACTAGTGTGAAATGCGTATTTATTACGTTGGTGTTTAAGGTTTTCTAACTAGGAATCAATTTGAGATTATATATAAAGAGAAAATCCTTCGTTTGCGAAAAAAGGATTAATTGCAAGAACATTAACTTATTTGGTTGTTTTTCAGTGCCTTTTATTATCATTACGTTTGTTTTCCTTATTTTGTAATATGACCAATAAATTGTGATCTCAAGTCTAGTGAATTACATTTATGTTGTTCCCTTATAGTCAGCGAATATTAAACTTTTTATTGTTGATTTCACATACCGATAGTATCAAATATTGACTTTATATGAAATGGGGCATTGCCTGTGTTATAGGAATTGCTGCGTGACAGAATAATTAAGTTTAATGGGTTTGAATTATAAAATTTTTTGAGTATCCAGCGAGTTGGTAGCAGTAAAAATAAAGAGTGTCCAGCTAGGGGGACAAGTCATGAGATGTAATTGTAGAATAATTTCCATTAACATCTAGATGCTTTACGCCTCATAATGAGAGGAGTCTACGCTTATTGGACGTACTGTTATTTCTTATATTAGCCTTGTAATTGAATTTTATTTTCCATCTTAGATCTTTAGGATTATGACTCATCGAAAATGTATTTTTTCAATTTTACGGTTATTGAGTAAAATTACTTTTAAAGTCCAAGATAATACATAGAATTCATTTAGAACTATGGGGTATATGAGCCATAGCTTAGCGTTGCTTCCCCATTGGTGGGTCTCCCACAACTAGGGCGTGTACGGTAATTGATTAGTAAGGAACAAGTTTTATTATTACTTTTAACAGCTAGGCTATAGGAGACACAGACCTATATTTTATTATATTCCTGAACCACAGGAAGTAACATGGGGGACCTCCACCGTGCTAAAAAACGTATATGATACTCCGAGAAAACCTTAATACTTTATAGATGTTATCTCTTTTGGACGCATGTAAAATTAAATTTTATAGGGAGGAGCTTAAATGAAACTAGAAATTGCGTAGAACGAAATAGCAGATTTAATTTATTAGATATAGAAAATTTAGAATGAAGCAAAGCGAATAGATTCATAACTGATGAAATAGCGTAATACAGTTAATATTGACATTTAACGACATTGGATAGAGTGTATGAACTAAGTTATTACTTTTTTAAATGGGTGGCGAAACATAAGTTTCAAAGTTATGGCTATTTAAGACATGAACCTCCAACGGTGTAATTATATGAGGCATATATTATTGAATTAGTAGCGCCGCTTTGTTTGGTTTGAGATTCTAAAGACTGTTAGTAATTTTAAAAACGGACGGCACACATGGGTTTTTAAAGTTTGGAGAACAAATTTAAAGAATTCTCTCACTTTGTTTACTGCATTATATTGTTTTAAGTCACTTGAGAAAAACTAGCACTTATAATGATTTGAGGAATAATACTGACTTTTATGCAATTATAGTTGTTAAGTTATGAGGGAAATGGTGATTATTTTGATCCATTAAAATAGATAGAACCTCGAAAAAAATCTAGGGACATTGTTATAATACCCTAACTTGGCTTTGAAGTAAGCACTCTGTCACTGATTTCCCCCACAATTAAAGAAATATAGGAAATATTTTGGTATGAGGACAATTGATTAATACTAAGACTATATAAAGGAGTAGTTGTACTGATTTGCTATTTAGATTAATTAAATTGTATTTTAGTTTGTAGATTACATTTTTTATTAAGAAATAATGATGATTACAGGGTCCGTAGACACATTTTTAGATACAACGAGCTATAGTACTTTTGAATTTTGTTTGTAGCGTACTATTTGACTTTATTGAAACTAGTATTTCCCGAAACTAAATTTGATTTTTACTCGATTGAGTTTTAATATTATTGGAAACATAATTTTATATCAGAATCATCAAATTAGCTATTAGTTCCGTATTTGTGTAAAATAAGTTGAACAGTATACATAAATTGTGTTTTTTCACAGCCTTGTTTACAGTAATATTTGAATATTAGCGTACCCGATTTGTTTTATATCTATTTCCGCTTGATAATACAAATGAGAAAATGTTTAGATGGACAAAAAATTTAAATGAAATTTCTTAATTAACAAATAGAGTCTTTAGCTTCCTTAAAATATTTGATGCCGGCGAGAAATGTTATATCACTCCTCAATACTTGTAAGGTTGATTAGTGGGATGTTCAGGACAATACTCAGAAATACATATAGAATTGGAATTGAGAATTTTAGATTTTTTGGGCTACCTTGGATAATGACTTATTTGAGGACATGCCGAGACTTGTATATTTTGACATTTAAAATGCTTAGCGTACAGGAGGTTTAACTATACAGGGAAGAAATACATATACTTTAGGGAACGATACCAAACATATTTAATAGAAAAGTGCCTGAAATGTTATGTAGACTAGATAAGCATCTATGTACCGCTGGGTTGCATACAACCAGGGATACTATCATATTTCAATTTGTTCTTTGAAATTTACTATTATAATAAGACGACATATTTTAGGTTACCGTCCCATAATTATGAGTTTCGAAAAATACTCATCAATTTTCTTTCAAATGTAAGCCAAAGGCGGGGTGAGGTCCCACCACAATTTATATAAGATTTAAAAATGTTATGAAATTACTTGATCGGACATGGACACTAAGACCGGACACTAGGATTGGGGCAGAGGGAAATTTTGTATGTACTTGTTAAAGAATCAGTATCTTTCAGTTTATGGTGATTATGAGAAAATGAAAAATGAAATGAAATCTTTGAGTCCCACGGTTATGCCGGTTAGGCTAAAGAAGATGGTGACGATGAGAGATGAATGAAAAAGGTGGAATGAAGAATGTGGGAGGAAACGGGAGAACCCCGAGAAAAAAAAACATGGACACGATGTTGTCCACCACAATTTATAAAAATAAATCCAAACCATGTTTGTCATGAAAATGTTGAAATATTTGGTGCGAGCTGGTATCGAACCCGGGACCCCAAACACCGGAGGTGAACGCTCTACCACTGAGTCACCGCGGCCCCTTATGAGAAATGAATTTTTATATTGATTTGCTTTACAAAGAAAGCTGTTGAAAAAAGTATATAAAAAGTGGAAGGAAACCCACGATTACGATGATTGTTCACTACAATTTATACAAAGCACTTGTTTTTTGTCATGAGAACGCTACAGGATTTGTTGAACCAAGAATTTCTAGCACTCACCCACAATTTTACTAATGAGTATGGCATACATTCGAGTTAAATGGACGCCATTTTAACTATAAGTAGGATACGCGTTTAATTAGAAGATTTCAATATAATCAGAGGCCGGAGTAGTGTACGCTGTTAATATTCGTGAAAGTATAGGGAGTAGTCAATATGAATAATAGAAGCAGAAACACTTGTTTCAATTCAATGTGAATACTATTGTTCAAGACACTGACACATGTGAAAATAAGAAAAAACCGGTTCATTATTTGTCCAACTTATATTTGCAAATAGATATAATAACAGTTATTGATATTGTTAGAAAATATAGCTGATACATTGTAAAGACTCATTTTCAAGCTTACCAATAATAATTATTAAATTTAGGCATTCCTTTTTTCTTATAGTCACTAATTTAGTTCAAAGTAGAATGGTTACCCTGAACCCCTACATTAGATAAATGCTTACCCAATGAGAGTCTACGTATATGGAACCTTATTGTATATGTAACAGAAAGTATCTAATTAAAAGTAAATCTGTATTAGTTGAGTCCGCTACATATGTATTTACCTTGGGTTCTTAAGTAACTAAGTTTTGAAGTACAGATACTTTATATATGTAAAAACACATGATCGTTGAAACTACATGAACTCGTATTATTACTACAACTATTGCTACTCCCACTACCACTACTACTACTACTACTATCGCTACTACCGACTACTAGTATTACCACTGTCGCCGCCACTAGTGCCATTAGTATTTTACCCGTACTATTATTGCTACTACTACCCCCTACTACTAGTACTACTATTGCTACTCCCGCTACTACTACTACTACTACTACTGACTACTAGTATTGCCATCACTACTGCTACTAATACTCTATCAGCACTACCACTACTACTACTACTATTACTACTACTACCATCACTACTACTACTACTACTAGTACCACAACTTTACTACTATTACCAACTACTAGTATTACCACTGTCGCCGCAAGTAGTGCCGTTATTATTCTACCACTGCTAATATTACTACCCTACTACTAGTACTAGTACTATTGCTACTCCCACTACTACTACTACTACTACCGACTACTAGTATTGCCATCACTATTGCTACTAATACTCTATCAGCACTACCACTGCTACTACTACTACCACCTCTACTACTACTACTACTATTACTACAACCTTTACTACTATTACAGACTAGTATTACCACTGTTAGCCACTACTGTTATTAGTATTCTACCACTACTACTACTACTACTAGTATTATCACTGCCACAATTACTACTGCTACTATTACTAATACTACCACTGCTACTACTGCTGCTAATACTCTATTAGTACTACCACTGCTACTACTGCTGGTACTAATACTTTATTAGTACTACCATTGCTACTTCCGCTACTACTACTATTAGTATTAATACTACTACTATTGCTTGCATGTGAACTATTGAGTATCGGCTACTACTTGTTGTTTTGTGGTTATTTCTTTTGTTCCATTTGTAATCTAACCTTCTTTCTTCTACTACCATGTAAACTTTTCCATGTATGCCTCTTTTTTTCTTTCTTTGCCTGTATGCCCTTTTTTTCTAATCAAAGTTTCTTTTCTTTGTGTTTTTCTCTAACTATTTTTACCTATTTTGTTTTATGTGGAATGCTATTAGATTTCTATTTCACCTTTTGTACTATTTGTACCTATTTCTATTTTACTCTTTCCTTGATCAGCTTCTAAATTCCCCGTTTCTTTCCTTGGTTTATCTCTATTGAATATTTCTCTTTTTTTAGGTATGTCTATCTCTTTTTATAGAATAATATGATGAAGTAGGTAAATTAAGTAAAGTACCATTAACGAGCCATCTCTTACAGATTAGTATGTTCTCTTGCTTGAGTCTGACGTCTTTTTATGTAACATGTTCTAACCTAAGCTATTCCAATTTATTGTGTGCTACCCTAATTTTGATGGGCTTCCAATTTTACATAAATTACATCCTGATCCGCTCTTTCTTTGGTTTTCCCTACTATGCTTTAGCTAACATATTCTTGCTTCTGCCCACCCACCTTTACTTGTTATGTAATATATTTGTCCATCATTGACTCTATGGTATGAATCGCTAAATATTTTCTTTCTGTTTGTTGTACTACATGATTTCCTCTTTTACTTTGCTGCCGCTACTTTTATTCCTGCTGTTATTGTACTGAACTAAATTTAATTTATTGTATTTGTGCTTTGCCCCAGTCGTCAACTGTCAATGACTTACAATACTTAATAAATGCCAATACGGTCATGATCTGAATAATTTGTTTTGAATTATTTTAAAACTTTAAGATCTTGTCTGCAGTTAAGCTTTAACTAACTCTATGGTCTATGGAACCCGGAGGTTCACAGAAGCTCTCCATTGACTTCTATTTTTTTGCATCAATTTTTACTTTGTATTTCAATCTCTGCGAGATCCATCTTAATATTCTTCTTCCAGCTGCACCTAGGTCTTCCTAATGGTTGTTTTCCGACTGGTCTTCCAGTCAAGAGTTTGAAAGCGTTCTTTCCATTTTAGCTACATGATTTGCCTACCTAAGCTTCCTAGAGTTGAATTGACGATCCTAACAATGTTGGGTAAACCATATAAATTATGTAGTTCCGCCATTTTCCATTTCCGAGGACTGAATATTCGTCTTAGGATCTTGTTTTCAAATACTTTTTAGTTTATGTTCTTCCCTCAGAGTAAGTGACAGTGTTTTGCAGCCATACAGAACAACAACTAAGCTTTAAATGTTTCCTAAACTCTAAACTTAAGCTCATGTTTTGCTTTTACTTGCTAACTAATTAGTTCGCTAGTTCTTAATTAATGTTAAACCAGTATGATGCTTTTAACTAATGGATACTCAAGTTTATGTTCCTATCCTGAACTAACTTTAAGCTATTTGAAAGTTTTCTGTCTCCCCTGTTTGCCATTATATGTCTGTTACCAACTCTATTATTAGATGTCTTTTAGAATTTCCAATTGTGCTCCTCTTTGTAGATGATTTTAAGACTGGTGTATGGGTTCCTTATTGTGCTAGCATTATATATTTCTTAAAATGGTTGTGTTTAGTATTTTCCTTGCTTGGTTTCTCTGCTATTTGATATTATTAGCACTACTAGAAGAATTTCTTAACTTGCTTGAGTACTATTCTGTTGTGTTTAATTTTTTTTCTTGCTTGACTTATGCTGCTATTTACTATTATTAGCACTACTACTTGTATTTTTTCAAGATGTTTGTCTGTTATTCTATTATATCTTCTTTAACCTAACCCAAATTATTTGACATTAGCTATCATATGTCTTTTATCTTTCTGTATATAGCAGAAGCTTTCTGTTTGTGTATAATCCAAATTTGTTGTTTTGTCTTTATGCATGTTTTCTTCTTATGCCCGCCTTTGTTCTTTCTTTGTATTGTTTTTTGTACTCTGTTTTCGTAGACGTTTTTCATAAATGTTTCCTTTAGGTTTCTCGTAACTTATCAAAACTCCATTGACATCTTCTGTATACCTTTTATTGCCACCTCTTCCTAGTATCTTAGTATTGATATTTGAAAATTTAATTCTAACAGAACCAAATGATTTATACATATTTCAGAAATATATATCTTTAGATATACTCAATATCATGTTCTTCTATCTTATATTAGGCATACCATATAGTATACTAACATATAAGATAGTTATAGATATATCTCTAATGTAAATATATATCGATAGATAGATATAGTTATAGATATAGATAGATATATATATAGCTATATATATATATAGATATATATAGTTATAGATAGATAGATATAGATATATATAGTTATAGATAAATATAGATATAGATAGATATAGATAGATAGATAGATATAGATAAATAATTATAGTTATAGATAAATATAGATATAGATAGATAGATAGATAGATATAGATAAATAATTATAGTTATAGATAAATTTAGATATAGATAGATATAGTTATAGATATAGATATAGTTGTAGATATAGATATATCTCTAATGTAAATATAGATATATAGTTAGGTATAAGGTTTTATACTACAACATATGTTCTAACACATGTTATGTTATATTTTAGGTTACCATTATTACTGGTGTAGTACTAAAAGTATCGAGAAGTACCAACCAGAAGTACCAGAGGAGCAAGATATTTTTGCTACCAAAGGTATTTTTTATTCCTTTGTACTTAAATAGACCATTTATGTTGGTGCAAGAATATTATTGAAAATAATACGAAATAGTAAAATAAGTTGTTCCAACTAATTTATTACGAGAGTATAAATACTTACATTTTGCAGCGTAGCTGCTCTGAGCTTGCTTAGCAAGCGAAATAATAAAAAAATACGATCCAATAAAAAAGAAGAAGCGAAATAATAAAAAAGATACGAACCAATTAAAAAATAAGAAATTTTTTTGTAAGTTCACAGCGTAGCTGCTTTTAGGAGTATGCTCTGGCATACGAACCAATAAATATAAGATACAATCCAATAAAAAATAAGAATTTTTTCTATAAGGGTTCGAGTAATTTATTACGAGAAGTTAAATTAATATGAAGTGAATCATAAAAATGATTAGGAAATAAATTACAAGTGTTACTTAGTAATGTTTCATTGTTTCAGGGCATCTCATTGGAGGCAGTTAATTGGAGTAAAAGTGGCAGCGGAATTAAGAATTCCAAAGTATCAAAGTTCACAGAAGTAAAGTAAGTATCATTGACAACTTACATAATAGTTTGTGCTTAAGAATTTTTTTTTGTAAGTTTACAGCGTAGCTGCTCTGAGCTTGTGTACCAAGCGAAATGATAAAAAAGATACAAACCAATAAAAATAGGAAGCAATCGGTAAAAGATAAGAAATTTTTTTTTGTAAGTTCACACTGCAAGTGTTCTGAGCTTCTTATTTTAAAAACGAGCTTAGTTAGTATTTTCGAAACAAAGTTTCTCTTTTGAATTTGCTAAGCAAATGAACCAATAAAATAAAATAACACGAACCAATAAAATATTTTAATAGTTCGCAGCGTAGCTGCTATTACGAGTATGCTCTGGCATACGAACCAATAAAAATAAGAAGCGGTCAAATTAAAGTTAACAACGAGTTTGCTCAGCAAACGAATTATTTACAAGTTCACAGTGTAGCTGCTTTGAGCTTGTGTAGCATGCAGATTACTTTGAAAGAATTATTTTGCATCACTTATTTTTTGAAAGCGTGCATTATTTTGTAACATGCAGATTACTTTGAAAGAATTATTTTGCATTACTTATTTTTTGAGAACATGCATTTGTTTTGCACAACATAAAGTTTATAACATGTTTCCGTTTACAACATACATTTTTTTGTTAACAACTGATAAATTTTTTCTTACGTACAATTTTCTTTGAATTTATTTTTTGTTCGCAATATACATGTAAGTTTTTTTAGCATGCAGTTTTGTTAACACCGCTTAAATTTTTTGTAGCATGCAACATAGTTAAATATTTTGCAAATTAATTTCTACAGTTTAGTAATACACATTCTCAAATTTTTATAATGTTTCATGTAAAGTAATACTGTCTTTCTTTATTATTACAGCATTCAAGTGTTTCATCCTCAACTGTGAATTTACCACTTCTCATATTTTATTTGACATCTAAGAACATTTAAATAAGGATTTCCTGTCTTTCCAGCGGCGGTAAGTGTTCATATACATTTTTGTTAAACTTTAAACTTGTTAATAAATAGAAATAAACTATTTTGTTACTTACATAAAAGAATTAATAAAAAAACAATATTTTAATCTAATGAAAAAATCAAATATAAAGAGTATATAATTAAAGACATATAAATAATTTGAATAAATTAACTTTACATGTGTTTAAGTACACAAACCTAATGAATATTTTAAGAACATGTAAAATTATATTTTCGTTTGCAACTCATTTAAATTTTAATTTTTTTTTGCATTTTTTTGTTTTGCAAAAAGTTTCATGTAAACATATAAAGAATTACATTGCAAGAATTTAATGTCAATTGAAAATAAAACAATAACGTTTACAATTAATTTATAAAAACAAAATTAACTGAACTTTTATGAACGTTTGCAGGAAAATTTTTTCAAACATTTTTTATTTTTCAAAGTTACACTTTTTGTTTACGAATTGCAGTTTTTAATTTTAAAATTGCATCCTTGTTTTTTTAACTTGTATTTTTAATTTTGTATAATCTAAATACATTTTTATACGTATAACAATTTCAAAGTATCGACACAAGTAAATTAGAAATATAAAAAGTTTTGCTAATACAAGACATTCTTCATTTTATCAGTTAGAATATAAATGGCTATCAAAGTAGAAGATACAAATATTATTAACACTTACTTAATGAAAACTAACATTACAAGTGAATAATATTTTTAGTAATAAATAAATAAATCATGCGTTACAAAATACATTAAAACAGAATTTAAACAATTGTATTATAAAAAACTATATTATCAGAAAAAATATTTAATGTGTGTGTGTGTGTGTGTGTGTGTTACTTTGTTTACTTATACATTTTATGTTACTTTACAATTTTAATTCGTACGCTTCCTATGAAGTGAAGCTCTGAACAATCTATGATTCTAATTATTTTATTCGTTCACATGTATAACATGTTTGAACAATATGTGAGTGTACTAAAATAAACTCTGACCAACTTTGTTGGGATCCAATAAATATTTGTGTGAACGCGTAAAAAAATAGTTGTTAAATGTTTCGAAACTTGTTAAAAGTTGTGAACTACTAAATAATTTGTTTAAACTAAATGTGTTTTTTTCTAACCATTCTTCTTTTTTTCCTATATAGTTTTCAAGTTCGTTTTATTCTTTGCTATTTTTATACTATTGCTAGTCTATTAATTTCTTTGTTGTTGTATTATGTTTTGTTGGTTGGCCTTTAACTTCGATTTGTAATAATTAACTATCCTAATGCTATCTTTTGCTATTCTTTGTTGAATAGAACTGCATTAACTAACTATCTTTAAAATCTGCTATTTCTATGCTATCATTTGTTTAATAATTGGCTGAATTAAATATGTTTTTCCTAACCTATGTGTATTAATTATCTATATTCTTTAAATCTCTGCTATATTATTTGTCTGATAAAGTTCTGATGATTTGGGTCATAAACTATTCTAAACCTTTTTTCTAACCTTGTTTCTTAATTGATTTTTGCTAAATTATTTCTTCTTTGATATGTTTTGTTTACTATGTTATTTTTATTAATTTGTGTTTCTGTTTATTATTACTTGGATTTTTTTTATTGCAAATGTTATTTTGAAATGCTTTTTTATTCTTTGGAATGTTCACATCAGATATGTTCATTTTTTCAAATATGAAAATATTAATGTCCGTGAAAAATAAATATTCGGAAACATTCGGTTGAGTTCGGAAATCTTCGAAAATGTCACATGACTTTAAATAATACATGTTTGTAAAATAACATTATTACTTTAGAAAATATTTTATGTTGTCTGGGTACGAGATTACAAACTAAATTATCGGGGTATGAGATTACAAACTAAATTATTTGGGTACGAGACTTTAAAGTAAATGAATCTGGGTACGAGATTACAAACTAAATGCGTTTGGGTGCGAGATTACATTTCGGAAAGTATAAATAGAGCGCAGCAAGCCGCGGCGAATCAGTATAGAAGACGTTCCTGTTTGTACGTTGTGTGCTGCAATTGCAAAACAGTTAGATAAATATTACAGGATTTTTCATTTAGTGTTATCGGAAACTGTGAGTGGATTTGCCGAATCTGTAAAGTGAAAAACTTACGGAGTTATAGTTATCAGGATCTGTCGATAAACATTTAATTATATTTTCAATAAACAGTGTTAGTATAAGATTGATATTTTCGGCAAACTTCGGAAAATTTCGTTAATGTTCGGAAAACTTCGTGTGGAATTTTCAATATTTTCGTGTATATAAGACAGATAAAATTGAGCGGTCAGTCAGTAGTGAAGAATTATTGAAATTGTGAAGACGTTCCTGGTTTATATTACGTGGTGCGATTAGCCTGAAGAGAATTTTATTACGGCAAACTGTAAACTGGTGATAGCGGAAACTAGTGTAGGATTTACCGATAAAGTTAAACAGTGTGTTCAGTAAACTAAAAAAGTTACGAGAAGATTTATTATTATAGCTAACGGCAAATATTAGTGCAATTACCGATAAACTTTCAAGTGTATTGTCGGTAAACCTAAAACTGAATTTGTGATTTACAATTATCGTTGTGCGGTCAGTGAAAATACTGTGAATTTAACTTGAACATATATTTGATTACAGATGGCACATATGGCATTAATTAACGAAGCTGAAGAACTTATTGATTTACTTCACCGATTTGGATATGCTGCCCCCGAAGTGGTATATTATACGTGGAAGCGTTTGGTAGATACTTATCATTCCAAGCGTGCGCGTGTATCCACTGAAAAATACTATCAAATGCTAACTGCGTTACTAAAACATTTTGGTGGAAGACAGGATGTAATTTTGGAGGGATGCATATCAGCTGCTGATATTACAGACCTTTATCAGGCAGGATTTTTCCGCAAAGATGATATAAAAAAGCAGGCTTGTGAAAAGCTCAACCAGTTGATATCATCTGGTAAAACAGATGGCTTATCTGATGAAATCGCTCGCGAGCTATTAGGTAAACCTTTGAACTTAGCAGGACCAAGCACTAAGAGTTCTGGGGAACCTATAAACTTGCCAGGGCCAAGCTCTGTAAGTTCTGGGGTAGTACCTAATGCAATGATTGGTATGGGTGCGCCACAATTTGAAATTGTTGGTAAAAATCAGCGTCATTATGAATATTATGGCATTAAAGGAAGGGAAATAAGTATTAAGGGCACAACCGAAAATGAAATAAAAAACCCTGAATCCTATATCCGGGCATTATTTGATTTTGTAATAAATCAAGCGTTAAGTGACGTTGATGAAAATGCTCGGGTAGGAATAACAATTGAGAGCTCAGCTTCAAAGCTGAACAAGCCTCTGTATGTCTCTTGGAGACGTAAATCAGAATTGAACTCGGAGGTCCTCTTCTCCGTGATAGAGAACACCCTCAATTCCAATGAGGATTATTTATTCGGAGGTAATGTGACTTTTAAGGTTCATTATGTTAACCTTCGCAAGGGAAGAGGTAAGAATCGAACCAGGACTAATCAGAAATATCTTCCATTAACAGAGTTTTTGGAAGAAAAAGTAGTTCCCATGGAGAAGGACGTGTACTGCCTCCCCAAGAGTGTAATTCTGGGGATGGCAAGGGCCAATCAAAGATATAATCAAGTGTATGAGCTGAAAAAAAATCCCAAGCGATTACTTAAAAAAGCTGATATTTTGTGCAATGATTTGGGAATTGAAGCCGAAAAAAATAAGGGATGTACATTGGAAGACGCTAAAAAGATACAAAACCACCTTGCACCTAAGTACCAAATCATTGTGTATGAAAGGAACCTTGAAACGCGTGAATTTAATGTGATATATCCAGGAATTAAATGTGGTAAACAAATATTCGTATTGTATGAGGATGGTCATTACCAGCTAATTGAAAACATGCGCAAACTTTTGGGAACCGAAGGTTATTGTAAATCATGTTTGAAAGGATATAATAACAAAGGGATTTACCACAAGTGTGAGCTTAAGTGTAGATTTTGCGAAAAATATCATGAAGCAGATAATGATAAAATTAAGTGTGAATGTAATGATTGTCATAGGTTATTTCCAACGAGTGAGTGTTATGATAATCACAAAAGTGTAAATAAAGGAGGCAAGAGTGTATGTGATTATGTGAAGGTGTGTAGTGATTGTGATGTTATGTTTGATTTACGTCGTAGGAAATCTGAACACAAATGTGATGAACGTTTATGTAAATCGTGTAATACACACGTGGAACGGAATCATATTTATGTTCAGAGCCAGCGTCTTACCAGGGTTGAAAAGTATTTATACATTGTGTTTGATGTAGAGACTATGCTGCTAGATACAAATACTGAGGGAGAGCAGGAACACGTTGTCTGTTTAGTATGTTCAATGACTGTTTGTTATGCATGCAAGGGTAAATCATTTGATGATTCATGTCCTGTATGTGGGGATGAAAATGGAAATCGCGAGTTTTCTTTCAAGAGCATTGATGAGTTTATTAGTTATACACTAAAGGCTCATTGTGCTTTTGAAAAAACTATTGTGCTTTCGCATAATGGATCGAAATTTGATATGTTCTTCGCAATTAGAAGTCTCATTAAATCTCAGCATCTTTCTCCAACAGTTACAATGACAGGACAAAAAATTATCGAGTTGCGGATCGGGAATAAACTTGTTTTCAGAGATACCTATCTTTATATGGGAGTCCGGCTGTCTGACTTAACAAAAACTTTAGGCCTTAATCAAAATTTAAAGAAGGGAGATTTCCCGTATTTGTTTAATATTCCGGCTAATCAAAATTATGTAGGTCCAATCCCTGATATTAAGTATTTTGATCCCGATAGTAGAAGTCCTGAAAATAGACAGCAATTGTACGCCTGGTACAAACAACGTGCGGAAAGTGGCGAGCAGTATGAACTGCAAAAGGAAATGCTAGATTATTGCCGCAACGACGTGAGAATTCTAACGGAGGCCATTGTCAAATTTTCCGATCTAATTGAGGAGAAAACTGGTGGTATCCAGTGTTTCATTTCTGCAGGAACCATAGCCAGTCTTGCTATGTTGGTCTACTGTACCTTGTATTTACCAAAAGACTTAATCCCAATTATTCCTCCTCTTGGCTTTGATTACCGTGACCGTCAAAGTGTGAAAGCATTACAGTGGTTGCGGTATTTAAAGAAAACAAGAGGTACTGAAATTCAGTATACTGGAAATGGTGGGGAAAAGAAATTTGGAAAATATAAAGTTGATGGTTATGAACCAAGCAGTAATACTGTGTATGAGTTCCTGGGTTGTTTTTGGCATGGTTGTCTCAGCTGTTACCCTGAATTGCGACACAAGCAACTTGACTCTACCTCGCATCAATCTACATCCATGCAAGAACGATTTGAGTCTACCACTATTAAGGCTAATTATCTGCGTAAACGTGGTCTCAACGTTGTTGAAATGTGGGAATGTAATTGGGACGATCAAGTGAAGAAAGACAAGTCAATACAAAAGTTCATTCGAACTCAGTGTGCGGATATTGTCGGTCATTTGATCCCCAAGGAAGGATTTAATGGTGGTCGAACCGAATGTTTTAAAGCTCTACATGAATGTAATAGTGATGAAAGTATTCAATATCTGGATGTAACTAGTCTCTACCCCTGGGTAATGGCGCGTAAGCCGTTGCCAGTAGGTAAGCCAAAAATACATAGGGGGCCGGACTTCCCAGATGTGGGAAGTATTCATGGTATGGTTAAATGTACCGTTTTGCCTCCAACTGATTTGTATTTTCCGGTCCTGCCATATGTTGCGAGAGGTCGATTACTTTTCGGTCTCTGCCGTACATGTATGGAGGAGGAAAATATCAACGATTGTTCGCATTGCGAAAGGGATCGTGCCATTACTGGCACATTCTGCACCCCGGAATTGCATAAGGCTATACAGTGTGGGTATAAAATACTCGCCCTTAAAGAAATATGGGAATTCGAACTCGTAGGTTCGGAGGATTGTAATGAGCGTAGTTTATTCCGTGACTACGTGAATTCTTTCCTCCAAATGAAGCAGGAAGCGTCTGGTTTTCCTGATTCATGCCACACTCAAGGAGACGAGGAAAAATATATTAAGGAGTATCTTGTACAGGAGGGCATACAGTTAAATCATAACAATATCAGGAAGAGCCCAGGACTGAGGTATATCTCCAAGATATTCCTCAACTCCTTATATGGAAAATGGGGGCAGCGAACAGATCTTCCGCAATCGAAAATTGTTGATGATCCAGAAACATTTTTGACCTACTTGCTGTCAGCGCAATATGAGGAGCAAACAGTATCACACATTGGTGAACGCCATCTCATTATCACATATAAAGACATCGAAAATGAAAACAGGCCCTGGAAATTTTCGAATGTCGTACTTGCATCGTTTATTACATCTTGGGCAAGGCTAAAACTCTATGATCTCTTGACGGCTGTAGGGCCTGAAGCCGTATTATATTGTGACACGGACAGTATTATGTATGTCCAAAGACGAAATGATAAGTCCAAGCTTACCACTGGTTCCTACTTGGGTGAGCTAACTGACGAAATACCAAATGGGTGGGAAATTGACATGTTTATAGGTTTGGGGCCCAAGAATTATGCGTATAGGTTAAAAGAAATTGGGACGGGAAAAATAAATTATGTTTATAAAATTAGGGGAATCACATTAGATAGTAGAACTCGGGAAAAAATCACGTTTGATCACTTTTTTGATTTAGTCCGCGGAAAAATTGAGAAAAAAGAGTTAAACAATCCAGGTAGGATAGTTCGTAAGCGGGGGTTTATCATTGTATCACGACCTGAAACAAAAACACATTGACAAGTCAATAACAAAAGACGCAGACTTAACCCGACTGATGAAACAGATTATACAAGTACACCGTATGGATATAGAAGTTCTAGTCTTGTCCTGTGATGAGTGAATGGTTAAATGTATATGCGCATTTTGTAAATATTCCCAGTGCATTAATTTTTTTATAATTTATCAATGGTATGAATGAAGGAAAATAAATATGACAATCATACATTGCGCTCCTCGTGGATATATCATATTAGATTCTTTACAGTATAAGGTTTTTTTTTATAACTCACAAGTTCTGCTTATTATATCATCTACGTAATATACCTCAGCTGCATCCTATCTTCATTTTGTAAATACCCTATTATATATTGTAAATAGATTTTTCGTAAATTATGTAAATTTTGTAAAATAGATTTTTTTCATATAGTAAATAGTTTTTATATATTATGAATTTTTCATATGTTGCAAATTGATTTTTTTCATATAGTAAATTTTGTAAATACATTTTTTCATATATATAAATTTTGTAAATAGATTTTATATATTGTAAATGCTTTTTATATATTGTAAATAGCTTTTTTTCATATAACGTAAATACCATATTTCAAATATTAAATTAGTTTTGTTAATCAAGTACAAACAATCAATAGAACACTGTATATATCATTATATTAATCAATTGTTATATATTTTACATTTTTTATTTTTATTATATATCTACATTTTTATTTTTATTATATACATTCATTTTTTTATTTTTTATTATATATGTACATTTTAATTTTTATTATATATTTTACATTTTCATTTTATTATATTTACAATTTTTTATCTTTTATTCTGCTATATGATTTTTTATCATTATTTTTACAATAAATTTTTTAAACTATATTCCTGCCTTTAATTTCTACATCCTATAAAATTAAAAGGTACTTAATACAAAAGTATGTGTATTCTGTATAAGATAAAGGAAGAATACATATGCTTCATATACTATTATATAAACTTATTTACGTACATTATACTAAAGTATGTGTATTCTGTATAAGATAAAGGAAGAATACATATGCTTCATATACTATTATATAAACTTATTTACGTACATTATACTAAAGTATGTGTATTCTGTATAAGATAAAGGAAGAATACATATGTTTCATATGTATAAAAATAGTGTAATAATATAGGCACAATATTTATACTTTTCATAAAATTACAAATCAAATTCATATATTCACTCACTGAATTATTATTTTATTAAGTTTAATAATAATCTGAATCAAAAAGTCAACCGAAGTTATAAATATATCCTAAAACAGGAAATTACAAAATGCGGTATCGCAATATTTATTTGTTCGCGCAACAAATTCTTCTACGTCATAAAGAAGATTGTCAACATCAATAACCCACCAACCGCAACCAGGAAATAGGCAACGGCAAAATATTATCAAAGGTAAGTAAACTTTCTCTTCTTACTTAAGTTAAAATATTGAATAAACATACAAAGTGTGCCGCAAAATACCATTAGCGTCCGTGGCTACCGAGCAGCAAATATACAAAACGGGCGGGGCTGAAAACTCGCGACGGTAATGGCGCCAGCGGAAAGCTAACATTCAATACAGTGCGGCAGTCGGTAATATACAAAGTGGACGGGCGGAAAAAGTATAAAGGAACTCGCACTACGGTCAGACAGTAATGGCGCCAGCAGCACCATCTGCCACGCGTTATCAATCCAAAATAATTGAAATCTCATTACTTCAATTTAAAAAAACTAATTGAAGCGTGCTTAAAATAAGTCATAAAAGGGAACAATAATTACATTACATACGAAAATTATCGAAAATCTAGTTACTTTCTCGATGCAACACTGCAAAAATCACTAAAAATCCCTAAAAAAATCAGGAAAATTTACCTATTTAGGGGAAAAAAGAATCACTGTAATTATTCTCATTACAGGCAACACTGCGAGATCGTGAGCAAAGTGGGATAATACTACTGAGTTCAACTGGGAGAGAGTTCAAGGTATCGAAAACACCGTCATTACTAGCTGGAACATCATGGTTGCGACATAAATCAGCAAAATAGCGCACAAAGTATGGAATAATATTAGTTCTTTCATATAAAACACCTTTATCATCCAGTATATTATGAATAAGTAGAGCTAATATTCGAAAATAACTTTCTAATTCGTGATCAACACCACAAAATCAATAAGAATTAGCTGATTGTCTTCAATTTATATTTTCGTTGTTGAACAGTGTAATCTGTTGCTTGCCTCTGCGACGTTCAGCACTGATATGTACAAAACTCGGAGGCTCAGTAGGTGACATTGACGAGATTTTGCTGCGAACAGTAATACCGTGGAGTCTTTTGCGGTGTAATGTTAACAAGAAAGCCTTTATCTGTTTAATTTGTAGAAGTACAGATTCACCGTTAAGGAATGCCGTATGATAGTCGCGTAGAAGATGAGAGTAGTAATTATTGTTCATGGAATCGCTGTGACCGTTCTCTGCTGTATTCTTTACAGATTTGTTTCAAAGCTGATTTGCCCCGTTGTTCCCACCATTGGATAATATTGTTCCGCCGCAAAAGGTGCTGATTAATTTCTCTCCAGCGTTGGCGTAGCAACTGCTGGAATTCTGGCTCAGAAAGGATGCCGGTATTGAAGTGCCATAAGCTATTATGGTTCAGAAGCTTTTGAAGCGGTAGCTGGATAGTCATAACTAGCCCCATGTGATCCGAAAAACAAACAGGAATCCTTTCCAAAGATTGCACATGTGGAAGTAATGACCGTGAGATATAAAAAGAATCGAGGCGTGAAGATCCGGTGGCGTAGAAAAAAGTGTGTCCAGGATTGTGGGAATGAAAATGACGCCAGACATCACATAAATTAAATTGGTTATTCACCTGTAATAAAGTAGGGCAGTTTGAAGTAGAAGTGGAATCTTGAGCGGAAACTATACTGTTATGATCTCCACCTCATATAATCAAACGAGAACTGTCATGTAAGGTGAAGGCTACCTCGGAATTAAAGAAATTATGACGTTCACGCCGTCTGTGTGAACCTGCAGGAGCATACGAGTTACAAAACCGGATATTGGCCACATTTCCAGTAATAATCCGGCCGGTAGGAAGTTTGTATAACTGTTAAAATTCTATATCATTACGAAATATAAGTGCAGTACCCGTGCTGTTAACAGTTTCGTTAGAAAAAAAGGTGTGCTGAAAAAGGCCTTGAAGGTCGTTCAAGGTCACTTCCTGAGCAAACAGTATATCAAGAGAATAACATTTAATGAAATCCAAAACAGTACTTTGCTTGGTAGGAGATGCTAGACCATTAAAATTGACCGTTCCTATTTTAAAAGAGTACATTAAGAGCTGCAAGGAAAGGCTCGGTGTGGAGGAAAAGGCACACACAAAAAAACCGGCAGGCCCAAGGAAAGCAGCAAAAAATTCAATATTAACAAAAACAAGAGTCTCAAACGGACCACTAGCATATTCTCAATGCGTAGCGGGTCTGTCCAAAGTCTCGGGTACAACCTCCCCATCATTACATGTAGTAGCATCTAATTGAGACATCTGTCGTAATCTAGTGCGTGTTAATCTACTGGTCGAATCATAGGTCTTCCCGGTTACTTTCAGAACTTTCCCAGTATTCACCCCGTGACTGGAACGTTTCTTCTTTTTCAGTTGTTCACAAATAGGGGGTTCAGGAATATCATCAACACTGGATGTAGGCGTAACTGGGAAACCACTACCAGTCGAGTCGAGCACATCGGACAGAGGAGGCACTGTGTCAAGGAAATCACTAACAACAGGTTCAGGCCGAGCAGGTGCTGAAGTATCGAAAGTCATTGGCTAGGGTCCGGGATACTCAGTCTTATCAAATAAGTCACCTACCTTATTTGCGTCGGGGTTAACCTCAGAAAGAATTTGACTGGCCATACCCTCGTCATGAAACGGGACCTGTAAGGATGTATCACTTGGTCGGAACACAGAAGCTGCCTCGCAGGGGACTGGCGTGGTAAAGTCATCCTGACTTGTCGGCATGCTAGTAGTAGCGGGCCCGCTTTTTGTCGGCAAAACCAGAAACACATTATAGTTGTGAATAGCAGGCGCATTCTTCAGTTGTAGGATAGGTCGAGCAATTCGGCTACCCAAAGTAGAATTTCCAGAAGGATCACTGGACCGATGATTTAAACGGGCGCTAAATGTTCGGTGATCACACTGGGACACCAAATGCGTTTCACTGTCACACCTCGCACAAGTTTTTGACTGTCCGGGATACGTCACCCAACAACGAAGAGCACTGAGAGTAATATAGGAAGGGGTATTCTTTTTTAAAATCATTTTCACCACTTTGCGGCCAGTACGTACTTTATAATAATGACCATCAGTATAAAGTTCGTCACTAACACTAAGAATTTCACGATAAACTTGAAGCACTTGTTTCACTTGGTTATCAGAAATTTCCATAGGTACCGCGTGGATACGTACCAATTTAATTGTATGAGAAGCCGAGTCAAGCGGAAGGTCGTAAGTGCGTTCTGCATCTACATACGGTACTTTATTGTCAAATTTAGTAATGATCTGTTCAAATAGCTGTTGAGTAATTAATTTGATATATAGAAGTTTACGTGGAAAGTCTAGTTCAATACTTAATACTGCATCTTGTGCAAGCTCAAAAGTGGTTCGTATCCACTCATGGAGCGAAATCGAATTGGGGACTTTGGAGATAGGTTGAAAACTAATGCGAAGACTGTTAAGCCCTCGTAATCAGTCGTAATCTTGCACTTCACTTAACAAAAACGGGGAGAAATCACCCGAATCAAGTGGTAAGCTCACTCTGCTGAAGTCCAAAAAGCACAGCAAAATCTCGCAGAAAAAAACTATCACCACTTTCAGAATCAGCACCAAGGCGCGAGCAACACAGGACGTGTCGCCTCGACGAGAACTCAGGCGCAACTAACCACTACTCCAAGGTCGTTGCTTTGTAAACGCTAATTTGTTGGCATATTTGTTGTATTTTTATTTTATGTTCCCATTTCGAAAAATTTTACTCTATTTTCTCCGTTTAGTAGCTGTTTCTGGCTTTCTCTTTCGGTGTCACCCTTTATTTACACTATGCACTATTCATATTCACAGCTTGTGCCCCTCTGCAATGTCTTATTCAGATTAGACTTTTCTTCTTATCCCTCAGTAAACATTTGATTGATTTAATTCTCATAGTCTCCATGGATGGAGCGTAGGAATGCTAGACTCAAAAAACAAGTGTACATTTACTTTCCAGACAGGTAATACATTAAAAAGGGGTAACTTGAAAATTTTAAAAAAAATTCTTATTGCTTTTGCCATTTGAGGACCTTTCTTTGGTTTTAAGGGGACACAATATACAAACGTGAAAAAAAATCAATACAACATAAATTATATTTATAATTATGGCACTTCTTTACATGTTTTTAATATATATATATATATATTTTTTAACATGGTAAAGCAACTTTCAATTTTTGAAATGGACATCGGATTATTTACTACAATTTTCACAAGTTTTGATGTGTGCTTGAAAATTCACAAATCCAAATGCTTTTTTCTTCAACGGAATTGGCCTCCAAGCGATTTCATGCCATCCTGTTCCAAATAGAATGCGTCAGTTATGTACTTATCAAAATATTTTAATATAAATATTTTTTTATAGTTGAATATATTTTATCAATATTAAAATCTATCTAAAATTCTCGCCGTACGTCAGAGGTATATTTTAAACATAACAATTACTTATGCCATGAAATGGTTGTATCAATATATGTATTCAAATGACTTATTTTAATGTAATAATTATTGTATTGTCGATTCATGGTCGGAAACAAGAAATATTAAATCAGAAATAATTATGTGATTATAACGTCAAAAGAAAAACTATAGTCCCTCAGAGTATAAACACTTCATCCAGTTCCTTGCCAGGTGATAAAGTGCTCAGGACCGACGAGACGTTACCACGTTGGATAGAAACGGATATCCACTGTATTAAACAAGATGTGGAGCGAACTTCGCCGGAAACACAAGAAATGCGTCTTCCTACCTCCTTAATGAATTCAAGACTTCTTGCACCCCAAGCACCACTTCTTTCAATAGCGATTGGAGTGAAAACAAACTTTTCGAGAAGGTTGTTGTACTTTCTTTGCTTTTCAGCTTCTCTGCGATTAGCAACAGCTCCAGCATTCAATACTGACAGAGGGAGACTTGAATGAGCGTATGTATCAGCGCATGTGAAGTCCCACAATAAACATTTACCTCTCATCCATGGAACCAGTGTCATCCCATCCGGTCGCTTTCCATCCGAACGACAGCAACCAGAAGGTTCCCGTATTGAAGGAAATCCAGCTGTGTTGAGGGCTCGTAGTATTATATCATTTACAGAGGAATGTCGGGCGAATCTACCAGCGCTCTTCATGCATGAAAGACCATGCAGGCCACGTTGGTTAACCCCTCATCTTCACAAGCTGGACAGCGATGAGGCTCACAAACTGCTAAGACTAAACGTAAGGCTGCAGCAATTCGAAAGCTTTCATTTGACAAATGAAGGCCTGAAGGCGGAGAAAGTATCGCCATCAACCATGCACACGCTTCGGGAGACGAGGCAGCAAGAAGCCTGGCTTTAACTTCCGGAACAACAACAGATTGTAAGAAATGATTATGTAATTGACATGCAATTGGTGTATAGCAAGATGACTGATAACACGTTTTGTTAATCTCTGGAAGGCTTGTATCTGCCAAGTTTGCCCACTTTTTAGAGCCTTCTTGAACTGAACCATCTGGGTCCAAACAATAACCCTGTGGAAGGAGAGCTTCGATTAAACGCAGAGATCCGTGGTATGACGCTAAGAATGTAGGAATCGCCATATCCACAGCTCGTCGTATACCAAGACCGCACAAACCAACAGGTATACATGCTTGTGTCCAAGAGTTGTCATTTAAGGAGCAGTTCAGAATTATTATTATACTTTGCAATATTTTGCATATCTGCTAAATCCACTTCTAATGTTTCTTTTGGTGCACTAACATAATACTTTATTCGTTGAGAAACTTTACGACCTGGTGCATGTAATGTATTTGCATCTTGAGAAGACTTACCTCAAGTTGCGACCACACTTGTAGCCACCACCCTTATATAACCAATCTTTTTGTGCTCAATTTGTGCTAATTTATGCTGCAGTTATCAGAATTTCTGCTACAATACTTATGGGAATAAGTGAAAAAGAAAGTTGGTCACCAATTTGATGTCAAGTTAGCGACCACGTTGTCAAAAACAACGTCTACCATAGAGATATTAAACAATGATTTTCTGCTCAGTTTGTGCTGATTTATGATGCAGTAATTAGAACTTTTGCTGCAATAATTACAGAATGAAGAAAAAACAGATTAGTCACGAAGATAACGTCCACCTACGAATGGAAATACAAACTTTCAGCGACCACCAATTCTACACTTGAAAGAAGAAATTAATGCTTACGATGACATCGTTTCTCGCTGCTTGTATTTGTGCAGCACAAAGCAGAATTTGTGCTCGCACAGTTAACCAGATATACGGCATTAATAAACAGTAGAGGGACATATTTTAATTTAAGCGACAACCCCTTCTACACTTGAAAGAGAAAATTAATTCTTGCGATGTAATTGTCTCCCGATGCTTGTATTTGTGCAGCACAAAGCAGAATTTGTGCTCGCACAGTTAAACAAATATACGGTATTACCAAAAAAAGAGGGACATATTAAATTTCAGCGACCACTCTTTTACACTTGAAAGAAGAAATTAATGCTTGCGATGGAATTGTCTCTCGATACTAGAATTTGTGCAGCACAAAGCAGAATTTGTGCTTGTACAGTTAACCAGGTATACGGCATTAATAAAAATTACATGGGAATATAAAATTTAAGCGACTACCATTTCTACACTTGAAAGAGAAAATTAATGCATTCGATGGAATTGTCTATCGATGCTTCTACTTGAGCAGTATAAAGCAGAATTTGTGCTCGCACAGCTGACTAGATATACAGGATTATTAAAAAGCTAAGAGAAATATTAAAATTCCAACAACCACCCCTTCAACATTTGAAAGAGAAAATTAATGCTTGCGATTCAATTGTCTCTCGATGCTTGCATTTGTGCAGCACAAGGCAGATTTGTGCTCGAACAACTAACCAGATATACGACACTAATAAAAATTAGAGAGATATTTTTAAATTTCAGCGACCACCCCTTGTAAACTTGAAACAGAAAATTAATGCTTTCGATGGAATTGCCTCACGATGTTTGTATTTGTGCAGCAAAAATAAGAATTTTTGCTCGCACAGTTAACTAGATATACGGCATTAAAAAAAGCGGAAGGAAATATTAAAATTGCAGCGACCAACCTTTCAACACTTGAAATTGTAAATTAATGCCTGCGATGAAATGGTCTTTCGATGCTTGCGTTTGTGCAGCAGAAAGCAGAATTTGTGCCCGCACAGTTAACCAGATACACGTAGTTTATAAAACAAGAAAGGAAATATTAAAATTTCAGAGACGATCCTTTCTGAACTTTAAACAAGAAATTAATGCTTGCGATAAAATTGTCTCTTGAGGATTGTATTTGTGCAGAACAAAGCAGAATATGTGCTCGCACAGTTAACTAGATATACGACATTATTAAAAACTAGATGAAGATATTACAATTTAAGCGACCACCATTTCTTCACTTGAAAGAAGAAATTATTGCTTGCGATGGAATTGTCTCTCGATGCTTGTATTTGTGCAGAACAAAGCAGAATTTGAGGTTACACAGTTAACAAGATATACGGCATTAATAAAAAGTAAAGGGAAATAATAAACTTTCAGCGACAACCCCTTCTACACTTGAAAGAGAAAATTAATGGTTAAGATGTAATTTTCTCTCGATGCTTCTATTTGCGCAGCAGAAGGCAGAATTTGTGCTAGCACAGTTAAACAGATACACGGCACTAATAAAAATTAGAAATATGTATTAAAATTTCAGCAACAACCATTACTACACTTGAAAGAAGAAATTAATGCTTGGGATGGAATTGTCTCTCAATGCTTGTATTTGTGCAGCACAAAGCAGAATTTTGTGCTCGCATAGTTAACAAGATATACGGCATTAATAAAATGTAGGGGAATATTAAAATTTCAGCGACCACACCTGCTACACTTGAAAGGGAAAATTAATTTTTGGGATGGAATTGTCTCTCGATGCTTGTATATGTGCAACACAAAGCAGAATTTGTGCTTGCACAGTTAACCAGATATACCTCATTCATAAAAAAGTAGAGGGAAATATTAAAATTTCTGCGACCACTATTGGTACACTTGAAAGAGAAAATTAATTTTTGGGATGGAATTGTCTCTCGATGCTTCTATTTGTGCAGCACAATACAGAGTTTTGCTCGCACAGTTAACTATACATACTGCTTTAATAAGAAGTAGAGCGACATATTAAACTATGAACGACGACCGCATCTACACTTGAAAGAAGAAATTAATGCTTGCGATGGAATTGTCTCTCGATGCTTGCATTTGTGCAGCACAAAGCAGAATTTCTGCTTGCACAGTTAACCAGATATACGACATTAATAAAAAGTAGAGGGGAAATATTAAAATTTCAGCGACGACCCCTTCTACACTATAAAGACAAAATTAATTTTTGCGATGGAATTGTCTCACGATGCTTGTATTTGTGCAGCACAAAGCAAATTTGTGCTCGCAAAGTTAAGCAGGTATGCGGCATTCATAAAAAGAAGAGCGACATATTAAACTATCAGGGACCACCGCTTCTTCACATGAAAGAAGAAATTAATGCTCGCGATGGAATTCTCTCTCGATGCTAGCATTAGTGCAGAACAAGGCAGAATTTGTGCTCGCATAGTTAACCAGAAATACGACATTAATAAAAACTAGATGGAGATAATAAAATTTCAGCGACAACCATTTCTGCACTTTAAAGATGAAGTTAATTCTTGCGATGCAATTCTCTGTCGTTGCTTGTGATTTTACAGCACAAAGCAGAGTTTGTGATCGCACAGTTAATCATATATACGGCGTTTATAAAAAGAAAAAAGAAATATAATTTTAGCGACCACATTTTCTACAATTGAAAGAAGAAATTAATGCTTCCGATAAAATTGTCTTTCGATGCTTGTATTTGTGCAGCACAAAGCAGATTTGTGCTCTCACAGTTAACCAGATAAGCGGCATTAATGAAAAATATAGGAAAATATTAAAATTTTTAGCGACTACCCTTTCTACAATTGAAAAAGAAAAATATTGCTGCGATACAATTGTCTGTCGATGCTTGTATTTGTGCAGAACACAGCAGAATTTTTGGACTCGCATAGTTATTCAGATATATGGTATTAACAAGAAGTAGCGGGAAATATTAAAATTTCAGCGACCACTATCTTTAGTCATGAAAGAAAAAATTAAAGCTTGCGGTGGAATTGTCTCTCGATGCTCGTATATGTGCAGCACAAAGCAGATATTGTACTTGCACACTTAACCAGATATATGGCATTAATAAAAAGTATAGAGAAATATTAAAATTTCAACGAACACTATTGGTACACTTGAATGGGAAATTTAATTTTTGCAATGTAACTGTCTCTCGATGCTTGTATTTGTGCAGCACAAAGAATTTGTGCTCTCACAGTTAACCAGATATACGGCATTAATGGAAAATAGAGGGAAATATCAAAATTTAAGCGGCAACCCTTTCTACACTTGAAAGAAAAATTAATGCTTGCAATGTAATTCTCTCTCCATGCTTCTAATTGTGCAGCACAAAGCGGAATTTGTGCTTGCACAGTTAACCAGGTAAGGGGCATTAATGAAAAATAGAGGGAAATATTAAAATTTCAGCGACTAACCTTTCTACAATTGAAAAAGAAAATTAATGCTGCGATACAATTGTCTCTTGATGCTTGCATTTGTGCAGCACAAAGCAGAATTTGGGCTCGCACAGTTATCCAGATATACGGCATTAAGAAGAAGTAGCGGGGAATATTAAAATCTCACCGACCACTTTCTCTACTCTTCAAAGGAAAAATTAAGGCTTGCGATGGAATTGTATCTCGATGCTTGTATTTGTGCAGCCCAAAGCACAATTTGTGCTCGCAAAGTGAACCAGATATACGGCATAAATAAAAAGTAGATTGAAATATAAAATTTCAAGGACGATCCCTTCTACACTTGAGAGTGAAAACTAATGCTTGCGATGAAATTGTTTCTCGATGTTTGTATTTGTGTAGAGCAAATCATAATATGTGCTCGCGCAGTTAACCAGATATACGGCATTAATAAAAAGTAGAGGGAAATATTAAAATTTCAGTGACCAACTTTTCTACACTTGAAAATGAATTTGAATTCTTGCGATGTAATTGTCTCTCGATATTTGAATTTGTGCAACTCAAAGCAAAATTTGTGCTCGCATAGTTAACGAGATATACGGCATTAATAAGAAGTAGAGGGAAATATTAAAATTTCAGCTACCACCTTTTCTACAGTCGAAATTAGAAATGAATATTTGCGATGGAATTGTCTCTCGATGCTTGTATTTGTTCAGCACAAACAAAATTTTTGGTCGCACAGTTAACCAGATATACGGCATTAACAAAAAGTAGCAGGACATATTAAAATTTCACGACCACACCTTCAATACTTGAAAGAGAAAATTAATGCATGCGATGGAATTGTCTCTCCATGCTTCTGTTTAAGCAGCGCAAGCAGAATATGTGCTCGCACAGTTAACCAGATATACGGCACTATAAAAAAGTAAAGGAAAATATTAATTTTTCACGACAGCCCTTTCTACAATTGGAAGAAGAAATTAGTGCTTGCCATGAAATTGTCTCTCAATGCTAGTATTTGTGCAGCACAAAGCAGAATTTGTGCTTGCACAGTTAACCAGATATACGGCAATAATAAAAAGTAGAGGAATATTAAAATTTCAGCGACAACACCTGCTGCACTTGAACGGGAAAATTAACTTTTGGGATGGAATTGTCACTCAATGCTTATATATGTGCAGCACAAAGCAGAATTTCTGCTCGCGCAGTTAACAAGGTATACGGCATTAATAAAAAGTACAGGGACATATTAACATTTCTGGGACCACCAGTTCTACACTTGAACAGAAAATTAATGCTTGCGATGGAATTGTCTCTCAATGCTTTGATATGTGCAGCGCAAAGCAGAATTTTTGCTTGAACAATTATCCAGATATATGGCATTAATAAAAAGTACAGGGAAATATTAAAATTTCAGGGACCACTATTGATACAATTGAAAGAGAAAATTAATTTTTGCGGTAGAATTGGCTCTCCATGCTTGTATTTGTGAAGCACAAAGCAGATTTGTGCTCTCGCAGTTAACCAGATATACGGCATTAATAGAAAAAAGAGGGCAATATCAAAATTTTAGCGGCAATCCTTTCTCACTTGAAAGAGAAAATTAATGCTTGCGATGTAATTATCTCTCGATTCTTCTAATTTTGCAGCACAAAGCTGTATTTGTGCTTGCACAGTTAACCAGATAAGCGGCATCAATGAAAAATACAGGGAAATATTAAAATTTCAGTGACTACCCTTTCTACAATTGAAAAAGAAATTTGATGCTTCGATACAACTGTCTGTCGATGCTTTCATTTGTGAAGCACAAAGCAGAATTTGGGCACACACAGTTATCCGGATATGCCGCATTATGAAGAAGTAGCGGGAAATATTAAAATTTCACCGACCACATTCTTTACTCTTGAAAAAAAAATGAAGGCATGTGATGGAATTGTATCTCGATGCTTGTATTTGTTAAGCACAAAGCAGAATTCGAGCTCGCAAAGGTAACCAGATATACTTTATAAATAAAAAGTAGATTGAAATATATAAATTCAAGGACAACCCCTTTCACACTTGAGAGTGAAAATTAATGCTTGCGTTGAAATTGTCTCTCGATGTTTGTATTCGTGTAGAACAAAGCAGAATATGTGCTCGCGCAGTTAACCAGATATACGGTATTAATAAAAAGTAGAGGGTAATATTAAAATTTCAGCGACCACACCGTTTCTACACTTGAAAAAGAAAATTAATTCTTGCGATGTAATTGCCTCTCGATACTTGTATTTGTGCAGCTCAAAGCAAAATTTGTGCTCGCATAGGTAACGGGATATACGGCATTAATAAAAAGTAGAGAGAAATATTAAAATTACAGCTACCACCTTTTCTACAGCTGAAATTAGAAATTAATACTTGCGATGGAACTGTCTCTCGATGCTTGAATTTTTGCAGCACAAACAAAGTTTGCGGTCGCACAGTTAACCAGATACACGACATTAACAAAAAGTAGCAGGACATATTAAAATTTCACGATCACTTCTTCTACACTTGAAAGAGAAAATTAATGCATGCGATGGAAATGTCTCTCGATGTTTGTGTTTAAGCAGCAGAAGGAGAATTTGTGGTCACACAGTTAACCAGATATACGGCATTAATAAAAAGTTGAGTGACATATTAAAATTTCAGCGACCACCCCTTTTACACTTGAAAGAGAAAATTAATGCCTGCGATGGAATTGTCTCTCAATGCTAGTATTTGTGCAGGACAAAGCAGAATTTGAGCTTGCAAAGTTAACCAGATATACGGCATTAATAAGAAGTAGAGGGGAATATTAAAATTTTAGCGACCACACGTGCTACACTTGAAAGGGAAAATTAATTTTTGGGATGGAATTGTCTCTCGATGCTTGTATATGCGCAGCACAAAGCAGAATTTGTGCTTGCACAGTCAACCAGATATACTGTATTAATAAAAATGTAAAGGGAAATATCAAAATTTTTTAGCGACCACTATTTGTACACTTAAAGATAAAATTATTTTTAGGATGCAATTGTCTCTCGATTGTTCTATTTGTGCAGCACAAAGCAGATTTGTGCTTGCAGAGTTAACCAGATATACTGCATTAATAAAAAAGTAGAGCGAAATGTTAAACTATCAGTGACGACCGCTTCTACAGTTGAAAGAAGAAAATAGTGCTTGCGATGGAATTGTCTCTCGATGCTTGTATTTGTGCAGCACAAAGCAGAATTTCTGCTCGCGCAGTTAACCAGATATACGGCATTAATAAAAAGTAGAGGGGAGATATTAAATTTTCGGCGACGACCCCTTCTACACTATAAAGAGAAAATTATGTTTTTGCGATGGAATGTCTTTCAATGCTTGTATTTGTGAGTCGAAAGCAGATTTGTGTTCGCACAGTTAACCAGATATACAGCATTTAAAAAACGTAGAGCGACATATCAAACTATCAGCGACCACTGCTTCTACATTTGAAAGAAGAAATCAATGCTTGCGATAAAATTGTCTCTCTATGCCTTTAATTCTGCATTAAGAGCAGATTTTGTGTTTGCACATTTAACCAGATATACGGCATTATTAAAAAATACAGGGACATATTAAAATTTCAGAGACTACCGTTTCAACACTTGAAAGAAAAAAATAATGGTTGTGATGTAATTGTCTCTCGATGGGTGTATTTGTGCAGCACAAAGCCGAATTTGTGGTCGTATAGTTAACCAGATATACGGTATTAATAAGTAGTGGGAAATATTAAAATCTCACCTTCCACCCCTTCTACACTTGAAAGAAGAAATTAATACTTGCGATGGAATTGTCTCTTGATGCCTGTATTTATGAAGGACAAAGCAGAATTTGTGCTCGTAAAGTTAACCAGACATACGGAATTATTAAAAAGTAAACGGAAATATTATACTTTCAGGAGCAACCCCTTCTACTTGACAGAGAAAATTAACAGCTGCGATTGTCTCTCTATGCTTCTATTTTCACAGCACAAGGGAGAATTTGTGCTCTCACATTTAACGAGATATACGGCACTAATAAAAAGTAAAGGGAAATATTAATTTTTCAGGACAACCCTTTATACAGTTGGAAGATGAAAATAGTGCTTGCAGTAAAATTGTCTTTTAATGCTAGTATTTGTGCAGCACAAAGCAGACTTTGTGCTTGCACAGTTAACGAGATATACGACGTTAATAAAAAGTAGGGCAAAATTAAAATTTCAGCGACCACCCCTGCTACACTTGAAAGGGAAAATAAATTTTTGGGATGGAATTGTCTCTCGATGCTTGTATATATACAGCAGAAAGCAGAATTTGTGCTTGCACAGTTAACCAGATATACGGCATTGAAAGAAAAAGTAGAGAGAAATATTGAAATTTCAGCGACCAGTATTGTTACACTTGAAAGAGAAAATTAATTTTTGGGATGGAATTGTCTCTCGATGCTTGTATTTGTGCAGCACAAAGCAGAGTTTTGCTCGCACAGCTAAAAATATATACTGCATTAATAAAAAGTAGAGCGACATAGTAAACTATGAACGACGACCGCATCTACATTTGAAAGAAGAAATTAATGATTGCGGTGGAATTGTCTGTCGATGCTTGTAATTGTGCAGAACAAAGCAAAATTTGTGATCGCGCAGTTAACCAGATATACGACGTTTATAAAAATAAAAACGAAATATTAAAATTTCAGCGACAACCCTTTCTAAACTTGAAACAAGAAATTAATGCTTGCGATAAAATTGTCTCTTGATGCATGTGTTTGTGCATTAAAAGCAGATTTTGTGTTCGCACATTTAACCACATATACGGTATTAATAAAAAGTAGAGGGACATATTAAAATTTCAGCCACCACTATTGGTTCACTTGAAAGGGAAAATTAATTTTTTGCGATGGAATCGTCTCTCGATGCTTGTATTTGTGCAGCACAAAGCAGGTTTGTGCTCTCACAGTTAACCAGATATAAGGCATTAATAGGAAATGGAGTGAAATATCAAACTTTAAGCGGCAACCCTTTCTATACTTGAAGGAGATAATTAATGCTTGTGATAAAATTGCCATTCAAAGCTTGTGTTTTTTGCAGCACAAAGCAGAATTTGTGCAAGCACAGTTAACCAGATATACGGCATTATTAAAAAATACAGGGACCTATTAAAATATCAAAAACTACAGTTTCAACACTTGAAAGAAGAAATGAATGCTTGCGATGGAATTGTCTCTCGATGCATGTATTTGTGCAACTAAAGCAGATTTTGTGTTCGCACATTTAACCAGATATACGGTAATGATAAAAAGTAGAGGGACGTATTAAAATTTCAGCGCTAATCCTTCTACAATTGAAAGAGAAAATTAATGCTTGCGTTGGAACTGCCACTCGAAAGTTGCGTTTGTGCAGCAGAAAGCAGAAGTTGTGCAAGCACAGTTAACCAGATATACGGCATTATTAAAAAATACAGGGACGTTTTAAAATTTCAGAGACTCCCGTTTCAACCTTTCAAAGAAGAAATTAATTCTTCTGATTGAAATGTCTCTCGATGCTTGTATTTGCGCAGCACAAAGCAGAAATTGTGCTCGCACAGTTAACTAGATATACGGCATTAATAAAAAGTAGAGCGACATATTAAACTATCAGCGACCACCTCTTCTACACTGGAAAGAGAAAATTAATGCTTGCGATGGAATGTTTTCTCGATGCATCTATTTGTGCAGCAGAATGAAGAATTTGTACTCGCACAGTTGACCAGATATACGGCATTAATAAAAAGTAAAGGGAAATATTAGACTTTCAGTGACAACCCCTTGTACACTTGAAAGAAGAAATTAATGCTTGCGATGGAATTGTCTCTCGATCCTGGTATTTGTGCAGCACAAAGCAGAATTTCTAGTACACTTGAAAGAAGAAATTAATACTTGCGATGGAATTGTCTCTCGATGCCTGTATTTTTGCAGCACAAAGCAGAATTTGTGCTCGCAAAGTTAACCCGATATACGGCATCATTAAAAAGTAAAAGGAAATAATAAACTTTCAGCGGCAGCCCCTTCTACTTGGAAGAGAAAATTAATGGTGGCGACGTAGTTGCCCTCGATGCTTCTATTTATGCAGCACAAGACAGAATTTGCGCTCGCACAGTTAACCAGATACACGGCACTAATAAAAAGCAAAGGGAAATATAATTTTTTCAGGATAACCCTTTCTACAATTGGAAGAGGAAATTAGTGCTTGCCATGAAATTGTCTGTCAATGCTAGTATTTGTGCCGCACAGTGCAGAATTTGTGCTTGCACATTTAACCAGATATACGGCAATAATAAAAAGTAGGGGAATATTAAAATTTCAGCGACAACACCTGCTACACTTGAAAGAGAAAATTAATTTTTGTGATGGAATTGTCTCTCGATGCTTCTATTTGTGCAGCACAAAGTACAGTTTGGTCGCACAGCTAACAATATATACTTCATTAATAAAAAGTAGAGTGACATATTAAACTATGAACGACGACCGCATCTACACTTGAAAGAAGAAAGTAATGATTGCGATGGAATTGTCTCTCGATGCTTGTATTTGTGCAGCACATAGCAGAATTTTTGCTCGCGCAGTTAACCTGATATACGGCATTAATAAAAAGTAGAAGGGAAATATAAAAATTTCAGCGACGACCCCTTCTACATTATAAAAAGAAAATGAAATTTTGCGATGGAATTGTCTCTCGATACATGGTTTGTGCAGCACAAAGCAGATTTCTGCTCGCACAGTTACCTAGATATGCGGTATTAATAAAAAGAAGAGCGACATATTAAACTATCAGCGACCACCGCTTCTACACTTGAAAGAAGAAATTAATGCTCGCGATGGAATTGCCTCTCTGTGATTGCATTTGTGCAGAACAAGGCAGAATTTGTGCTCGCATAGTTAACCAGATATACGACATTAATAGAAACTAGATGGGGATAATAAAATTTCAGTGACCACCATTTCTACACTTAAAAATGAAATTAATTCTTGCGATGGAATTGTCTGTCGATGCTTGGATTTGTGCAGTACAAAGCAGAAATTGTGTCGGCACATTTAACCAGGTATACGACATTAATAAAAAGTAGAGGAACATATTACAGTTTCAGCGCCATCCTTTCTACAGTAGAAAGAGAAAATTAATGCTTGCGATGGAATTGCCACTCGAAGCTCGTGTTTGTGCAGCACTGCATTAGTACTGCATTAATAAAAAGTAGAGCGACATATTAAAATATGAACGACGACCGCATGTACACTTGAAAGAGAAAATTAATGGTTGCGATGTAATTGTCTCTCGATGCTTCTATTTGCACTGCACAAGGCAGAATTTGGGCTCGCACAGTTAAGCAGAAATACGGCATTAATAAAAGGTAGAGGGACATATTACAATTTCAGCGACCACGCATTCTACAGTGAAAGAGAAAAAAATGAAATGAAATCTTTGAGTTTTACGTCCCAGGATTATGCCGGTTAGGCTAATGGAGACGGTGATAATGAGTGATTAATGAAATGATGGAATGAAGGAAGTGGGAGGAAACGGGAGAACCCCGAGAAAACCCACGCACACGGTGTTTGTCCACCACAAAGTTCACTTGGCTGCGGCTGGGATCGAACCCGGGACCCCAAGCACCAGAGGTGAACGCTCTACCACTGAGCCACCGCGGCCCCCTACACTGAAAGAGAAAATTAATGCTTGCGATGGAATTGTCTCTCGATGCTTGTATATGTGGAGCACAAAGCAGAATTGGGGATAATTTAGTTTCCGGGGGTGGGGTATAATCAGCAACGAAACATATACAATCTATATATTAATCGATTCAGCTTGACAAAACAAATCGATCGATACCAAATTTAACTACTTCCAGTTAACCACTTCCGGTTTACTGAGCCTAATTTAGTTCCCGAGGGTGGGGTATAATCAGCAACAAAACATATACAATCTATATATTAATCGATTCAGCTTGACCAAACAAATCGATCGATACCAAATTTAACTACTTCCGGTTAACCACTTCCGGTTTACTGTGCCTAATTTAGTTTCCGGTGGTGAGGTGTAATCAGCAACGAAACATATACAATCTATATATCAGTCGATTCAGCTTGACAAAGCAAATCGATCGATACCAAATTTAACTACTTCCGGTTAACCACTTCCGGTTTACTGAGCCTAATTTTAGTTTCCGGGGGTGGGATATAATCAGCAACGAAACATATACAATCTATATATTAATCGATTCAGCTTGACAAACCAAATCGATCGATACCAAATTTAACTACTTCCGGTTAACCACTTCCGGTTTACTGAGCCTATTATACTTTCCGGGGTCGGGTTATGGAAATGTCACAATTCAAAAAATTCTTTTAATAAAGTGGATACTTTCAAACATCTACCATAACAGCACAAGATGTGCTAGGCATGTGCCATTTAGGTGTCTCAGCTACTTTTTAGGTACGCGACAATTGGTAGATATGGTATTCATGTGTTAAGTATGTGCTTCAGCTAGCTTAAGTTTTAGGTGCTTGTTACTCCTAATTGATATTTGCGACTATGTACCGCAAATGTAGCATTTATATACCTGGCTCAGTTTAGCACTGTAATAATCATTTGTTTTTATATCGTCACTTGGGACATATATCCTTCATGTTCGAGGTACTTACATTAGGTGCATACTTTTTCAGATACTTAGGACATAATTGATATCTGCAGCGACACACGAATGACAGTCAGCTCTTTGCATTTGCTCATGCCCAGTAACATACAATGGTTTCTCGCGCTTTTTGCTCCACTTTCTGTCCTAGTACACAATCGCTTAGAAAAAAGTAGCAACAAATGCATGAAATTTGGGAGATAAATGTAGAAGAAAGAAGTGACATAACTGATGAATAAAAATTAAGATGAATCTTTCATACCTATGTGAACAGTTAATTATTTACGTAGTTAGGGATAAAGAATTGTATTTTTTAGATGCCAACTGTCGCCGATCATTTGAAAGTGAAAATGGAATCGATTTGTTTCGTCAAGCTGAATCGATTAATATATAGATTGTATATGTTTCGTTGCTGATTATATCCCACCCCCGGAAACTAAATTAGGCTCAGTAAGCCGGAAGTGGTTAACCGGAAGTAGTTAAATTTGGTATCGATCGATTTGGTTTGTCAAGCTGAATCGATTGATATATAGATTGTATATGATTTGTTGCTGATTATACCCCACCTCCGGAAACTAAATTAGGCTCAGTAAACAGGAAGTGGTTAACCGGAAGTAGTTAAATTTGGTATCGATCGATTTGTTTTGTCAAGGTGAATCGATTCATATATAGATTGTATATGTTTCATTGCTGATTATACCCTACCCCCGGAAACTAAATTAGGCTCAGTAAACCGGAAGTAGTTAAGTTTGATATCGATCGATTTGTTTCGTCAAGCTGAATCGATTAATATATAGATAGTATATGTTTCGTTGCTGATTATACCCCACCCCCGGAAACTAAATTAGGCTCAGTAAGCCTGAAGTGGTTAACCGGAAGTAGTTAAATTTGGTATCGATCGATTTGTTTTGTCAAGCTGAATCGATTGATATATAGATTGTATATGTTTCGTTGCTGATTATACCCCACCCCCGGAAACTAAATTAGGCTAAGTAAACCGGAAGTAGTTAAATTTGGTATTGATCGATTTGTTTTGTCAAGCTGAATCGATTGATATATAGATTGTATACGTTTGGTTGCTGATTATACCCCACCCCCGGAAACTAAATTATTCCCCGTCACTGCTCTTTCTATATACATAATAAGCAATAATAATTTACCTTCTTTCAATTCAGAATCTTTGGATGGTCTAATTGTTAACTGATCATACATATTAAAATGTAATAGAAAACTTTCAACTAGTGTCTCATTTAAAAATAGGTGTATAAGATATTTATTGAGACTTACTTCTATATGCATTAACCTACTTTCATAAAGAAATTTGTAAGCAGCAGCTAAATTATATACAAAAAAGACTGGTTTCCCAACTTCACCTTCTGCCAATCGACATCGTAATTCAACAACTTCTTTTCGCGTAAGTAAATTAAACTCTTCTTTCACTGATTCAAGCTGTTCTAATGTTACAACATCTTGTTTATCAATAGCATTAGATAAATTAACGAATCTTTTGTTCTTAAAATCAACCCAGGATGTGTAATTTGACGTAAAAACTTTATCTATTTTATATTCCTTAGGATCTTCTTTTCTATTTTTAACACTACCAAAAATATCCATATTTATTATATATTAAACGCCTTTACGAATCCTCTCTTTCTATGTACATTACAACAAACAATAATTATCCTTCCATAGCAGAATTTTTATTTGGTTTAATCGTAATTATATCACTCTTGTTAAAGCTAAAAGGTAAATTTTCAATAAGGTATCACCCAAATATTTCTCTAGAAAGTATTTATCTAAACTTAATTCCATATGCATTATTTTTCCACTATAGAGAAACCTATAACCATCAGAAAGATTGAATATTCTAAAGAATGGGTTTCTAACATTCTTAGTTCTCAATCGATATACTAGAGATATGGTTTCTTTCTGCATAATCAATTTAGTAGTAACCATCCTAATCTTTTGAAAATCTTCTTTCTTTATGTATGTCTTGTAACGTTTCTAACACATCTTCAAATCGTTTTCTATCGTTCTCTAATTGAGCTTCTATTGACCTAAGTTGACTTACGCTAACAACATCATTTAAATTCTCCAACAATTTTAATTTTTGTTCACTAATATTAACATCGCCTTTTCTATCTGCAACAATACCAAATATATCCATGCTCATTTTATTATAAAGAAAATGTCCATCCTAATTTTTCAAAACATTTCTTTAACATCTCTATTTGTTTAGGTGAATATTTAAAATCAATATCAACATGAACATCATGCTTTTTCAACAGATAGTACAATACACACTTTAAGTTAATAAACAATACTCTTTTCGCATACAGTTCTTTAAAGACCTCGTGTAAGTTTCCGTATTCGTTTATAACTGTTTCTTTCATATGTTGTAATTTTAATGGTTTTTGATCGGTAACGTGATAGTGTATTAAATAGACATAAGCATAATATTCTATGTATTTTTTTCTTTAGTACTTCTAGAACATCTTTTGTTGATATTAAATCTTTTGGTATATCTCTAAATTCATCACTTAACACCTTAAACACATCTTTCGAAATAATTCAATCCTGTAAAGCTTGTAAACGAGATAACTGTAACTTAAATCTTTTTGTAGTATCATACTATGGTTTTCTTCCACAACCAGCTTCCATTTCTTCATTAGTACTGTAAACCAAACCACTCTCTACAGAACAATCATTACAAATGTACTTATTCATACCTTTTGTTAATGACTTACTAACGCAATTACTGCATTCTAATGATCCAGAGCTATAATTTGACAACAACTCCTTTAAGGTAATTATTGGACGTAACTTTCTCAACTCTTCATCAGTGTACAAAAATTTAGGAATTAACGTTTTCCATAAATCAGTAACTTTATACTGTATGCGTTGTTTGTATCTTTTAAGTCTATCTTACTAACATTATGAAAAAACTCATAAAAATTATATCTATCTAGTGCATCTAGTTCATCCATATGTTTCTCAAAATAATCTAAAAATCTATTGTGTATAGCTTGCATATTTATCTTAAACAAAACTTTTATGGATACAAACCATAAAAGCACTTAAACTTAATAATATTTAATCATTTTTAATCATATACATAACGTCACTAAAAGAATACCCTTGATTTAGAAGATTTAAAACCTTAACACAAAGATGAGCACATATAACTGAATTAAACTCTTGTAATCGATCGTCATTGTAAAATAAGATTTCGGTACCAAGATATTGTGCTAGTTGTTTAGGAGGAACACCGGCATAAGAATCAAACACGTACTTTTCATTGTTATCTTTTCAATAGCATATCCAATGAGTACCAATGTTTTCTGATTTATCGAAGTTAACTACACCGTACTCATTTACATAGGGTTTTTGTAAAAGTTCGTCACTCATAAATACACCTCTAAATCGTTTTATCTTTAATTCTTTAACCAACCTCTCTATATCGAAGTTGGTGAATTGTTTTAGTTTTTTGACTTCTTTGCTTTACCTGCTCCTTGTTTTTCTTCTATAGCCATATTGTATCTTTTTTGTTCTTCAAGTTCTTGTTTATTTTTCTTAGCATCAAGTACAGTTTTAGTAATCGTTGCTGCACCACCTGCTAATGAACCAACTGCTCCTAAAGCTGCTAGAATGGCTGAAATTGTAAAGATAAAACCACCCATATGCTCTTTGTTAATCTTTTTCATTTGTACAGTAGTTAGAGTTAAATCCATTCCTTTACCTTCTTTAATTTTCTTGGATTTATCGCTAAGTTGTTTCTTTGTTAATACATGATCGATATTTAAATCCTTTCGTTCACTGTAAGGAACACTAAACATACAATCTTTAATAGAACACATCTTCCTATTTATTTAAGAGAAAATCTTGGTTTGTAAAAGTACAGTTGTTGTAGCTCCACCAAAATCAATTAAGGAATCATTCTAATCTGTTATCCTTATCTCAAAATTATCAACCTTGTCTTTAGATATAGGGAAAAATAATGGATAAGTAGGCTCGTAAATAATACTATGTTTAAACTCAGCATCTGTTTTAAATGATGCTATAATTTCTGTTTCTCTATGTGTGTACTCCGTATCTTTAACAAACATACCATCTGCTATCTTACAGTGAAAATTTATAGTATCAAATGAATGAAACTTTGGTGCCTTATCTCCAACATGTTCTATGTTACTAGCTACGAAAAACTATGAAGTTTTTCTCACTAAAACCTAATACGGTATTAATGGTATCTAAAATTATATCACAATGTCTGTTAAATATTTTAACTCCATTGTTCTTTCTGTCCTCAGTAAATTTAATATCTTCAAAAGGATCGGTGGAGTATGGAAGATTTGATTTAATGTATTCTTCTAATTCTTTTAAATTATATTGACCAGGTTGAACTATAAGTTGCTATGAAAGTATATTATCAACGCTACAAAATGTTAATTTATTATTTCTTTCTGTAATGTTTGGAGTTAGATATGTACTGTAAAACCCAACTAGTCCTATACTTAAATAGTTGTTACTGTTGTCTAATCCATAATGGAGTTTCTTCTTTAAAACAAAAGTATCACTCGTTAACTTAAATACCTTAGCCATTTGTTATATAATAAATGAACGAGTTTGATTTACCTAGAGATATTCCAAGAGAGAAAGTAATCAAGTTAATAGAAGATATCATTCAAAAGTTAGAATACAGCTTAAAGAAGAAAAAGGGAAAACTACGAATTGTTAGATATGCATACTACACTTTGATTACGTTATCGGTTATTCTTTCTGCAACAACTGGATTTAATAATATTTTTATACCCGTAACAATTTACTCAATATTAAAAACATCTCTTGCAACTGGAAGTGCTATTATAACAGGTTTGTCTTCTAAGTTAAACATAAGCAAAAGAAAAGATGAATATAAAACCATTGTCACTTGTATTAACTCATTTAAAGAACAGTTAGAGGTGATATTAACATTAAATGGCGAAATGGATGAAGAATATATAAAAAATACGTTGCATAAGATCAGAGAACAACTGAACAGATATAAAATCATAAAAGATGCTGGCATCCAGGGACCAGACGATTTATCGAATCTGAATCAAAGTTTTCTCTATAATAAATGAGTAAGAAAACTATTAATTGGGATGTAAAAGAGATGATAAAAGAAACAACAGCTAAGAAAAGAAATGGAGAACTTATACCTGATGATATTCGATGTCTTATTCTGGGTCCATCTGGTTGAGGTAGGACTTTTATGTTTTTTAACTTCTTATTACAGCCAGGTTGGGTAAACAATAATTACTTCTACATATATTCTAAAAGCATGAATCAGCCAAAGTATGAGCAATTAAAAGAACGATTTGAAAAAAACAGAACTAAAGTTCAAGAAGCAAATAGCAACGTTCTTAAGCAGTAATGATTGTATTGTACCTATTGATGAATGCGAAAAATACTCTGTCGTTGTGTTTGACGATTACATTTTGGAGAACCAAGGTACTGTTAGAAATTACTTTACGAGAGGTAGACATAGACATTTAGACTGTTTCTATCTTGCACAGATATATTCAAAAGTACCTAAACAGCTTATAAGAGATAACGTTAACTTCCTATGCGTATTTAGACAAGATGATACTAATCTTAAACATGTGTATAACGAGTTTGTTGGAGGAGATATGCCTTATGATAAATTTAAAGAGATATGTTCAAAATGTTGGCAAGAAGATTATGGTTTTATAGTAATTGATATGACAAGGAAGGTAAACGATGGTAAGAATAGGAACAATATAGAACACTTCTTATACGTTTGACGTTTTAACGGTTTACGTTTTTTCACGTTTTTTCACGTTTATTGACGTTTTTGACGTTTGTTCGTTTTCTATATAATAAATGGATGGGAAAGAAATTAATAAGAATATTAAGTTAAAGGAGTTCTTGATAAAGAGCTTCAAATCTTGGAAGAAAGAAAGAGCAGGTATATATGATAAATTTAAGACACAAGAACAACCTGTAATTGATACTATCCAAAATTTAGGAAGTGAGATCAAAGAAGTAGCAGAACAAAATAAAAATCTAATAACTGAACTTGTTCCAGCTGTACATAAGACGGCTTCAATAGATCCTAGTCTACTAGAAACACCTAAAAAGATAACTTATGATAGTCTTCCAAGTAGTAGTGATACACATATAACAGGAGAAATTAAACAAATTAGAAAAAATTAAAGACAAAGTCGAAGAAGTATAACCTTTAACAACAGCGCAATCATTTGGTAAAATTGCAACAAAATATTATAGTAGAAGAAATGATAGTGTATTTGGAATAAGAGCTGTTGAAGAAGATGGAAAATTAATACATAAGATAGGAAAATCTTAAGTTAAAGTGAGTGGTGATGATTTGATAATTAATGGTAAAACTTATAAAGGAACAGAAGGTCTATGGGAGTTGCTAACGATGAATACTAATAAAACCATTGAAGATTATGATGATGACGATTTTGAACAGTACAAGGAAATAATAATAGAATCAGATGCTGCCTTCCAAAAATATAATCGAGATAAAAAAGTAGCATCTAATACAGGTTCTAAGTACATTAATATTATCAGGCCTATTTGGGATGATTATATTAAGCCATATTTACCTCCAACACCAACAAGAAAGAAAACACCAAAGTCTGGGGAAGGAATAAAAATATACAACGAATTACCTAAAGAATATATATGGATGGACGATGTGAGAAAGTTAATTGATCGATTAATAGTTATAGATGGAGAAGAAAAGGCTAATAGTAATAACTTTTATAATGAGAAGGTAGGTATAGTGACTATGATTAATAATAAGCTTTCGCAATTTATTCCTAATGATCCGAAAGGTATAGGTTATTTGATTAAGATCTTAAATACATTACCACCACGATTCTGGAATGATGAGAAGCTTGGAACAGGATTAGTAAATGACTTAATTAATAAATTACCGTTTGAGCTACTTATTCTTGGATTTTCTTACTGTGGTCCGGGCACTAAGGTACAAGAAAAGTTAGAAAGAGGTGATAAAGGTAATAACCCATTAGATGAGGCTTGTAAAGAACACGATATATACTACAGAGACAAAAAGATACAGAGTCAAGTCATATTGTACATAAGGAACTAGAAACTAAAGCATGGAATAGAGCATTTAGTAGTGATGCATCAATTGGTGAACGATTAACTGCTTTTGGAGTTGGCATTGCACTGAATCCTAACGTTAAGTTAGGATGGGGATTATAAGTTTTTAAATGTTATCATGTATAATTCTTTTATGGGTACATTCCATAAAAGCGTTGTTTCAAGATTTTCTTTATAATAAATGGATAGTATTGAGAGTCACGAGTTACAGAGTTTTAAACGTAACACAAGAACATTTAATAATTTGGATGAAGCTAACAAAGATATTGAGTTTGATTTCGATGTGGGGGATGGGTTTATACATGCACACAAAGCAGATTGCCATATGACTTTTGAAGTTGTTGGTGCATCAGCTGGAGGAACATTTGGGACAAATGATACTATAAACTTGTAGATAACTTCTTACCATTCTTCTTTTCTCAAATTGAGGTTAGAAAGCATGGAGTTGTTATAGATAAGATTGAACTACCTGGAATAAACATCTACAGCTATTGGAACATTAAAGATTTCCAAACCAGAAGTTGAATATCTAAAACAAGCAGGATTTGAAACAGATGATAAACTTGGTCTACGAAAGGACTTTAACGTTTTGTAACCATTAAGATTGATTCCAGGCTTTTTAAGTGATTATAAAGAGGTTATGTGGAAAGGTGGATTGAGAATAACATTTACAAAAGCTAACAACAATAACGATGTCTTGTACAAATTAGGTGCAACAGGAGCAGGTGCAACAGCTCCTCATGATGGAAAAATAACAATAAAGAATATAGAAATAAGAATGCCTATTATTGAATACGAATCTAATTACGAGAACAAGTTAAAGTTGAATATTCTTAAAGAACCTAAAATCATCTTTTCATTCCGTGCTTATCAGTGTGTTCAGAAGACTGTAGTAAGTTCTTTCTTGGAGTTCGATGTTACTACTCAATTTAATTCTAGACAATTTGATATGGCTGATTTCGTAGTTGTAATGTTCCAAACTGATAGAAGTGGTAAACAAACACCAGATGCAAGTAAATTCGATCATTGTAGGGTAAAGAATATCTATCTTAAGAACTGAAGGAATGAGGTATTTCCAAAAGAATCAGGAAACTTAGATATTGCTAACAAGGATTATTTTAAGAGGTATGAAGATTGTACTGCATTCAAGAGAATAACATGTGGTAATACCGAAATGTACTATGATCCTAAAGAGTTTATAGAGAACAGACCAATGTATGTGATTAATTGTAGTAAGAAGAAAAATGTATCGGTAAATGATTGTAAACACAAAACATAAAGATTTTAGTAGACTTTGCAGAAGCTGTAGCTGATAATACTATATGCTATGGGAGTTTAGTTGGACAAAAGAGCTTTATATATGACCCTAAGAATGAGAAAGTAGTAGAAGAGTTTTAGATAGTTAAATGTATTTTTTAATGTTTATGGAGGTTTTCCATAAACGTTATTCTAAAATTAGCAAAAATTATTAAAAAGTTTTTTTTCTTAAAGAGTGATCATTGATTTTCTATATAATAAATACGATTTCCGAGTCATATTGAGCTTTTGAATAAACTCTGAAGTCTTGAGCAAAAAGAAGTTATTGGATTAAGAGAATTAGAATTAGATACATATAAGATTGTCAAAATGGAAAACATTATTTTAAGTTTGGAAAGAGCATTTTAGTTCAATGCGAAGAGTTTAAGGTTCCACTTAGATTTACAAAACACTTAACAGATAAAAAGATTGATGAGATCATTAAAGATGGAATACAAATCAAATACACTGGTCTAAAAGATAATTATCAAACTGTTAAATTCTGCAGGTAAATTTCAAATGGGAAGCGGTTTTATGAATTTTTCATAAAACAAACATTTTCATTATAACAAATAAGCTATGGCTAATTATTTGAATAACAAAAATTACGATAAAGCATTGAGATTCCTTCGCATAGATGAGTTAGAAAAAAGTAAATCGTACGAGATAACATTAAGGAAATTGATTCAAACACAACGTTATGGTCAAAGAGTTTTAGTACATTTAGATGAGAAATATAAGACGTTATTACCACAAAGATATAATGATGATACTGAGCAAGTGTTGAAAGACATGAAAAAATTTAAGCTGTTTGTTAAGTATGAAGATTTGAAAGATTTAAATAATGGTTATAAAATACATCAGTTTTACTGTAGAAATGAATCCAAAAAATAACAAAAATGTATATTTTTTTTCTAAATTAAAAAATGGAGTGGTTAGTATGGATCCCCAAACGAAGTTCATTCTTACTAATAATTTCAATGTAATTGTGAGAAAAGTACAAACCGATACGGAAGTAGCTTTTGATATTAACGGCTGTCTATTCAGCTTGAATTATGATCAGTGGACAGAGTTTAAGAAATCATTGTTTCCCATAGAGAACGAAGTTAGCAGAAGATTCGATTATCAGTATCCAAACTTGTAATTTTAAGTATGTTTTAAATTATAGTTAATTAATTTAAAGTTTTATGATACAAAGCCTTAAAACTGAGACCTTTAGACATACAAAACATAATACCATTTGAATTTTAAAAATCCATACATAAATAAGAGATTTATTTAAGTTTCTGTAATAATATTCTCAGAGTTATACTACTTACAATACATTCAAAAGATAGAGAAAATTTTTTTCTCTACCCAATGTCGTTTGAACTTTGAAAATGGTTTAATAAATAACGGAAATATAGCGGTTTCAAAATACTATCCTTAAAGGTAGGCAGCTACTTGGACACTCAAAAAATTTTAGATTTATTTCTCTACCGAATGTTGTTTAAATTTTGAGAATCGGTTAATAAACAACGGAGATATAACGATTTTGAAAATAAGTATCCTCCAATACGCCACTGATGACAGAGTTGGTTATCGTGTTCAAAACATTTTCATGTTTACCATATTTGGTAGTAATTCATTTGTAATAGTTTCAAAGTTTAATTCGTAATTTTATCAATTCTGGAAAAACATTTAAAAATAATTAGTTTCCAACCCTGTTTCTCCTTAAGATATAAGATGATTGACTTTAGCTGACATCTGGTGGGGGTTTCTATAATCAGCTTCTCTTTCGTGCAGCTAAACTTAGCATTCGCAGTCAAAGCTGTCCCCTCAAAAATTTTCTGCGCTGAAGGTCATGATTCTATTTTAAGCAGATAGATGCTCCGCCAGAGAAAAGCGGAGGAGGTAAGTTTTCTTAAAACTGACCAGAAAGAAAAACGTGAGATACATTTGGCAGGAGTCCAAAAGCTGCTAAAAAAGAAGGAGAAACATATTGCAACTGCTGTAAGACTCTAGGCATGAGTATGTAAGTCATGCATATAGAAGAAACATTGATATATCTATATATGTAGCGAATGAATGTACAACTTTTTTGTTCGTTGTTTTTGCTTTAAGTTGCATACATATATAAGAGCAACTATGAAACTAGGTCTTTAAATGAACACAGCTATATTGAAAAAGAGGCTAATATATATATATGTATGTTGGTGTGAGGAGAAGGAAAAAGAAGCTGGATTGTTAATCACGATTCAAAAAAGAAAGAAAGAGAAAGATTATAAATCTCATGTACATGTATGTTATTGCTTCTCTCAACTGAATGCATGGGTGTGCGTGTGTGCAATGAGAGCTAGAGTGTATATACATATATACCTGTAAGAAGCTGTATGCAATATACTAAACTTTAAGCTTTTATAATTCAGGTATTTCTAAAGCGATTTGCATCAAACAAGAACTATTTTTTTTAATCAAAGACTGCACTATAAGTGGTAAGTTATAGATATAGGCGTTTTATGAGTAATTTCATAACACAGTAGTTTATTTATCTTTACTCCCAATGTGAATAAGGCATCATCCTTACCCTCCATTTCAAAAATGCGTTTATATAATCATTCCACTTGTTATTATTAATATGATTGATAAAGATATGATGTTTCTTAAAACTCAAATAGTAGTCTAAATTCTTGTAGGGCAAAGCATTATTCCACAGCTCGTATATTTTATGAAGATGATATTTTGCTCTTTCATCAAGTTGAACTTTTCCATTCTTATAGTCGATGTAAAATTCTAAGAGCATTACTTTGGTATAATTCAGTTCGTTTTGTAAGTCTGTAAATTCTTCTTCAGATAATTTTCAGTATTTACAGCATTATAAGCAAACGCGTCCATTTTTCTATTTCATCATTTTGTTTGTTCATTTTATTCCGGCATGCTTTACACTCATCTCGTTTTGTATTTCCATTTCGAGCAAATTCTTGGTATTGTTTTAATTGTCCACAAATTACACTTTTTCATGATTTATTAAATATAAAATATCCAAAATAGTTATTTCATTTTTGTTTGATTTTAAATACTATAAAAACCTATACACCTATTCAATCTCACTTTAACATTGTTGTTATCTAAATACTTTGCGCTATGAATTGTTAGTTGGACCCGTTATGTAAAATGCTTTGTGCTTTCCTGTGTGCTGGTCAAAAATATTGGGAGGGGAAAAGTTGTCTGCAGAACATACGTATGTACACTACTATCATATTTATTGTATATGTATATTTTGTATAGACTTTGACTTCAATGAGATTAGAAGAAAAAGATATTTATAAATAATAATACTACATAATTTGTATGCTACGACAGATCGTATTTTATTTACATTATAGACTGTTTTTAGTAGTGTTTAAAATTCTACCTCTCACTACGAACATACATTTTACTTCCAATGCATCGTCTGGACTTATTTTGCTTTTGCTGATATGGACTGCAATTGGGAAATCTACGCCTCAGCTTTGCTACTGGACATGGAAGTTTCTTGCCTAGTGGATCTGACTTATTGTGATCTTCGATCCTGCCGACCGGTTATCGTCACGTCGCCCTGAGCAGTGGCTTCACCTTGGATATTTTACCTGGACATCTTCACTTTTAGGCCGCGTGAGGTTAGTAGTAGTTTGGTGGTGGTCTGTCGTGTCCTATTTATCTTGTCAGCAAGTGCGAATATGGACCGCGATAAGTCCATTTTTACGGACACCGTGAAGATTAAATCCTTGATGTTTCAATTTTCTAAAGATTAATAGGACCACTCTTTGCCCCCCGGTTTTGTTCCGCCAAAATTCTGTGCTATTCTATGGGTAGTAACCAAGTAATGCGTAATTTATTAAGCTTTGTCTTCCATTAGAGTGAGATCTACATTAGAGACTTTACATTGTGGATTACTTATTTCATTCAATATTCATGCAAAAAAAACTTTAGTGCAAGGCTGATTGGATTTCAATTAATCTGATTTCTTTTTGTCTTTTTGTCTGCCCTTCGTTTGCTGTATACTACTTATTAACTTTTTTTAAGTAAGGAAGGTCAAACATAAGAGAAATATTATCATTATTATTTTTAAGTTTGCTTGGGCTTTACACATTTTAATACTGGGTTTGATTCTGTTTATTTGGCTTAGTTATTCTTCCATCCATATCAGTTTCTTTTTTCCCTACTTCAAGACCATACATATATTCATATTGTAATATTGTTTTTTGTTGTATATTTGTAGGACTTACCTTTAAATTATCTTTATTCTGACATTTCCTAATCATTTTTTAAACTTTCATTTTTTTGTTTTTGGTACTGGATGAATGATGTCGCCACTTTTGCTTATCTGAGAACTTGTCGTCTGCCTGGATGCATGGATTCGTCGTCCGATAGCGCCTATGCCATCTAGCCTTTCTTAACTTCGAGGTCCTAAATATGATTTTATGTTTGTATTTTTTATTGTTAATTTTGATTATTGAAAAAATATGAATGTAAATTTACATGTATTTTTAAGTTTCTTTTAGATGCCGATGATTGTTCTAGATCTGCCATGTATTCAGTTCTTAGACACAACCATCTTGTTTGCGGGGAGAGCATGTTACGATACTCTACGTCGGAGGTACCTGGTTCGATTCCATCGACGGACTTTTGGATTTACATCTACTTCGCTGGATTATTTTATTTCTTTTCTTCCCTCGGAAAGTTCAATTATGTAGTCTCAAGCTTCCTAGAAGCATTTTTGTATACCTTTCTGTTTTATTAAAAAGTGCAATAGCAGATTCTTTTAACCTTGAAGTAGGGAGGCATATAAAGTCAATACCCTTGTTAGTTTTCTTACCTTTGTGCAATTTATCAAATTTCTACTTCTGTCTGGCTCCGTTTGCATTTCTTGGCAGTGTCACTAGTCTGCGTTTGAGGACATTGCTCACATTCAACTTATTTGTAAATATTTCGAGCGCCCGGTTAGATCTTCTCTAGCTGACTCAATGGATTGCCTCAACTAAAAGTTATTGTCTGGTAACTACGTCGACGATTATTGTTAAGTGTGTATTTTGTGTTTTTTCTTTTCGCTGACGTTTAGCTTCGCACTTGGAATTCCTCAGAAAGTACAACTCAGGATTTGGAGGTGAATTCCCCAGCGTGTGAGGTCTTCGACTCTCAAACGTTTCGACTCATGTGACATCACGAACACGGTTTTAGGAGGAGGTGAGTTATGAAGTGACTATATTTGGTATTGAGGAAATCAGGAGGTGTGATTTGAGGCCTCAGTTCGGGAAAAAAAACTGGATGGCGAGTGTTTCTCTGGGTACTTCGTTTGGAGTTGTAAGAACAGCAACCAGCGAGAAAGAGAGGCGAGAATGGAGTTTCAACCATTGATGAAGGCACAGTAAATACATCGAAACATCAAGTGACTACGCCACTTATCGCTAATATTCTAATTTTACCTTTCCTTATCTGCTGCACTTTTAAAAAAGCCAATTTGTGTATGAGTTATGATTTCTAAATACCTATGAGCTACATCTCCCACATGGTTTAGTTGTAGAGTAATCTTTCAGATGTAATTTACTTTCATATTCCAACTTAAATTGCTGGTGGTGGAGAAGGTACCCCAAAATCTAGTCATCTTTCGGTCTCATAATGACCAAAGGGATAGATTAAATCAAGCTAAACATAACTGCTATTTAGGCATGTTTCACATAGAACGATTACTGCAATCTTAACGTAAAAATCTCCGTCAGGCTCCATTGTACTTCTGTATCTTCTTTACGGATGATACAGATGTCCAGGAATCGAAAGAAGGATATCCTTTTCAATGAACAAGATATTCTTTTCTGCTACCTTGTCGTCTTGTACATATAATTTTATCTATGTAAAACGTCTTTGCTAATGTCACAGGTTGTAATTCCTCTTTATAAAATAATCCATCCAGCCGTTCATTGTTTAAATCTTCAAATTCATAAAAAGGTGGATCTCTTGGTATTATCTTCTTCACATTAAATTTTTGCCCAGTCCAGTTTTGCATGTATCCTTTATCAAATGTACACCTTGTCTCAAAAAGGTTGAGCGCATTCCTTATTGGTGTTTTGAGGCAAAAATTTTCTAAGTCCAGCTTCGGGTATCTTCGGGAAAAAGTAAGCCAGGTTCGAACCTCCAAGCCAGCCTTTGCAATTTGGAAAAAGTTTGCAGATGTGTTTTTCTTCTTTTAAATATAATAAGACTTGTTACCAAGTGTTTAAAAAAGCAACATTGATTGAAATACTTAATGATACAATATTTCGAAACCTTTTTTTTTTTTTTTTTTAATGTTAGCACATGCTTGTTTATCATTTAGCTCTCCATACGTAATGGAACATTTAAATACGTTAAGGAATCTTTCCATATGTAAAAGAATGCTCAAAGTTAAGAAATAGAACATAATTATCGCCTGAGTACTAAAATAAAAGTCAAAGTAGAACAGAAACGGCGTTTGTAATGGATATGAATGTCATAATTATCTTGAGATCCGTTATACATCGCTAGAAGGTTGTGTTAGCTCATTGGTAAGCTGTCGGATTTCAAATCATAAGGTTGAGGGTTCAAATCCCGTCTACGCTAATCCTTTTTTTTAAATTATATTTTCCGCAATGAATGAAAAATTATATAAAATAATTACATTAGAATACATAAGTTGTGTATATATAACATAATCATTGCAGAACATAGTAATTATTATGTTTAAAATATAACATCTGAGATAATTTTCACAGTAGGTCGGTATTATATATGAGGATGTAAATACAAGTTAGGAAAATCATTTAATAGCAATAAATAAGTTATGTAGTGTATTTATTTGCATCTATTTGTCATACAGATGTAACTTCTCAATATTCTCATTACAGCATGTCATTTACATTCGTGAAATACAATATATTCCTACGGATATAGAAAGTGTATAAACAGAGTATCCAAAGTCGTATCCTGCTTCAAGACACATAACTTTTCCCGATCCCCTTAACGTCACGGGAAGAAACACAAATTCTCTTTAGAACGGAATGTCGTTACTTAGAGTCTCATTCGAATACGTTGAATATGCTTTTGTATATTCATCTCTCTCTCTCTCTCTCTCTCTCTCTTTCGCTTTGTTTATGTGTGTGTGTGTGTGTGTGTTGCGGAATATCCCAAGTTGAATACAACATTTGCCAAGTATATGAGCATCATTGTCATCGAATACCAGAAATTGAAAATCGTGTTTCTTCAGACTGGGTTTGCGTGTTCATGTTAGCTCACTGGTAGAGTACGGACTTGCCAATAAAGAGGTCTTGAGTTCAAAGCCTACAGCTAATTATCATTCTTTTGTTGGTAGGATTGCACAGAAATCGGATACAAGGAGTGGTTTACTTCTAGAAATATTTTCAGAAGCGTTTAGGTAGCCCTGAAAAGGGCTGTTTTCGGGAGTTAAGGCGGGGACATTAATATTGTGTCCAAGACCCTTCTGAATTTATTACACGCTCCATTCTTCTGGGCATGGAATCTATTACATGGGTGACAAATCTATCTCCTTCCCCTACCTCCAGCCATGCTTCGGAAACAAGATGCCACAGGTCATCCTGAGTTCTTGGTGGATCTGCCTCAGGCCAACTTTCCCTTAGAGTACGCTTCACTTCTGCCCACATATTTTCCATGAGATTGAGGTCTGCTCCACGAGCGGCCAGTCGATTAAATCAATCTCAGGGTGCCCTGCGAACCATTCCTGAATCACACGGGAAGTATGTATTGGCGACTGGTATTGCTGGAACTGAATTACACCATCAGGCTGAAATACTCGTACAGATAGCACCATGATATTACTGATAATGTCCAAGTACTGAGCATTGTCCAGATGTCCTTCAATTCTATGAAGCTGTCCTGCTCCGCGACTGGAAATCCAACCCCAACATAAAATAGATACATGGCCATTGCGATTGCAAGCAGCCACATATCCATGGTCATATCGGGTGCCTCTCGGACGATACACAAAACGGCGTGCCTCCTTTGATGTTGTGAATATGGATTCATCTGAGAAAACTACGTTTTCCCAATTGAGACCCACATTCGCCTGTGCAAACGCGAGACGGTAAATTTTGTGGTCGCCTGAGAGTTTTTCCTTCACGGCAGCAACACGGCCACGTAACCCAGCATGACGAAGCCTTCGCAGAGCTGTATGCTTACTACCAGAAAAGAGAGAAACTTCCCTTAGCTGTCTAGACGTCCTTAGTGGGTCTAACCGGGCTTCGTTTACTAATCTCGCATCTTGGGCTTCGGTTGACACATGCGGACGACCAGGAGATCGTAAATTATCAGTCTGACCTGCAGCACCATATTTCCGAATCCATCGCCTTCCTGTAGAGGCCGGGACACCTACTCGCCTGCTAGCTGCAGTTGCAGAATAACCTTCCAACTCCCATAAAGTAATTACTGCTGTACGTCTATCCATAGTTACCAATGTTCTGAGCTGTGAGAAGGAAGCAATAGGTAAAAGCTAGTACCTGACGTGTGATTAGTTACTTGCACGACACGCCTATTGTGGGGAACAGCGTTGCCAGATCTAGCATAATGATGCTAGACTAGCATAATTTGCATGTCTCTAGCATCTAGCATCTTGCTTTTAGCATCCTGCCCAAATCTAGCACAATTTCAGCAAGTTTATCAAAAAGCCGTAAAACCTGGAGATGAGAAAGAAGTTGGTCGTGGGAAGAAAAAGAACGGCAGAAATGTATCCTCTTCCATTGATTCATACAGTCGGTAAACCATACAGGCAGTCTTATTTTTCGAAGTAAGTTCGAAACGTCTTTGGGCTTTTTTGTGGCTCCACCCAGGGTTTTCTAATCCTTTAACTCCGACGCATGGGCGGAGCTATGGGGGCCATTCTCCCCCCAACTTTTTGACAACTTCACCATCTTTATTTCTGACTTCATGATCATATTTATTCCTGAAATGACAGCTCCGAGACCGACCAAAAATCTGCCCCCCCCCCCAGCAGACGATTCCCAACTCCGCTTATGCTGCGAAGTAATTTTCTTTCAAAATATGTAAACAAAAACTTTGCATTCATTTATACGACATATACGCCATTGAATCTGGCAACGACTGCATTAATTTAGTTGAGTTAAAATTTTGGTGCGTGAAGTATTGAGTTCTATCCATGCATTCTTGCTCTCTGTGTATTTTAAGTTACGTTATCGTATCTCAACTTCGTTTTTTTAAACTCCTGAATTAGTAATTATGAGGATCTAGCATAATTTGACCGAATCTAGCATAAGTTCGATCAGGTTTTGGAATAATTCCGAGCTGTGAGTCTGGCAACGCTGGTGGGGAACGACTTGGTCAACGACTCGCGAAAGAAATCTGAAAATGGTGCGCCGTAATAATAATATTAAAAATAGTTTTTATAAAGGAATATTAATACATACGAAAAGCTGTTTAAAGAATGAATTGTTATACTGACTTTACACGTATAAAAACATATACCATATACCAAACAGATTGAGCGATATGATGATAGCTGTTTTGAGACAAATACTTTCGAAGTCCAACTTCGGGAATCTTCGGAAAACAGTAAACTAAAGCTGCTGGTTCGAACCTCCAAAGCCAACCTTAGTAATCAGGAAACGATGTACAGATATGCTTTTCCTTCTGTTAAATATAATAAGGCATGTTGAAATGGTATTAAGTGTAGAAAAAAGTAACATTGAAATACTTAATGATACAATATTTCGAGACTATGTATTCACACTCTCGTTTCGTCATTGTGATTTCCATACGGAAAAGAGCATTTACGTATGAGCTCAGTTATATTTCAGAAGCAGCTTCCGAAAAGCGGTCATATTAGCTCAGTGGTACACCACCGAGCGCTTAAATCGTAAGTTCGATACCCGTTCAGGTGAAATTCTTTTATGATATTCTACTTTCCTCAATGCATGAAAATTATGTAAAATAGTTACATTACAATTCAACAGTTGTATATATCAGTTGAATATATATATTCATATCATCAGTTGTATATATGAGTTGAATATATATATTCATATCATTTCACGACATAAGTAATTCTTATCTTTAAAATATAACATCTGAGGTATTGACAGAACGTCGGTGTGTTATGTGTGAATATTGAATACAAATTTAAAAAATCGTGTAATAGCAATAAATAAGTTATGTAATGTATTTATTTGCAGCTACTTTCATCGCAGATAACTTCTCAATATTCGCATTACAGCATTTAGGTAGAGCATATCGAAAATCGGATCGTGGTCCAAGACAAAAAACTAGCTAGCCCCAAACTGTCACGTAAGAAATTCGCGAATCGCAAAAGTAAAGTGAAGAGATTGAGAGCGGCAATTCCTTAATCGCTCTCTCTCAACTCTCTCTTATCTGCATTTATACACATAAAAGTGTATGTATGTATGTTCCAACATAACTCATGTATGCCTAGAGCAGGGTTTCTCAACCTGGGAGTCGCGGCCCCTAGGGGATCGCGAAGATAGGCGGAAGAGATAAATATAGTTAGAATCTAATACCAGAAATTATTTTTAAATATTATTTTTGCATACTTTTATTTTTTATACACACTGTAAAGAACAATAAAAAATAAGTCTACTGAACATTTTCAAAGGGTGTAGAATTCGTGTTACTATTCGGTTCAAAGTCTCTTGTCGTCGCGAATTCTGTCGAGAAATTTGAAGCTTAAAATATACAAAACGATAATCATGCCTGTTGTTCTGTATGGTTGCGAAACATGGTCGCTTACTCTGAGGGAAGAACATAGACTAAAAGTATTTGAGAACAAGATCCTTAGACGAATATTCGGACCCAAGAGGAACGGGAATGGGGAATGGCGGAAACTTCATAACGAGGAACTACATAATTTATACGGTTTACCCAACATTGTTAGGGTCGTCAAGTCTAGAAGGCTTAGGTGGGCAGGTCATGTAGCTAGAATGGAAGAAAGTAGAAACGCTTTCAAAGTCTTGACTGGTAGACCCGTAGGAAAACGACCATTAGGAAGACCTAGGCGCAGATGGGAGGACAATATTAAGATGGATCTCGCTGAGATAAGAATACAAAGTAGAAACTGGATCCAATTGGCTAAGGATAGAAGTCAGTGTAGAGCTTTTGTGAACGCGGCATTGAACCTCCGGGTTCCATAGGCCATAGAGTTAGTTAGTTAGTAGAGTTGTTTAAAAATTAATTTAAATCAAAGAGGTATGATATAAAACTAATGAGAACTGTATATAGAAATACTAGAAAAATACACATGCAACAAAACCTGCACATTGAAATACAATTAAAATTAAAACCTAATGAGATACCTAAGCATGGTGTAATTTCACTAGTGCAGCAATGTCCGGTTCAATCTTCATGACGAACATTATCAAACCATTTTCAACTGATAAGCGATTTCTTATCTTTGTTTTAATGTTTACCATAAAAAAAAAAAAAACACACTTTCGCACAAGTACGATATAGCAAATGGAATTATTACTTTTAAAGCAGCAATCCCCAGACCAGGATATTCTTCTCTCCTCATCAGGCAGAACTTGTCCAAGTATTCGTTACAAAAAACCAGTTGCAAAGACTTGTCGCATGATCATTCTATTATTTGGTCAAGAAGTTGTGGGCTTAGATCGGATACGTTAATGGCCTCTTCAATGAAGGAGTTTAACATCCATCTTGAACCAGCACCTTCGTCGTTGGGAATATAGATATTACAGTTACTGTATCCACTGTCAGTGCCGGGCGCCGAAAAAAGGTGCCACACATTTCGGAGGAAGTGTGTTACTCATGTTAGGAAAGTACATGTGCACATGTGTAAAATAGAAGGAAAAACGTAATAAAATGTGCTCAAAATTAAGGAAAGGTAGGGTTTATTTTGAAAATGTTATTGAGCTTCGTGCCAACCATGGTGGCGCTTCGTAGCTAGTCTGTCGACGTCACTCATATACGGTGACATCGTACTATACTCTCGCCCCGGGCACTGATTTTCCATGGCACTGTTCACTATAAACAAAAAAAAATGGATTCTACTATTATAGAAATAGGTATGTTAAAAATCTCACACAAGCTTATTATAAAACAAATTATAAAAGGGTCGCTGGCAAGAGCGTGTGATAAAAGGGGATCGTGATAGGAATTAGATTGAGAACCACTGGTCTAGAGTAATTTTAACCACATTTCTTATAGTTTCAAAAAGATTGCTGTCGGGTTACCTATGGTGAATGGGAGGGGGATACATATAAAAGATTGCTAGAAAATGATCGATATTAGATTCATAGTTTTCGCGGTCGCTTAGATAAATAGTGAGACTTTCAATTTCGCTTAACTCCGATTAAGCTTTCATTAGTAGGGATGGGCACGAACGACTTTTCTTTGAAACTCGACTCGACTCGAAACAGACATCTTTGAGGTCTACTCTTGGACTCGGCGCGAAAAATATCTTCCAACTCGACTCGGATTAGAGTCAAGTCGAACCAAAACGAGCCAAATCCTGTGTGTAGTCCTACCTAGACAATACATAGACAATAATTATTCTATCATCAATTATACTACTATTACTACAAATAATAATAATAATAATAATAATAATAATAATAATAATAATAATTATTATTATTATTATTATTATTATTATTATTATTATTATTATTATGATTATTATTATTATGACAACACCGTGTACAAACATGAACAATAGATGGTTAGTAAAGAAATACTAAAAGCTAGTTGACTGCCGACGTCGGTAGTCATGAACTCTACAAGGCAAAGACATCGTTCATTACTCTAAGCTGTAAGCGTCGGTGGACTACAGATGGTCAACTATTGACCTCTCGCCAGAAATTGGTGGCCCCGCAGCAACGATCCGTGGTGGCCCAAGTTCCATTTTGAAAACTTTACCACCAGCAGCAGAGACGCGATGAAACGCCAACGAACCACAAAATTACTCTCCCAAAATATGTGAAAATGCCTATATGTGTGATTTGTTTATATTTAGGTGAATCAAAAAAACACAAAACAAATACCCGGGGTGGACGCAAACTATCAATATTACGATTACTAGGCACGTGTTCTCCTGACTTCCCCACGGAAACGATCATAAAAAGCTTGGTTGTTGAAGGATAAATCATTGACGTCTTAATTTAGCCAATCAGACAAACCCCTACATCTCGAGTTCTAGAAGGTGATACCGTGAACCGTTTCAGATTTATTGCTTCCTGGTGGAGTACTATCCATGAGCAAAATTTGAGCATAATAGCCGACATGCATCTTCGGTGCCTCTTATCTTTAGTACAATTTTAACCAGAGATGGTGTGGGTCAATGAAAATTTGATCCACGACTCACCATGACCCACTATCACCCACCACCCAAATGCCCCATTGGCCCACTCTGACCCATCAACCATCGTGATCCACTCTGACCCACCACCAACTATGAACCACTCTGAACCATTGCGACCAACTCCGACCCACCAAAACCCATCGACATCAACTCTGACCGATGGCCCACGTCCTCCTCTCCATTGACTAAAGAGGTTACACTTGTAATAAAACAAGACTGTGAAATTATCACTTATCGGAGTTTGAATTTCTACCGTCAATGGCTCAAGCACCTCTCTGTTACAATACTGGTGGGTCAGACCTTTACGATATATAATGGCAAAATGTTTCTCATCTTCCAAATTAAAATGAATTTAAATTTATCATATATAATTATTTCTTTGTTGCCTTACAGACACATTTCAGTAGAAAATAGGGTGAAATTTGAAAGTTTCAAATCAAGGAAAAGTAGACCAACGTAAAAAAAAAAAAAAAAAAAAAAAAAAAAAAGAGAGAGAGAGAGAGAGAAACTAATTTTCTATATAATTAAGCATGCCGTACTAATTGAAAATGCCCATGTAATTAAGTTTAGAATACAAATTTTATGGCCATTTTTCTCTAACTTTATGGCTTGATTGCCTTATGCTCGGAACGCTCCATACATTAAACACCAGCTTCAGCAATTATAAATAGAAAGCAGTGGGTATAAAATTCAAAAAGAACTTTAGTTTGCATTACTCAATTTTGTTTCTCAACTAATATCAATCGTTTTCGATTATTTTTACAAATCAACCCACTACCAATTTTCAATATATAGAAAATGCACCCCCGTCCCCCCGCTCATAAAAGATAATTTTAAAAAATGCCAGGACATATTTTCTTTATTTTTAATAAAGAGTTATATGTTGAATTTCAGCTCTCAGTTGAACGGCTTGTAAGATACTAAATTTTTCGCAAAAATTCGGATTTCTACTCCCCCTAAGGATATGTATTATAATGAAAGTGACACGCGTATGGTAACTTCCCAGTTGGGAATGGAGCCTGATTATATACCAAACGTCAATTCATTTGACTTTGCAATTTGACCGTGATGATTACGCAGACATAGTTACTTTCAATTTTTATGATACATATCCTTATTTCATATGTTACAGATGATTCAAAAATATTTTTTCAAGCAGTTAGCTCCTCTAGAATCTCACAGGCTGCATCCCAAAATCCAACTCCTACTATCCTATGACAATCCAAAAGTGACTGAACTTTTTTTTATTAGGAACAAATGACAAAAGAAAAATGGAGATCTTGAAAGTAAAATGTAGAAAAGCTCGGTGCCCCCAATAACTACATATTTCTCCACCCCTTCATCCCGAACTTAAAAATAAAACTTAATTCGAATATGGTTAATTAGTGAATTTATTACAGTTAAATTCCACTCACTACATGCTACAGCTACAACTATGTAACAAAAAATAACAACTGTGAAACATGTTCTGAATTACTATTAGATTTCTTACGCTATTATTAAACATATTAGAATAGTAAAAGAGGATTGTTCGTGAAATAGTATATTTGCTCTTGATTTATAACTTTTTCATACGGAAAAAATTAAAATATTATTCAAGTTTTAAACTTTGCACTCTGCAAATATGTTGCCCTCTAGGCAATGGGACTAATGTGAAATGTGGACTAATGTGGACTAATGGGAAATGCTGCACTGTTAGCGGCGCTGAAAACTTACGATTCGATTCTAATATCGAATGATTTTGATATCTTTATGTCGCTACGTAACCACCCTGGGTGCTAATGGAAGCTTAATTGGACTTGAATTGAAAGTAGAACTATTCACCTAAGCGACCACGAAACTATAGATTCGATACTAATATCGACCCGTTTCTAGTATTTTTTATATGTATCCCGACAGTACTCTTTTTCCAGACTGTAAGAAATATAGTTAAAATTGCTCTAGATATATCAGAATTATGTTGAAATACACACATAAATCCACTTTTATATTCTGTATAAATAGAGAGTGAGCGAGCGAGCGAGCGAGCGAGAGAGGGCGACTCAAGGCATCACCACCTCCACATTGAAAAAGCATATATCAGGAATTGAATTGAAAATCTATGTAAAGACTTTCTGCTGTGGCATGCTTCATAAGGACAATTCCAGTCTGCTCACGTGACCTTTGGGGTTCATGAATTTTTTTTGCGAGCGTTCCGACTTTGGATTCTCTGTTTATACCTTCTGTTTATGCATCGAATAACTTTTCAAGAACATAAATGACATTCTGTATTATGAATGTTGAGAATTACCCTCTATATGACAAATAGCTGCAAATAAATACACTACATGATTTATTTATTGCTATTGAACGAATTTCTTAACTTGTATTTACATCCTCATATATAATACCGACCTACTGTGAAAATTATCTCAGATGTTATATTTTAAACATAATAATTACTATGTTCTGCAATGATTATGTTATATATACACAACTTATGTATTCTAATGTAATTATTTTATATAATTTTTCATGCATTGCGGAAAATATAATTTTAAAAAAAAGGATTAGCCTAGACGGGATTCGAACCCTCAACCTTATGATGTGAAATCCGACAGCTTACCAATGAGCTAACACAACCTTCTACCGATGTATAACGGATCTCAGGATAATTATGACATTCATATCCATTACAAACGCCGTTTCTGTTCTACTTTGACTTTTATTTTAGTACTCAGGCGATAATTATGTTCTATTTCTTAACTTTGAGCATTCTTTTCCATATGGAAAGATTCTTTAACGTATTTAAATGTTCCATTACGTATGGAGAGCTAAATGACAAACAAGCATGTGCTGACATTGAAAAAAAAAGGTTTCGAAATATTGTATCATTAAGTATTTCAATCAATGTTGCTTTTTTAAACACTTGGTAACAAGTCTTATTATATTTAAAAGAAGAAAAACACATCTGCAAACTTTTTCCCGATTGCAAAGGCTGGCTTGGAGGTTCGAACCTGGCTTACTTTTTCCCGAAGATACCCGAAGCTGGACTTAGAAAATTATTGCCTCAAAACACCAGTAAAGAATGCGCTCAACCTTTTTGAGACAAGGTGTACGTTCAGTTTTACTCATTCGTATTGTATCACCAATCCTAAGATGTTTTGAGAACTCTGGATTCTTCTTCTTCTTCTTTATTTCATTATCATATTGATTATGCTATACTTCTAATAGGTTACTTTGGGAAACACTTGCAGGTGACATCTTAATGCTTGAATAATAAACTTCATTGTATGATTTCACAAGAAGAGGTAATACATTTATATAATCATACGTTTGACACTGTGAAATACTTCCACATTTTTTCTTTTAGAGTTATGTTAAAACGGTCTACAATACTAGCCTTTATATCAGGATCTTTAGTTGCCATATGTTTTATTTTGTCTTCCTCTAAATACTTCTGTATTGTTTTATCAGTAAACTCACTTCCTTTATCTGTTCATAGTGTAATTGATTTTCTGTCTTTGAAAACAATTTTTAATGCTTTTAAGACATAATGTGTACTTTTAAATTTTAATGGTACAGCCCAGACATATCGACTGAACACATCTATCACTGTAAGAATATAACGATATCCACCATTAAATTTATGAAAAGATTGAAGATCACTAATATCACTTTCCGACTGACCTTCAATATTATTGACTACATAGAAATCTTTTTTAAAACGTCGACGTACTGGTTTGTGTAATGTAAATGTTTTTTGCTTCAGTAACCACTTATACAGCGTATAGGAATTTTCTTCTTTGTAGCTAACCACAATTTTAGCAGTTGAAAACGAAGCAGGATGTGAAGGGTTGTAGTAAATCTTGTTTAATTGTTTGTTTCTGGTTCCCATCTTGACCATACTGGACGTTTACATGTACGTTTTTTTCCTTATAGGAGATACTACTTCTTCCTTTTCTTCTTCTTCTTTTGATTCTTCTTCGTCGTTTTGTGCAAACGATTTCGGAGGTATTTTTCCCTTGATGATGATGTTACTGGTGATGCTTTAGTTTGTCGTAAAATATATGACAATCGTTTTGGATTTCCAATAAGTTCTTGAGGTGTGTTATTAGAAGATAAATAATTACAAAATTGTTTCCATCCAGATACATTTGATGTTTCCGTGGTCGTGATATATCACAAATGAATTCTACAATTTGAGAACCTTCTAGAACCTTCTAGTTTATCACCTTTGATGTAAACAGTTCCTTTATTATCCCACGTGATATTATCATCATGTTCCATTCTATTTAATAGTAATTCAGCTTTTTTACGAAACATTTTCGGTATAGATATCAATATTTCTTTTTCTACTTCAGGCTTCTCTGGTCTAGTTGACGTAATTGAAAGTGTCACAGGTTTTTGTTTTCGTATTAAATGTAAATACTTTTTATAATATTATTATATTAATTCCACTTTTCTTCATCACTAAGCGAGGATAAATGTAAAATCTGTTGCATTTCTTCATCCAAACTAGATTCACGTTTCTCCATTGTTGCTGCTGCCGATGATGATGATGGTATTTGTATACGATAAAGAACTTCAGTTGGAACTAAAATCATTTTCTTTGCGTGTTTCATTGCACTAACGGAGTAGTAAACTTGATAATGCACAACTAAAATAGGAGCTAACAATGCCGGTAGGAATCCACCCTGCTGCACTAATAAATGCTTCTTATTCTTTTGGATGGAGTTTCCTTTCTTCACAAGATATCGAAGCGTCCTCTTGTATCGCTTTAATCTTGCTTTCTGTGTATTTCTAAGAGATACATTCCTTTTTAATACAGTATAACATTCGCAAATTTTACCAATCACTGAAGAGCTACTAGAGCTTTACGTAATTTAGGATTTGCTTTGCTCAGCGTACGAAGGTCTCCGTGTTTTACTCTTGGAGACACATTACCAGATTGAACAAACACAGTTTAATATTAATAAACACATATTCTTCTTCTATTTCGTTAGAAAGTAAACATGATGATAAATATCACCAAGAAAGATATTTGTTTGAAATCAAAGTTCATGTGGTGTATCTTGTTTTAAATCAATAAATACATATCCATATGCCAACTTTGTTGCGTCGTTGTACTTCCTTGAAGAAATTTTGGATTCTCAGGTGTTAATTGATAACTCATGTTTAATTTGGGATATATCTCTTGGATGTTTAAATAATACGAGGTAAAAACAATTCAAGCTCATATCTCTGCTTTCTTTTCACTGATGAAATATGTTTTGCATAATAAATAGTACACTAAGATTTATATGATGAGAACCCTTTGTAAAGAATTAACTATATTGCGGTTCACTTCACACTTATGATCATCTATAATAATAAGATGAGGTGCAGTTTTAGGTAAAAAGTCTTTTGCTTGAGATAATACTTCAATAAATTGTACTTTTGTCGAAATTTCTTTATATGCATTTGCCACTCTGCATATCACCAATAAACTTGACGCAACGATGTATTAACCATACGTGATAAATTAGACAGGAATTGCATGACAAAGGAAGTTTTTCCACATCCAGTTGATCCTGCAAAAATGGGAACCGGTCAAAACCCCCACAGCCAAAACCCCCACACTCAAGAAATGTCAAAACGCCCACACAAACGGTCATAACCCCCACACAAATGGACAAATCTCCCAAACGCACGAACGGTCAAAACCCCCACAGCCAAAACCCCCACACTCAAGAAATGTCAAAACGCCCACACGATCGGTCACAACCCCCACACAAATGGACAAATCTCCCAAATACACGAACGGTCATAACCCCCACAGCCAAAACCCCCACACTGGTAGACGGTCATAACCTCCAACGGTCATAACTCCCACACAAATGGACAAAACAGCCACACATAGCAACGGTCACAATCCCCACATAAATGGACAAAAACCCCACACAAATGGACAAAACTCCCACATGCAGAAGTAGTCACAACTGACACACAAATTGACAAAAGCCGCATACTCATGTATTGCCCTTGTACTTTTTAATAACATTTTTTATTCTACTTAAACTGATGTTGCAACTATTCTTCTTGGGCGTCATAAAGAGCCGCAACAAAGACGTGAAATGACGATCATTTCAGAGTGTGGGGGATTTGTCCGATTTTGTGGGAGTTTTGTCCATTTATGTGGGGATTATGACCGTTGCTATGTGTGGCTGTTTTGTCCATTTGTGTGGGGGTTATGACCGATTGTGTGGGCGTTTTGACATTTCTTGAGTGTGGGGGTTTTGGCTGTGGGGGTTTTGACCGTTCGTGCGTTTGGGAGATTTGTCCATTTGTGTGGGGGTTATGACCGATTGTGTGGGCGTTTTGACATTTCTTGAGTGTGGGGGTTTTGGCTGTGGGGGTTTTGACCGTTCGTGCGTTTGGGAGATTTGTCCATTTGTGTGGGGGATATGACCGTTTGTGTGGGTGTTTTGACATTTCTTGAGTGTGGGGGTTTTGGCTGTGGGGGTTTTCACCTAGACCCGCAAAAATACATGAAAAGGGATGTTTCCACGTCGTATAAATGTTAAGAAGTATGATAACTCTCTCTTCATGCGTATATTTATTAAGGGCCGTATTACATTTGTATTCTTCTTTTGTTGGAAGGAGTGTAGCTATATGGAAGTTTTTCATATGAATTAAGAATTCCTCGTCGTTTCATATAATTTATCTTACAAACTTTTTACGGGCACGCTGACGATAGTATGATCTTTCCTGCGGCAAATTTCTCTCGTTGGTAATTTTGACTTCAGTGGGACGAAATTCTTCTTCTGCCTCCTATTCATTATCTACTATTATTTTCTTCATTACATCAAAGTTTAGGTATTTAGATGATTCATAGTTTAATGAAAAGTCTCGTATCTCGCATACTTGAAACTCCTTCTTCGTACTGGGATCAAAAATACGTAACGCGTAGTTCTTGGGTCCAGCCAAGACGTATTCTGAAATATAGACCTCTTTACCATATTAGAGCAATTCATTTGTGTAATCACCTAAAACGTCACCAGTTGGAATTGTAGTTTCACCAGGTTTTTGCTTATAAATTACTGAATCAGTATCAAAATACAATACTCTTTCTTGTAGTATGATCTAAATACTTATACAATTCTAATCTTGCTTGTGCTGTTGTGTACGCGGCTATGACGACGTTTACTGTTGGTAGTGAAACAGGAACTTCATCTGTGTAGCCAATATACATATATCATGTCATCCTTTACTGGAAATATTTCATGTACGTCTATATCATGAGATGTTAATTTCTGATGTAATTGTCTGAGGTCATTAATAATGCTAACATGCCCCATGTTCTCACGTTGATCAAATTTTCCCCAAAATGAATTCAGCATTAATTTAGCTAAACTCCTAAGTGCTGGGTTATGTTTAATTTTCTTTTCATCTAGACGAATTCCTTCCTTTTTAAAAATTTCTGAATGTACTTCTGCTTTAGCTCATTTGTTTCACATCATGATGGCCAACCACTAGATTCCGTTTTTGCTTTCAGGAAGGTGCTTATGTAATTTCCAAATAATCCGCCACTTTTTGTTTCTTCATCATATTGAACAACATCATATCCCAAAATTTAGTGAATATCTATTACTTTGTATCCTTTTTCTATTGCTTTTGTTACTTGATCTGCTACCCATGTACCATGAAGAACTCGGTCTTCATCGCTGTGATTACAAGATATCTGATTCAATTCATCACAACATGTACGACAAAGTGGAAACATCAATCTATAATTTGATTTGTAAGGCAAAACCGCATGAAAGATAATTTTCGGAGGAGGAATACTTAGCTTAACTAATCCTTCTACTTCATCAATGCTGGGATATTTGAATCTCCAGGCAGAAAATAGTCTGATGACGAATTGGAAATTTCTTAGTCTTAGAGATATAAGAATATAGGGAAATAACAATCTTGTATGAAATTGTTTCTCCAAAAAGACTCTTGTGCTTTAATACAATTGTATGGCATTCACACGTCCTCCATAAAAAGCGTCACGAGGATTCAACGGTGTTTTCTTTGTGTGTGGATGATTACTAACATACTTCTTCATGTCTTCATTTCCTGCCAATTGTTCTTCAAATTCACAGCCTATATTTCGTGCACTTCACAGCCAAAATCTTTTAATTTTTGAATCTTCTTCTTTGTTGCTTCATATCGAAATTCCATGGTATCTGTAGCATTGCTATATAAGGGTTTATCTCTGTCGTTAGGGTAGCAGAAAATACAGCCGTGGGTCCAACAGCTTTCATGCTCCCTTACGTGTATTCTTTCTGTATCGGTATCTGTCCATTCACCATCTATTTTCATTGATGCAATTCGTTTTTCCTTACTACGTGCAGCATTGGTAATTTGGATGTTTCTTGTTTTTTCTTCCTTAGCTATCCATCGTACTCTTTCAATTGATTTTACATCTCTCCATCGATACCCGTTCTTTGGTATGATACCAATCATGTTTTCCTTTAATAAATTTCTTCGATACACCAAAATACAAGCACTGATGATTGTAATGCGTTCAAGTAAGAGATTTACACTTGTTTCAGATTCAGATGTATTCATAAAGGAAATGCATGCTTGGCGTAAAACTTCAACAGCATGTACACAATGCTTGATGAGTTCTTCTTTCATTTTAAGGGTGTCGTTTCGATGTTCATATATCATTGCAGAAACTTGCGTCTTTCGTCTACTTTCATGGTATTTCCTCTATAATATCTAATGTCTGGAAGTATGCCTTCATATGTTTGGCTCTCACGCCGATTGAAAAAGTGTGGGAAATATCCTTTGCAGGATTGAAGACCAAACGCAAAACTTAATTTACTTAAGGGCATAGGAAGAAAACTTAGTAGATCAATAAAGGTTACGTTCTCTACTTCAAGAGATAGAATTTTCGCCCATTCATCATTACATGTGCAGTAGAATTCATCTTCTCAACCATGGTCTTAATGATGAAATGTGGGTTGTAGCCTTTAGAGTTTTGTGTAACACACGTTACTGATTTAATGTTTGGACGTCGTTTTTGTAAATGTTTGAGAAAGTCTTCTATTACATTTTCTCCATCAAATGTTTTCTCGTTTTCCACAAACGATACAATCATTTTTAATGATGTCTTCATAACAACGGTAACATGCATGCTGACTAACCAGCACATTAGGTATGTGCTCATCTATGTTTATGTCCTGATCTTCTATTTTCGTATCTTGTGTATATTCAACATCATAAAATTCAATCATAGCTTTCTTCTCCGTGATAATTTTCTCGTTGGCTTTTTTGGATTTCCTTCTTTCATTCACTTTCATGTAACATTCATGATTATTTGGTACTGTAATATAGCAAATATTGCAATACGTTTCTCCACATACGTGAGATCGTTTTCCTTTCACTACATACATTTTCAAATATTGGGCACAACATTTCAAAATTTAACATAAAGGCTTTTTATTTTGATAAGGAGCTGAATTGTGATAATCATAGCATGACTGGCAATAAAATTCTCGATTACAATCATTGCATGTAATATGGGCTTGTTTAAAGTCACTAGGTGTCTTCTTATAACAACGATAACATAGAGTTGTACAATGTTTCAAATGTTGATACTTTGTTGTATATTTCCTATGACAGCTTTCGCAATAATATCCACAGCTAAAACAAGCTGTTAAGCTTTCAGTGACGTTGTAATGATTATCTATATAAAGTAATTTTAAAGATGTTCTCTCGTTATCACTTGGTGGTGCTTCGAACATACATCACTTCCTTAAAATCCCCTATACACTGTGACTTTATAATACTTTAGCTAAATATTCCTGAAATTTACGAATTTCAGGAATTCCAAATCCATGACTGAGATCCACATCAGCTGCTTCACACAAGTCTTCTGCTTCTTCTTCTATTATATTATTACTTTGATTTTTATATCTTCCGTATTCGGTCTGATTTCTCCCCTTGTGTTTTTTCAGTCCTATGGCAACGATGATTTCATGCGCTAAATATCTTGTATCTTTGTTCTTAATTGTGATAATACCACGTTTTGCCTTTACATATTCCTCGGTATTCATAATATGTTGCATCAAACGACCTTACCCTCTAGGCATGCGTACATGATGGAAATTCACGATACAACCTTCATTTATAAGAAAAGCCGCATTACTTTGCAGTACTTTCTCATATCTTGACCATAGAACTTCTGCTGAAAGATTTCTTGCTTCTCTGAACTACAACCAAAAAGGGCGATGTCCTTCTCTCTTATTTGTGATTGTTATTCCTACGTAATCATGTTGGTCCAAATTACTTAGCAAATAATCTATTAGAGACCGTAGACTTGTTTCAATTGCAGTAAAAGGATTTTCATCTGCACACACGGGGGCTAATCGGATTCTTAATATTGTAACTTCCATATTTTATCTTCTGTATTGTCTTCTACGTTCTTCTATTATATAAAATCTTTTGTTTCCATGGTTACGCCTGTTATTTCCAAATCCCACTTGTACATTTGTGTTTCGTTCTGCTTGAAAATCAGAAAGCAATTCATCCATTCTTTTTTCTATTTCGTCTAAATACACTTCTATTTCTGCATGTCCTGTATTAGTTTCTGCTAATATTTCTTCTTCCTCCTCTTGTTTTCCAGGATTGGGAAACAAATTGTTAATCCAGTTTTGTAGTTCAAATTCGTTAAAATCTTCATCTTCTGTATTCTTCCCTTCTTCATTGTACACCTCTCCTATTACCTAGGAAAAGGTAAGATTTAGCAACCCGTTTTCATTTGTCCTTCCTTTGACGTCTTCCTCTCCTTATTTTTTAACCATTTTATAATTTTTTCAATACAGACGGATGCCTCTTTTTCCTCTTTCTGTGTTATCATTCCATCACATCCACTTTCTAATATGTCTAACAGTTCTTTATATTTCTCTACTTCTTCATCTTTTTTTCTTCTTCTTGAATTTAGATTTCACTAACTGCGTCTCTTTCTTTTTCTTCTTTGGCACTGGTGATGATCTCTTCTTCTTTTTCTGCTTCCTCAATTTCATTAACTACATCTCTTTCTTCTTGTTTTTCTTCTTGAACAAATGCATTTGTTGGTAATCCTACTTCTTCCTTGTGTGTTCTTTCTTCTTCTTCCTTTCATCATCTTCCTTTTCCTTCCTCTCACTATGATCATCATCTTGTTCTTGTATCCCGATTGCGTCATCTATTTCTCTTAACAGAACTTGAGTTTATATTTACTACGTCATCTTCTTCTTCCTCTATGTTGTTAATAAAGACCGTAATCTCTTTTAATAATTCTTGTGTACTTTTCTTGTTTTCCATTTTATTCTCCCTATATGTATATATGCCAATGAAAAATGATATTTTCCTATATGTATATGTAGATAATTACATAGGACATATAAGTATTCTGTAAAGCGGTAATGAGAACTAGCAATCTTGAGTCTTGGACAGACCTTTTCCTATACCCATATGCAGTACTCTGTATTCCACCACATTCCGAAGAAGTCACCAATCTCACATCGTGGGTAAAGCATAGAGTCAGGACTTGGTCAGAATCGCATAGGGATGCTCTGTCAGCACCCTTTATGCATACGTACAAACCTCGTCAATCGCCAACATCCAACTCATTTAATATCAAGACCATCGAACAGAAATTAGCCGAGGGAGACATACGAGGAGCAGTGAGATTATTATCTTACGAAGATATTTTAACTACTCCGGATAAATCAGTGCTGGAGTCCCTTAGAGAAAAACATCTTCCTCACTCTCATTCATTGAACTTCCCTAAACCTCCCGAGACATCCTTTAAAGTATCAGCATTAGAATTCACCAAAGCTCTTAAATCGTTCCCGGCGGGTTCAGCAGGTGGAATGGATAATCGTCCAGCGATTCTAAAAGATCTTATCATGATCCAAGATTCCGAGACGAAAGAGCGCTTAATCAACTCAATCTGCGAATTATTAAATCTGGTAATTTCAGGAAAATTACCAACCGTAATAAATCCGATTTTTTTCGGCGCTTCACTCATTGCGCTAAAGAATAAAAGTGGTGGCATTCGACCAGTAGCAGTGGGAAATGTTTGGAGGCGACTCACAGCTAAAATTATATGCTCCAGAATGAGAGAATCATTAATTGATATATTATTCCCACACTAGCTAGGAGTCTGCGTGCCCTACGAAGCTGAATTTGCAGTCCATGCTGCACGAATGTATTATTCCTCTCAACATCCTCAACCTAAAGCTCTACTTAAAATAGATTTCAAAAACGCTTTCAACGAAATTAACCGAGATTCAATGCTGTCTTCAGTTAAAAGCCACTTCCTTTCTTTCTTTCCATGTATACACCAGACCTACTCACAACCTTTTTATAGGAGATAATATTATCCTTTCGCAACGTGGAGTTCAACAGGGAGATCCACTAGGTCCTGCTCTATTTGCGTTAACTCTTCACCCTATAATTAGAGATATTAATACTGAGCTCAACATTTGGTATTTAGATGATGGCCCTATAGCCGGAGAAACTGAGTCAGTATTACATACTTTAGATCATATACGCACACAAGCAACATCGATCAGATTGTCACTCAATTACTCGAAATGCGAAATCGGCTTTCTAGGAGTAACAAATGCTGAAATTCAAAATCTATATGACAGATTCAACGAGGCGGCGCCCGGAATTAAACTATTAACATTTAACGCCGAACTGCTAGAAGCGGCTCTTACACCAGACACAAGGAGCAAAATATTTTTCTGGAAAAGACTTCATCTTTAGATCATCTACTTTCACGCCTTTCCAAACTTTCTGCACATTCAACATTTTATCTCCTCAGAGCATCTTTCTCGATCCCAAGATTGTTGTATTTTCTACGTTGTTCCCCCTCCTGGAGGGACGATAATCTACTTGAGAAATTCGACTATGCTCTTAAAACAGAATTGGAGAGTATTCTTAATTGTACCCTCAGTGATGAAGCATCGCTACAAGCATCACTACCAGTCAGAAATGGAGGTCTTGGAATACGTCGCGCCACGGATTTGGCTACCCCGTCTTTTCTGGCCTCTTTCTATAGTTCAAGACAACTGCTTGGAACCCTCCTTCAGAGAGAAGATGAAGTCACTAACCCGGATGTGCAGGACTGCATAGCCAGATGGTCAAATTTAGTAGGGTTAGACCCCCCGGCTCCCGAAAGTCGAAATAATCAGTCGGCCTGGGACGAGCCTATCGTGGATTACCGTTTGGATTCATTATTGTAGACTTCTAATAACATCGAAGATAAGGCCAGATTACTTGCTGTCATGTCCCCTGAAAACGGAGCATGGCTTCAAGCTCTACCTTCACCTTCTCTCGAGCTACACCTAGATAACGAAAGCTTCCGAGTGTCCGTCGCCCTTCGACTAGGAGCACATATATGCGAACAACACCACCCAAGCTGCAACGCTCTCGTAGATAAAAGAGGTTTACACGGTCTGTCATGCAAAAGCAGTGCCGGCAGACATTCACGCCATTCGAATGTGAATGACATCATTTTGAGACCCTTAACATCCACACGGGTGCCAGCAGTGAGAGAACCAATTGGGTGCAGCCGTTCAGACGAAAAACGCCAGATGGTATGACTTTTGTGCCCTGGAAGCAAGAAAAGTCGTTGATTTGGGATTTCACTTGCTCAGACACTTATGTACCCTCCAATATGCAATTTTCATCGACCAAAGCAGGACTTATCGCTGCACGAAGAGCAAAAGAAACAAAAAATAAATACGTTAATCTCCTAGATAAGTATTGGTTTATTGCAGTAGCAAATGAATCTAGTGGATCCTGGATTCAAGAGGGCGCAAAATTTATTAACGAAATTGGTAAGCGTATATCCATTAAATCAGGAGACACTCGAACCAAATCTTTTCTAATTCAACGCATTAGCATTGCCATTCAACGAGGGAACGTAGCCGCTATTATGGACACGTTACTCACTGGTATAGAATTAGAAGAGATTTTTCTTTTATAATTTCTGACGGCGTCTAGTACAGTCCGCGGCATAAAATTTGTTACAAAAATTCTAAGTCCAAATTAATAACATACTCTTGCCCAGTTTTCTTATGCATTCCCGCAATACATGTATCAATCGATTAGTTGCTTCTAGTATTTATTCCAACTCCTCCCCGTCCTCCACCACTCCTTGTCTAAAGCAGTGTGTGTGACGTAGTACACTCTTTCCATTCAGCTGAAAAAGAAACAGGAATCAAGTTTACAACGTTATAGCTTTCAAACAGTCTTTTTCATTCGTTTGTTCTGAAATATTTTTAAGAGCCTAAATTAAAGGAAAGTAACACAATCTTCCCAGAGCTTCATAAATATCTTTAGTTTTATTGTTTTCTTTCTTTAAAGAGTGCAAGCTAGTAAGATGCTCCCTAAGAAATCTATGGAAATTGCCAAGAGCTCTAAAATATCTACGGACAGAAACGAATTTTTATTCAATGATTCATTTAATTTCTTTTCAGTAAGTGCAAGCAAATGTTTCAGGGGCGTCATTTGGGCAGGACAGGAGGGTGTAATTCCACCTCTCTTGGGTTCATAAATACGTATTTTTTGATCAAATGTATAGTAATACACTAATAAAAAGTGAAAATCTTATGTCGCCGGAGAATCTCTTCCTTCCCCCCCCCCCAATAAAGTCTAAAATACACTGGTTTTTAACAACAAACCTATAGAGTTACGATAGCACATTGCTAAAGAGCTTACATTTGGTTTCAAGAGTCGAAGGTTTGATCTCAATCCATATGAGAGAGAGAGAGAGAGAGAGACAGATTCAAGTATGGAGACAGAGAGGGATGATTTGTATACACAAATTTAGAATTGGGGAAAAATGATCGGACAGCATTCGTATTATGACGAAAATTCTGATTTTGTGAAAGATAAGAAGGGAAGTTTTCGAACTGCGAGGATCACATTAGGCAGTTGTCGAATTAATGTGGAGAACTCTTTTTAGAGCATCAGATGGTTACGAAAGGAGAGAAAGATCTTCAGAACTGAGAAATTAAGATTTTAAAAAATCTGGTTTCGACGACGAGTTTCGAATCACGAACCTTGTGGTCATCGAACCATGACTTTAGCCATTCTGCTACGGAGGATTCTATTACTCGTTCACATACGTTTCCCTTAGCTGCGTTGAAAGCTATCTTAAGGGGATATTCCAAAAGTTGACTCGATAGATGCGCCGTTCAGTTAGGACGTAAACCTCTTGTAACTTAGTTACAATGTGCAAAATGAACTTCCTCTTCTTCAGGACACTTTTTAAAGCTTTAAAATTTGTTACTATTGTTTTAATTGAGTGACATTTGATAGAAAAATCTGATAAAGTAGTGCCAAGCCCTGTGCGTCATTGTCTGTTAGGTGAATGGTTAATGTAAGTTACTTTTACGTGGATTGTCCGAGCTTCCAATCAAGACCATTCTTATTGACTATTTTTTTTGAGCTACGCTCATACTGTATATTCCACAAGTTCAAGTTTGAAGTAATGTAGTAACAGCAAGTTTAATTCGAAATAATGTTCCAATATTATATTTGTTACTAAATTTACATGGCACTCCTCACTTGTTTGTAGCCCTGCATAAATTCAAAATTGTTTTAAAAGTATATTTTACTTTCAAGTATTTTTGATTGTTTTTATATTGTCCTTCAAATTTATTTTATAATTATTTTCTATTTCTTAATTATAACATATTTTCTAATTATATTGTATTCTATGTTACACGTTTATTATTTACATTTTATGCCTTACAATTGAAGAGGAGCTTTTGGCAATTCAGAGCAGCAGGGACATATACAGGATGCAGGCCTTGGCAATCCAGAGCTTTTGCCCCCACGAAATCACTACTTTTTTGTTTGTATATATATATATCTAATTTTATAGATGGTGATAGCAGGGGCGGATCCAGGGGAGTGTGTTTGGGGTGATCGCATCCCCCAGAAAGGGAACTTTTTATACTTTTTATTTTAAAAATAAAACATATCCTAAGTATTTTTCATCTTTGTATTATAAACGTAAATTAAAACCTAAAGTAGATAGGCCTTACGTTCTTAAGAAAGTTAATTCTACAGAAGAGCTCTTTCTCATTTTCTATTTTTTTTCTTTGTTTTCTTTCTTTCTTTCTTTCTTTTTTCTTTTCTTTTTTTTGCAATCCGCTCTTACCTTGATTTGACTACGAACGACCGCCCCTCCCAAACAATCATCCTGGATCCGCCCTGGATGATAGACATTTTAGTAAAATATGCCCTCAATCGCTGAAATAAATTCCTGTTAAGCTTTCGATCGCTGAAATAAATTTCTGTCTACGGCCCTGCAAAACAGTGACGATTTTAGGGAGTGATCAGTTAGTAATGCCTAACTGGCCATTATTTTGCTTCTGGTGTGAAAATGGCTCACTAAGAAGCTTCTGTTAAAAGCAGCGTGATTGCTTTAATTGAGCATGCGGGCATGAACTATAGCGAGGCAGGCGCGAGATATGGCGTTAACCGTGCTACAGCATGGAGGTGGTGGAGGAGATATGAGGAAACCGGATATGTAAGACGTAAAAGAGGAAGTGGGTGACAAAGAGTTTCCTCTGCCGAAGACCAGATTGTTATTGGCCAATGCCGTGAGCACCTTTTCATGTCTGCCCGACAGTTACGAGAGGAAACCAATTTCCCAGGCGATGTTATGACTGTCCGTCGTAGACTCAAATCCTTTGGTTTGAGATCATACAAGGCAGCTGTTAAGGAGCGACTAACAGAAGACCACATGGTTGACCGTCTGGCGTTTGCACAGTTAAATATTGCACGTGTGTGGGACGAGGTCGTTTTCACAGACGAAAAAATATTTTCCAGTACAAACTTCGGGCCGAAGCGTGTTTACCACCCCCCTGGAAAAAGGTATGCCTCTGAATACGTTTCCCGTTCTGGTCGAATGGGACATGTAACTGTCCACTTTTGGGCATGGATATAAAGGCTGCAAATTTCGGAGGAATCTACAGGATTCCTGGTCGCCTAAACGAACACAAGTATGTGGAACATCTGGATGAAACGCTTCCGGAAATAAAAGCTCATGTAGGTGACGGCATATTATATTTGCAACAGGACAATAGATCGATACATAATTCAAATGTGGTTCAGACATGGTTGCAGAGGCAACCTGATGTCGAAATAGTTGACTGGGTTCCTCATGGAGCAGATCTGAACCCTATTGAAAATATGTGGGCCTCTGTTGCAAGAACATTGCGGGAAACCTGGTCGAACAATCCTCCACGAACATCTAATGATCTTTGGGAGCGTGTTGAAGATGCGTGGTCAATCTGTTGCACCCAACGCTATATCTCTCGCCTGGTGGATTCAATGCCACGGCGAATGGCAGCTGTAATCGAGTCCCAAGGGGACTATACACACTATTAATAAATGCTCGCCTGCAACACCATCAGCACTCTCGAGGGCTACAATAATTCGACCCACTTATTAACAAAATTTTATGAAATACATTACGCGACACCAGTGAATGTAAGTGTCTCAGTATGTTCTGCATTAATAAAGAGGCTAACGTGCGAGACTTGGTGGCCGAGTGGTATTATGCTTGCTATGTAAACCAAAACCGCCTGTAACAGTGGTTCGAATCTAGTGAAGAAGACCCCTACTTTTTATCACCAGGGATATTTGCAATACGCCTTCTGCTATGTCCGCCTTCATACGGTCTATTATATGACACATAATGTAGACCGCCATAAGTTTTTACTTAGTAAACAATTTATAAATATATGAACAAATACCTAGGTATATTAGAGTAACAATGGAATATAGTACTTTCGTCCGACTGACGTCGCTCTGCAAATGTTCATTGTATTACATTGTATTCATTGTATTCAATGTATACAAATGTTCATTGTATTCATTTGCTCTTTTTCTCTTCAAAAGCGTAACATGTTTAGGACGATTCGTTTCGTTTTCCATTAGAGTTTCGAAAGAGATTATTTGTGTTTAAGTGTAGGATCTTTAGTTTCCTTTAACCGACACTTCTAGCAAATACAACTTAATTCACACAGCAGTTAAAAAAAAAACTCGTACTGCCTTAGAAAGTATTCCTAAAAGCAGAAGCTGCATCATGCATCCTGAACAGTGACGTAACTAACGGCAGTGCGTTGAGGGAGCCCAGAGTAAAACGGGGCCCATTGAAAATTCGTAATTCCACTATTTTTCCTCGATGTCTAAAATGAGACTACTTTAGCCTTACATGAAAAAGAAGCTGTGGAGGGGACTGCGAAGTCTACTGAAAAGATATATCACGTCCTTGCAACAACAACTTTAAGTTTTCCAACAGTAATGAAGAACAAGATTGATAGAAATTTTTACTTAGAATGAAATAACTAAAAATCTAATCTTATATAACTCTCATTGATAGTAGTGTTCCGTATTTGTTTAGACGCCTATTCTTTTATAACTTTACCTATGATGCATGGGGTCCTTGGCTCGATCCCAGCTCACGCCGAATGAACTTTATTATGGACAAACACCGTGTGCATGAGTGTCCTCGGGTTTCTCACGATTCCTCCCACTTTTTTCATTAAACAATTTCATTTATTTCTCACTATTACTCTCTCCATTAGCATAGTCGGCATAAACGTGGGACGTAAAAACTCGATAATTTATTTCATTTTTCTTTTATAACTGTATATCACTTTTTCTGTGACGAGAGCAACATCTAAGCGAGTATTCAGTAAATTAAACCACTAAAACCTATATTCATTGCACAATAGTGCAGATGAAGTTTAGCCCTTTGGCAATCTTCAGCATGGACAGCAAAAAAAGCCAATACATTGATATTGAAACAGTAGTTAACGAATTCCTCTGCGAAAAAGATCACCCGTACTGTTGTGTTTCAGATGATAATTTATAATTATACTTAGTTGGTTGAAATTTCTCCATAGTTGTGGGGGCGAGATACTGAAAAAATCCCTACCAAGAGCTGAAGGTAAGGTGACATGTAAAAGTAATCAAATACGAACGAAATTAGTGTCGAATTCATATGCAAAGATGAAGAGTGACACTGTGGATGCTGCGTAAGTCCAAAATAAGCCTTGGTTGGCTTCGAGTTGACAATGGGAGGGTGACAGGAATAAAGAATCGAAAATATCCTATATTTGTATAGAGTGGATAGTTTTCGGGATCACTGACATAAAAGGTGATATTTCAGATGTGTATATCTCCAAGGTTGGCCATATTGAAATGGGGTCATAGGGAGAACTAGTAAATACTTCAGAACAGTTGCTTTTTAGTGCGTTTCAAGACACTGAGAGTGAAAAGTGATAATGCACAAATCACATTCTGAATTATCGGAGATATGACTTCTGGGGAAGTGTCGTTTCTCCCGGGAGGCATTACTAACTGATCACTCCCTAAAATCGTCACTGTTTTGCAGGGCCGTAGACAGAAATTTATTTCAGCGATCGAAAGCTTGACAGAAATTTATTTCAGCGATTGAGGGCATATTTTACTAAAATGTCTATCATCCAGGGGCGGATCCAGGATGATTGTTTGGGAGGGGCGGTCGTTCGAAGTCAAATCAAGGTAAGAGCGGATTGCAAAAAAGAAAAGGAAAAAGAAAGAAAGAAAGAAAAGAAAAGAAAGGAAAGAAAAAAATAGAAAATGAGAAAGAGCTCTTCTGTAGAATTAAATTTCTTAAGAAAGTAAGGCTTATCTACTTTAGGTTTTAATTTACGTTTATAATACAAAGATGAAAAATACTTAGGATATGTTTATTTTTAAAATAAAAAGTATAAAAAGTTCCCTATTCTGGGGGATGCGATCACCCAAAACACACTCCCCCGGATCCGCCCCTGCTATCACCATCTATAAAATTAGATATATATACAAACAAAAAAGTAGTGATTTCGTGGGGGCAAAAGCTCTGGATTGCCAAGGCCTGCATCCTGTGTATGTCCCTGCTGCTCTGAATTGTCAAAAACTCCTCTTCAAAGGTAAGACATAAAATGTAAATAATAAACGTGTAACATAGAATACAATATAATTAGAAAATATGTTATAATTAAGAAATAGAAAATAATTATAAAATAAATTTGAAGGACAATATAAAAACAATCAAAAATACTTGAAAGTAAAATATACTTTTAAAACAATTTTGCATTTATGCAGGGCTACAAACAAGTGAGGAGTGCCATTTAAATTTAGTAACAAATATAATATTAGCACATTATTTCGAATTAAACTTGCTGTTACTACATTACTTCAAACTTGAACTTGTGGAATATACATTAGGAGCGTAGCTCAAATAAAATAATCAATAAGAATGGTCTTGATTGGAAGCTCGGACCATCCACGTAAAAGTAACTTACATTAACCATTCACCTAACAGACAATGACGCACAGGGCTTGGCACTACTTTATCAGATTTTTCTATCAAATGTCACTTAATTAAAACAATAGTAACAAATTTTAAAGCTTTAAAAAGTGTCCTGAAGAAGAGGAAGTTCATTTTGCACATTGTAACTAAGTTACAAGAGGTTTACGTCCTAACTGAACGGCGCATCTACCGAGTCAACTTTTGGAATATCCCCTTAAGATAGCTTTCAACGTATGTGAACGAGTAATAGAATCCTCCGTAGCAGAATGGCTAAAGTCATGGTTCGATGACCACAAGGTTCGTGATTCGAAACTCGTCGTCGAAACCAGATTTTTTAAAATCTTAATTTCTCAGTTCTGAAGATCTTTCTCTCCTTTCGTAACCATCTGATGCTCTAAAAAGAGTTCTCCACATTAATTCGACAACTGCCTAATGTGATCCTCGCAGTTCGAAAACTTCCCTTCTTATCTTTCACAAAATCAGAATTTTCGTCATAATACGAATGCTGTCCGATCATTTTTCCCCAATTCTAAATTTGTGTATACAAATCATCCTTCTCTGTCTCCATACTTGAATCTCTCTCTCTCTCTCTTAATGTTGTAAAATTTGAAAAATGAAAAGAGAAAGAGAGATCCCGGTGGTGATCGCTTGTAGCGCCAGATTTTTGTAATAATAAAAGTAAAAAAAAATATACAGCGGGTTTTGGGTTCACATTCCGTCTGTCAGTATTTATTCCCTGTGCACCACCGTTAAAGTCTCCGTTCCCCGAATTAAAATGGTTTGTGACTCGATAAGGATTGGTCTCACGGTTTGGAAATCCTATCTCCCCGCGGTGTCCCAGGGCTTTAGGGAAACAAGATCCCTCTAAAACCGTGCAAGCAAATGAAACTTGATATTATTCGCATACATATCCTGAATTCACATGCTGCAACGCTGAAAGAGAATTTTGCTCTAATGTTTGGTTTGTGTGGACGAACTAGACTGACTTTCACTGACTTTCCAAATGGACTGAATGATAATAGTGGTAATAAGAATAAAACCAGAAAATAAACGAATATCCAGAATTTAGATTTTTAGTTGAAAATTCTGAAAATCAGTCTAATCCCCACTAGAATCGAGAAATGCTTATATTGCCTAATTTGCCTAACAGATCCTTTGGAAGCCAATGATATGCTTAAGGTTAGGGATACAACCTGTTTATTAAAGAAAAAGCTTACGAATTTGGTTAACAATGTAATAAAAAAATTTTAATGAGCAAACGAAAACAACAACAAGAAAATGTTTTTCTAAAAAAAAAATAAGCAAGCCGAAAGTTAACATTGACTTTTGAGTTTTCTGACAACAAATGTTCAGAATAGGGCATAAGGCCTTAAACAAAAAAAGAAATCAATTTAAGTAAATTACATCTGAGCTTTCTTTCTTGAACTATGTAGTGAATGAATTGTTATCATTAACCTGACACAAATAAACAAACTGTGGAATTGATGTTCATAACTAGTGCTAGATGCAATCTTACATTGTTTACATTTTATATAGAGCTTCCCTGATTTACATAGATATCATACCAAACTGGTTAAATTACAATTTTGCATTTGAAAAATATTTAATTATTTGACATTGTATGCTAAGTATATAGTTTACGTTGATCAGCTGATATGTTTTGACTATACCCTTTTTAATATTTACGAAATTAAGATATTATATAGCTTGACGGAATTTGAATATAACAACCTATGGTTTTAATTGGGTGAAAACTAAGTATTGGGATGATTTAAAATAAGTTAAACGAGTTAAAGTAATTGGAAATAAGGTGAAGTAACTTGAAATAAAAAAAATAAGTCGAGAAACAAGTCATGACTTTGATTTGAGATTCGTGGGAAGTATGAAAGAAACATAGCATGATCAAAAGGAGTTAAGTAAACCTACTGCCTGACTGCTAACCATTTCTAATTATTTAAATTAATAACTGAGAATGAAAATAAGTACACTAAATATGCAATTTGACATTTACCTAACAAGAATACACCATCAAATACATAAAATTAATGAGTGTAGCATTACTATTTGGTTATGCATAAAGGCTACATATATGTACACATATTAACACAAGTAGAAGATCAATAGACACCAACATATATAGATATATATAAAAATCATAAGTAAATACATGCATGCACACATAAAAATCAAATGACATATGAATATAAATAATAAATGTCAAGACGTCTCTCGAGATTTTTAACCTGAATATATTGAGTTTTAGTGATTTTGTCTCTCTCATTAATAAGATTGGTATACGGCCGGACATTTTCATGTATTCGTCTAGTTTATGCGCATAAACGTCTGATCGCTCGATTTTTTAGAGGATCAGACTGACGTTATAATTGCGGCTTTACTTAGCCTACTTCGTGTTTTTCCATCCGTATTCTATCTGACTGAAATAATGTCGGTTCCGCTTTCTTTACGGATTATGTATGTCTAACCAAGAAAATGATTAATTGCGAGACTAGTCGCATATACATCATAGTTACTAATTAATCCTTTAGCTCTCTTACTTAACATATTTTTGTTGAAACATTACAATATTATCTATTAGAGTTTTACTAGCGTATAGATCGAAATAGACTCATTTAGTGCGTTCACTTCTATGCAAAATTACTTTACAAACACAATAATCTTTGGACAATTGGAGCAATGTCTTGAATATATTTTCTAGTAATACCTATAACGCCTTGTTCAAAATTATCTTAAAATTCTAATATTACATGTCCATAGCGCAGATGATGCATGTTCGCTTCATACAGACTTCAACATAGTAGAATGCATACTTCCTTCATGACAAATTTCACAGTTCGAGTCGTTAAAGGTCTACAACCTGTCATTCGATCTACTTCTAAATTAACTTTCTTTATATGTTATTAAAAAAAATATAAGTGACTAATAGAGTACTGACATAAACTACTATCTTTTTCATAAAAACAAACAACGACATATTCACTAAAGTTACAGAATATATATATATATATATATAAGTATCATTGTAAAAAAAAAGTATCTCTATTTTCAATAAGCCTTGCTCAAAAAGAAAAAAAAGAATTTTAATGTTTAGTAATTATAGTTCGAGTTGGAAAATCTTTTCTTCACGCGTTGTAAATGCGTTAACAGTTTTTAAATAGTTCCGACTTTTATATCGCGAACGTCTTGCATTTTATTCAAGGCCGAAAATTTCCCTTTTAGCATCAACAAAAAATAATTTGGATGGGTCCTACCTTTCGCCGTACACACTGCTCTCACCACCATAGATCTGATCACACACATACAGATGTCCCTGCGTTTATTGGCTTCCTTCTTTCGTGAGAAGTGTCCTGGAACCGGAGTTCCTCTCTTCGATTCCTGCTGTGTCCTCCTCTTAAACTGGAAGGGGCGTCGCTCTTGGGCGTCTCCTGATCCATCAAGGTGGGGCTTCTGTTGGTCCATCTCTGATAGGATGCACTCTCACTAACAGCACTTTCAAACGTCACACTGCACCAACATCACTCTCGGTGTTAGACGTGTAGTGTTACACGGATAAATAGTATTTATTGTTTTTAAGTATTGTGTATAATACTTCAAAACTGATTATGTATGATTAAAACTAGTCCAAGTGCTTTCGGTGCGTATGCAGGTCGTCCTAATTGTCTGTAATAGCCCGTGAATATGTTTATAAGTACGAAACTGTCACTCAAAAAAATGTTTGTAGGCGTTTCGCGATCTATATATATTTATTAGCAGCGTTAAAAAGTTTATATATATATGTTTATATATAAATATATTTTGAAGAAGATCAATGTGTAACTTATTATGCTTGGGAAAGATTGCAACTTCGTACACTCGGCTTCGGTAAGCTTAGCCGCACATTATTATTATGAGATTAACTTTTGATTATAAATGTAGTGTGTGTGTAAGTTCCGGGTATGTTTTGGTGTTGCGGTGGTACGATGTTTCCCGGTGAAGAATTATTTTACGACTGACTTGGAGTTTTGAATTTCTAACCTGCCGATCTTTTTGGATACGCCTCTAACGGTGTCTTCGATTTCGTCTCTGTTCTCTTATTCGTCTACTTATTTTGGTGTCCTAAATTTTGATTCTCTTGGTCTCCGCCTATTTACGGTGTTCGGGCGTCGCTTCTCCAACGTACGTGTTTTCTTCAAATTTCACATGTTATATCGAAAATTTTTATGAGGGTTGATTTGGCACCTAGTTGTCTCGTGCGTGGTCTTGGACCATTTCACAGTTCTATGTTAAAATTTTATCTTGGTTCTGCGTGGCGACATATGGTCTATGCTGTGATTTTGACAAATTCGCAGAGATTATATTTCCACTTGGATTCTATTCAACGTGTTCAGACTTTATTATTTTTCTCAATTTCACAAAAAGATGCTAAAAGCTGTTTTGTTCTTCTTTCTTGGGTTCACGCCGGGTACTCTGTTGTGTGTGGTCTTCTACGTATGTGGCTTAGGCAGTGGTATTGAGAGACAATAGAAGGGTCTTTCAACTGTCCTCGCCGCACGGACAGGTATACAAAAAAAAATAAAACATCTTACTTCTCGGATAGTAAGGGAAAATAAAGAGAATGTCCTTTGCCTCTTTAAACAAACTAAAATGAAAATGAAAATTATATTCACTAATGTTCATAATTATACGCAAAATTGAGTTTAAAAGATTTATTTAAAAATTAAATAAAAATGGTAATGATGCAACTGTCACAGTTATCCCCCTCCTAAGATGGAGCAGATGATGCAACTTAGTTGAAGCAGATCTCCATCCTAAGAGAAATTTTGTGATTGACATTGCATCATGAATTCTAAGTACAAATTGAACATTACATAAAAATCCGAACCTTAATCAGAAATTTCAAAGTTCACAAAAATATTCTGAAGTACATGAAAATCCTATCCCTAATTTTGAAGTTCATAGAAAAGTTGAAGTACATAAAAATCCGAACCCTGATTGATTTTACTTCGTGTGCTCTGATCTACTATCCGTATGAGAGGTCTCAGGTGTCGAGTTTGTGGTCAGTTCAAGCTGCTGGACACAAGCTTATGAGGCATGTTTTAAATAATATGACTTTTATCTTAATTGTCTCTTGAAGTTCTTCTTTAATTTTCTTCCTTCTGGTCTGCATCATCGCAGGTGTAATAATTGGAATTCTTCTTTATTTTATCTGCGCGGGATACGACTTCTTACTTTTCTTCCAAAGTGTTGGCTGCCCTAGGTAACAAAACAACAAAACAATAATATTATATCATCTTCAGCGTCTGGGATCATCGGGAAAGAGAGCATTGGTTACAGAGGGTGGCATGAAGCTTCAATTCCTCCATGTGCGAGGGCAAAGCCACTGCTCGCACTTCTGCTTTTATTCTTCGGCCATGATTCTTCTTCAGTAACACCACTTTAAAATATAAGGAGAGTAAAATAATTAAGGCAAAGTTCCATGTCGCGAACATCCAATTGTGGGAACTTGCAAACATCTTGGTGGAATTGTCATCTGCTCGCAGCTCGTAGCTCACTATTCTTTGGCTCGGCGCGTTTTCGCAGGTATCATCACCAAGGGGAAGGGGTGCGTTGAGTCTCTGCTCTAAACGCAAAACTCCACTTCAGAGAGCTCAAATCGGGAATCCTTCTCTACCGATTGCTCTGTATATAGGCACTTCTTCGTGCATAACAAAAATTATATCTCCTGGGCCGGTTTTAATGCTGGGTTGCGCACATTGGTGAACGTCTTTTTCCAATCTTCCTCTGTAATTTTTTTTTTTTTTTTTTTTTTTTTTTATTGCCTCACCTCCGGTATCTGACATAAAGTTAAAGTAAATACGCTGGTAAACAATTTCACTTCTGGGCATTATGCGTCCATGTAATTCATCTTCTTATTCTTTATGTTTATCTTCTAGGGTTAGCCACTTGGATAAGAGATGCAGGTACATTCAAATGAGCTGTGCAGTAGACAAAATTCTCTTATATTTCTTTCATTAGCTCTCTTGCTAAATTTTCTCCTCCGCGCTGATGTTTCAGTTTTCAATTCTTCTTTTCTTGCATTATCTTCTTGCAATTCTTCTTCTTTACTTCTCGCATGCAATCATTCTATTACTGTGCTTCTATTTGTTTTCATGCCATTGTGTATTTGAGGTTGTTTTCTAGCAAGCTGTCACGTGACCTTAACTCGAACCTGGACCGTTGCAGGTCCGTTTTTAGTAAACAAATGTCATGGCCGGGTGAATGGTGACAATGCCGATACCATTCTTCTCATTTTCGGGGTTTTCCTCTCTATCATCTGGGTACCTCCAATCGTCATTACTCTCTTCTTGAGTTCTCACCACTTTGATAGGGGCAATCATTGTATCGCCTTGGCCATCTTTACATTCTGCGTTTGACCTCAGGTGTCTTCTCCTGGTACCTTCATCCTGAGCGGTAATACATGGCGGATTTGCTTCGTTCTCCCAGTTATCATCGCTCATCTCTTGTGTTTCATTTGGTCTGACTTGACTGTGAATCTCTTGTCGGTCACATGGACTTCTCTGGCCGTTGTAATTTATCCATGAATCTTTTTCTTCGAAATCAAGTACTCCTTTTCCTTCTACATTTCTGGAATCTTCTGCCCGTTCTCTCCATGGCTTCCGGTGATTATTCCTCCTGCAAGAGTTATGGCTGCGTTGCCATCCGGGACGTTTGTTGTGGAAACCTTTCAATCTTGCATCCTTGTGCCGTATTGGCTGTATTCTTGTCTTCCCAGGGACCATTCTTCCACGCAGTTTGCGTTTAATCTTGAATTTCGGTGCGTTTATATGGATGTCCACAGGTGAGTGAGTCGTCTTGGTCTCCTGACGTGTATCTTGCACAATTTCTTCTGATGGAGGTTCCTCCAGTACCACTTCTTCCGGTTCGCTCCTTTCTACTATTTGACTGTGCTGTTCTCGTTCCGAAATGACCTCAGCGTCTTGCAGATTTTCCTCCTGAAGTGGTTCTTCTCGAATCTCATCTGTTTCATTCTGCTTCTCCCGGAGCCTTTCTCGCTCTTCTCGTTCTCTTCTCATTTCTTGAATGTTCTCGTCAATCTTGTTGATTAGTGTCTGTATCATGGCGATTATGTCAGCGTTCGTAACGCTTCTATTGGAAGCGTCTGGAGGTTTTTCAGTCATCATCTTGCTCCTTATCTCTGACGTCTATGCAAAAAGTTTCTGCATCTGCAACTAAAAATATACGGCTTTGGTGCCAAATTATTTTTGCACACACATTAAAGAATAACAAGTATTTACTGCTTAATAAATTAATTTTTTAAAAACAGTATTCTTGAGGTATACTAAAGAAATGTTAAGTTTCGTCGTTAGTAATGGTTCACACACACAACACGTTTTACGTTATTTATTTATTTCTTCATGAAATAAGCCTGAGTGTACGATCTTTTGCAATAATTCCAAAGCATAGTAATTCACACTTTAAATCATCTTATCTTAAAATTTACTAAATGCTATACTTAATCTACATTAGTGTTATACATCTCTAGTTTAATTCTATACATACTGAAAATTCAAATGATAAACGAATATATGCACACCTTAAATATAAACTAATAAAAGAAAAGTTATTCCTATATAAATATATGAATGGATCTCTTACAAATACATGAATGGTAGCAGGTTCGAGTTGATTTTAGCAACTTGTAGTTTTTATCCTATTTCTATTTTCCTCACCTGGTTACCTTATTTTTCTTCTTTTTCTTCTTTTCCTTGTTCAACCACCCATTTTCAATACAAATAAATTCTGCAAACTGAATATTCTCTATTGCTAGCTCAACGTAAACATAACTTACATTCTTCTAGCTGAAAAAGAAATGAAATTGGAGGTGAAAAGAACGTTGATCGTTCCTAGAAGTACTGTTCAACTTCCGTTGAATGTAGTTCGATTCCAAGGCTCATTATGTAGCTGATGATAATCTTAGCAAGTAGTTACTTTTTTTTTTTTTAAGTCCTTCAATGGTAATCGAGTTCTTTGAAGTGTATTCGTCGAGACTGTAAAGTAATTATCGTGTCTGACAATTAATTATCGCATCTAAAAATAAGTTATCGAATCTGAAAGTTAATTATGGGGTTTAAAAATTAACTATCGAGTCCGAAAATGAATTATCGGGTTTAAAAATTGATTATCGGGTTCGAAAATTAATTATCGGGTTTAAAAAAAGATTATCGGGTTCGAAAATTAATTATCATGTCTGAGCATAAATTATCGAGTTTAAAATAAATTATCGAGTCTAAAAATTAACTATCGAGTTCGAAAGTTAACAATCGAGTTCCTGTTCGGATGCGCCATATTTGTAAAATTTGAAAAATGAAAAGAGAAAGAGAGATCCCGGTGGTGATCGCTTGTAGCGCCAGATTTTTGTAATAATAAAAGTAAAAAAAATTATACAGCGGGTTTTGGGTTCACATTCCGTCTGTCACTATTTATTCCCTGTGCACCACCGTTAAAGTCTCCGTTCCCCGAATTAAAATGGTTTGTGACTCGATAAGGATTGGTCTCACGGTTTGGAAATCCTATCTCCCCGCGGTGTCCCAGGGCTTTAGGGAAACAAGATCCCTCTAAAACCGTGCAAGCAAATGAAACTTGATATTATTCGCATACATATCCTGAATTCACATGCTGCAACGCTGAAAGAGAATTTTGCTCTAATGTTTGGTTTGTGTGGACGAACTAGACTGACTTTCACTGACTTTCCAAATGGACTGAATGATAATAGTGGTAATAAGAATAAAACCAGAAAATAAACGAATATCCAGAATTTAGATTTTTAGTTGAAAATTCTGAAAATCAGTCTAATCCCCACTAGAATCGAGAAATGCTTATATTGCCTAATTTGCCTACCAGATCCTTTGGAAACCAATGATATGCTTAAGGTTAGGGATACAACCTGTTTATTAAAGAAAAAGCTTACGAATTTGGTTAACAATGTAATAAAAAAATTTTAATGAGCAAACGAAAACAACAACAAGAAAATGTTTTTCTAAAAAAAAAAATAAGCAAGCCGAAAGTTAACATTGACTTTTGAGTTTTCTGACAACAAATGTTCAGAATAGGGCATAAGGCCTTAAACAAAAAAAGAAATCAATTTAAGTAAATTACATCTGAGCTTTCTTTCTTGAACTATGTAGTGAATGAATTGTTATCATTAACCTGACACAAATAAACAAACTGTGGAATTGATGTTCATAACTAGTGCTAGATGCAATCTTACATTGTTTACATTTTATATAGAGCTTCCCTGATTTACATAGATATCATACCAAACTGGTTAAATTACAATTTTGCATTTGAAAAATATCTAATTATTTGACATTGTATGCTAAGTATATAGTTTACGTTGATCAGCTGATATGTTTTGACTATACCCTTTTTAATATTTACGAAATTAAGATATTATATAGCTTGACGGAATTTGAATATAACAACCTATGGTTTTATTTGGGTGAAAACTAAGTATTGGGATGATTTAAAATAAGTTAAACGAGTTAAAGTAATTGGAAATAAGGTGAAGTAACTTGAAATAAAAAAAATAAGTCGAGAAACAAGTCATGACTTTGATTTGAGATTCGTGGGAAGTATGAAAGAAACATAGGATGATCAAAAGGAGTTAAGTAAACCTACTGCCTGACTGCTAACCATTTCTAATTATTTAAATTAATAACTGAGAATGAAAATAAGTACACTAAATATGCAATTTGACATTTACCTAACAAGAATACACCATCAAATACATAAAATTAATGAGTGTAGCATTACTATTTGGTTATGCATAAAGGCTACATATATGTACACATATTAACACAAGTAGAAGATCAATAGACACCAACATATATAGATATATATAAAAATCATAAGTAAATACATGCATGCACACATAAAAATCAAATGACATATGAATATAAATAATAAATGTCAAGACGTCTCTCGAGATTTTTAACCTGAATATATTGAGATTTAGTGATTTTGTCTCTCTCATTAATAAGATTGGTATACGGCCGGACATTTTCATGTATTCGTCTAGTTTATGCGCATAAACGTCTGATCGCTCGATTTTTTAGAGGATCAGACTGACGTTATAATTGCGGCTTTACTTAGCCTACTTCGTGTTTTTCCATCCGTATTCTATCTGACTGAAATAATGTCGGTTCCGCTTTCTTTACGGATTATGTATGTCTAACCAAGAAAATGATTAATTGCGAGACTAGTCGCATATACATCATAGTTACTAATTAATCCTTTAGCTCTCTTACTTAACATATTTTTGTTGAGACATTACAATATTATCTATTAGAGTTTTACTAGCGTATAGATCGAAATAGACTCATTTAGTGCGTTCACTTCTATGCAAAATTACTTTACAAACACAATAATCTTTGGACAATTGGAGCAATGTCTTGAATATATTTTCTAGTAATACCTATAACGCATTGTTCAAAATTATCTTAAAATTCTAATATTACATGTCCATAGCGCAGATGATGCATGTTCGCTTCATACAGACTTCAACATAGTAGAATGCATACTTCCTTCATGACAAATTTCACAGTTCGAGTCGTTAAAGGTCTACAACCTGTCATTCGATCTACTTCTAAATTAACTTTCTTTATATGTTATTAAAAAAATCTAAGTGACTAATAGAGTACTGACATAAACTACTATCTTTTTCATAAAAACAAACAACGACATATTCACTAAAGTTACAGAATATATATATATATAAGTATCATTGTAAAAAAAAAGTATCTCTATTTTCAATAAGCCTTGCTCAAAAAGAAAAAAAAAGAATTTTAATGTTTAGTAATTATAGTTCGAGTTGGAAAATCTTTTCTTCACGCGTTGTAAATGCGTTAACAGTTTTTAAATAGTTCCGACTTTTATATCGCGAACGTCTTGCATTTTATTCAAGGCCGAAAATTTCCCTTTTAGCATCAACAAAAAATAATTTGGATGGGTCCTACCTTTCGCCGTACACACTGCTCTCACCACCATAGATCTGATCACACACATACAGATGTCCCTGCGTTTATTGGCTTCCTTCTTTCGTGAGAAGTGTCCTGGATCCGGAGTTCCTCTCTTCGATTCCTGCTGTGTCCTCCTCTTAAACTGGAAGGGGCGTCGCTCTTGGGCGTCTCCTGATCCATCAAGGTGGGGCTTCTGTTGGTCCATCTCTGATAGGATGCACTCTCACTAACAGCACTTTCAAACGTCACACTGCACCAACATCACTCTCGGTGTTAGACGTGTAGTGTTACACGGATAAATAGTATTTATTGTTTTTAAGTATTGTGTATAATACTTCAAAACTGATTATGTATGATTAAAACTAGTCCAAGTGCTTTCGGTGCGTATGTAGGTCGTCCTAATTGTCTGTAATAGCCCGTGAATATGTTTATAAGTACGAAACTCTGTCACTCAAAAAAAATGTTTGTAGGCGTTTCGCGATCTATATATATTTATTAGCAGCGTTAAAAAAGTTTATATATATATGTTTATATATAAATATATTTTGAAGAAGATCAATGTGTAACTTATTATGCTTGGGAAAGATTGCAACTTCGTACACTCGGCTTCGGTAAGCTTAGCCGCACATTATTATTATGAGATTAACTTTTGATTATAAATGTAGTGTGTGTGTAAGTTCCGGGTATGTTTTGGTGTTGTGGTGGTACGATGTTTCCCGGTGAAGAATTATTTTACGACTGACTTGGAGTTTTGAATTTCTAACCTGCCGATCTTTTTGGATACGCCTCTAACGGTGTCTTCGATTTCGTCTCTGTTCTCTTATTCGTCTACTTATTTTGGTGTCCTAAATTTTGATTCTCTTGGTCTCCGCCTATTTACGGTGTTCGGGCGTCGCTTCTCCAACGTACGTGTTTTCTTCAAATTTCACATGTTATATCGAAAATTTTTATGAGGGTTGATTTGGCACCTAGTTGTCTCGTGCGTGGTCTTGGACCATTTCACAGTTCTATGTTAAAATTTTATCTTGGTTCTGCGTGGCGACATATGGTCTATGCTGTGATTTTGACAAATTCGCAGAGATTATATTTCCACTTGGATTCTATTCAACGTGTTCAGACTTTATTATTTTTCTCAATTTCACAAAAAGATGCTAAAAGCTGTTTTGTTCTTCTTTCTTGGGTTCACGCCGGGTACTCTGTTGTGTGTGGTCTTCTACGTATGTGGCTTAGGCAGTGGTATTGAGAGACAATAGAAGGGTCTTTCAACTGTCCTCGCCGCACGGACAGGTATACAAAAAAAAAATAAAACATCTTACTTCTCGGATAGTAAGGGAAAATAAAGAGAATGTCCTTTGCCTCTTTAAACAAACTAAAATGAAAATGAAAATTATATTCACTAATGTTCATAATTATACGCAAAATTGAGTTTAAAAGATTTATTTAAAAATTAAATAAAAATGGTAATGATGCAACTGTCACAATGTCACCCACTAAGTCATATGGCTTGAGATCAAACCTTCGACTCTTGAAACCAATTGTAAGCTCTTTAGCAATGTGCTATCGTAACTCTATAGGTTTGTTGTTAAAACCAGTGTCTTTTAGACTTTATTCGGGGGGGGGGGGAAGGAAGAGATTCTCCGGCGATAAGATTTTCACTTTTTATGAGTGAATTACTATACATTTGATCAAAAAATACGTATTTATGAACCCAAGAGAGGGGGAATTACACCCTCCTGTCCTGCCCAAATGACGCCCCTGAAACATTTGCTTGCACTTACTGAAAAGAAATTAAATGAATCATTGAATAAAACTCGTTTCTGTCCGTAGATATTTTAGAGCTCTTGGCAATTTCCATAGATTTCTTAGGGAGCATCTTACTAGCTTGCACTCTTTAAAGAAAGAAAAGAATGAAACTAAAAATATTTATGAAGCTCTGGGAAGATTGTGTTACTTTCCTTTAATTTAGGCTCTTAAAAATATTTCAGAACAAACGAATAGAAAGACTGTTTGAAAGCTATAACGTTGTAAACTTGATTCCTGTTTCTTTTTCAGCTGAATGGAAAGAGTGTACTACATCACACACACTGCTTTAGACAAGGAGAGGTGGAGGACGGGGAGGAGTTGGAATAAATACTAGAAGCAACTAATCGATTGATACATGTATTGCGGGAATGCATAAGAAAACTGGGCAAGAGTATGTTATTAATTTGGACTTAGAATTTTTGTAACAAATTTTATGCCACGGACTGTACACTAAGAGCATTGAATTTTGGAAATAAAGTTAGAGAGATCTAGAATGCATTTGAACCTCAAATCTTCTGGGAGTTAAAGCGTCAGCCAATACATTATACAGAACTATGTCAACCCGAAGAAAACTAATTCTGGTTTTTCCTTTCTCAGCAGAGAGCACAGAAGGTCAAATGCATCGACCTCCCATTGAATCATTATTATTATTTTAAATATTTGTAAACAATTGTAGACAATGTAAAATTGTTGTAAACTAGTGCGGGTTGAATAGCGTCTCTCTGCAAGAACCCTTCTAGAAATAAGGGAATATTGACTTTTTGACGCGTCTAGGTGCAGTGTTGGTCCTAGTGATGATCGACAAGTGAGAGATGTGAAATCCGTATTAAATTCGGTCCAGTGGTTAAGTAGTTCTGTGAAATCATATTCTCAAGCATTAATTCAGTTGACTACAACAATGAAACGGGCAGTATAATTCGTTAATATTTGAATCAAATCAGCTTGTTTTAATCTATTTTAAATTAAATTGATATAATAAGCACAATTATGTCCAATAATGACAGAAAGAAAGGTTACCAATAAAACGGAAGTGGGAGAGGAGGTTCAATATGCAACGAACATTCAAGATGCGGATGCCTCTTGTCAGAAGGAGGATCCAGGTCCTAATTTGGACACATCTAGCAAGCCAAATGAAGCGCAATGTTCACATTGCCATAAGTGTTTTCTAAGCCAACGAGGTCTAGCCATACATACTAGTAGATGCCACCGCGAATCACTCAAGAAAAATCTTTCTTCTTCCAATGCGAAAAGTGCCATTACCTATATTTCAAATATATTAACGCACGAAGCGATTGAGGAAAATTCAACGGACTCAACAGCTAAAATAGGCGAACTGTTAATATTTTTAAAGTCCCATATTCCTACACTCCGACGAGTTCCTCGAGGCGCCAGACCAGCTATGGCTCACTCCTTAAGTGAAGTTCTACAAAAGGTCACGAAAACTAATAGTATTGATGCTTGGCTAGATCTTTTAATCTTCCCTTATGTGGTTCTCTGTATTCCTCCATATGCCGAAAAAGTTACCAACCTCACCACATGGGTGAAGCAAAGAATACGAAACTGGTCGGATAATCATCGAGAAGCTTTGTCAGCCGAATTAATTAAATTATACAAAGTTCGTGATTTGTCAAAATCCACATCATTCCACAGCAAGAACATTGAAAATAAACTATCGGACGGTGATGTTAGAGGAGCAGTGAGACTATTAACATCCGAAGACTCGATAGCAACTCCAGATAATTCATTGTTAGAAGCACTCAGAGCAAAACATCCAGCTCACTCACATTTATTAGCCATCCCTGAACCTCCAGAGGCATCAGAATCAGCAACTAGAGTATCATCAGCTGAATTATTGAAAGCAATTAAATCTTTTCCTTCTGGGTCCGCCGGTGGAATGGATAGCCTCAGAGCTTCAATTCTAAAAGATTTAGTTCTATCACACGATTATGAATCTAGAGACCAGCTTATCAATGTTATCAGAGAACTGTTACACCTCATTATATCGGGAAATGTACCTACAACATTGAGACCGATATTCTTCGGTGCGTCGTTACTTGCCCTTAAGAAAAAAAGCGGAGGAATTCGGCCAATAGCCGTGGGCAATATTTGGAGACGATTGTCGGCCAAAATAATCTGCTACAAGATGCGCGAATCACTTATCGACATACTATATCCACACCAACTAGGAGTCTGTGTCCCATTTGGGGCGGAAGCAGCAGTACATGCAGCCCGCACATATTATTCTACTACGCACACCCAAGTGAAAGCATTTTTAAAAATCGATTTCAGAAATGCCTTCAATGAATTAAATCGAGATTCAGTGTTGCTATCTGTTAAAAAGAATTTTCCAGCATATTTTTCGTACATCTATCAATGCTATTCTCAACCAAGCAACCTATATATAGGAGATAACACTATTCTATCACAGCGAGGTGTTCAACAAGGTGATCCGTTAGGTCCAGCACTGTTTGCTATGACTCTCCAACCAATTGTTAATAACATAAACGCAGAGCTGAATGTCTGGTATTTGGATGATGGAACAATAGCTGGAAATACAGACGTAATACTACAAACATTAGACAACATTCGTACACACGCATCATCAATTGGCTTATCGCTAAATTGCTCCAAATGCGAAGTAGGATTCCTCGGTGCTACAGAAGAACAAATTAAGAACCTCTATGATATCTTTAATAAATCAGCACCTGGTATTCAGCTCCTTACACCAAGTAATGCAGAGCTTTTAGGTTCAGCTATCTCAACAGAGGCACGGAGCAAAATGTTACTAGACAAAACCTCCAAACTAGAATTTTTTATGTCACGACTTTCCAAGCTTTCAGCCCATTCTGCTTTTTATCTGTTAAGGGCTTCATTTGGAATGCCGAGATTATTTTATTTCCTCCGATGCTCTCCATCTTGGAAGGAAGATGCCCTATTGGAAAAGTATGACGATACTCTTAAAACTGGTCTGGAATCCATCCTCAATTGTTCTCTTAATAACAACTCGTGGATACAAGCTTCTTTACCAGTCAAAAATGGAGGCCTTGGAATCCGTCGCGCCACAGATATGGCTATTCCGTCTTTTTTAGCGTCTTTCTACGGTGCAAGTCAAATAGTTAGTTCACTTCTTCAATGGGATAACGACGAAATCACCAATCCAGATGTGATGGACTGCATAGCTAAATGGACAAATTTAGTTGGGTTAGACCCTACGGCTCTCGAAAAACGTAACAATCAGTCGGCTTGGGACGAGCCCATCGTTAATTGCCATGCAGCTTCTTTATTGCAGACTACAAATAACATCGAAGATAAAGCCAGACTTTTAGCGGTCATGTCCCCAGAAAACGGAGCATGGCTTCAAGCTCTACCTTCACCATCTCTGGGCCTACACCTATCCAATGAGAGCTTCCGAGTATCAGTTGCACTACGGTTGGGAGCAGATATATGTGAACCACACCACTGCCCCATTTGTAACACCTTTGTAGATAAAAGAGGATTACACGGTTTGTCGTGCAAAAGCAGCGCAGGCAGACACCCACGTCATTCAAGTGTAAATGATATAATATTAAGAGCATTAATATCAGCAGGGATCCCAGCAGTGAGGGAACCGATTGGATGCAGCCGATCTGACGGAAAAAGACCCGATGGTATAACATTAGTACCTTGGAAGAAAGGAAAGGCATTGATTTGGGACTTCACATGTTCAGACACATATGCCTCAGTACAAGCTGGACTCGTAGCTGCTCGAAGAGCGAAAGAAAAAAGGAATAAATATAGCAATCTACTCGATAACTATTGCTTTGTCGCAATAGCAATTGAGTCTAGCGGTTCTTGGGAAGAAGGAGGCCTCAAATTTATAAAAGAAATCGGCCACCGTCTATCAATTAAATCAGGAGATAATCGAGCAAAAAGTTTCCTGATTCAACGCATAAGCATAGCCATTCAACGTGGGAACGTGTCGGCTATAATGGGAACGTTACCCACTAGTAAAGAGCTAGAAGAAGTCTTTCTTCTGTAATTGCGGAGAAGGGAGGTTAGGAGAAAAAACAAACATCATTGGTGCATCAATTTATGTAGCAACCGAGCAAGGAGTATGAAGAGACAGCTCACAGTCCATAAGTTTATATATATAAAAAAAAACAGCATGAATGCTGTACTGTACGTCAAGACAGTGACATAACATGACAGGTTGGAGCCTTTGAAAGCAGAAGATTTAGTAGTACCTGCCGAACATCATGGGAACAAAGTACCGAAGAATAGATATTTACTGTTTCATTTGAAATTTTCATTATAACAGTTTTTTTTTTAAATAATCATTGTTATTTTACAATTCTTATGTAATTACTTATGGTTGTATCTAATTGCTTTCAAATCTCGATTATTGGATTAACTTATTTACATGAATGTAAATAGTAAGAATATATTTGTAAACAATCATATATTCAGCCGAGGTTTTCATCTAAAAATGTCGGAAAATTAATTGTTGTAGAAACGTTATATTCAAATTTCTATTTTTTTTTTTTGGTAATTTTAAATTTTTAAATAAACTATAATAATAAAGAAAAAATATTTGCACGTCATAGCGAATTAAACAACATACTCAAAAGAACTCTTGCAAGCATCGACTTTCCGAGTATATTAGAACCTCCAGGAATGTTCAGGAACGATGGTAAACGGCCAGACGGAATAACATTAATTCCGTGGAAAAAGGGTCTAAGATTAGTCTGGGATGTCACATGTGTGGATACGTTTGCTCCATCTTATCTACAATCCACAAGTATAAAAGCAGGGAGCGCAGCGGAAGCGGCTTGTTAACGCAAACACTCAAAGTACTCTAAACTTAAAGAAGACCATCATTTTATAGCCTTTGCTACCGAAACAACAGGTGTCTTCAGCAAAGAAGCAATGGATTTTTTGAAAGAACTAGGAGCAAGTCTGACAGCAAAAACAGGAGACCCTAGAAGCTATCAATTTTTACTGCAACGCGTAAGCATAGCCATACAAAAAGGCAATGCTGTCAGTATTTTGAGTTCCTTCCCTTCTTCCCATAAGCTTGAAGAAATCTTTTACCTTAGATAGAACACTTTAAACTGGCATAAGGAGAACTTGAAGACAACCTGAAGAAAGTAGAATCTTTTCATTTTTATTTATAGGCTATAGATTTCATTAACAAATATTTAATAAGATGGAAGCAGAAGATTTGAATATAAATAAGTTTTGAACTTATGTTTAATAATAATTTTTATTTTTGGAAGTGAAATTTCATTGTCATAATTATTGTCAGTCTATTTTCAACTATTTGTTTAATTCCTATAATTCTTTTGTGACTTTATTTTGTTAATTAATATTCAAACAATGCTGTTTAAATATTAGAGAATTTAAGTGAAAATTTTTAAATTTGTAATACTGTATGTAACAATATCATATAATTACATTGTTAATACATGTTAATAGTCAATGTAATTTTACAATTCTATTGATCTTTATATAAAATAAAATAAAATAACAGAAAAAAATAAAGAAAAAATATATATATTTAAAAATGGACATATATGTACTTTAAAAGAATATATAGGTATGTAAAGAATATATATATATAGATAGATAGATAGGTAGATAGATAGATAGATAGATAGATAGATAGATAGATAGATAGATAGATAGATAGATTGATTGATTGATTGATTGATTGATTGATAGATATAAGTAATTAAACAAAAGGAATAACAATAACAATAAGGAAAAGAATAATGAATATATACACGTATCTTTGTTTATTTGTACTCAACCTAAAATAAAAAAGAAATGCATCTCGTTACTTATAACCATATTCCAAATAAGTATAAACAGTTAAATAAATAATTATATACATGGATTTCAATTCCTTATACGGGAAAGCAGAAATTTCAACGAAAAAATAGCATACCTTTTAAGTAGTTAAAATTATATGAAACTTTTTTCCAAGAGAGTGAAACAAATGTATGTTCACTATTTGCTTCAAGTGTGTTGTCTAATGTACAAACATTCTGCACGTGAATTTTATACTTATTCTTTCAGAGTTCCAGCGACCACGAAAAACATGTATTTGACACTAATATCGTCCATTTTACAGAGTAAGGAGGATATTTGTGGGACGTTAAACTGGAAGATTATATATATATATATATATATATATATATATATATATATATATATATATATATATATATATATATATATATATATATATATATATATATACATATATATATATATATATATATATATATATATATATATATATATATATATATATATATATATATATATATACTCACGGCATTGTGAAGGCTCTACATTTGTGCTTTACATTTAAAATTGCAACCGGGTGTTTCTGACTGCCGTATACGGTTGTCAAATCATAACCCTTGTTCTTCGCGCGCACCGTTATTCGAATAACTGAAAACGTACTCTGTACACAAACAGTTTATGCTTGTGAACTCGGAAAGCCTGGTACTTCTGCTTGTCAAGGTCAAAAAGTGGGAGAAAAAGGATGTGTAGAATGTAAAGAAAGTGCAACAGTGACTGATACTTGTAAGAAACATATTCATTTGTAGTTCGTGCACATTCTGCCTGTAGCGCTACTGTGGCACAATGTATATTGTAACTGTATAACTCTTGTACACCACTTGTAGGTCTATTGGCGTATGTGACGACCGAAACTATGTTGTCAGCTCTGAGTGCGATAAGGCACTGCTGTGCTGCTTTTGCTTTTCTTTTTTCTTCTTTGTCATTTGTGAGACGCCAAACATGATTTAGTTGTTGCACGCGCTGAACGGGTTCCTGCAGAGCGAAGTATTTAAGAAGTTGACTACATATTCTTGTTTACAATAGAAACATGATAAGTACTTTGAATTATAATACGGTTTTAAATAGGTTAACTGTTGAAACAAATACGAAAATAAAGCTGTACTTGCAAATGTGTATTAGTCGAGGACGTAGCTACTGACAGTGTTGATTATAGATTTTCTCGTGGAAGAATTTCATTATACTAGAGGTGAAAAGCAGACGTCCATTTAGACAGCCCCCCCCCGCCCCTTTTCAAACTAAATCGGAAATGGTCTCAATCGTTTCTACAGAAATGTGCAGGCGAAATTTTCGTTTGTACACAATTAGGGGCGCCGCAGAACGAAAACCAAGTGGGGGAGGTAGGTCTAAATTGGTAGCCCCCTTACCATGTCCAATTCAATCACAAATCGTAGCAATCGTTTGCACATCGTTTGTACAGAAATGTGCCGGCGAAATTTTCGTTTGTACACAATTACGGGCGCCGCCAGAAAGAAAACAAAGTGGGGGGCTGTCTAAACGATAGTCCTCACACCATGTTCAATTCAACCACAAATTGTAGCAATCCTGTGTACGTTCTTGTACATAAATGTGCAGCTGAAATTTTCGTTTGCACATAAATGGGGCGCCGCCAAAACGATAACAAACTATGGGCTGTTTAATTGAGAGCCCTCCTACCATGTTGAATTCAACCACAAACTGTAGTACTTGTTTGTACGTCTTTGTACAGAAATTTGCAGGATAAATTTTCGTTTGTACAGAATTAGGGGCGCACCAAAACGATCACAAAGTATAGGCTGCCTAATTGGTACCCCCTCCCACGTCCGATTCAAAAGAAAATTATCTTAATCGTTTGTACATCGTTTGTACAGCAATGCGCAGGCGAAAGTTTTATTTCTACGCTATCAGGGGCGTCGACAGAAGGAAAACAAAAGGGAGCTGTCTAAGTGCTAGCCCCACCATGTTCGATTGATCCACAAATTGTCGTGATCGTTTGTAGATCGTTTGTGCAGAAATGTGCAGGTAAAATTTTCGTTTGTACTAAATAATATACGGATGTGAGTATTTTTAATATTTGACCTAAAATTGAAGAAAAGGGATGGGGATTGTAATTATTGTAATTATGTATATATATCTCGGGATTGCTCAAAGTTATAGATATGAATGTTGTTATTTCGACTTCTCATTTGAAATGTTAAACCAGTGTATCGTGTTTTAACGTTTCTCGATACTTAACGTAGAAAGTAAGAAAGGGGGTGGGGCTACAGCTATGTATTACCGTTTTTGCAGTTTAGCGATCAACGTTAACCGGTTTGTAAAATGGTTGCTGAGATTGCAAATGGTACCTATTACACTAGTCGACAAAAAATTCTTTTTCTCTGGCACATGGAAGAAAATATCTGATTCCAATAGAACTTTTCACGTAGAATTCGAATCTGCAATCAGTTTTTCTCCATCACCCTCAGTTTTCCCGTGAGAGAGGGATTTTGGGGAAATTTCCCCTCAAATTTCCATTTTTTTCTTTTTTTTTTTTTTACTATTTACATACCTGTAATTCGGGTACCTTAGATATATAAACGCACAAATTATATTGTATGTTAGCTTGATTTATACTTAGTAAGCCTTCTACGTTTCATAAGAATAGCATTATTCTTATAAATATACGTATTTATATAAAAATATGCTATGTGTACTGTTAATTTTACCATATTCATTAGTGCAGATAAAATCACATATAAATTCCACGAAAATTACAATATGAGCACGGTTTATATCTCATTGGATTTGAAACAAAACATATTTTCAATGATGTATACACCGTGTCACCATTTTATATCTACTTAATAAATAATATAAAAGAAGTGAGTATCTTCTTAATAAATGAACACTTACTTCCGCAACTAATATGTTTTAGTTGTCGACTTTCTTCTGCGTTTTGCTTCTGCAACATCTCTTTTGGGTGTCCAACAGTAATCAGCTAACATTTTTGTATCTCTTCTCCATAGAGGAAATGTAATGATGAAAACGTTCCCCATACTCATCACTAAGAGCACCACGGTTTTCAGGAAAGAAATACAGGCGGGAGTCTAGAAAGTGAACTTTAAGGGACATGTTGCAACCCATTTCTTTGAATGATTGCCGGAAATCACTCACAATTTCATGGTAATTTGGGGCTTTCTTGTTTCCTAAAAAAACTCTCTGTTAAACATTTAAATGAACACCAATCTGCTTTCTCAATCAGAGTGAAAAGATTCTCAAATTTTTTGTCACAAATCAAACATCTTATTTGGGGGTCTACAAAATTCCTTAGCGTCATTAACCCGAGGAAATTTTTCCTTGAGGTAACAAAATCCTACATTACCTTTGTCCATTGCCTTAACAAAGTTTTTGAAAAGCCCCAACTTTATCTGAAGAGGAGCTAGACATCTTATCAGGGCTCACCAGTGAGGAATAAACTTCATTCTTCTGTCCAGGAGTTAATACATGCGTTGGCCATTCCTTCTTGATGTAAGGATCCGCTTTGTTCCTGCTGTCCCATTCGCAGAGGAAACGACAATATTTCGTAAACGCATTAACAAAGAAATGACTTTTAAATCATAGCAAACGGTGCACTTGTATTTCTCATACTGAATTATTTCTAACACTATTTCGATGTTTTCATAGGTTTCCTTCATATTAGTTGCATAAGCCAAAGGCACTGAAGGAAATTTGTTGCCATTGTGCAAAAGGACAGCCTTCAAACTAGTTTTCGAAGAGTCAATGAACAATCTCCACTCTGTATTTATATGTGTATGTCCAAGTGTACCCATCACAGCACAGACATTATTACGATACACTAAATCATTTTCTTGAGAATAATAGTCTTCAAACTCTGTATGAAGGTTTCGAAAAATACACACTTTAGTGTCACGATGGAGCAGATTCCAGCTTTTAAGTCTAGAAGCAAGAAGTTCTGTCTGTGTCTTGGAGAGTTTTAAATCCCTTACGAGGTCATTTAGTTCACCCTGAGTTATCAGATGGGGATCCAATGTAGATGTGATTCCTACATAAGTAGGATCATCTTCTTCATTTGGAACTTCAGTAGTTGCCTCAAGTACGTAATCCTCATTTACCGTAAGATGAGGAGGAGGTACTGGTACAGGCAATTCTGCACTGTATGGAACTGGCCTAATTGCGGATGGCAAATTAAGGTACTGTACTGTGTGGTTAGATTTACTGGTTATGTCTCTATCTGTGTCATACAAAAGTAGCAGTCTGAAGAATGATATTTTGTTTCCCTCCAGATCATCGGTATTGCGAAGTTCATGTTTCGTTCACCATTTGCCCACCCAGTCAGACGTTTCAAGCAAGTATAACAAATGTAGTGAGGAGCGAAATTCTTATCTTGGTCTCCTACACAGCAACCTATATATAACTGATAACACTTCCTCACAAGTGGAGTAAAACATCGACGTTGCGATTTAAATGTCAGCTCCCCACATACATAACAGAAATTGTCCGGTTGACTTACACACTTCCTCGGCATCTTGTATTCTGTAAGGTATCACACACAGATAAACACAGGAATCTACACTCCATCAAATTCCCACAAAATCAGTCTAGAAATTCCTTCAAACAAAAATGGCGACATGGTGTACACATCATTGGAAATATGTTTTATTGGAAATCCAATGAGGTATAAACCATGATATATTGTAATTTTCGTGGAAATTATGTGTTGAAGACCGACCCGACCCCACCCATTACTCGAATTGATTGACCCGACCCGACCCGAGTCACCCGACCCGTGATCCGACCCGATTGACCCGACCCGACAATCCGACCCGATTGACTCGACTTGACAACCCGACCAGAATAGCCCGACCCAGTTGACTCGACCCGACCTGGCCCGATTGACCCGACCCGAAGTGACCCGAGTGACCCGACCCGAGGTGACCTAACCCGACAACCGACCCGAGTGACGTGATCTTACAATCTAACCAGTTTAAGAGAACTAGAACATTACAAATCTGCCACCAGAAAAAATGCTGGTCAATTTGTATGCATAAACCAGTTTCGGCTTTTTTATTTGTAGTATAATAATCCTCCTCCTCCTCCTCAATGTTCTACCATTAATGACAGGCCAGTTTCCTTGAACTAGGTAAGAAGCTTCCATTTTTGCGATTTCCCGCTAAAATCTTCCTCGGAACCCAACATAGTGTACCACCCTCCTTATTACAATCTATCAATTGCAACCTTCTTACACACTCTCGCTCTCCTGATATCACCCCCTTTACTACATCTCCCAGAATGCAATCCCTTAGCAAGATTGAAATTTGTGATCCGTCCATTTTTTCGCTTCCTTATATCGTCCAATATTGTTCTCGTCTCTTGCATTTTTTCAGCATTTAATAATTCGTTTTCCTCTCCACCCTGCTAACCTTCTCTATTTTCCTCCACATCCAAATTTTCAAGGTTAAAATTTAGGCAATCAACTTCGAAAGTCAAAATAAAATTTTAAGTTCTGAAGACAACATGATTTTCTAGTAAGGAATGTATATAGAACTTCTTTTATTATTTTTGCTGTGTAATAAACAAAAATTTCATCACGTTAACATTCCGATTTTTCTATTTAAAAACAGCGTTGCTGTTTGATAGAATCTTAAGGAACTAATTGCACTGAAATATCATTCTATAGAGAATTACCTTTTATTTTTTCTTGATTAATTTATCTAAAAGATATTTGCAATTTCTGGACAGAGTGTTGATATGTGATGGGAAGTCGGTCCTGTACGAAGCTCCACGGCGCCGTCATCGTTGGTTAGCATCCCATGAACCGGCTTAAAAACAGCCCAAGCCAGCACTACACCAGAATAAGGTTCTCCTGTGCATTTTGTGGACTGCTCTCGGCATCGTCCATCGGGAACTGCTACCAGTTGGTCAGAGCATTAATGCAACTGTGTACTGTCACTCTCTAGATCCAGCACTTCTGAATCGCAAAGGGGTCCTCCTGTTACAAGGCAACGCTAAGCCCCACGTGGCTAAGATGACCCAGAACACCATTCTACGCCTTGGATGGAAAACAATATTGGATCCGCCATACTCCACGGACATTGTACCGTCCGATTATCACCTGTTCCATTCCTTGGACAATCTCCTTAGAGAATGCCAGTTCAAATCGCTAGTAGAGGTTCAATATGCACTGGATACCTTCTTCGCTTCACGTTCCACCATGTTCGAATGCGATGGAATCCATAGCCTTCCAGAACGTTGGCAGAAGGTCGTCGATGCTGATGGAGACTATTTTTGATATTCCAGGTACTTCTTAGGTTACATATTAATGTTCGAAGGTGTTGGTGAAAAGGCGGCGGAACTTTCTTGCTCACTCTTAAAGTAATAATAATAATAATAATAATAATAATAATAATAATAATAATAATAATAATAATAATAATAATAATAATGTGTCCTGCTCAAAGGCAGATGTTTCAACCTGAAGTTTCATGGGTATTGATTCCAGCTGGTACCAAGTAAGTTTTCTGGTGGACAAACACCGTGTGCATGGGTTTTCTCGGTGTTCTCCCATTTCCTCCCACTTTTTCATTCAACCACTTCAATTATTTTCATCATCACTGCCTCTCTTAGCGTTGGTGCATAACGTGGAACGTTAACTAGATATTTCCTTTCAATTTCACTTAATGTGACATTTAACTTGACATAAAAATGCAGAAAGGAAAAAAGTCAGTCGTAATATTAATTACAATTACCATGCTAATTAGTTAATATAGGGTTAAATTAAAATTTTATTAGTATTTCAGCTACAATTAGTCACAATTATTATTCATTCACCATCTTCAAATTGAATTGTATAACAAAGCTCATTATAGTATTTCAAAATAAGTGAAGAATGTGACGACCCGATCCGAGCTGACCCGACTGACCCGACTGACCCGACCCCACAACCCGACCCGAGCTGAACCGACTGACCCTATCCGACCCGTTTGAGAGCACTATCAGAGGGGTACAATTTACAGTACAATTTATTATGTATGGTTTAGCATACTTTAAGCCTACCATATTTTTTGAAAACATAAAAAACGGGACATCTTACAAATTAGTAGTAAATATTGCATTTTGTATTAATTTTAACTTTCGAATTTTACTACAGCATCGCACTAATTACACAACTTAAAATAATGTATTAATATAGTCCATACTTAATTAACTATGCTAAAAATTATTATAGAAGCTAGAAGCTGTTATACAATATAAACGCAATCAGTGAACATACAATATTTAGGCAAAAATTATATTTTCAATATTATTACACATACAACCTCACATGCTCTTTACATCTCTATAAAGAAAAAAAAATCCAGATTTATGAAGTCGTTTCCAAATTTCAATGGACTGATTTATTTTTGTTAACCTAAAATGAAAACTAAAAGAAAACAATTTGCATAATTGTTTTTCTGAAGCAGAAAAAAATGTGTTTTCGGGGCTGGTCTGCAACGTCACAAGAATTTGTTGCCACCTCGGGGTATACATTCTTACTTTTGGTGATAAGAGTGCCAGTTAGGAGGATTTTAACATTGCATGTTATATCCTGGGAAGCAGCGATTGGAATAATAATAAAGATTAGAATGAAATTGTTCCTATAGTATTGTCGGAATCGAAAGCAAAAGAAATAAGTCGATTTTATTATCTTTTCAGAACTTTTGATATGTAATTAATAGAAAGAATAGGACAAGAAGAAAAATTTCTGCACAGAAGGGGGCTAATAAGAAGTTTGTACCGGTCACCGTCCTTAATCAAAATCACAGCAATATTCCCAGCCAGGCCGGTGAAATACCGGCCAGTTAGCAACCTTACTTGTAAATCAGAATGCTGAATGCACCAAAATACTTCACCATGCATTCTATAGTCTCTGCAAAATGAGTTTAATGAAGATGTTCAAATAAAACAAGATACTGTGTTATAATTAACCATTTAACAGTCTACTTTGTCAATTTGTTATATCTTCCACGTATCAATTTCCTGAAAATAACGGTTTCTGCGAAAGTTAGAAAGAAAAAGCTGCATTTTTCTCATAAAGATTCAGCTCACGTAAGGAATAATGAATAAGTTTATTAATAAGAGCCGAGGAGTGACAAAGTAACTCAGCAATAATGATTGTAAGTATAAATATAAATACAAAAACAAAAACATTTAATTCCATCATCGTTAGAATAAGATCAATGTAGTGAATCACACGATAGTGTGAACATACCAATCGACACAATAGTGTGTACAAAATTTTTGTTAGAAAAATACTCCGTAGTATGTGACGCATTTTTTTAATGTTTCTACCATTTAGACAGTCCCCCACAATGTTTTCGTTCTGGCGGGGTCCCTAATTGTGTACAAACGAAAATTTCGCCTGCACATTTCTGTACAAATCATTTGCAAACGATTGCAACAATTTGTGCTTGAATTCTACATGGTGGAGTGCTACCACTTAGACAGACCCCACCTTGTTTTCGTTCTGGTGGCGCCCCTAATTACGTACAAACGAAAATTTCGCCTGCATATTTCTGTACAAACGACGTACAAACGATTGCGATTATTTCTGTTTGAATTGGACAAGGTGGGGGCTACCACTTAGACAGCGCCCACTTTGTTTTCGTTTTGGCGGCGCCCCTAATTATATACAAACGAAAATTTCGCCGGCACATTTCTGTACAAACGATTGAGACTATTTTTAATTGAATTGGACATCGAGGGAGCTACCATTTAGACAGCCCCCACTTTCTTTGGTTGTGGCGGCGCCCCTAATTGTGTACAAACGAAACTTTCGCCTGCACGTTTCTGCACGAACGATGTACAAACGATTGCGACAATTTGTGTTTCAATTCGACACGGTGGGGGGCTTCCACTTGGACAGCCCCCACTTTGTTTTCGTTCTGGCGGCGCCCCTAATTGTGTAGAAACGAAAATTTTGCCTGCACATTTCTGTACAAACGACGTGCGAACGATTGCGACTATTTGTGATTAAATTGGACAAGGTGGAGGCCTTCCATTTAGACAACCCCTCCTACTTTCTTTTCATTCTGGTGGCGCCGCTAATTGTTTACAAATGAAAATTTTGCTCGTATATTTCTGCACATACGATGTACAAACGATTGCGACAATTTGTGATTGAATTCGACATGGTGGGGGCTACCACTTAGACACACACCTCTTTTTTTCGTTCTGGTGGCGCCCCTAATTGTGCAGGAACGAAAATTTCGCCTGCACATTTCTGTACAAACGATGTACAAACGATTACGACAATTTGTGATTGAATTGGACATGGTGGGGAGCTATCATTTAGACAGCCCGCCCACTTTGTTTTCTTTCTGGCGGCTCCCCTAATTATGTACAAACTTTCTGTACAAACGATGTGGAAACGATTGCGACGATTTGTGATTGAACTGGACATGGTAGTGGGGCTAGCATTTGGTTCGCCCCATTTTGTTTTCGCCCTGGCGGCGACCCTAAATGTGTAGAAACGAAAATTTGGCCTTCAGATTTCAGTACAAACGATGTACAAACGATTGCGATGATTTGTGATTGAATTTTACATGGTTGGGGCTACCATTTGGACAGTCCCCCACTTTTTCTTTCTGGCGGCGCCCCTAATTGTGTACAAATGAAAATTTCGCCTGCACATTTCTGTACAGACGATGTGCAAACGATTGAGACCATTTGCGATTGAGTCTTGAATGGCGGGGGGGGGGGGATTTCTAAATGGACGTGAAAGGCAGTACTGCAAAAATACATGTAATTTTTATTGAGCACCATAGGAGGCAATGTTCATTTCAGATTTTGAAGGGTGGGGGAATTGAATAAACGATGGCTGTATATAGTACTGTCAAAATTATTGTAACTCAGATTGTGCACGTTCGGGAAATGCCAGATGGAATTTCGAAGCTTTAGGCCTAAGAGCCACCTCTATAATCATCACTGACTGCCATTTCAATAATCTGTTTTGTGGTCTTATGTCCGTGTTCCCATCCTTTCTCTCCCCCTCCAACTGGATACTTGATACTTTTTCTATTCCAAATTTTTGTTCTAGTTTTCTGTTGAAACCTTGAGTTTTGTACTCTCATCGGTTTCGAGTTAGTTAATTATTTAAATTTAGGATTTCCTTTCTGCATCGAGGTTATATGAGACCTAGACTCGAAGATTTTGATGAAATCCAAACACAATAATCGTCCAAATTTTGTAAGCTCTTTAGCTATCAACGTTGAAATCGGAAATGACGCGTTTCTACCACTTCCAGTTGGCGAATCACCTCCATTAAGGAACTCCCTCAAGAGGAATCACTCTACTTATTTATTGCAAAAAGTAGAATTTAAAAATTCGCATTCGTCCAAAGTTATCGTGTGAAGTAACGGCCGCTCGTATGTACGTACTAATAAAGATAAGTTTCCTACGCTTTCCCAACTAATACTTCATATACCCCCGCCATACACACACACTAGCATACGTACACACGAAAGTATACCTGGTAGTATCCAGACGCTTACGCCGGAAACTAGAAACTAGAGAGAGAGAGAGAGAAATCTTGTACCTTTATACTGAATGCACCATTACTCACAAAATCAATTAACAAAGAAAAAGGAAAAAAGTTGTAAACGAAACTTTCAAAGATTGGTACCAACGCTGCCTGTAACACATGAAATTGTTCCATAATGATTGATTCGTAATATGATGTATATGGGTTTCTTAATGGCAGTATAACAAAATGCCTTCAAATTGACCACAAAATAAAAAGCGAAATTTATTTCTCAAATTTTGTAAAATCGAAGTAGGTGGGCATTATGGGAACAGTCTACAATAACAATATATGCAAATAAATATTAATATACTTCACGTTTTCCAGTGGGTGCAAGAAAGCTTCGAATAGAGTTTGGTGTCATAATCATTAGCAGATGTATATATATATATATATATATATATATATATATATATATATATATATATATATATATCTTTTCTTACGAGGATTTGTTGTCTCAATGATTGCGAAAACTATCACTTAACTCACTATGATGTTCTCATTCCCTAAAAGATACGGAAAGTCGATTTAGGGGACCGTTCAAAATTTTTGTGACCCCCTGATCCAAGATCCAATATATTTCAATCAAGAATTATCTTATACACCTTATATCTGGAGAACTACATATAGTGTAAACAGATCAACGATATCACCGCTGGGGCCCCCACCTCATCCCCCTTAGATGATGTATTACTGAGTTCGTAGTTTCATTACTGAACACAGCGACCCCGAAAACTATCAATTTGGCACTAATACTGATCGTTTGAAATTAATTTTACGTATCTCGATACCACCCCTGGAAACCCCACAACTCCAACCCCCTCAGATGGTGTACTAATGAGTTCGGAGTATCATCATTGAACTCAGCGACCCGAAAACTATGAATTTGATACTAATATCGATCTTTTAAAATTATTTAACGAGTATCGATACCACCCCTGGAGACCCCCAAGTCCAACCCCCTTAGATGGTGTACTAACGAGTTCTGAGTATCATCATTGAACACAACGGGTCCCCAAAAACTATGGATTTGACACTAATATGAAGCATTTTAAACTATTTTTACGTTTTGATAACATGCCCTCCTACTAGTGGGGTGTTCCTTACATCATCAGGGTTGAGATAACTTTGGAAAGTAACGTAAACTCGAGTTTACTCCCCTCTCCCACCCCAAAAATGCTTCGTGTTAGTCTGAGAGCATGACCAAATTTTGGTAACTTTTCGGCTCACTTCACTGATTCCCAGACCACATACATGCACACAGACAAACAAGCAGACAGATATACATATTTACTTATATTTCATACGTATAGGAACGAATGTACTTTGTTAAAACATTCATGGGATGCCAGAAAAATTATTGCATGAGTATTGTGGTTTGACCTCTCTCTCGTTCCATGGGGGCTCTTGCTCAGTGCTAGAGCGTTCACCTTTGGTGTATGGGTGTCACAGATTCAAAATCCTGTTCCCACCAATCGAATTTTGTGGTGGACAAACACCGTGTACATGGATTTCCTCTGGCTTCTCCCGTTTCCTCCCACTTTCTTCAATTCGAAATTTCATTCATTTCTCATCATTACCTTGTCCATTAGCATAACCGGCACAACTGTGGGACGTAAAACTTAAAGATTTCCCATTAGCCCAATCGTCATAATGTGGGACGTAAAACTCAAAAAATTTCATATCATTGTTTCCCTCGTTCCACATTTTTTATTCTATTTAATATCATCACTCACTTAGGGGACACGGTGGCTCAGTACTTGGGGGTCCTTGGTCGATCTTGGCTCGGGGGCCGCGTTTCTGACCATATTTTGATACCTTTGCATTAGGGATCTCGGTCGCTCAGTGTTAGAGCGTTTGCCTATGGTACATGAGGTCCCGGGTTGAACCCCCTAAAACGCGTCGTCTTCGTCTAATACCATGACCAAACTTTTTGGCTCCCTTGTCTGACCCCCAGATCGCAGACAGACAGATATACACAGATATAAACTATCATATGATATTATCAATGGTTAATTCACACACATCTTCGCTTCGTGTTGTTCTGAGAGCATGGCCAAATTTTGATACCTCTTCGGCAGGGGGCCTCGGTGGCTCAGTGGTAGAGCATTCACCTCTGGGGCATGGGTCCCAAGTTCAAACTCCTGTTCTCAACAAGTTAACTTTTTTGTGTACAAACAGCATGTGCGTGGATTTTCTCGGGGTTCTCCCGTTTCCTTCCAATTTCTTTATTCCAACATTTCATTCATTTCTCATCATCACCGTCTCCATTAGCCTAGCAGGCATAACCATGGGACGTAATACTCAAAGATTTCATTTCATTGTTCACGCCGTCAATGTTTGCTGGTCCCGAGTAGATACTACAGACAGATAGACAGTCAGGTAAACATGATATTATCAAAATTAAAATACATAATATACCTCTTCTTTTTATAATATTATTTTGACATTATACTGTAAGTGATACGTCTTTACGTTCACTAACTGCTTTATACAGGACTCCAGACATTTCTTACATCAGCTGTAAGCTAGATGCAAGAATTTTATCTTATCATTTTCTCGGAATTCAATGTATACACGACTCCAAAAGTGCATTACCACCTGCAATTCTCGTTTTCCTGCAATAGCAGGCAACCCAAAAAGCTCGGCGGTTGGGTTGGTTCCGAATTCGAAAGGCGCTGGACCAAACCTCAATTTTGTAATAAATATATCAGTGTGGCAGACTGCAAATGAGGGAATAAAACAAATTGTTAAAAATAACAATAATATTATCATGATGGAGATGGATGACATCAAAAGTTACAAAATGATCTTAATTAAGCAGTTCAAAAAAGATGAATGGCAAAAGACACGTATCAGAGGAAACATTTATCTCCTCATTTCCCAAAAAAAGAATGTCATTAAAAAGAAAAAGTTACATAAAGTTACGTAAGTTTTAATATAAAAGCCCCACTCTATATTATGAAAGTTGACACCCGAAAGGCAAGAACAACTGAACCAAAGTCAATAAAATTGTGCACATATATTGTAGACGTAAAAGGAGGGAATACGAGTTTCGTATTTTCCTGGAAAAAACGGTTGGGCGGGGCACGGACCCCTCCAAACCTTTTATCACGAAATATCAAAACTGCTAGTAACAGTATGTCAGAAGTGTGTAAAAGACATGAATAATTGCAACGGAACATTTTGTATTGAAAATACGAAAAAACTAAAGGAATACGGCCTTTTTAAATTTTCTGCGGAAAAACGGATTTAGGGGCAAAAGCTCCCACCCTAAATTTTGAAACTTGATGTCCGAAAGGCAAGAAGTGAACCGAAGTGAACGAAATTAAGCGCAGATATTGCAAACGTAACATGAAGATACGAGTTTCGTATTTTCCTCGAAAAAACGGTTAGGTGGGGCACGGAACGTGGCACGGAAAATCAAATGTGCTGGTAACAGCATGTCAGATGTGTGTAAAGGACATGAAGAATTTAATCAAACTGCGTCTATGGACAATACGCAAAAAATAAAGGAAAACATTTATTTAAATTTTCTGTGAAAAAAAGCAGTTTTAAGGGAGAAAAGCTCAAACCCAAAATTTAGAAAGTTGATGCACGAAAGGCAAAAGGAAGTGAACCGAAGTGAATGAAATTGTGCACAGATATTGTAGATATAAAATGGGGTAATACGGTTTTAGTATTTTTCTGGAAGTAACGGTTCGGTGGGGCACTAACCCCCCAAACCTTTGATCACGAAATATCAAAAGTGCTAGTAACCGTATCTGAGATGTGTGTAAGGGACATGAAGAATTGCAACGAAACTTTATGTGTGGACAAAAAAATAAATGAATATTGTTTTTTTTTATTTTCCGCGGAAAAACGGTTTTAGAGGGAAAAATTCCCACACAAAATTTTGGAAGTTGACGCCCGAAAGGCAGAAGAAAAAATGAAATCTTTCAGTTTTACGTTTCACGGTTATGCCGGTTAGGCTAAAGGAGACAGACGTTGATGATGAGTAATGAATGAAATGGTGGAATGAAGAAAGTGGGAGGAAACGGAGAACCCCTAGAAAACCCACGCACACGGTGTTTGTCCACCACAAAGTTCACTTGGCGGGGGCTGGGATCGAACCCAGGACCCCAAGCACCAGAGGTGAATGCTCTACCACAGCCACGGCGGCCCCTGAAAAGCAGAAGTAAACCGAAGTGAATAAAAATTTTCACAGATATTGAATACGTAAAATGAGGATACGAATGTCGTATTTCCCTGGAAAAACGGCCGCGTGGGGCACGGAGCCCTCCAAACATTTGACCACGAAAAATAAAAGTTCTTGTAACAATATGTCAAATGTGTGTATAGGACATGAAGAATTGCAACGAAACTTTGTGTATGAACAATAGGCAAAAAATGAAAGAATACGTTTTCTTAATGTTCTGCAGGAAAACGGTTTTAGGGGGGCAAATGAACCCACCCCAAAAGTTTGAAATTTGACGCCGAAAAAGCAAGAAGAAGTGAACCGAAGTGAATGAAATTTTTCACACATATTGTGAAAATAAAATGTGGGAATTCTAGTTCCGTATTTCCTGAAAAAACTGTTAGGTGGGGCACGGACCACTCCAAACATTTGCTCAGGAAATATCAAAAGTGCTAGTAACAGTATATCAGATTTGTGTAAAGGACATGAAGTATTCCAATGAAACTTTATGTACGGGCAATACGCACAAAAAAAATGGAGAAGGGTTTTTCTGCGGAAAAACGATTTTAGTGGTAAAAGCTCTCACACAAAATTATGAAAGTTGACGCCGGGAAGGCAAAAAGAAGTGAACCGAAGTGAATCAAATTGTGCACGGACATTGTAGACATAAAATGAGGGAATATGGGTTTGCTATTTTCCTGGAAAAAAGGAGTGGGTGCGGCACGGACCCTCCATAACGTTTGATAACAAAATATCAAAAGTGCTAGTATGTCAGATGTATGTCAAGGACATGAAAAATTGCAACATAACTTTGTGTATGGACAATACGCAAAAAGTTAACGAATACGGGTTTTTCTAAGTTCTGCGGGAAAACGGTTTTAGGGGGCAAAAGCTCTCACCCTAAATTTTGAAAGTTGGACTCGAAAGACAAACAGAAGCGAATCGAAAAAAAAAATGAAATGAAATCTTTAAGTTTTACGTCCCACGATTATGCCGGTTAGGCTAAAGGAGACGGTGATGATGAGTAATGAATGAAATGGTGGAATGAAGAAAGTGGGAGGAAACGGGAGAACCCCGAGAAAACCCACGCACACGGTGTTTGTCCACCACAAAGTTCACTTGGCGGGGGCTGGGATCGAACCCGGGACCCCAAGCACCAGAGGTGAACGCTCTACCACTGAGCCACCGCGGCCCCAAGAGGTAAATCGAAGTGAGTGCAAATGTGAACATATATTGTAGACATAAAATAAGGATACGGGTTTCATATTTTCCTGGAGAAAATAGTTGTGTGGGGCACGTACCCCTCCAAACCTTTGATCACAAAAAATTAAAATGGTAATAACAGTATGTGGAAAGTGTATAAGGGACATGAAGAATTGCAATGAAACTTTTTGTATGGATAATACGCCAGAAATAAAGCAATACGGGTTCTTTTATGTTCTGTTGAAAAATGGTATTAGGGGGCAAAAGCTCCCACACAAAATTTTGAAAATTGACGCCCGAAAGGCAAAAAGGAGTGAACCGAAGTGAATGAATTTCTACACAGATATTGTAGACGTAAAATGAGGGAATACGGTTTTCTATTTTCCTGGAAAACAGGGTTGGGTGCTGCATGGACCCCTCCAAACCTGTGATCACGAAATATTAAAAGTGCTACCAACAGTATGTCAGATGTGTGCAAACAACTTGAAGAATTCCAACATAACTTTGTGTATTAACAATACGCAAAAAAATGAATACTTTTTTTTGTTCTGCGGAAAAACGGTTTCAGGGGCAAAAGCCACCACCCGAAATTTTGAAAGTTGACGTCCGAAAGGCAAGAAGAAGTGAGCCGAAGTGAATGAAATTGTGCACAGATATTGCAGACGTGAAATGAGGGTACGAGTTTCGTACTTTCCTGGGAAAAACAGTAGGGTGGTGCACAGACCCCTCCAAACCTTTGATCCCGAAAAATCAAAAGTAATAATAACAGTATGTCAGATGTGTGTAAAGGAAATAAAGAATTGCAACATAACTTTGTGTATGGACAATACGCAGAAAGTAAATAAATACGGGTTTTGTTATGTTCTGCGGGAAAACGGTTTTTTGGGGGCAAAACCTCCCAAACAAAATTTTGAATGTTGACTCCCGAAAGGCAAAAAGAAGTGAACCGAAGAGAGTGAATTTGTGCACAGATATTGTGGACATAAAGTGAGTGAATACGGGTTTCGTATTTTCCTTTAGAAATCGGTTGGGTGGGCACCGACCCCTCCAAAGCTTTGATCACAAAAAATGAAAAATGCTAGTAACAATATGTTAGATGTGTGTAAAAGTCATGAAGAATTGCAACAAAACTTTCTGTGGACAAAAAATAAAGAATATGTTTTTCTTTTTTGCGGAAAGACGGTTTTAGGTGCAAAAGAACCCAAAACCAAAATTTTGAAAGTTGACGCGCGAAAGGTAAGAAGAAATGAACTGAAGTGAATGAAATATGGACAGATATTGTAGACACAAAATTAGGGAATAAGTTTCCTTATTTTCCTGGAAAAAACGGCCAGGTGGAGCATGGATCCCTCCAAACCCTTCATCACGAAATATCAAAATATCTAGTAACAGTATATCAGATACGTGTAACGGACATGAAGAATTGCATCAAACTGCGTGTATGGGTTGAGTTGAGTTGATTTTAGTTTAGCGTCCCTTTCAGCAGCGAGGCTATATGAGACGTGGACCTACTGATTTACGTGGAACCCGAACCACATGAGCTCCCGCCGGGAATCGATCACGGGTCTCCCACGCCAAAGGCGCGTACGCTAACCGCTTAGCCACGGAGGAGCTCTGCGAATATGGGCAATACGCAAAAAATAAACGAATACATTTTTTAATTTTGGTTAAAAACGGTTTTGGTTGGCAAAAGCCCCCGTCTACAATTTTGGAATTTGACCCCAAAAGACAAGAAGAAGTGGACCGAAGTGAATGAAATGTCCACTAATATTGTAGAGGTAAGGTGAGGAATACGTGTTTCGTATTTTGCTGAAAGAAAAAAAATTGTGAGTGAACCGAGGCGTTGAGTCGCGGGAGAAGTGGACCGAAGCGAAAGCAATTGTATGTAGATATTGGATATGTAAAATATGGCCTCTCGTGTTTCACAAGTGTCGTGTCTCCATCCGATTTCTTCAAATTTGGCAGATCAAGTAACAGCAAACTCAAACAGTATAGCGTATTTTATAGTATTTCAGGAGGCACCTTTAACCCTTGCAATGTTTTTTCAGCATAAAGAAAAACACGTGTCGATTTATTTCCAGTTTGCTATTGGTATGCCAAATTTGAAGCAAAACGGATAGGAACACTTGAGAAACACGAGAGCCCTTATTTTACATATAATGTCTACACACAATTTGATTTGCTTGGGTCCACACCTTTCTGAGCTATTACGGTAATATTTCCTTTTTTTTTTTTTGGGATGGGACCTAGGCCCCAACACTGTTTTTCAGCAAAAATTAAAACACGTTTCATATACTGTTTTGCAAATAGTCCCTTTACGAAGTTTCGTTCCAATTCTCCATATTCTTTAGGAACTTTTGCGTTTGCTTATTTGCACTTTTGATATTCCGTAATCAACGGTTTAGAAGATCCGTGCCTCACTCAACCGCTTTTCCCAGGAAAATACGAAACCCAATTATCTCGTTTTTCGTCTACAATATCTGCGCACAATTTCATTTAATTCAGTGCACTTCTTCTTCCATTTTGGGCCTCAAATTTCAAAATTTGGGATGGGGGCTTTTGCCCCCTAAAACCGTTTTTCCGCAGAAAATAAAAGAAAAACCGCATTCGTTTATTTTTTGCGTATTGTCCCTACACAATATGTCGTTCCAATTCGTCATGTCCTTCAAACACTTCTGTTATTAGCAGTTTTGATATTTCATGATCAAAGTTCTGGAGGTGTGTGTGTCCCACCTAAACGGTTTTCTTTTTTTTTCTCAGGAAAATGAGAAAAACGTATTCCCTCATTTTATGTCGACAATATCTATGCACAATTTCATTCAGTTCGGTTCACTTCCTCTGGCTTTCCGGGCCTTAACTTTCAAAATTTTGGGTGATAGCTTTTGCCCCCTGAAATCGTTTCTCAGCACAAAATAAAAAAAACCGTGTGCCTTTATTTTTTGGTATGTTGTTCATACACAAAGTTTCGTTGCAATTGTTTGTGTCCTTTACACACATTTGTCATATTGCTATTATCACTTTCGATATTTCGTGATGAAAGTTTTGGAGGAATCCGGTCCCCACCTAACCGTTTTTTCCAGGAAAATACGAAACACGTGTTCCCTCATTTCATATCTGCAATATGTGTGTAAAATTTCGTTTACTTCGGTTTCCTTGGTTTTTGCCTTTGGGGCGTCAACTTTCAAAATTGTGGATGGGGTCTCTTGCCCCTTAAAACCCTTTTCTCCGCAGAAAATAAGAAACACGTATTCGTTTATTTCATGTATAGTATCTACCTTCCAAATTTTATCAAGATCGAAGTGTTACACTTCAGAAGTGTTGCTTGTTAATAATAATATTTCTCTAAAATTTTATGAACAAATAGAGGGAATTAAAGCGAAAAATTGGGATCAATTGGAACTTCGGCTCCTACCAACATTGAAAGAAATGACAGCACAAGTATTTAGATGCAAGGTAGACATAAAATTTAGAACTGAGATTTAACTATATTTCTGTCATGATTTTAATGCAGACTTCGAAGTTCTTAAATGCTAATTAAGTCAGGATTTCACATCCAAATTAAGTTGCAACATGATAATTCTTGTTAGAAAACCCGAATCGGCAATGCGAATTTAAGATCAGCCGATACTTTAGATAGCATGGGAAAAAGCTGAAGAGTGTAACCTAAGTGTGCTGCCAAGTGAGTTGCGAGGCGGTTTAATAAATTGGATGTCTTCTACTCGACAGAGTCCACTTCAACCGTTTAATTTTGTTTTAAAACAAAACATTTTTGTCATGAGTTACATTTAGGGATGCGCACGAGACGAATCGAGACAGGATTTTCCTGACAAAATTCGAGTCGAGACATGGCACTTCCAATAGAGAAATATACATTTTTCGAGTCGAGACATCACTTTTACAGCACATTTTCGAGACGAGACAGCCACAAATCTTGTCTCGTGCGCATCCTATTATTAGCGCGTTGTATTAGCACACACTACATAAGTGACAATTTATATTGTGATAGAATATACTATGAGCTTTAATAGAAAAAGTGTAGACACTCGATAATTATTTTATGTAGTAAGATTTCAATAGATTCAGTGCTTGATCGTGCCGTGTATGAAGTTATGAAATATGAATTGGTTTCAACAGGCGCGGATCCAAGAGGAATTTTATAGGGGATAGGGATACAGCCCCCCCCCCATGACGCTCAGGTGTACACTGGATAGAGTGGGTTTCAATCCTACTTTATTTACACTGGGTAAAGTTGGAAAATATGGTTTAGTCCAGCGCTTCCCAACCTTTTCAACTTGCGGCACACTTCAGGGTAACTTGAATTCTCGCGGCACACATATTATTATTATTATTATTATTATTATTATTATTATTATTATTTGAAAATATAATATACTGTAGTATTTTTTTCTGATTACTGACATCCTTCTCACAGAGAAGAAAGCTAGACCACTGTTTTTTCCCCGTGGTAAATCATTATGCTTATTTTTCATTTTAATTTAAAAATAGAAAACAATTACAATCAGATATAGGGCTCAAGTTGTTAAAAATACACTTTTTTTTTTGGAAACTGTATCCAACCTTTCATTAAGAAAGAGGATCACTAAATAACGAACGAACAAACGAATCTCTTTTACTTTTAAAACACAAATATAGGTAATTCGTATGCATGTTTACTTTGCCGGAAGGATTGAATAATATTTTAAAATTTCAAGTTACGAAATAGTCTGCAACAATAAAGAAGCAATAATGGTCATAACAATGATAACAAATACTTTTCTTTTCAAAATTAGAAATGTACAGAAAAATGTTCTACAGAAAAGTAACACAGTATGAAACTTTAAATTTTAGATTGATAGTAGTAATTTGAAATACAAATATACCTTTTTCTGTATGTCTTGCAATTTGATTGCTATAGAATTAATAATTTGGTTCCGATTTCCTCGCGGCACACCAGCAACCCATTCGCGGCACACCGGTTGGGAAACGCTGGTTTAGTCCATCCCTTGATCATATTCTGGTTCTGCGGTGTTAATATCTGGTCAGAAGTTGCTGTTCTAGAAGCCTTAACTTCATACGTGATAAAATAGTATTTCCGCATTATGCACCTTTTTAAACTATTTTCAATATTTGTATGTATCTTCAGATAAACCCTCCATGAAAAGTTTTATTTATTGGATACTGTATTTCTGACGATGCTTCCATTATCAAATAGTGTATGTAGTTTTATTTAACATAGAATTGCATACGACAAAACAGTAGAAAACATTCTCATTGTTTTAACTTTTCTTGAGTTGATTTTGAACTTAACGTCCCTTTCAGCAGCGAAGCTATATAAAACGTGGACCTACTAATTAACGTCGAATCCGAATCACATGAACTCCCACCGGGAATCGAACCTGGGTCTTCCATGCGTTAACTTTACTTGAATTTGGACTCGAACGCTCTGCAGCAGATTTAAAACGGTGGACTTGCCACCCCTGAGTTTTTCAATGAATGTATTTCTTAGTAATTATTTTAATTTTACTTTTGAAAAGGTGTAAGCATTTTGCTTTAAAAAAAATCCTTGGATTATACGTAGTCAGTGTTGAATACATGTGTCATTTTTGTACGTGGCAATAGTAACTTCCATGGTCCCCTCTCTTCTACCTTTAGACACAGAAATTTTGTTTTTAATAACGCCAAATTACGATTTTTATCAATAAAGAGTGGCTGTCCTACTAACTCTTGTATCGATTTCCTGCTAAGCAAAGACAAAGTGAATCTGAAAAGGTAGGGGAACGGTAGGTAGCGGCATGACATCACGCCGTCCCCCATGCCTATCTTTGCCCATTGTAATTTCTTAGGAACTGGGGGGACGCCGTACACATTTTTTGGAGGTGGGGGACGGCGTCCCCTGCATTCCCAAGCACTTTTACCTCTGCTGCTAAGTATTAATTGCTGTAAGGACTAACGAAAATATTATGTGGTAATTCTACTACTACTACTACTACTACTACTACTACTACTAATAATAATAATAATAATAATAATAATAATAATAATAATAATAATAAATGATCTGAATGATAAAGTTATTTTTTTAACTTTCTCATACAATCACTGTGGGCTTTCGCGAATCTGCATATATTGTTTTTATGAGGAATAAAGAGGCTCCAAACAACGACGATTTGTATAAAAGTCTTATCAGGTGTCTGACAGCTGACCTTGTGCTTTTTTTAACACAATGTTACAAGGCACAGAAGCGTGCGGGCATTTTGCTTCTTTTTTTTGCCTGAGTGTAGTTTCAGTACTAAAATCAAGACTTTCGTTCTGTCGTTGGCACGTGTCGAAGCAGGTTGTTTGCTGTGCGATGTTTTGCCTTCAGGCGATCCACTAGATCGAAGAGTCAAGAAAGAAAGAAATAAACAAAACGATATGCTTGTTTCATGGAGATATGCTTGCTTCTTGGCATTAGTGTTTGAAAACCAAAACTGTTCTGAGTATCCATTTTGTTATGTCCATAATAAGTATAAAGGGAAATGTTAATTCTGATATATAGTAGGTGTAAAACTGAGGGGAAACGCGAGGGTAACGTTATATATATTAGGGATGGCCGGATCCGGATCTGGTCGGATTCGAAGATCCGGATCTCGGATCTGGATCCGGATCTCGGATCTGGGTCCGGATCTCGAATCTCGGATCTGGATCCGGATCTGGATTCGAAATTCGGATCTGGGTTCGAAATTCGGATCTCAGATCTTGATTCTTATCCAAACCCACATCCCACCCTAATTGTGATAAACTTGAATATCAAAAATTCGCCGAAAGAAATTTCACGAAGTCCTGACAGTGAAGAAGAAAACAAAATTAAGAAGAATACTGGCAAGTCTACTTATCTCCTTCAATCTACACTAACGATTAAATGCTTGCCTAACTAAAAAATAATCTGATTTGATCCGGATGAGAGTTCGAATGTCGAATCTAAGTCCACCCGGTTGCAGGACCGAGATGAAATACATACATATTTATATTTGAAACCGGAATACAAAACACGAATATTTAAAATTCCTCAATACACCTATTTCATTGTCAGTTAAGAAAACATAAACAGTTAAGATAAGTATTGACTAGTTTTACGTATATTTATCTTGCTCAGTCTGCTCAAAATATCAAATGTATAACTTACAATTAGATTTAATAATTATTTAATAAATCACAATATGAGCACCGAGAATAAACTATGAATTTTGGTGCCCCTTATCTAGATTTGAAATTTCGGATTCATACATAGAATCAGGCTGAAAGATAAATATTTGAGATCTGGAAACCGAAACAAGTGCTAGTACCAAGATCGTAGCCGTTTGTACCTTGGTACTGCGAGCGGAAGGCACTTGCACTAAGTCCGGGTGTACTTTGGGGAACACGAGAAACTAAAAACAGATATATATTCTTTTTCAGGGGCAAGTCGCGCTTTAACATGACTTTTCATGAGTGTTGTGTTGAAATACGAAAACTGTAATGGCGACTTGTTTGAAATAAATGTCATTTTTTTAAGCAATAAAGTTAGGTACTTTCACATTGAATGAAACTTACCAAAGCACATTTCACTGATGAGAGTGCTGGTTCTTATGGAAGCTTTCACACTGAACCGAAGATTTCCTCATGTGGGTATCGGATTGCCACAATTCACCTTTCTGAAAGACGTGATTTATCAGGAGGTCGGCCAAGATTCTTTTGGATTTAGCGTGTAGACTGCTTCTGGTCTCAATTATTCAAATATAGTAAGACTAACCGTATATAAAGTTGGTTCGAAATGATTTAAAATGAAGGGTGCGGTGGCTCCGTGGTAGAGCGTTCACCTCCGGTGATTGGGGTTCCTGGTTCGATCACAGCACGCGCCGTGTGGACTTTGTGGTGGACAAACATCGTGCTCGTGGGTATTCTCGGGTTCTCCCGTTTCCTCCCACTCCCGTCATTCCACCATTTCACTCATTTCTCATTATCACCGTCTCCTTTAGCTTAACCGGCATAACCGCGGGACGTTAAACTTAAAGATTTCATTTCATTTCATGATTTAAAATATCACTAATTCACCTTAAGGGTATAATTGCGATTTAAATATTCGTAAATTAGAAGAGATGTAAAAATTAAGCGTTAAAATAAATCCGATAATTCCTAAAGCAATCTAATAATAGCAATAAAACTCCTTATGTAATATTTTCAAAACTAAGATTAACAGTTATGTTCTTGAAGAGGGTTTATGGCAACATAAATTATAAATCCAATTATCATAAGTAGTACCTCTGACAGCCCCGCATTTCACATCACCATCGCCCTTCATCCTGACAATTCCGGACATCCGGGCAATTCACTTACCCACAATGACTTTTCAGGCGTTCCAGTGACATCAATATCTCAGTTTGGGTTTGGTTTCATGCTTCGGTGAACCTTGATTATCACCATCAGCAGCTATTAGAGAATCAGAACTTATTTCTGTATTAGATAATGTGGGTAACTATAGCTTTTCATCTATAGAAGACTGAAAGCCTGCCTTCGGTGCCCGTGGTCATGGGTTCAATTTCCGGAGAGGCACTCAACAATTTCGATGTTGACCCAGCATTGTGGGGAAGTTATCTTAAGTAAGAGGTAGCGGACTCCAGTGTAGAAAGCCGGCATAAGGACTTCGGGTGCCGATGCGATGACTACACATCCCCACTTTGAACGTAAGGCCGCTGGTAGGAACCAAAGGACTGTCGTGCCAAGAATTTAGTTTGTTTTAATTATCATAAATGCATTCTTTATTATTAAATTTTATCCAATATTTTCTTTTCAACTAGTTTGCGAAACTCGGAGCTAGCTACTTGTTTTCTTTTTAATTCATGTTCATATTTAGAAGAACTAATCACTAAGGAAAAACAATCTTTTCAATAAAATTCTTCTCGCGTCTTTCGTAGCTCTAAGTTTAGTTATTTTTAGTTTTTTTAAGTTGAAGGGCGGTTTATCATTTCCCCTCGCTTTTCCTATTTTTTTCTAGTTTTACCTATATTTCTTTGCACGGACATTGCACCTATACCCACGTGCTTAGTGTGTTCGTTCACAAAAGCGGGCCACTTTCCTGCCACTATAGAAAGTAAGAGTGCACTGTATCAGAGAAATATTAATTGACGTATGTAAGTGAATATATCTGTGACGAAGTCATAATTACTCAGTTTTTGCATCGTACATAGTTTCCTCATCCTCATTAATCTCTTTACCCCCGCTTCCTGAATTCCAGTTCTAGTATTCTTTCTTGATAGCGGACTGATGTCTCATGTAGACTTATTAACTATAACATCAGCAATAAATAAAGTACGGTTTAATTTGCACTAATTTTAAAACATTACATTAATTAAATAATAATAATAATAATACGGAGCGAGCTCAGGCTACTTGTTATGATTCTTACTTCGCAATTGGATAATACCGGATTTGAATTCGGAGACCAGCCATCCTGACTGAGGATTTTCCAGGGTTGTTTCTCAGTTATACTGGGCAAATGCTAGGTTAGTACCTTGATCTAAGGCTCTGGAGACCTTCCTTCCATTCCTTTTCCAATGTTTTCATCTGTTGATTACTAGAGTGTAAAGTAGCCTCTGAGGATATATCTGGTAGCTTATAGTGAAAAAACAATAACGACGTAATATATCTTCACGAAACGTGTGGGTTAATTTAACTACAGCCTTACAGTCCCAATATATAGCTAAAGTTTTAGTATCAATTTCCTCACTTTTAAATACTATTTTCATATTGTTTCAGCTTTCAATTTTCTCATGTATGTTTCCACCGAGAATTGAACCTGAGATCACATGAACAAATGCGAATATGTTAAATATTTTTGAACACTTTAATATACAAAACACAAAACGCTTCAATGATACGACGCATGGATATGTTTTGGTTACCTCCTGCAATGTATGTTTAAAGAAACATGGAGGGTGAAGAAAAAATAATAGAAATCTCTTTTATATTTACTCCTTCAACAAATGACCGACCTCAGAAGGGCAAGCCATAAGTTAGGTAATAAAGTCATACAACGAACACAACCATATCGCTCTCCTGAAATTCTCACGCCAACCAGTCTATATTGTTTGTTGTATATACCTTCGAAGTGAAAGATATTCATTATTACATTTGTTGATGGTTGGACTCTAGTGAGTCAGAAACTACTATTATTAAAGAGTTTGTTTTGTCTAGTATTCCTGCGATTAAAAGGGCCTTATCTAAAAGATATTTCATTTGTATCTGAGAAAAGGAGAAAGTTTATTTTCTAAGAATAAAATAAATATTATCAATGTGATGTTAACATTAAGTTTCGAAGATGAGCTAAACAGAAGAATTTGTTACCATTTACATCAGTTTTCAGACAGTTCACTATACTCTGAAATGGGAAGAAATCAAACTTGGAAACATTTTACTAAAGCGACTTCGACAGAAAGTGCAACATGTAAATATTGCAAGGTTAAAATAAAATAAAGAACAAAGGTAGCACAAACGTGTTACGGAAACATTTAAAAGCACAGCAACCTACTATTTCAGTGAATCCGAAAAAAGTTTTAACGAATTTTAGATATTCAATTTTATAAGATCACAATTTCAGATGTAGGTTTGGATACGAATCAAGATCTGAGATTCGAATTTCGGATCCAGATCCGAGATCCGGATCCGGATCTCACAGGATCCGGGATATCCGAATCCGAAAATTTTTGGCCATCCCTTATATATATAATAACATAGCATATTTCTTTCCAAAATTTTATAAAAACTATTTATTTTATAGAGTTCAAAATTCGGCCAAATGTTTATTAGTATTAATATTGCATGTTCACTTTTACTTTTTCTTGCTAAGGTAATATTAGAGCGCGCTAATTAAAAATTAATTTTCTTCCATTTAAAAGCTGTTTAAGATATTGGCTGCATTTTGCAACAGTGCAGAAAAGCAGATAGGAATCTATCCAGGTAGATTTCTTTCTCTCTCTTCCCTCGCTAGGTCACGTGCGTGAACTTAGGATTGTCCGCGGAGAAAAAGAAACCGATGGAATGCAGATTGACAGCAAATAAGAACCAAGTCTGTTTTCTTTCTCTTCATAGATAGTAAAGATTTCCTTGATTCTATGTAAACATCTCCGCGAATAATTACCTGTACAGGAATATTGCAGCTAACAACGTACGAAAGTTTCAGAAAATCTGTCTATGTTGTTTTCAAGTGCGGGGAGTCTGTTCATCTTATAAAATCAGTTTCGAAATGTTGAGCGTAGAACAAACTCACTTATTTTTTGCATCAGCTGACAAAAGTTTACATACAGATCAAACAGAAGTCTTAGTGCGTTTGCACACGGCAACGATAATATCGGTGGAAGCATCGATAATGTCGGCGGTGAAATCGACTTCAATGTACTCAAATCGTAGCTTATACACGCCACGGATATTATCGGCCGATCCTCCGACACGCAGATGCTGTCGGCCAAGCCCCAGATAATGTCGGAGGTATCGCCGACACCGATTTTGTCGGTGGCAATGTTTTCTTATGATTGGATGCACATGTGGCCGATAATGTCGGCCGGCCAGTGGGTTAGATGAAGAGAGTGAGTGACAAGGCGCTGTATATTTTTGTTTCGTTTCTTGTCTTTGGAATTTTGTTGTTTCCATTTTTTTCTATTATAATTGTATAATAATATTATTATTATCTTGTCCTATAAACAACTTCGGAACAGCTTATTATTTTTTTACAGTCTCTGTTTTGGAGTAGCTAATTCCCTTTATTAAATAAGTATAAAATGTGGGAAGTTTGAAGAGTACTGGTTTCCCTCTAAATAGCTATTACCAAATAGGATATAGAAAATTTAGATAACCAAGTTCTTGATTATTTTTCACTAATTTTTAATTTTTGTTCTTTCTCTCTCTGTCTCTCTCTCTCTCTCTCACACACACACTCTTTGATGGTATATTTTTAATCTATTAATGCATTTAAATTTCAATACATTCTAGAAATTAATTTAAGCGTAATATTCAAATTTTGATACACTGTGGACATAAGCATATGGAAAAAATCCTGATTATTATTCCTTTTATTTTCATTAGAATTGTGTGCAGATCACTTTTCCCGGTTCCACTCAATAAGCAGTGATTGAATACAATATTTTTTGACATGTCAAAGTAGAATTATTATTTTGAAACGAAACCAACACAAACACTCTTTCCCAAGCTCCAAGGACAAGTTACTCACTTGGCATTTTTTTGATTGTGATCTCAACAATAGGGATGTGACTTCATGCTTCACTTGTTAAAAAATAATGTGTAGAATGGCAATTGAAAGCAAAGACCAAAGCTATGTATCCATGTTTTCCCTCTCAACTTTGTACCGGGATCGACCCCCTGATAGAGTTCTGCATTTTAGCTACAGTGACTGGACCAAAAGGTTGTGTATTATTGCATTCTTACCTTTCTAGTTTTGCTTAGATTTTTAGAGATGGCAGGAATTTTTCCATTCGATACTTTAACCGTTATTGAACTTGTGGAATGTAGACTTTGCATATGGGATAACAGACTCTTTCAGGGACAGGATTGAAAAGCAAAAAGCACGGCGAGAAATTTATGCAAGCCTTGTCCAGGATTTTGAGTTCATGGACAAAAAGAAACGAGAAACGACAGGTATGTATGCAACAGCGCAAATCTGTCTTCAACATTAGGGGAGGGGGGGACGGGTAAGATCGTTCCCATATTATATATATACATATATAGCGATGTTCAAAATATTTTTGTGCCGAGAAACAATTCTGTAGAGGATCAGGGGAGCAGAATTGTCTTCAACATTGGGAGGCGGGCAGATTTGAGGCTTATTCTGAGTGGACATTAATTTCATCTCACTTTCCTTTCTAGCGATCGGACACAAATAATCAAATTTCTTTCCCAAAAAACACATTTCAAATCGGATTATTGGGGAGGACAATCTCCCCAGTTCCAAGATTGGAGGGGACATGTCCCCTTCATTCCCCCGGGATTTGCTCCAGTGTATGTATGGAGCAATGTAAAACAGAATTACTAATTCGAATTTTATCATTTAATCTACTATGACATTAATGTTAACTACATGGAAAACAAAATAATATATATACATGTGTTTTCATTGGGAAGGCCGATGGGGGCTGAATTTGAACGTAAACACTATCGGGGTTGTCACTATACATCTGAGCAATCCCGATAAATATGGGTTCGACACAAATATTGGTCATTTTCTACTACTTTTACATGTCCCGGTAAACGCCCCCTGAGACCCCCTTGGTTCGAATTGTGAAAAAATCGCCTCTGGCCTCCAGCCGATACCGCGAAAACTATGAATGTGACACTAAAAGCTGCCATTTTCTACTACTTTTACATATTCCGATAAAAGCCCCTATGATCCTCTGGTTCCAATTTTGAAAAAAAAACATGCCTCTGGCCAGCAGCCGATGGGGGCATTATTTGGAAGTCAACGCCTGTGTGAGTATCACCATTCATCTCAGCGACAGTGAAAACTATTGATTTGAGACTAATATCGGTCATTTTCCATTATTTTTACATGTCTCGCAATTCTCCACCCCGGTGACTCCCGGCCCACATACAATGGTGGCTGAATTAGAAAATCATCGCTAATGAAAGTATCACCATTGATCTCAGCGACCGCGAAAACTATGAAATCGACACTAATATCGGTCATTTTCTACTACTTTTACATGTCTGGGTTAACGACCTCCTGAGACCCCCTGGTTCGAATTTAGTCAAAAACGCTTCACCTTGGTCTGGGACCTGAACCAAGGTATCCGTGTTCAAAATTTGGTAACTCTCGGCCAACTTGTCTGGTTCCCAGGCCGGTCCCGGTTGAAAAAAAAAACTCTTCGTCTTGATCTGTGGCCTAGACCAAGCTACCCGCGACCAAATTTTAAAAACTTTCGTCCACTCGTCTGGTCCACGGGCCGCACACAGATAGAGAGACAGACAATCAGGCAAACTCTATTTTATTTATATTAGAAAGGTCAGATCCACCGTTATTGTAATAGAGCGGTGCTTGAGTGATTGATGGTAGAAATTTAAAATCCAATGAGTGATAATTTCATAGCCTTGTTTTATTACAAGTTTAAACTCTTTAGTGAGTGGAGAAGAGGGCATGATTCGTGGGTCGGGTGGGTCTTGGGTCACAATGTGTGATGACAATGGGTTTCGGTGGGTCTTGGGTCACAGTGTGTGACAGTGGTTCATGGTGGGTGGTCGGACAGAGTGGGTCACGGTGGGTCATGGGTCACGATGGGTGGTGGGTCAGTTCGTCGTGGCTAAAGTTTTCATTGCCCCACACTCTCTCTGAACTACAGTGTTGAAAATTAATCAGTGAAAATCAATTGCAATTGATCAATTAATTGAAAGTAATTGCTGTGGAAATCAAAAATTGCAATTGAATTAATTGCTAATTAATTTCAATTGCAATTACTTTCAATCGATTGATTAATTGCAATTGATTCTCCTTTATTAATGGGCAACTGCAATTAACAATTAACCATTACTTACTTCCGTTGTCAATTGCAATTAACAATTAAATTTACAGATTAATTGTTAATTGTCAATTCAATTGAAATTTGCACAACACTGCCACTCTTCTCTTCACTGTCCCGATCCGGCCCTTCAAACTTTTTTTTCCTTCTATCGAAGCCAGTACTGCCTATTTGGGAAAAGTCTCAATGTAGAGTGGTAGTGGTAAAAACGATGCATATTCGCCGTTCTGTTGGAAGGGGGCTGGTGGAATGTGCCGTAAAATTTTACGTTTCCCCCATAGGAAAAAATCTAGATTCGACACTACTAATATATATATATATATATATATATATATATATATATATATATATATATATAATTGAGAAACATTATGTTTGTGACTATAACTCTCCCGAACCGCCCCACTGATCTTAATCAAATTTGAAACATGGATGAGTTTTACGGCTGGGCTGGTTTTAGGCTTTTCACTTTGATGGTACAACTTAGTGGGGGGGTGTAAAAATAAATAAAATTTAATAATTCCTGAACCACTCGGCCAATCTTGATCAAATTTTCAACATAGATGAGGCTCAGGCCTGGGATCGTGTTAATTAAATTTGACGAAGTAACGTGGGGGCGGAGAAGGAGGAGAGATATATATAAAAATCAATTTATATAAGACTGAAAGCCACTATTTTTGTAACTTAATAACTCTTGAACTATATCTTGAATATCCGACCGATCGCAATCAAATTTTCATGATGTATGAGGCTTGGATCTGGAAACATTTTTGTAATTTTACTTTAACGGTACATCCTAGGGGGGAGGGGGGCATATAAATAGAAACTAATAAAACCTAATAACTTTTGAACCACCCAACCAATCTCGATCTAATTTTCAACAAATATGAGGGTCGGGCCTTGGGTGTTTTTTTATCATTTCACTTTGACGAGCCAACGTAGGGGAGGGAGAGGGGGCAGATATATGTAAAAAAAAATAAAAATAAAAATGCCTGTCTCTGTGACTTCATCACTCTTGAACTACCCGACCGATCTAAATCAAATTTTCAATATACATGAGTATAGGGGCAGGGATTACTTTAGGCTATTTACTTTGACGAAACAACGTAGGGGAGGGCGAGAGGGAGAGAAATTTAAAAATGATCAAAACTGACCGATATTAATGTTGAATCCATAGTTTTCGGGCCCGATGAGACAAACAGTAACACTTCTGATGCTGTTTCAATCCAAGTTCAGCCCTAATAGTTGGGAAGGTGGAGGGTACAATGGAGGAGAGGGGGATAAACGTTTAAAAATGATCGAAACTGAGTAATATTAGTGTCGAATCAATAGTTTTAGGAGTAGCTGAGATTAACAGTGACAATTCTGATTTCGTGTGCCGCAGCACGGGGGAGGGGGAGCTATATATAATAATAATAATCGAAAATAACCAATATTAGTGCCTAATCCATAGTTTTCGGGATCATTCTGATGAACTGTGACATCTTCGATCCGGTTTAAATGCAAAATCAGCTCCGCCACTTGCGGGAAGGGGAGAAAGTGATATATAAAATGATCGATAATGGCCATTATCAGTGTCAAATTTATAGTTTTCTGGGTCGCTTAGATGAGCAGTGGTACTTTCGATCATGTTTAAATTCAAACTTAACCCCACAACATTGGGGGAAAGGGAGGAAGAGATATTTAAAGATAATGGAAAATGACCGTTAATTAGTGCTGAATCCACATTTGTGGGGGGTCGCTGAGATGAACAGTGACACTTTCGTTGCCATGGTCCGCAACATAGGTGAAGAGGAAATATATATATAAATGACCGAAAATGACAATTATTGGCGTCGAATCCATGATTTTTGGGGTCGCCGAGTTGATCAATTATCTTTCCGACGCTGTTTAAATCGATGCCATTAAAAACGAAAACAGCATATTTCACGGGTACTAAACACATGAAATACGGAGTTGTGCTTTAAAATTTTCATTTTAACTTAGCAAAGCGGGTAATATATGCTAGTAATACTAATAAAGCTCAGGTACTGTCCTTTCTCTATTTCAAAACCACCTGTTTTTTAAATCTCTTTGCTATAATATCTATAACTGGAGCTATCAGTATATTTTTGTTTTTCGTCTTTATACAACACCAAGGTTATAAAGGAAGGTCCTTTATATGTGGGTTCGGAACTTGAATCTGATAGGTCGTTCCCAACCATACTATCTCGCCTCCAGAAAAACTGGATTACAGGGCAGAGTCTAAAGCAAGAAATTTCTCTCTCTTTTGCTAAAAAAACTTTAGTTCGCATACTAGTCATAGCACATGTTTAGAGGTTTTCCAACGAATCTGTATGAGACGAGACCCGCAAATGACACAATACTGAAAGTTGAGCTTACTCCAGGAGTCGAATCTGGTATCATCCTAAAAGAAAAAATCCTAATGGCTGACTACTTTAATGCTCATATTTCATTCTCATGTAAAAATTTGGGGTTATCCCGGCGCCCTAGACTCCCCGTGGATACGAGCCTGTGTGACCCCCACCCTCGAACACAATTCTCTGGAAAAAAGCCTCTATTCTTCCTTTTGTCTGTCTAGTTTACTGAAAACATGAAAAGCAAACTAGATCACAGAGCATAGAGTTGGAAATGATGGACATGTTGCATTGCAGACATATTTCGTACCGTTGGTGATTTTGGGAGGTTTTCCAGGGACAAAATTCACCTCGGAGTTATATCTCCTATGGTGCTCAATATGAGTTGAGTTGATTTTATCGTCCCTTTCAGCAGCGAGTCTATATAAGACGGGACCTACTGATTAATCGTGAAATCCGAACCACATGAGCTCTCACCGGAATCGAACCCGGGTCTCTCACGCCAAAGGCACGTACGCTAACCACTTAGACACGAAGAAGCTCGGAGCACATATTAGAAAAGAAGAAAGCACATTATGGGAATTTCAGTGCAGACAACTAAGTACGACGACTGTTAAAAGAATATTTTTCATCTTGAATATATTGTAATAATGGTCAATCTTATTCGATAATGTCATTTTTTAAAAAATTGCATTCTCTTTTCTGTAACTTACTACAGTATACAAGTTAAATTTCACACAGTGTGCAAAAGAGGGGAGGGATTACAACGTACGATGGGCTTCGTTCGCTTCCTATCCGATGGACAAAACCTTTCTTGTAAAATTCAGCGTTTCAAAGAACCTGTGTGGTTGCTGATAGCTACACATAAATTGACAGAATTTTAGTACTGTCTGCCTGAAGCAAAGTCTTAATTTTAGTACTGAAGCTGCCTAAGGCAAAAAAGCAAGCACACCGCAGGCGTGGTGGCTTCTGTGCCTCGTAACATTGTGTTTAAAAAAACAGACACAAGGCCACTTGTCAGTTCTTGCAACTGATAAGGCTTTTTTTCTTTTATACAAATCATATTGTTGTTTGAAGCCTCTTTATTCCTTTCAAAAACAATATAACCAGATTCATGGGAACCCACAGCAATTGTAATAAAAGTTGAAAAAATATCTGTATCATTCAGATACTTTATTATTATTATTATTATTATTATTATTATTATTATCAAATAATATTTTTCGTTAGTCCTCACAGCAATTAATACTTAGCAGCAGGGGTTAAAGTGCGTGGGAACGCGGGGGACCCTATCCCCACCTCCAAAAAACTGTGTACGGCGTCCTCCCACTTCCTAAGCAATTACAATGGGCAAAGATAGGCATGGGGGACGGCGTGACGCCATGCCGCTACCTACCGTACCCCTACCTTTTCAGATGATTCCATCCCATCTAGCCTAATCCCACCTCGCCTAAAAATTTATCAGCCACTTATATCTCCAAAATAAGAATGTCTACCATTTTAGGCGAGATGGGAATTTCCATCTTACTTAATCCCATCTCGCCTAAAATGGCGGTAGGATGCAAGGAGGGAATTTCTGTACTGAAGAGGGAATTCCTCTAATAGAATATTAACCAGATATTTCAATCAATATTGGCAATCTCTGTCAATTACAATATAAATATATAATAAGTACTATACAATAAGAAAGCATAGGGGGAAGGCGATTTAGTGAATTTAGTTCACTTTTGGTTTATTTTGGGAATACTGGAAATTGATTGGCAAAGAGAAGCTAATCAGAAACAGGATAGAAATATAGAGGGTGTTTCAAAACAACACTTACAACGTTTGAGAGCTCATTCCTGACACCGTGATAAGACAACCTGGGTGCACAATGCTTCCTTTTGGCGCTATGACCAGCCAAAAACCAGTCGGAAAAATTCCCAAAACAGCCGTAACTCGAGAACAAAATGTCGGATTGAAGTCGGGGGAAAGGAAATGTATATTATTTTTAGCCATGGCTTCCATTAATGCACAACCCAATATGGTACAGAGGCAGCACAAAGGTCACCTCAAATAAATTGAAGAATTATGGGGATATTTTATGAAAGGGGGTTATAGCCCCACACAAGTTACTGGCACATGCAAGGAGCATTAGAATATTAATTCTGTGACATTTGTGAAAAATCTGACGCTCACTGGCATTTCCGGAACAAAATTTTGAATTTTTATAAAGGTACATCATCTAATGCTTCGTCCCCTGTGCCCCCCTAAGGCGGTGCGTTACCAAAATAGCATTCCATATTTCAAAAATGCATACTCTTTTGCTACAATGACGCCAAATTTCACACTACTTAACAAAAACACCTTCTTCTCGTATGTCCCTACTAAGGATATTTCTGGTGATTTTCTTACTTTTGAAAGGGGGCTGTAGCCCCATTATCAGTCACTCTTACATGTAAGGAGCATTGGAGCATTAATTATGTGACATTCGTGTTAATCTGACGTTTACTGGCACTCCGAAAATAAATTTTGGGATTTGGTAACACATCACCCACCAGCTTTTTATGGCCCTTGCCCTTCGAAGGGGGGCCTTCCCAAAATAATGTTTGAGACAGCTTTACTAGCTTTGTGAATGAGTGTTTTTGCATTTCGTAACAAATACAACTCATTTGCCCCAAAATCTTTACGAATAATTATTGGAGAAAACTGCTTCCAAAATTTAACATTGAACCTCCCATAAGGAAAATGAACTTCTCTGTTTACACTTCCAACAGGGGGGCTAAACATTAATTTTCTTCTATTTCCTTTAGAAATTCAAAAAAATTCAGATATTTCTCAATGAGAGTGCCAAATTTTATATTAATGGTGTGAAAACTTCATCTTCTCCCAGTGCTGTAGAAAATTACACGAATTGTATAACAGTCCGTATATTAGGGTGGAGCGAAAAATTTTTTTTTCGAAATGCGAATTTGGATAGGGGGCAAAAGTTGCATCATATCATAATACTTTACCATAGAAAATTTCAGCTCTCTGAAATAATTTTTAGCCGGGGCGCAAGGGGCCTTAAATTTGAGATTTTGTAAATCAATTTCCATTTACTACGTAACTATTTGGCAGATCTTCGCTGAAAGCAGACTGTAAGTTTTAGTGTAGATAGAGTGCAAAAGATGCATCCTGTATCAGTACATAACAACAAGAACTTTTAATTCACTAAAATTATGTTCAGCCGGGGCGCAATGGCCCTGAAATTTGGGAATAATTAGACGAAAAGTGATCAACTATAAGCAATTTGCTAGTTTGCCATAAAGAAGTTTTTTTTTTGCTATTTAGTAACAGTATTTTTCTGGTATAATGAACTTGTTAGCTGTATTAAGTCACTAGTATAATAATTTGGTGAGTGGAGATAATAGGGTACAAAACGAAATCAGGGCGCGCGCTCGTGCAGCTGCTAAAGTATTGTGCAACTGTTTGGCAGCTTGACGATTGTTATTAGTGTGTTGTACCTGTGCTCGGGACACGTGTCTCGTTAGCGGCCGTGTTGCTACGTTAGTGATTTGATTAGATTTGCGCTTTTGTAGTTACTGATGGGTTTATTATCTACCACCGTATTACAGCCTAGTATCTGGTGTTTTTGTTTTCTGCTATAAAGAAGAAAGGTGGCAAAATCAACCACGTAGAATATGTAAAAAGCACAAGAGATGCTTCGTAGTGCCAAAGGTCGCGACTGGAGAACGCTTCCAACTTACGAAGGCGTTATGGCATGTTATTTATTTACGCATCTGCAGCTGAAGGGGGCGGAAGTAAAGAACCAGCTGAGAATTTGGTTTCCACGAAGGTAGCAGAAAAGGTGGAAGACATTTGTTAACATGTTTCAATTCCTCTTGTTTCGCTCGGCCGTGTATCAATAGTGATCAACAGTTACCACAGGAAACTGAAAATATTTTTAAAATTGGCAGTAAGAGGGAGAATGAAAGAAGAAATAAATTACAAGAATTGAAGAAGCAGGGCAATAAATCATTTGATGTAGCAGCTTGCAAGTGTTTAGATTTCACGGTGTGTCGTTGTACAGAACACTCAAAATATCTGAATCGGAGAGAGTGTTTTATCAGACCAAAGGATAAGTAGAAAAATGGTAATCGGTAGTATTGATGTTACTTGGACAAAGAAAAGAGAAGAAAGGAAAGCCAAAAAGCAACTTGTGGTCAAACTTTCAACCAAAACAGTACCAGTTACATTATTGAATCTTTAGACTCCTCGTCATCTTTGGAAACAAGAAACGAAGGCAATAAAGAACACGCCAAAGCTGGAGAAGATCCTGATTTTAGTTCGAAGTATCCTTTAAAGACAAGAAAGCAATCACAGATTAGATGCACGGAAATGAGAAAATTCCTCTCGACATTAGCAAAAGTGAAGGAGAAAACCGGCATGACTAGAAGAAAAAATACAGCAATTGCAACTGAAGTTTTGAAAGATTTTTAATATTGTGAGTCCAAAGCAGCTGCAAAACATAATTGATAGCAGTAAAATACAAAGAGAGGTTGCGAAAAATCGTAAAAGTGTAAGAACTAAAGTGACTGTTAATAAAGAGAAACCTCATACCATTTATTTTGTTCAGAAGAAAGACAAAACACTCATAATGTCCAGCTCAGGAAGTCATAGAGATGTGAAGAAGAAAGAACATTTTTGTGTGCTTGAAGAACCGGGTAATAAATTTTTCAGCCATGCTTCTTTGATCGTTTCAGCATTAGCAAAGAATACTGCTAATTCCATCTGCCGGGAATAACAAGAAAATAATGTGAACCTATGAGATATGGTAGCTATCGGCTGCGAGTACTAATACTAATGCTGGATCAAAAGGATGATGATTAGAGTGCTCGGAAACCATTTAGAGAGGTCCTTGCAGTGATGCATACGTTTATTACACATCATTGAACTACTACTTCGTCATTTACTGAAAGAATTCGATTATGTATCTACTGGTACTTTGTCTGGTCCTATTGGTAGATCATTGGCGAATTGAAAGACGAATCCAGTGTGCAGCGTCGGAAAGATTTCTTCAGAACTCCCTACATACCTAAACGTGCGTCATCTCAGTTATGATCAAAGATATTTGTATGAAATATGTCAATCTGTCATAAGAGGAGGTTGTGATAAAAACCTAGCAGATAAGAAACCTAGGAAACTTGCGCATACTCGCTGGTTAACAATGGCTTGCAGACTTTTGCGTCTATGTACCGGTATATATACGCCAAATTCTTGGGAGAAGCTCTAAACTCTCGTAAAGTTCGTAGTAAAAGTATATGCACCAGTGTGGTTCAGCATAAAACTGAAATCTCTTCCAAATACGGAACTAAACATTTGTTCTTGACCATAAGACTTTCGAGATGTTTGCAAGAACCATACAAGACTTTTGTCAATAAAGTAATTTCCAGAAATGCATTCTATGCGAATTCTGAAAATATTCTTGTTGCCATGATTGGTGACTACAGATCAGCTACGCGAATCCTTGCTGCCGATAAAATCCTCAAAACCAGAAAACAATGTAAACGTTGTGAAACTCGTTCCTTCCAAGTGCCAGTGTTAAACTTCGAGGCTAGTAATTACACAGAAATAATAAACTAAAATGGGTGTAACAATACAACCGCCAATACTGTCTCATATTACAGATGATAAATTGCGAGAAATTTGTTCTTGAGAAAGTACAAGTGTTGATATCCCTCTGAGTTTCCATGTTATACGCAAGCAGTGAAAAGATTAGAGAAAATACTTAGTGAAGGTTCTTCGTTAGTATGTGAGCCACGAGAGATTTCTTTATTTGTTCCAAATATGACTTAAGAAAATACATGACTACTTTTCAGATAAAGTCGCAGTATTTTGCTTGAAGACGTGAATGAAATTTATGAAACATTCAATCTAATACTGATGTAGCCTGTAACAAAATATGAACTTCGATAGCTTTAGAAATCCACCTGGACACGACAACGAATCTTAACACCTTCAAATTATAGTCTCCTTCAAGCGAAGAGCTGCCTAATAATTACACAAATGAATAATACACGTGCATTTATTTACAAAACCTATCAAACTTAAGGCCCATTGCGCCCCTGCTAAAGAATATTTTAGAGAATTGAAATTTTCGTTGGTAAAGTATTACAATATGATGCAACTTTTGCTCTATATCCAAATTCGAATTTTAGAAAAATTAAAATTTGGGCTCTTATCACTCATTTATAAAATCTGTCAAACTTAAGGTCCATTGCGCCCCGGCTAAAAATTATTTTAGAGAATTGAAATTTTGCATGGTAAAGTACTACGATATGATGCAACTTTTGCCCCCTATCCAAAATCGAATTTCGAAAAAAAATTTTTTTTGACCTCTTTTCACTCCACCCTACTGTATATATATATATATATATATATAAAATTCAAAATCACGTTTTCAGTCAAAAGAAAAAAATATTTCATTTGTTTACCTTTGGAATACCAATATCTAATCTAAATGATCTAGACCCTCAAAAGTATTGTAATATTTATTTTGTATATTACTGTTACGCACACGCCTAAAATGCCATGATTGTTCCTTCATTTTAGTAGATATTTCTTTTAAAGTTATGTTTTTTAAGTAACATTCCGTATTTTGGAATGCAAAATATTGATGATAATGCTTCTACAATTACTTTGTTTTCCTTCTGTCGTATCTTCCTTTCTCACCTCGCAAAAGTCGATTTATGGTCAAAAATGGTTGGAAAATGAAAATAGGGATATTTCACCCTGTTTGACAAGTCTTGTTATAAAATACTGTACTTAAAAGGTAAATTCTGTACCACCAGACATGTGAACTCTGACGCGAAATCGTAGCAGTTATAGTAGTATTAACTGTGGTCGTAGTAGCAATAATAGAAGTAGTAGTAATATTAGTAGCATTACAGTCCTTTGCAGTCTTGAATAAAGAGTCAGTATCCCAAACACACTACGATTAACATAGACTGACAGTAAGACCGTACGAACACGGCAAAGGCAGGGGTAGTGGAGGACATTTAAGGGGAAAAAATGACAACATTAGTTTGCAATCCGTCCTTGAGTGCCCGGTTCCAACCCGGAAATACGTGCGCCCGGTTCGGCCCTATAGCATTTGTGTCCGGGCCGAACAGGACACGCCCAGCCCGTGCAGGGCAGAGCCCTGCAAACCCAGGCCCGAAGACGGCCCGGCCCGACCCGAATGGATCTGAATTCTGTGCCCGGCTCGACCCGGCCAGGCCCGGCCCGGCCCGAATCTCGAGCCGGGCTCTAACCGGGCCGGGCACAAATCGGGCCGAAACGGGCCGAGCCGGGCCGGCCCGAACACTGTGAAAGACGGATCGGAAACTAATGTTGGCAGCCTGTGTTAATCGTAATGTGTTTGGCATGGGCGGCGATTAGGGGGGGGCAGTTGCCCCCGCACTTTTTTTAAGTAACCAATTAATGTATATAGTTTCATTTGGAAATGTAACGATTTTGTATGTGTTACTGATTAATAGGAAAAAATGCTGCCATATAATATTTGCTGTTGTCTTCCCGTGGAGTACGTATTGGTTGTCTTCCCGTGGAGTAAAGAAAGCTACAGTAATTGCGTTTTAATCGCCACAGAAAATAACCCCATAAAATAACCTATTGGAGCACAATTTCAGCATACTTTCATTTCTTCTTACAAGGGCTCGATATGTTAGTGAGCCGCTTTGAAGCTAATCGAAAGAACATTATGCAAAAAAGTAGGGCCTATTTCACAAGTTATTCTTTAATTGCACAAAAATTGACAGTTCCTAAAATGTCTTTTCTTCTTTCTAAAGTAAGGAATATCGATTAAAAAGAGCGTGATAAGAAACAACTTCTACCTTTTCCATTGTTTCCTAGTGTAATATACGAGTGAAGTGTTGTGTTTAAGGATGTACGAGTGTATATACAATAAAATTTAGTAAATTGAATATAATTCTAGGTTTTAAGTTTATTTTGTATAACTGAAGTGTGGATTGTAAGTATTGTTGTGTTTTGATGTGTTCCAAGAAAGTGAAATCTGCACCTAATGGCAACAAACATATTTCAAGAAGTTGCAAAAGCAAATATTTCTTTAAATGTCGTAGCATATGCTTGTAGTATTTACTGTCTTTCATTTTCTAAGAGTAATAACATACATTTAATATCATGTGTGGAATTAACTATTAAGTTTTTCATTAATCCTCAGTTTCAATATAACTTTTGCAAAACAAGCATCATTATTCATTACTATGATTAATATTATCCTTTCTATTTATTTGTTTTGCAAATTTATTAAATAATCTGATCACACAATTTTCCAGACAGAATTTTAAGATGTTCATGAGCAAGGAACCAAATCTCTTCTTACACTTTCGTTGTTTAAGAGTACAAAGGGCTAGTATCTACTTGCGTTGTTCTTCTTAATTTACTTAATAAACTATTATATACGATATACGGTATTTTAAGTGAAAACATAGTATCCTCTTAGTTATACAACCTTTCGTCAAACAAAATGTTAGAAACAACCAGGAAAACTAACATTTATATACAAATATTCAGATCATGTCTTGCCCCCTCACTTTTAACGTCCAACCGCCGCCACTGGTGTTTGGGAAATTAACTCTTTATTCAAGACTGTAAAGTACTGTACTTTTACTACTCTTATTACTACTACTACTGCTACTGCTATTATTATTATTATTATTATTATTATTATTATTATTATTATTATTATTATTATTATTATTATTATTATTATTATTATTATTATTATTATTATTATTACTTCTACTACTACAACTCCTACGAGCGTCAGAGTTGACATGTCTGGTGGTACATACTTTACAATCTAAGTACAGAAAAAATCGAAGAAATACTAGTTATTATGGCCAGTCTGCGTAGTCTGGCCAGTAGAATGCATTCACATCTAGTGCTTGAGATCGTCGGATCGATCCCTCCTCGTATTATATGAGCTTTGTTGTGGACAAAAATCGTGAGCGTGGGAGTTTTTGGATTAGACCGTTTTCGTCCACTGTCTTCATTCCACCAATTCATCCATCATCATTCATACGTCTTGAGCCGTAATTGCCTAAAGAACATATGAGAAAGTCAAGTCCTTGACCTACTAACTAGAATTTGTTCCGCTACATTAGACCACGGAGGCCGAAACCATGAACTGGCGTGTTCATAAGATTAGCGCAATTTGTAGTAATGTTCAATTAGCACGGCAGATTCCAAATCATATTACATGTTCCTGTATTCTTTATAATTCGATGCTACAATAATAATAACAAAAAACAATGATCAAATAAATCACCCAGACCCCAGGATCGATGAAGTGTTCCTGGAACGGTGCGTAACAAGTAAATAACAGAGCTATATGACGGAATGCGAGGCAGTAAATCAAAACAAAATCCACACATATCATTGTTGATCAAAAAATACCTCAAAAGTCCCCTGAATGAAAAATGTATAGATATCAGCTATCAAAAATGCCTCTTAACATCACATATAATAGAAGGGATAGTTGATATTAAGAAAATGAAAATATAAGGTTTCCTAAGAAACCAATAGTGCAAAATGAACATCGCTTTACTGTATGTCCGTGTACGCATCGAATAGCACGGAAACAGAGTCAACAGTTTCAGGCTTTAGAGCATTTCTCCGTTCCTGAGTACTAAAATCTCTTTCAGTAGACGCACTAGAAGCAGGGATGACGAGATACTGACGCGTTAATTTACACAATTTTGGTAATGTTTGTTCTTGTTGCTTCCACCACTGCAGTATATCTAGTTCTCTTACACATGATGACATGTTGAGGTAGATGTCTACTTCATCATCAAATTCACCAGAGACTGAATGTCTATCTTCCCAATCCATTAGTTTATTCTTCTTGGTAGGTGGTTCCAAGTTATGCCAACTAGCCTAAAGGAGACGATGGTGAGAAATAAATGAAATAGTGGAGTAAATAAAGTGGAAAGAAACAGGAGAACGCCGCGAACCCCCCACACGGTGTTTTTCCACCACAAAGTTCACTTGGCGAGAGCTCGGATCAAACCAGGGAACCCATACACCAGAGGTGAACGCTCAACCGCTGAGCCACCGTTCCAGGAACACCTAATCGACCCTGGCGATTTGGTGATTTATTTGATCATTATATTTTGTTATATTTGTAGCATCATACTATAAACAATACATGAACATGTAACACCATTCGATATTTGCCTTGCTAATTGAACATTACTACAAATTGCACTGATCTTATGAGCACGCCAGTTTATGGTTTTGCCCTCCGTGGTCCAATGGTAGCGTACCAAATTCTACTTACTAGGTCAAGTACTTGACTTTACCATACGTTCTTTAGGTAACTACGGCTCAGGCTGAATGGATGATGATGGGATGAATTGGTGGAAAGAAAACAGTGGGAGGAAGCGGGACCACCCCAGAAACTCCCATGCACACGATGTTTGTCCACAACAAAGCTCACATAGCATGAGCAGGGATTGATCCGACAACCTCTAGCACTAGATGTGAGGTTTTTTCTATTGAGCCACTATTCTCCCTCGTAGATCAAGCATCGGTTCACATTCTACGCAGACCGGCCATAACAACTAGCATTTCTCAATTTTATTCTGTACTTAGAAGGTAAATTCTGTACCATCAGACATTTCAACTCTGACGCGAAGTCGTAGCACTTGTAGTAGTATTAGCAGTGGTCGTAGTAGTAATAGTAGAAGTAGTAATAGTAGTAGTAGAAGTAGTAATAGTAATAGTATTACCAGTACATCACAGTCTTGAATAAAGAGTCAGTTTCTCAAACACATTACGATTAACATAGGCCGAAATGTGCCCGGCCAGAAATGTGTCCGGCCCGGTTAGGGCCCGGTCCAGTTTGATATTACTTGAAACGGGTCGGGCCGGGCCGGGCACCGGGCCGAATCGGGCGCGCCCGGCCCGTGCAGGGCTCTGGTGCAGGGCTCTGATTCATATCCACTGCAAACGCTGTTTTTGTTCCATTTTGACTTTTATTTTAGTACTCAGACGAGAATTGTGTTCTATGTCTTAATTTTCTGCATTCTTTCACATATGGAAAGATTCGTTTACGTATCTAAATGTTTCATTACGTATGGAGAGCTAAATGACAAACAGGCATGTGCTGATATTAATACAAAGTTTCGAAATATTGAATTATTAAGTATTTCAATCAATGTTGCTTTTTTATACAATTAATAACAAGTCTTATTATATTTAAAAGAAGAAAAACACATCTGCAAAATTTCTCCCGATTGCAAAGGTTGACTTCGAGGTTCGAGCCTGGTTTACTTTTTCCCGAAAATACCGGAAGCTGGACTTAGAAAATTTTTTCCTTAAAATAGCAATAAAGAATGCCCTCGACCTTTGAGACAACATGTACCTTTCGGGAGTCAACTTTCAAAAGTTTGGTGTGGGTTCTTTTGCCCCATAAAACTGTTTTTCTGCAGAAAATAAAAAAGCATTCCTTTATTTTTTTGCGTATTTGTCCATACAAAAAGTTTCGTTGGAATTCTTCCTGGCCTTTACACACATATGACATACTGTTACCAGCATTTTTTATATTTCGTGATCAAAGGTTTGGAGGGGTCCGAGTCCCCTAACCGTTTTTCTCAGAAAAATTCGAAACCCGTTTGCCCTCAATTTAAACCTACAATATCTGTGCAATATTTGATTCAATTTGGTTCTCTTCTTCGCATCTTTCGGGCGTCAACTTATAAAATTTTGGGTGGGTCTCTTGCCGTCTAAAACCGTTTTCCCGCAGATCATAAAAAACCCGTATTCCTTTATTTTTTGCGTATTGTCCATAGAAAAGGTTGTGTTGCAATTCTTCATGTCCTTTACACACATCTGACATACTAGCACTTTTCATATTTCGTGATCAAAGGTTTGGAGGGATCGGCGCCCCACGCTTCCGTTTTCCCCAGGAAAATACGAAACTCGTATTCCCTCATTTTATGTCTACAATATCTGTGCACAATTTAATTCACTTTGCCTCACTTCTTCTTGCCTTTCGGGCATCAACTTTCAAAACTTTGGGTGGGTTCTTTTGCCCCCTACAACTGTTTCTCCGCAGAAAATAAAAAAACGTATTCCTTTATTTTATGCGTATTGTCCATACAGAAAGTTTCTTTGGAATTCTTGGTGGGCTTCACACACACCTGACAATCTGTTACTAGCACTCTTGATATTTCGTGATCAAAGGTTCAGAAGAGTCCGGGCCCCAACTAACCGTTTTTTTTAGGTAAATACGAAACTCATATTCCCTCGTTTTATGTCTACAATATTTGTGCTAAATTTCATTCACTTTCGTTTACTTTTTCTTACTTTTTGGCGTCAAATTTCAAAATTTTGGGATAGGGTCTTTTGCCCCATAAAACCGTTTTTCCGCAAAAATAAAAAACCCGTATTCCTTTGTTTTCAGTGCATTGTCCATACAAAAGTTTCGGTGCAATTCTTCATGTCCTATACACACATTTGACATACTGTTAGTAGCACTTTTGATTTTTCGTTATCAAACGTTTGGACGGGTCGGCGCTCCACCCGACTGTTTTCTCTAAAAAAATACGAAACCCGTAACCTCATTTTCTGTCTGCAATATCTGTGCAAATTTCATTTACTTCGGCTCATTTCTTCTTTTCTTTCGGGTGTCAACTTCAAAATTTTGGGTGAGAGATTTTGACCCCTAAAACAGTTTTCCGCAGAAAATAAGAAACCAGTATTCATGTATTTTTTGGTTATTTTGCATATACAATGTTTCGTTGCAATTCTTCATGTTCTTTACACACATCTGACATACTGTTACTAGCGCTTTTGATATTTCGTGATCAAAGGTTTGGAGGGGTCGGTGCCTCACCCAACCTTTTTCTTCAGCAAAATACGAAACTCATATCCTCATTTTACGTCTGTAATATCTGTGCAGAATTTCATTTACCTCGGCTAATGTCTTTTTACCTTTCGGGCGTCAACTTTTAAAATTTTGGATGGGGTCTTTTGCCTCCTAAAACCGTTTCTCGCAGAACATTAGAAACTCATATTCCTTTATTTTTTGCGTATTGTCCATACAAAAAGTTATGTTGCAATTCTTCGTGTCCTTTACACATATACTGTTATTAGTACTTTTGATATTTCGTGATCAAAATGTTTGAAGGAGTCCGTGCCTCACCCAACCTCTTTTTCCAGGAAAATACGAAACCCGTATTCCCTCGTTTTAAGCCTTCAATATCTGTGCAATATTTCACTCACTTCGGTTCACTTGTTCTGACCTTTCGAGCTTCAAATTTAAAATTTTGGGGTGGGTTGTTTTGCCCCATAAAACAGTCTTTCCGCAGAAAATAATAAGCCCGTATTCCTTTATTTTTTTCGTATTGTCCATACAAAAAGATATGTTACAATTCTTCATGTCCTTTACACACATCTCAGATACTGTTACTAGTACTTTTGATATTTGGTGATCAAACGTTTGGAGGGGTTGGCGCACTACGGAACCGTTTTCCCCAGGACAATACGAAACCCGTATCCTCATTTTACGTCTGCAGTATCTGTGCACAATTTAATTCACTTCGGCTCACCTCTTCTTGCCTTTCGGGCTTCAACTTTCAAAAGTTTGGGTGGGGCTATACCCTTTAAAACCGTTTTCCCGCAGAACACAAAAAACCCGTATTCCTTTATTTTTTGCGTATTGTCGATACGAAATGTTTCTTTGGAATTCTTCATGTCCTTTACACACATCTGACATACTATTAATAGTACTTTCGATATTTCGTGATCAAAGGTTTGGAGGGGTCGGCACCCCACGCTTCCGTTTTCTCAAGGAAAATACGAAACCCATACTCCCCCATTTTATGCCTACAATATCTGTGCACACATCTCAGATACTGTTACTAGTACTTTTGATATTTGGTGATCAAACGTTTGGAGGGGTTGGCGCACTACGGAACCGTTTTCCCCAGGACAATACGAAACCCGTATCCTCATTTTACGTCTCCAGTATCTGTGCACAATTTAATTCACTTCGTCTCAATTCTTCTTACCTTTCGGGCATCAACTTTCAAAATTTTGGGGTGGGTTCTTTTGCCCACAAAATAATTTTTCCGCATAAAATAAGAAACAAGTATTCATTTTCTTTTTGCGTATTCTCCATACACAATGTTTCGTTGCAATTATTCATTTCCTTTACAGACATCTGACATACTGTTACTAGCGCTTATGAAATTTCGTGATCAAAGATTCGGAGGAGTCCGTGCCACACTTAACCGGTTTTTTTTTAGGTAAATGCGAAACCCGTATACCCTCATTTTATGTCTACAATATCTGCGCAAAATTTTATTCACTTCGGTTCCCTTTTTCTTCCCTTTCGGTGCCAAATTTCAAAATTTTGGGGTGGGGCCTTTTGCCCCATAAAACCATTTTTCCGCAAAAATGAAAAACCCGTATTTTTTTGTTTTCAGCACATTTCCCACACAAAAAGTTTCGTTGAAAGTCTTCATTTCGTTTACACACATCTCACATACTATTAATATTATTTTTGATTTTTCGTTATCAAACGTTTGGGAGGGTCGGCGCCCCACCTAACTGTTTTCTCTAAGAAAATATAAAACCCTTATCCTCACTTTACGTCTGCAGTACTGGTGCAAATTTCATTCACTTCGGCTCATTTCTTCTTGTCTTTCGGGTGTCAATTTTCAAAATTTTGGGTAGGAGCCTTTGACCCCTAAAACAGGTTTTCCGGAGGAAATAAGAAACTCGTATTGATTTATTTTATGGTTATTTTCCATACAAAATGTTTCGTTGCAATTCTTCATTTCCTTTACACACACCTCACTGTTACTAGTACTTTTGATATTTCGTGATCAAAACTTTGGAAGGGTTCGTGCCCTTTCCAACAGTTTTTTCCAGGAAAATACGAAACCCATATTCACTCATTTTACGTTTACAATATGTGTGCACAAGTTCATTCATTTCGATTCACTTGTCCTTGCTTTTCGTTGGTCAACTTTCAAAATTTTGGGTGGGTGCTTTTCCCCGTAAAACTATTTTTACACAGAAAATAAAAAAAACAGTATTCGTATGTTTTTCGCATATTATCCATACATTAAGTTTCGTTGCAATTCTTCATGTTCTTTAGACACATCTCACATACTGTTACTAGCACTTTTGATATTTCGTGATCAAATGTTTGGAGGGGTCCGTGCTCACCGAACCTTTTTTTGCAGGAAAATACGAAACCCGTATTTCCTCATTTTAAACCTACGACATCTTTGCAATATTTCACTCAATTCGGTTCACTTCTTCTTATCTTTCTCGCGTCAACTTTAAAATTTTGGGGTGGGTTCTTTTACCCTATAAAACTGTCTTTCCGCAGAAAATAAAAAAAAACGTATTCCTTTATTTTCTGCGTATTGTCCATACAAAAAATTTCGTTGTGATCATTTATATTAAACCTTTTATATTAAACCTTTACTTTATGTAACTTTTTCTTTTTTAAAATTCTTTTTTTGGAGGGGAGGAGAGAAATGTTTTTTCTGATATGTGCCTTTTGCCATTCATCTTTTTTGAACTGCTTAAGTAAGATCGTTTTGTAACTTTTGATGTCATCCCACTCCGTCACGATAATAAAATTGTCATTCTTAACAATTTGTTTTATTTCCTTATTTTTCAGTTTGCCACACTGATATATTTTTAACAAAATTGAGGTTTGGTCCAACGCCTTTCGAATTCGGAACCAACCCAACCGCCGAGCTTTTTGGGTTGCCTGCTATTGCAGGAAACCGAGAATTGCAGGTGGTAATGCACTTTTGGAGTCGTGTATACAAAGAGTTGAAGCATCACGCAGTTCAGATTTGTTTATATGTATGTTTTTAACGTTAGAATTCCGTCTCATTATCAAATACGGAAACGCTAAGTAAATACACTGTCTCGAATGCCTTTATCGTTAAATGAATACATAACACTGATTTGTTTTACTTACCTATTTTAATAAAAACGTCCTATGATAACTCTTGACATCCAGCGGCACAACCACACATACACAAACACACACACTATTGCACGTTAAAGTGAATGATGATGAAGATTAAACACAGCTCTCTATGTTAACTCCCTTACATCTACTATCTTTCTGTCTTACACTACACGCAAACACACACACGCCTGATTACCTTCGACAAACATGTCATAACACGTTTACACACGTCTTCAATAATCTCGCATACTAGTCATCGAAAACATATCTCGTTAAGTTTGAATACACACATAAGATAATACCTTTCACATCAAGACTTTGCTTATACAGGCATCTCTATGTGAATGTGTATCAAAGCAATATCTCATTACGGGTTCAACATAAACAGTTGGCATAATTTGATCTTTGAAATCTCTGCATAAGTGATTTCAATTATTAGTCATTTCGTTCATGTGATTCTTCATATAACAATTTTCACATGTAACACAAACATCCCTGTCGAGTTGAGTATACAGATTTTCATCCTACGTTGTGAAAACGTTATCAAATGATATGAGAAGCTTCCGTTATTAGATTATGTTCAATCAATGGAATCCAATACGTTTTAAAACAATCATATTCATCTTAGCTACCCAGGGAGCGTTCCCAGGGCGAATATTTTCCCGCACGTGGTTCTAACACTTAGCAACACGATTTTGTATGGGTATGTGTTTCGCTATGAGAGTCATATATCGTTTCTCATCCTACGTTTTTTAAAAAAAATTATGAAATACAAAATTTACCTTAGCAACTAAGACCAATTTGATACAATCTGCTGAGAAGCCTCGATCATTTGAATATCACACCTTCAATTCATAACCTAGAAGCATTCCGTGGGAATAGGACCAAGGGGCTAAATCGCTTATGCTCTTCGGCTTTCCAGGAATAGCAGGGCCGGGAAGTTAAAATAACTAGACAATATACGACGAGAAGACGAAGAAGAAGACGAAAAGGCATGTTTCATCTTGATTCTACAGCCAGTAGGCGTCCAAGAGTAAAAGCACACGTATACCAGCTTAGTAACAGCGCCCAGGAAACGTTCCCGTGGGAAAAAGTCAGGTCAAGGTCAAATTTGTCGAAGTAAATTATTCATTACTCCTCGTATTTTTACGATTTTCGATTTGGATATACGATTTTCGTAAGGTCGTTTCCGGATTATCTGTCCTAAATGATAAACTAGTTAAAAGTGAATCTATAAAATTATTTTTCAAAATGCCTCGCATTTTTGCTCTTTTGCTATGATGTCCCCATATTCTAAGTGCGTGGTAATGAAAGCGGTCTTTATGTAGATTATTAACGTAATTTTCGAATTAAGATATTCATAAAGTCATTTGCGGTTTACAGGTCCTAAATGATAAACTGGTTAAAAGTGAATGTATTAAATTATTTTTTACAATTCCTCGCAATTTTTCTTTTTTGCTATGATGTCCCCACATTCTATGTTTGTGCTAATGAAAGGGGGCCTTATGTAGATTAATCATGTAAGTTTGGAATGACAATTTTTGTATGGTCACTTGCGGTTCATAGGTCCTAAATGATAAACTGGTTAAAAGTGAATGTATAAAATTATTTTTGACAATGCCTCACGTTTTTCCTGCTTTGCTATAACGTCCACATGTTCTAAGTGGGTGCTAATGAAACAGAGCTTTATTTAGATTAATAATGTAAATTTGGAATTACGATTTTCATAAGGTCACTTCCAGTTTATAGGTAAATGATAAATTAGTTAAACGCCAAGCAAAAAAATATTTTTGAGAATGCCTCCTATTTTTGCCCTTTTGCCGTGACGTGCGCACATTCTGAGTTGGTCCTGGTGAAAGAGGGCTTTATGTAAATTAATAATGTAAATTTGGAATTACATTCTCTAGATTAGTAATATAAATTTGGAATTGTGATTTTCATAAAGCCACTTTTACTTTAGAGGTCCTAAACATGAAGTAATTAAAACTGAACTGATATTTTTTTTAAAAAAATGCGTCTTTTTTTGCCTTGACGTCCTCCCATTCTAAGTGGGTGCTAATTAAAGAGAGCTTTGTGTATATTAATAAAGTAAACTTGGCATTACGGTTTTCGTAAGGTCACTTTTGGTTTGAAGGTATTTAAAAATAAACTGGTTAAAACTGAATGTATAAAATTATTTGAGAAAATGCCTCGCATTTCTGCTCTTTTGTTATCACGTCCCCACATTCAAGGTGGGTGATAATGAAACAGAACTTTACGTAGATTAATAACGTAAATTTGGAATTACGATTTTCGTAAGGCTACTTGCGATTTATTGCTTCTATTTGATAAACTAGTTAAAAGTAAATGTATAAAATTATTTCTGTCATTGGCTCGCATTTTTGGTCTTTTGCCATGACGTCCTCACATTCTAAGTTCTAGCTAATGAAGGAGAGGTTTATATAGATTAAGAATGTAAATTTGGAATTACGATTTTAGTAAGGTCATTTCAGGTTTATCGATCCTAAATGATAAACTAGTTAAAAGTGAATGTATAAAATTATTTTTGAAAATCCCTCGGATTTTTGCTGTTTTGCCATGCCATTTCTACATTATGTGCGGGTAGTAATGAAAAAGAGCTTTATGTAGATTAATGACGTAACTTTGGAATTACTCTTTTCGTAAGGTCACTTGCGATTTATTGCTTCTATTTGATAAACTAGTGAAAGGTGAATGTATAAAACTATTTTTGATAATTCCACGGATTTTTGTACGTTTGCTATGACTGCTCCAAATTCTAAGTTTGTGCTAATGAAAGAGGGCGTTATGTAGATTCGTAATGTAAAATTACAATTACGATTTTCGTAAGGTTAGTTCTGGTTTATAAGTTCTAAATTATAAACTAGCTAAAAGTGAATGTATAAAATTATCTTTGTCAATGGCTCGCATTTTTGGTCTTTTTTCAAGATGTCCCCACATTCTGAGTGGGTGCTAATGAAAGAGGGATTTATGTAGATTAAAAATGTAAATTTTATATTACGTTTTTCGTAAGGTCACTTCCGGTTTATCGGTCCTAAATGATAAACTAGTTAAAAGTAAATGTATAAAGTTATTTTTGAAAATGCCTTTCATTATTGCTCTTTTTCCATGACGTCCCCATATTCTAAGTGGGTGGTAATGAAAGATGGCTTTTTGTAGATTTATAACGTAATTTTGGAATTACAATTTTCGGATGGTCACTTCCGATTTATATGTCCTAAATGAGAAACTGGTTAAAAGTGAATGTATAAAATTATTTTTGAAAATGCCTGGCATTTTTGGTCTTTTGCCATGATGTCGCTATATTCTAAGTAAGTGCTAATGAAAGAGGGCCATGTCTAGAATAATAATGTAAATTTGCAACTACGATTTTCGTAAGGCCTCTTTCGGTTTATAGATCTTTAACATAAATTAGATAAAACTGAATGGATAAAATCATTTTTGATAATGCCTCGTATTTTTGGTCTTTTGCCATGACGTTTCCACATTCTAAATTTATACTAATTAAAGAGGGCTTGATGTAGTTTAATAATGTAAATTTGGAGATATGATTTTTGTTAGGTCACTTCCAGTTTACAGGTTCTATATGATAAACTAGTTAAAAGTAAATGTATAAAATTATTTTTAAAAATTCCTCGCATTTTTGGTCTCTTGCCATGATGTCCTCACATTCTAAGTGGGTACTAATAAAAGAGGCCATATGCTGAATAATAATGTAAATTTGAAATTACGATTTTCGTAAGGCCTCTTCCGGTTTATAGATCTTTAATATGAAGTAGTTAAAAGTGAATGTATGAAACCATTTTTTCTAATGCTTTGTATTTTTGATCATTTGCCATGATGTCTCCACATTCTAAGTTTGTGCTAATTAAAGATGGCTTTATGTAGATTAATAAAGTAAATTTGGAATTACGATTTTCGTAAGGTCACTTCCGGTTTATAGGCCATAAACGACTGCTCCAAATTCTAAGTTTGTGCTAATGAAAGAGGGCGTTATGTAGATTCGTAATGTAAAATTACAATTACGATTTTCGTAAGGTCAGTTCTGGTTTATAAGTTCTAAATTATAAACTAGCTAAAAGTGAATGTATAAAATTATCTTTGTCAATGGCTCGCATTTTTGGTCTTTTTTCAAGATGTCCCCACATTCTGAGTGGGTGCTAATGAAAGAGGGATTTATGTAGATTAAAAATGTAAATTTTATATTACGTTTTTCGGAAGGTCACTTCCGGTTTATCGGTCCTAAATGATAAACTAGTTAAAAGTAAATGTATAAAGTTATTTTTGAAAATGCCTTTCATTATTGCTCTTTTTCCATGACGTCCCCAAATTCTAAGTGGGTGGTAATGAAAGATGGCTTTTTGTAGATTTATAACGTAATTTTGGAATTACAATTTTCGGATGGTCACTTCCGGTTTATATGTCCTAAATGAGAAACTGGTTAAAAGTGAATGTATAAAATTATTTTTGAAAATGCCTGGCATTTTTGGTCTTTTGCCATGATGTCGCTATATTCTAAGTAAGTGCTAATGAAAGAGGGCCATGTCTAGAATAATAATGTAAATTTGCAACTACGATTTTCGTAAGGCCTCTTCCGGTTTATAGATCTTTAACATAAATTAGATAAAACTGAATGGATAAAATCATTTTTGATAATGCCTCGTATTTTTGGTATTTTGCCATGATGTCTCCACATTCTAAGTTTATGCTAATTAAAGAGGGCTTGATGTAGTTTAATAATGTAAATTTGGAGATATGATTTTTGTTAGGTCACTTCCGGTTTACAGGTCCTATATGATAAACTAGTTAAAAGTAAATGTATAAAATTATTTTTAAAAATTCCTCGCATTTTTGGTCTCTTGCCATGATGTCCCCACATTCTAAGTGGGTACTAATGAAAGAGGCCATATGCTGAATAATAATGTAAATTTGAAATTACGATTTTCGCAAGGCCTCTTCCGGTTTATAGATCTTTAATATGAAGTAGTTAAAACTGAATGTATAAAATTATTTTTGATAATGCCTCGCATTTTTGCTCTTTTTCTATGACGTCCACACATTCTAACTGGATGCTAATTGGTGCTCTCAACGGGTCGGGTCGGGTTGAAGACCGACCCGACCCGAACCGTGATCCGACCTGATTCACCTGACCCGACACCCCGACCCGAGCTGACCCGGTTGACCCGACCCGAGCTCACCCGATTGACTCGACCCGATAACCCGACCCGAGCTGACCCGACTGACCCGACCCGACAACCCGACCCGTAACCCGATCCGTTTGATAACACTATGGTCACGACACTGGGTGAACGCCAAAATGCACTCCCGTTGGGAATTAAACCCGGACCACGTGTACCGAAGTCTTACACGTTAACCACTAGCTAGACCAAGCGGGGGATTTGTAGATGCATCTTATTGAATATTTGGCACTTTTGAGGTTTGGTTATTTCTTTTTATAACTGATACCAATGTCCGACGTGAGAGAATTTTTTTTTTCTTGCATTAGTTCTATGTGACGAAATTTTTATTCAAGGTCAGTGTTCTCACCTGCTTGGACGGCAGGGGGTCTTCTCGGAAGGCAGTAGCAAGAGCCTGTTGGCGGAGACAAAAGGAAATCGTTTAACTACAATGATAAGTGTTGAGGAAACAGGAGAACACCTGTGATTTTTTCCAACCCTTCAACTTTCATTCCAAAATAGGTTCTTATGATTCCGGGACGCGTGTCACTTTGATTTTCCTTTCTCGGTAATTAAAACGTATTTTACAGTATATATAGTTGCACGTAAGAAGATATATAATATGAATTTTGTAATTTAAAATTTAAAAATACAGTATGATATTTAATTATAAAGTACTAATTTAGAATGCTAATTTAAGTAATAAGAATGCTCGCCTCATCGGTACAAACGAAGACCAAGTGTGATTTTGATTATGGTCTTTCATACTATACGGAAAACAAGAAAATATGCTCATCGCTACTTTGTGATCACCAAAACAAGGCCAAGAGCAAGATTACTATGCAATTCGTCTTGCATATCCAATCTTTATCTTGTTCTTGTATCGATGTCCTTGGGCTTGGTGAAATAAAATGAAATATTCAGTTTAAGGTCCCTCGATTCTGCACCGAGGCTAAGGGATACGGTGACCATGAGAAATGAATGAAATGGTGGAATGAAGAAAGTGGGAGGAAACAGGAGAACACCGAGAAAACCCACTACACGGCGTTTCTCCACCACAAAGCCTACTTAGCACAAGCTGGGATTGAACCATGGATACCATGCACCAGAGATGAATTCTCTACCACTGAGCCACCGCAGCCCTGCTTGGGCTTGGTCGTCCATTTCCAATCTTTCTTTTGGCCTTCCTTAAACAACGTCTAGTTTTGTTCTAAATCCAGACTTCATATTGGCGTAGATATTAATATTCGTATATAATCGTAGGGAATTATTGCTTGTAATTGGTGTCTCGTGGTAATTCCTTGTCTCCTAAATTAATGGTGTTTCTAACCCTTTCCAATTCGTCAACAACAAAGAAGTGGAAAGACATTGAAGAAGAAGAATCCGAAGCTTACATTCCTTGCTAATACCCGCTGGTGCTTATCTATCAGAAAGAGAAGATTTGTGTGAATTGTGAAACATGGAAGACCAATATTTTGGGCAAGAATGCCGTTGAAAAAATACAAAGCTATCACAAGGTTTCTTTGATTCGATAATAAACAAACCAGGGTTCAAAGAAAAGGAGAAGACAAATTAGCTGTCTTTCGGGATGTGTGGAAGATATTTATTTAAGAACTGTCAAATATCCCTTAAATGTGCTGGTAAAAAAAAGTCACGTTTACCTGCTATTGGGTACCTAAACAACCCTAGTAAAAATTAACTTTATTAATATACGTAACAGCATTTTCATTGTACATAATAGATACAGAAAATATTACACACAATCGGGACAAACAATGATAACGGTCCTTGCAGATACTTTTGTGGTATTTGTTACAAAACACTTTTGTTTTTGTGTCCAGTGAACGCGGGCAAAATGCGCAGCTCCTTACCTTTTTACTAGCATTTTCTGCTGCTGCTGTCTGTTCGGGTTTCTACGTTTCTCCCCGCTCATCCTTCTTAAAAGTTCTTGTAATTCCCTAGGTAAATATCTTGTTTCTCTTCTGGAAATCTGAGGTTTCACTAGGGCCATACCTAGCTCTTTCAAGAAGTTTCTTCTTTCAGGCGTAGATGACTCATTTCCGAAATAAGTTCCATTTGTTTTAGAAACTACTTGACTGTTTACTGCGGCTATGTTCAAAATAGCATGAAATATAACCTTTGGCCATCTTCTGGTTTGACGGGACGTTGAATAGTTTGCGCATAATTCGTCCAACTCCTTTTGTTCTATTATAATCGAGTATCATATCAGGCTTCCCCGTTTCTGTATCAATTGCTTGATCAAAATGCATGCTTGAAAGCAGAACAACAGCTTTCCCTTTTTTAGGAACATAAGAGCAAACGTCTAATCTTTCGAGTGTCCAAAGATTGTTGTCTCAACTGGTCGCTTCCTGTTTGCTTTGAACTCCTGCGGAATCTGGGGTTTATTTTGCCTCATTATTCCTAACATGGGTAGCTTTTTCTCCCTCAATTTATGCATGTCCCAGTGACTTATATGGGCTACAGCCCCCTTCCAAAAATCACAAATATTCATAATAAATATGTCATAATTAATATGTAAGTTGTCATTATTGCAAAACAAAAAAAAAAAATATATACAATAAACCTGGAAATTACTGTAAATGAATAACTTCTGTCAGTGTAACTGATTATGCATATAGCTTTGTTGTTATGGTGTCACTGGAATATAATCAAATAATTTTATATTTTTGAAAATCAATTAGGGCTCTTTTTATAGCAGAAAATCTCACACACAAATCACCTACGTATTTTCTACACACTTAAGCAGAACCATCTCGAAATAGAACACAAAATGACAATGGAAAACGTAGCAGGAACAAAAAAAAAAAATCTTAATGAAATGTAAGATCTTAAAAATTAAAAGTGAGCTTTAAGTTTCAATATTGTTTGCTTTATTCGTAAAAATAAAAAGCATGTATTTTCATTACTTCTTACACAATAACCAGTATTATCCAACTTTCCATATAACAACTTACTCGTATGTACTGCAGACGTAATACACACGGACACACGGTTGTAACAGAAACAAATGTTTTCCGAGGAATAAGAATCAGTTGCTGGAAATTATTCTTTGTTGAAAACTGATCTTTTTGGCTCTACTATCACTAATTGTTTAAAAAGATCATTAACCCAAGTGTAAAACCCATAAAATCAACTTACTTTTATTCGGCATGCCCTCCTGAACGAGCAAGACATAAATTAATGCGATTTACTAAAGAAACTGTGAACACCTTCTCCAACATATCTGGAGTGATCATCTCTATACTGTGAACAATCCTCTGTTTCAAGTCCTCTACACTGTTACATGATTTTTTGTAGACAATTTGTTTTAGGAATCCCCACAAGAAAAAATCGCATGGTGTAAGATCCGGACTTCTTGGTGGCCATTCGAAACCTGACCCCATAGAAATAATCCGTTCCCCAAATTTGTCTCTCAAAATATATATAGTCGTATTTGAACGACGCGCTGGCGCTCCATCTTGCATAAACCATAATTAATCACTTTGACCTAAATTTAAACGATCTAGTTCAGCAAATACTTTTTCTCTTAGTAGCTTCTGGTATGATGACGTTGATACATTTTCATCAAAAAGAAAGGTCCTATCACCTCAGTCGCAGTTATACCACACCAAACCATTATTCCTCGTTTGTCCATTGACACTTCTGATCTCACGTTCGGCTGTATCGATGACCAATATCTTGCATGTAATGAGTACACAGAACCATTTAAGAAGAATTTTGCTTCATCGGAAAACATCACTTGAAATAAGAACATAGGGTTTTCATTTAACTTCTCGATAAACCAGTTACAGAAATAAACACGATCACCATAATCACTTGCACACAATTCAAAAACCATTCGGACCTTGTATGGTTTTACCTTCAAGTTTCTTAAAATTCTTTGTAGCGTAGTTTTCTTAATATTTAAGCCTAAGCTTCGACGAGCAAGGGATTTCCGCGGTGAACTAGTAACAGATAACAACACCTGTCTTTTTGTTTCTTCTGTAGATATACTTGGAGATCTTCCTGCACTTTTTCTAGATGCAAGATGGACAGTGTGAAAACAATTGCTGCGGAACTGTTTGTATGCACGACTCCAAAAGTGCATTACCACCTGCGATTCTCCTTTTCCTGCAATAGCAGGCAACCCAAAAAGCTCGGCGATTGGGTTGGTTGCGAATTCGAAAGACGTTGGAGCAAACCTCAATTTTGTAACAAATATATCAGTGTGGCAAACTGCAAATAACAGAATAAAACGAATTATTAAAAATGACAATTTTATTATCGTGGCGGAGTTGGATGACATCAAAAGTTACAACATGATCTTACTTAAGCAATTCAAACAAGATGAATGGCAAGAAACACATATCACAGGAAAGCATTTATCTCCTCCCCCGCAGCAAAAAATAATCTCATAAAAAAGAAAATAGTTACATAATGTGAAGGTTTAATGTAAAAGCCTCACCAAATATTTTAAAAGTTGACGACGGAAAGGCAACAACAACTGAACCGAAGTGCATGTGAATGAATTGTGCACAGATATTGCAGACGTAAAATGAGGATAAAATGAACTGTTATTCTTCACAGCTGTCTCGTGTACACTTACTGCATTGCACAAATACTGTACAAAGTACCTGTGAGTATTTCACAGTTATCCTACCTAGTACGAAACAGAATAAATCGATAGTTCGAAATTGTATTTCTTTCTTTCCTTGTGCAACACGCGCAACACCTTGAGTATCGTCGAATTTAATTCCTTCTGTACTCGTAGTTATTATCTTCTACGGATTTACGCATAACGGGGAGTAAATGTTTTAATGCAGCTTACTTTCGCTCAAATTATATTCAAATAATTGGTGGGAATCACTGTTGTTATGTGAAGAATCCCTTATACTCTAGTTCATCATACATGATCTTATGCACAGTCGTTATAAACCTACTCTGTATCAAAGTTATTTTTTCCATTTTTACACACTCTTAAGTTGAACAGGAAGCCGTTCATTGATCATCCGTTACCATTAGCCTAGAAGTTATAATTGTGATACGCTAAAGATCTCGTTTCATTAAAATTCTTCTTCCGAGTCCAGGAATCACCTCCAGACGTTCACTACATTAATTAAGTTACACCCTATATATATAATGATAAAAAATAATACCGATATTAATGTCGGTGACATAGTATTTGGAGTCACTGAGACGAACAGTAACACTTCCGATGCAGTTTAAATCCATACTCAGCTTCCATTGTTCTTTATGCTCAAAATGAAACGTATTCTCCCCGTGCGAAGAACGGGTATTCTGTTAATAATTTATTATTAAACATCACACCATAAAATTCAAACCGTATCACGTAATGTACACGTTATACTGTTACTTGCTTAATGTATAAACGGAGGATGAAGGACTATTATTGGATGAAAAGATCCAATATATTTCACGCAATTAATTTCTTTAAGATTTATATCTGGTGAACAACATATAGTGTACCCAAACCTAACTATGACTGAACTCAGTATGATGTGCTTAGTGCCTGAAAAATACGAAAACTCGATTTAGGGGCCATTCAAAAATTCTGTGTCCCTTGATCCAAAAAAATCTAATATATTTTATTCAATAAAAAATATTGTACGTCTCATATCTGAAGAACTACATATAGTGTAGCCAAACCAAAACTATCACTTAACTCGACATGATGTGCTTATTCCGAAAGAAATACGAAACCTTGATTCAGGGGTCGTCCAAACGTTTGTAGCCCCTGATCCAAAAAATTCAATATATTTCATTCAATCAATATTTTTATTGTATGTCTTATATGTATATGGAGAACTACATATAGTGTAACCAAACCCAAGATATCACTTAACTCAGTGTGGTATGCTTATTGTGTAGAAAATATGAAAACTCAATTTAGGGACCATCCAAAAATTTTGTGGCCCGTAAAAAAAAATCCAAAATATTTCATTAAATCGAAATTTTTCTTGTACTCCTTATACCTGGAGAACTACATATCTGGAGAAAACTCGATTTAGAGACCGTTCGGATATTTTGTGGTCCTTGATCCTAAAATTAATATTAGCCAAGATCATAATATTTTGATCCATTTTTTTAGATTATTCCTAAAATTCTTGTTTTTATCCAATCTTTCTTTTAAACAGTATTACTCTCTTTGTTCTCAATTTGTAATGTATCAAGCAATTATAAAGCATTGCTTATTATCCAATTTGTATTCGGTGTAGAACTTCAATTTTCTCAAAGTTTCAAATAAGATAATGAAATATGATTTTACTATCGAATCGGAATTCGCGTCAGGTATTATTATTACTTTTATTGGTGTTTTCCTTTCTTTCAATTGTTAAAACAAGAAACTTAATTGCACTGTCATAAAATATGTGCTCTTTTCCAGTAGCATAATAAGTGCTCATATAATTTTAAACTATGAAGTTAAGAACTGAAGCAGTACAACAAGTACGATTTGGATAACGAATGATTTATAATTGATGTTTAGTGGGTTACTGAAGGAAAAGGATTTCTTACTTTGAAACCCCCTTAAGCAAGGTATTATGCAAAAGTAAGAATGTTTATCATATTAGCACGTTTATATAGCCTATATAAACACTGATAAACTTATGTTCCTAAAGCCCCTGAACCCCTAAACATTAGCGTAGAGTACTGATTGTGTTTCTCTTATTATTTTAACCGTTTTATGCTTTGAACGAAATTTGAAGTGCAGGGACCCTATGAAGGTGACCACCTTTACTATCAAAATTTCTTTAATGCTTCTCAGTTTTTCTTCAAAACAATCAATAACGAACGAAAAATAAACGATTGAATTTGATTTTGAATCGAAATTTGAAATACCATCCAAAACTTGGCCCACCCAAACTTATTTTGTAAATGACTTAATAATTTTCAAAACAAACTATTTTCTCTTCAGACCAATCAATAAGAAAGGAAAACACGTTATTAGCTTGAGTATTGAATCGATATTTAAAAGCAGAAAAAACAGTATGAAGTTGACCACCAAATGTATCCTGCAAATAGATATATTTTACTGGTTGTTTTGAAACAAATGAAACTGCCCCGAAACAAATCATCTTCATCAACATTATTTCTTAAATATGTTCTTTTGTTTTTCGAATAAAATTACTTTTCTTCCAAACAAGCAACAACAAATCCATATCAAACGATTGATTGTGGTCTTGAATCGAAATTTGTAAGTAAAGGAATCAGATTGAATTTGATCTCATTCTAAATTTATTTTGTAAATCTCTCTTTCTATTTTATTGAAACAAGCGATTTGCTCTTAAAAACAACCAATAAGAAACGCTTAGCTTCGGTTTTGATTCGAGACTTTAAAGTGGAGCTAATATGAAATTCCATCACCCATTTTTCTTGAAAAGACTCTTTATGTTTTTCGAAACAGACTATTCTTTTTCAAAATAATTAATAGCATACGCATATCAAACAATTGACTTTGATTTTCAATCAAAATTTTAGGTGGAGAAATAAGGGTAAATTTGGCCATATACCAACTTTATTTTGTAAACATTTCTTTATGTTTTAAGAAATATACGATTTTTACGATTTTTTCTTCAAAAAAGTCAAGAACAAACGAAAAACAACCGATTGGCTTACGATTTCAAGTCGAAATTTGAAAGGAGACAACTTCACATAGGTGCATGGCTTCGCTTAAAAATTCCAAATTTCCAAACGCAAATTCTAAGCCTACAGTTTTAAAATTGCAGTTACATGGACATACTTCAACTTAGTATACATAAAAAATTACAACATTGTAAAAACATTAGACAAATAATATTATTTATTCGGTATTGAAAACCTCGAATCAACAATTGGAGTTATTTAGCGTCATTTCTTTTAATATAACAAAATGAAAGGTGTGGGACATGGATATAATACGAACAGTATTTTTATACAATATATATATATATATATATATATATATATATATATATATATATATATATATATATATATATATATATATATATATATATATATATATATATATATATAATTTTTTAAAAATAGACCGCTTAGAATTATTTATCCTTACAATTTTTTATATCCCCAAATTCAAGGTGAGGGATATGCGATATTGATATATTCAGAAAGTGTTGACCAGCCTACAGAATGTCAGTCGTACGCTGTTTCGGTCCTATGCCGTTTCGGTCGTATTCCGTGTCGATCCTGCGCCGTGTCGGCCCTACGCAGTGTCGGTCCTGTGCATGTAACCCGAGCGTTCACCTCTGGTGCTTCGGATCCCGGGTTTGATCCCAGCCCCCCCAAGTGAACTTAGTGGTGGACAAACACTGTGTGCGTGAGTTTCCTCGGGGTTCTTCCGTTTCCTCCCACTTTCTTCATTCCACCATTTCATTCATTACTCATCATCACCGTTTCGTTTAGCTTTACCGGCATAACAATGGGACGTAAACCTCAAAGATTTCATTTCATTTCAAATAAATAATATTGTTCTGATTCATTTGATTTGATAGTTATCTCACTTTCTTCCTATATGAAATTTGGCATTGTCTAACAGAAGTGAGAAATACTTTTTCCATCACAACTATTGTAGGTATTACAATGAAACTTGGCACATGTATTACTTATAAACTACAGTAGTTTTAAAGGTATATTATATTTAGTACCTTTAATCGGGGCCGTACCAGGGAGTGATACATTTGAAAAAAGAGACTTTTTTACGGGAAGTTCCCAATTTTACCTTGAATTTCCCTCTTCTTATACATCATGTACACATGCGCACAGTACCATTTGCAAACTTGGTTTATTGTGAAGTGAATGACATATGAACCTAGATAATCGGATGAACAGAATTGAAGCAATAGCTACTTAAGTGAAAGACCAATCGAAAATTAAAAAATCTAAGTGTCAAAACTACATAACACACATTTCTATCGATTACACTTAAACTCGAACCAATTCATTATTTTAATTTTACTTTTCGTATTCAGCATCCTCATTTGCATTAGAAAATGTACTTTTCTTTTCCGGAGCATTAAAAAAATTAAAATTTGTTGTCCAGTGAAATTATTTGTTGGCTATCCAATAATTACAACAAGCATTAGTCTTCCCGAATTCGATTCCCAGTGAGAGGGCATTAAAATTCAAACGCGCTACGTCATGTCTCACATAACCTAAGTACATCAATGGGATACTAAACTCCAACAACCAGCATCAATAAACATTCATTTTCAAATATAATTGCGAATTTATATAAGTAACACAAATTAAAATAAAATACCCTTTTACGCTTGCTTTCATAAATAATTCCTCTTCTTCTTTTTTGTAATACTGTGGAATGATGACTGAAGAATACATCTAAAATAAAATGATAGTTCGGTGACTTATCCATTGGCAGGTTTGTCCATTGGCGGATTTGTCCATTGGCGGATTTGTCAATTGGCAGATTTGTCCATTCTCACGATTGGCGCATTTAGTCATTTTCGCGTTTGGCATATTTCGTTATTGGCAGATTTAGTAATTGGCAGATATAGTAATTCGCAGATTTGTCAATTGGCTGTTTTGTCCATTTTCGCAATTGGCGCATTTGGTAATTGGTATATTTGTCCATTTTCACAATTGGCGGATTTGGTCATTTTTTTATGTTTGGCGCATTTGGTAATTGGCAGATTTGCCCTAGACCCCCAAAAATCATAGGAGAGTGGTGGGACTCACCATGCAAACAAATCAAACCCGATCAAACTACCGGGATGTATCAAGATAAAAGACAATGCTGTCTCCTAGAGAAGAAAAGATACACAACAAGCCTACAAACAAACAAGAAACTCTGGGAGAGGACTCAGAAAAAAAGGAAAAAAGAAAAAAGGAAAAAAGGAAAGAAAGAAAGAAGAGAAGGGAAATCAAGAGAAGTAAATAGACAAAGGAAAAATACCAAACGAAGGGATAAACAGAAACCTATCCAACCAAGGTAACGGGAAACACAGAATGAATAATAAATTGAAGTTAGAACCCATGAGGAAAAAAAGAAAAAAAAAACATTCAAACTTCCCAACCAGAAACCACAAAAGAGAGATCGAAAACAAACCAGACACACACAAAGAAGGGCTTCAATGCAGACCAAAGGTTCGGACCAAATGATCAAGCAAACAAGAATTAAAAGCAAGTGAAACAACAATAATAACAGAAATAAATACCGAGACACGAAAGACGAAACATAATAAAAACAACGGAAAGAACAACAACAAAATAACGAAAGAACAGAAACAATAACCACATTTATAATGAAACAACCACACGTGTGGCCACATCGGCATAAACCAAATTATTTAAAGAATAATAATAATAATAATAATAATAATAATAATAATAATAATAATAATAATAATAATAATAATAATAATAATAATAATAATAATAATAATAATAGTAATAATAACGAAAAAAGAGGGAAAGGAAAAAAGGACGATATACAGGGGAAAACTAAAGCCCCCTTCTGATTTTATATACATCACACACACATATATATATGTATATATAAATCTGCACACAAACGCTGGTAGAAACCAGAAACCGAGCTCTAATGAGCAAAGGAAAATAATGCTAGGTGCAAACGGAGGAACCGGGCTCTATGTCCCGTCTGCACACTTGAATATAAAGATTCCTTGATGTCACCAAGCTAGGACGACTGGGGCATAGTTAGGTCTTTTCGATCCCCGCTCACCCTCTGGAAACACCAAAGATCCACTACTTGTGGTATGAAGCACAGAATTTTCCTTTGAAACTTATCATATAAAAACCAAATGAAACCTCCGTAGAAAGGAGGAAGGGGATGACCCTAACAAATTTATTACAACAAATGAAAATGGAACCATAGCATATTCTCAAACGGAAAAAGGACATTACAAACAAAAACATCTCAGACTAAGGAGAAGGAGTAACAGAGAAACAGAATTATGCGAGCACCGTAACAAAAGCACGCTCGCAAACACACAGATCTCACGTGATCGGCCAGCCAGGCCACACCAACAGAAACAGAAGGAAAGACTGCAACCTGCCAATCTGGAAGAAGACCAGTGATATCAGTAGGCGCGAAATTTCCCGTAAAACGGGAAATTCTGAGTACTGAAGTGAATGCGGGAATTTTTTTTAAAATAAGCTGAAAACGTTAACTTCTGGCATTCTCCACTTTTCCAAGCGTACAACAACCTAGCCTTCAACATTGAGCTCTTTCTTGGTAAAAGCAGGTATAAAAGTGCGGGGAATGCGGGTGGACGCCGTTAACCCAACTCGAAAAACTATGCACGGCGTCCCTCCAATTCCTAAAAAGAATCACAATCTGCAAAGATAGGCAGGGGGAACGGCGTGACGTCATGCCGCTACCTACCGTCCCCCCGACTTTTCAGAACCACTTTTACCCGTGGGTAAAAGCAGGGTTAAAAGTAAGGGGAGAACGCAGGTGGATGTCGTCTCGTCACTTCCAGAAAATATCTGTGGCATCACCCGCTTCTAAGAATACAATGGGAAAAATACGTACACGAGACGGCTTTACGTAATGCGTCCCCCTACCTTAACAGATCTTTATCCCTGGGTAAAAGTGAACATTACAAACACACAAAAGTTTTGTAACAGCGAAACATCAAGTTAATGTAAAATATTGTGTAATGAGTAAGTGGTGTGGGACATGATGAAGGTGGTGAGGCCATCAAGAGATGGTAACCATCAGTAAAATATAAAGAATAGTGTTATTTCTACTCCGAAGTCTTGTATCTGACTTCCCTCTGGAGCCGCCACTACCACTCTACCACACTGATTTAGCATAGCTAAATAAAAGGATCTCAGGGTTTTATTTTATCTCAAGGTATTTTATGTAAATAGAATACACCACTCTAGTTATGTTCTCTGCAGCTACCAGTAAAGGAGGTATTAGATGAAATTCAATAAAAAAAATTATGTTGAGAAATTAAAATCGGGCTATAGTCAGCAACACTATGCAATCTTTTGGACACTCCTTTACAGCCATAACTAGAGACGTTTGGGTTCATTTGCGGCGTTACTTTCCCTAGCCCCAACTGGGAAAGTGTCAGAAGTTATATATATATATATATATATATATATATATATATATATATATTAACTGAAACTCAACACCTAAATTTTAAAACTTTCTGAAAAATTGAACGAGAGAGAGAAAAAAGAAAAAAATTCAATAACACAAGTTGAACACAACGTATTTCTTTGTGTTTCTAACAGCAGTTATTGTTCTTACCCAGACAACACGTACGTGTACGACACATGTGCACATGTGCCCTATCCATGCATAAGCCGTACATGTGCACATGTGAATTTGTGTGGATGATAAACACATACATAATGCGTGCATAAGCCGTACACGTGAATTTGCGTGCATGAAGCACACATGCATTACTCGTGTATGTGCACATGTGTATTTGCGTGGGTTATGCACACGTACATAACCAGTGACTAAGTCGTGCATGTGCACATGTGCATTTGCATGGATAAAGCACACATTTATATAACCCGTGCCTAAGCCGTTACGTGCACATGTGCATTTGCATGGATGCAGCGCATGTACGTAACCCGTGCTTAAGCCGTTATGTGCACATGTGCATTTCCATGGATGAAGCACACATTTATATAACCCGTGCTTAAGCCGTTATGAACACATGTGCATTTGCATGGATGCAGCGCATGTACGTAACCCGTGCTTAAGCCGTTATATGCACATGTGCATTTGCATGGATGAAGCACAAATTTATATAGCCTGTGCTTAAGCCGTTATGTGCACATGTCCTTTTGCGTAGATGCAGCGCACGTATATAACCCATGCTTGAGCCGTGCATGTACATATGTGCATTTGCGTAGATGAAGCACATTTAAATTACCGGTGCTTAAGCCGTTGTGTGCACATGTGCATTTGCACGGCTACTGCACGTGTGTTTGAGACTGCACGTGTGTTTAAATGTGCAAGTGTATACATTTACTTTCATTCTTTTACTTTCATTGTAATCAACAATATAAAGTAACCTCCATTTTTGGTAGGTATCGTTTTTCCTTCAAGCGGTGTTATAGAGACTTTTCGACGAGTGACAGCTGAATGATTTTATAAACTTCATAACGTCCTCCGAGCTAAGATACAAGATGAACAGGTGGCAGCACTGTACCGTTGAAACTACTGTCAGACAGTTCATAGGTTTATAAAATTATTTTTGTGACCGATTACAGCAGAATATGTTGCGTTATTTGTTACTTGGCAAACATGTCAAAGATACTACTTAAAGCTTTGCTCGTTGCAAATAATAAACTCCAAAAGGAAAATTCTCACTGACAATTATTAGTTACTTGTGAAATACTTTGAAGGCGATGTCTTTGGTGTTAGAACTGGCCACCTGGAATCTCTAACCAGGTAAAAAAAATAGGGTATTCGTAGCTGGCGAAGAAAAATAACCAAGTCACTTAGTGTGTCCATCCCCATTGTTTTATTTTAGTCGCGATCTTCGTATATACGGTTGGATTACTTGCCTCTTTGGGGTTTAGGAAACAACCGTCGAATTGTATTTTCATACCTCCACGGAGGTTGACACCCTGATTTGATCTTAACTGTTGACAACCTTGCTATTCTCTAGGCTTACGATTTATTTTATTACTCTCCTCTTCGGAGGTAGAGGTACCTGAAGAAAAAAAATAGTTGACGACTTTGGCACTTATACCGGCGAACGATTACTTTCGTGCTCCCTCTCTGGAGGAAAGAGCACCTTAATAAACTCTCAACTTAGAGCTTTGCTCTAATACCAGAATATACCCAGGAGCCGTCACTACCCCTTTTGTGGTAAGCTGGCGCCATCTCCCACCTTAGTAATAAAGATGGCTTCTCAGAAGCCAGCAGCAAAATCAGATAAAAAAAGTACAATCACCCCGGATTCCAGGTCTCAGGGGCAAAATAACAAAACCAACGTACAAACCGGAAGATTTTCTAGTGCCTTTAGGCAAAAAGAAACAAGCAGCCGCCCCAGCGAAATTAAAATCCACTGCACTTAAGCAGTCCAGCGCTTCACAACCATCCGCTTCGAGTAAGCCTGAAGACATGGACTTCACGGTAGTAGGAACGCTGAAGCGACGAAGGTCGTCTTTAGCAAACACCAAGACAGAACACCTCACTAATAGTGTCTCCGAATATCCACCTCTTCCACTCAGTAATAAGTTCGAGGTTTTGGCCCCAGCACAATCAGATAATGCTAGTACTAGCACTAAAACTGCAACAACAAGTCAGCCACACAGTTTCAAGCCTCCTCCGATTTTCATCTACGGAATTAACAACACCTATACATTTATTAAGACCTTGTCCCGAGCATTGAAGGAGCCCCCTCTAGCTCAGCCAACTAAGGAGCGCATTCGGATTCAAGCGGCAAACAAAGATGACTACAACTCTATCAAGGCTTACTGCGATCAAACGAAAACTGAGTATGCCACAGGGGTAGCAAAAAACGAAAGGCCTATTAAGGTGGTTGTGCGAAAGCTGCCTATTGACACTGACTTAGACGATCTTAAGGATGAATTTATCCGACTGGGCTACAAACCAACAAGCGTTCATCAAATGTCTCGCAAAAGCAAGACAGATAACAAGAAAATACTAATGCCACTGTTTTTGATTGCTCTGGAACGAAGTGCAGCTATTAAAGAGATCTATGCTATCAACAACCTACTTCATTACAAGGTCCAAATCGAACCATATAAGCCTCCCTCGGTGCTACAGTGTTACAGATGCCAACGCTTGGGGCATTCACAGGACACCTGCCAAGCGCATCCGCGCTGTCTCAAATGTGGGCAATTTCATTTTACCCAGTCCTGCAGTAAATCCGACTCCTCCACACCCGTAACTTGCGCAAATTGTAAGGGAGATCACCCGGCAAATTACCGTGGATGTCCCGTATTCAAATCCTATTCTGAGGCTCTTAAATTGCCGGCACAGCAACCAAGAAAACTTCAAGATAAAGCGGAGAAAACGGTCAACAAACCAGCAGCAGCGACAATTCCCGATCCCACTATTATTAATGTCCAACCTATGGCTACGGACAATGAAGACGCTGAAGCCCCTACTGCTTCCCACATCCAACCAGCATCTGCCGAAAAACAGGAGAGCCCCAAAGAAGACCTGGACCTAAAGTCTATTCTTTCATTCCTCAAGGGGTTACATTTCCACAAAATCATAACGCATATTAAACGTGGTATTACCCGTTTCCGTCAAGCAGCAGATTCAGCTTCCAAGGCTGCAGCAGTAATAGAAACAATAGCAGAAATGGTTGACGATGGCTGTTTCTAACTCCAGCGTCCTACATCATACACTTATCCTTGCTACATGGAATGCAGATGGTCTCGAGGGGCAGAAACAAATGCTAATTAGATTTCTTACACACCATAGAGTTGATGTCATGTTTGTACAAGAAACACACTTTACAGCTCGGATCACTACTTGGCGACTACCCAATTATATTGTATATCGGCAGGATAGAGTCGGCAGACAGAAAGGAGGATTACTACTTATAATCAAAAAGGCTTTCCCAGTCAGGTTGGTTACAATACCACCCCTACTTACTTTGGAGGCACTTGCTGTTGAGCTAATAACTCCAGGCGTTCCATTAATATTGGTTACCGGGTACAGGTCCCCGGCCACACAACTAGAGCCCACAGACTTCGATGTCATCGCAAACTTAGGGCCAAAGGTCATTTTAGCTGGAGATCTTAATGCTAAACATGAAGAATGGAACTCAATTAAACCTAACGACGCTGGAGACGATTTACACCAATACCTCCTCACGTCCAACTTCAACATCAGTGCTCCGCCAGACCCAACTCATTATCCAAAGTTCGGCGGACAACCCGATGTGCTTGACGTCGCTCTTTGTAAAGACGTATCCTTTACTGTCCATCCTTATGTCATCTCAGATTTAGACTCTGACCATGATCCAGTCATTTTTCACGTATCACACCGCAGCATTGCCCATTCTGCCCCTATTTTTAAGCAAATAGAAACTGATTGGGATATCTTTAAACAAAAACTAAACACTATGATAGATCTCCGAGATCGGCCAGCTACCATTGAGGACATCGACCAAGCGGTTTCTCACATCACATTAGCACTTCGAACAGCAGAGGCAGCGAGCTCCACTACCAAAATATCTCCAACACACACGGGACAATGTGACAGTCTACATCTGCAGATCTATCTCCATTTAAAACGTTGGGCTAGACGCCGATGGCAGCATACACTACATCCAGCATACAAAACATTATGGAATAAACTGCGTGCGAAACTCAAGATGCTCACACAGCGACAAAATCAACAGTACTGAAAAGATACCTTTCGAAATATCACACCAAATGATAGAAAAATATGGACATTCTCTAAATCCTTTCAGCGTGCTACAAATGCTTCCAGAGCTAGAGTTATTCAAGGCCAACAAGGACTGACTCAAGACCCACAGTCACAAGCGGATATTTTCGCTGACTCCCTGGAAGAACAGTTCCAGCCTAACAGATCACGTCTTGATCCCTATCTCAAACAGCACATCCGAACCACACTACATAGCCTAACTACACAAAACCCTATACATGACATCATCTTAGTTACACCTCGAGAAATAGAAAGACATATCAAATGTCTGCCGGCGAAGACAGCATCCGGACCCGACAGAATTCGATCTGATATCCTAAAACATCCAACCAGAAAACTACTGGTCTTCCTAACCTATTTATTTAATGCCATCTTTCACTTATGCTATTTCCCGAAGACCTGGAAGGAAGCTCGTATTATCACCATCCCCAAGCCCGGGAAGAATCCACTTCTCCCGGAAAACTATAGGCCAATAAGTCTTCTGTCACATCTAAGTAAACTCTTTGAACGTGTGTTTCTCTGGAGGCTGAAACAGCATGTAGCTACTAGAGACCTTCTACCATTTCATCAGTTCGGGTTTCGTGCACAACATAGCACTACTACACAACTCGTGCGAGTAGTGGATCATTTAACAGTGGCTTTCAACAGAAAACAACACACCCTTGGGGTCTATCTGGATGTCTCAAAAGCCTTTGATAAAGTATGGTTAGCTGGACTTTTATATAAACTATACACGCAAGGTTTTTCAGATCGTCTTCTGCATTTACTGCGTTCCTACCTCATTGGCAGAAAATTCCATGTGTCTGTTGACGGAGTTAAATCCACGTCTAGACCTATTAAAGCAGGTGTTCCACAAGGCGCTGTACTTTCACCGCTTTTATATAATCTGTACACAGCAGATATCCCGACCTTACCCCATTGCTTTGTTGCAACATACGCCGACGATACTGCCTTTTTCACGACCAGTAGCTCACTTGCACAGTGTTACATATACATGCAACGCCAACTCATAGGTTTTCAAGAATGGGCAAGACGTTGGAGAATCAAAATAAATGCAGACAAAAGCTGTGCTGTCATCCATAGTCGGAGACGCATCCGCGTCCATCGAAATCTAACCTATGAGAACACACGCATTCCTCATGCTACGCACGCAAAATATTTGGGTGTAACTTTAGATCGTGGTCTAACGTTTGCCGCACACATCAGAGACATAAAACAGAGAGCATTACGAAAAATCTCAGCGTTGTACCCCATCTTGCGCTGTAGCTCCCTTTCTCATGAGGTCCGAGCTCACATCTTCAAAATGATAATCCTGTCTACCATCTCTTATGCATGCCCTGCCTGGCAACATGCTTCACATAGTCACGTACAAACTCTCGAAAGTGTGCAAACTCGAGCTGGTCGTATAATCACTGGTCACGACAAATATACACGAAACAGCCAGATCCTGGAAGACTTAGAGCTACCCACTGTCAGAGACGTACTACGGCATCTCCACAATAAGTTCTGGCGTACTTTACCCAGACATATAAATCCAGCTATAGCTAATATCGGCACCGAATGCGCACTGCGGAACGTCCATCGAACACCACGCATTTAAAATCTCTCCAGGACTGGTAAAGAATTCATAATCAGCTACTCTGCGACAGTTGCAGATGTAGTCTCCCATACATACCAAAACAATAGTAACATCCAACAAACCACCAGCACATCTTGATATATTCTTTCTAACATATTACTCATGGAGTCAGGGGCTCTGGCCCGATACTCTATACATAACCACAAAATTACCGTGACCGTGACCGTGACCGTGGTGTTATAGATGGTGTTACTGCGTAAGGCACCATATATAAAAACTCTTTTCTCCGTTGCATCTCGAATATGCTTTTACATTACCACTGCACTACGAGGAAATCACATGTGTCCTACATGTAAGCCATCTGGATACTGCGTGTAAATCATCTCTGTCCTACATGTTAATCCCCTGGGTACTGCGTGTCAATCACCTGTGTGCTACGTGTAAATCATCTGGGTACTGCGTGTAAATCACCTATATGCTACGTGTAAATCACCTCTGTCCTACATGTAAATCACCTGTGTGCTACATGTAAATCACCGCTGTCCTACATGTAAATCACCTGTGTGCTACGTGTAAATCAAATGTGTGGTACTTGTAAATCACCTGCGCAGTAGGTGTAAATCACTTGTGCAGGACGTGTACGTGTGCATTGCACATGTCCTGTGCACGTGAAGATGTTGAATAGGACTTGTGACGTATATGTGCATCACATGTACAGGCGTGCATTTATACAGATGATGCACATGTTGCATCCGTGCAATTGTATATGTACTATACAGGTACTGTACGTGCATTGTGCTGTTTGGGTATCCATTTTACGTTTCCCGAAAATAAAAAAGAAATGAGTTAATGTTCCCTAGAGACCTGCACGGGCCGGGCACTGTTATTTCTTTGGGCCGGGCCGGGCTTGGGCTGGCCGACACTGATTTCTCTTCAGGTCGGGCCGGGCTGGGGCGGATCAATTGCAATTCTTTAATAATTATTGACTTTCGTTAAACGATAATTGGAATAAAGCCAAACGTTGAAGAAGTGTGTCCGTGAAAAATGTTACAAAGAATGCAATAGCTATTTACAGTTTGTGTTGCTTAGCGGCTCCCTATCACTATAGAGGATTGCAGGCATTATGCAGTAAATTGATTCTCTGACCTTGACCTTCACTGAACTCAAAATTTAAAAAGAACGGGTGGGAATGTTTTGCCTGTCGCTAAACAATATTGCAATCTTCACTTTATGCTAAAAATCAATTAAGTTAGATTTTTGTTACAGGGAATGGTTTTCGTTCTCTCGATGACAGGCAAAGTTCTAGGAGGCAATGGTACCATTCGGGAGGCAAGCGTCAGGTTGTGAACCAAAGTTTAGAAAATGTTTCTGAGGGTTAGGTAAAATTTAGTACTAAATTTTGAAAAAGATTCGGGCTCGAGCTATTTTTTTTAAATTTATCGGGCCGGGGTCGGGCCAAAAACTTTTAAAATTTATCGGGCCCGGGCCGGGCTTGGGCCAAGAATTTTTAAAAACTTATCGGGCCGGGCCGGGCTCGGGCCGAAAATCTCCAAAACTTTTTGGGCCCGGGCTGGGCCGGGCCTAGGTACGTTCGGGCTGGATTGGGCTCGGGCCGAAAAATTCGGCCCGTGCAGGTCTCTATGTTCCACACAGTTTATGAAGTACGAGGATTCCTAGTTCACTTTCTTTCCACTGCCACTAAATAGATTTGGACAGTTTATACACAGCCTCCACGGTCTTAGTTTCAATATATATGCAAGATGAGAGTTCTTCCAATAAAAGATTCACACCACAGTTCACAAGCCGATTTGGGTAGAAGAACAAGGTATCCTAATTACATTGTATTACTTCGAATAGTAGTTTCCTTTAGCAGCATACAGACGTACTGCTCATTAATATTTGTTAGAAGAGGTATCACAATGCCATGTACACTGTAAGCGGATGATAACTTCAGTTGTCTCTCTCATTTAGAGTGTCCTGTAGCTGTAACTATCTAAAAGCTCGCACTTAATATCGAAGTAGCGGCCCACAGTAGTAAAACTAAAAGTCTCCTGGGCATTATGCAGTGTAACTTAGTCTCTGATTGCAATAATGCAAGTCTATTACCAACAAATATAGTCTCTATTTATATATACACCAACTATCCACACATAGATCACGGGTTTTGCGGAATTGATTGAACACAGAACTGGCAAGATAATTTCTGTATCACTGAATGCTATTCGCTACATGTTAAATCAAAACGTGCCTGTTCATGATTTCCACAAACTCTATTAGCAATAGCACCACACTAGCTTCCAATAAGAGTATGGCCAGCTTTGAACTAAATATACAAAAAGTGTAAAACTTTCAAACACTCCCGAAGAGAGCTTTTCACTCTCAATATTAAGAAACACACTTCACCGTTTGTGTCCCTTCTCCTTCCAACTTAAAACATGAACTAACTCTCCTTTCTACTTCCTTGTACATTCCACCACCCTACCATGCGATAAAGACCAGACTCGCCCTGATGGTCTCTAGTTTTCAAATTGCAAAGAGCCTCAAGCTATCTTCATGGTGATTGGCCACCGAGCTTCAACAGAACAATTCGCTGCTTAAATATACTGTACTCAATAGCCAAAACTTTTTAAGTAGGTGCTGCCACCCTTGACAAGGTGGTGGTTTGTGAAAGTCCTTGGCTGTCAGCGGTCAAGAGCCGAATAAAATGTTTACAAAATGTTATTGCAAAATTTTAACATATATACAGCCTGAAGAATTAAAACATAAAATATAAGACCTGATATGATATATAGAACATATATAAGCATCAACCAAAACATGACAACTCTATTTATTTGCACCAGCAGTGGCGTATTTACGATTTTGTTTCGGGAGGGGCTTTGCTAACTTTCGGGGGGGGCTTTGCCTGGAAATGTGAAAATTCTGCAAGATATTTCATTTACTTTACTATACTAAGTAAGATTTCGGGGGGGGGGCTTAAGCCCGGAAGCCACCCCCCTAAATACGCCACTGTGCACCAGATTCATTTTTCAAATCCATTGAGGTCTGTTGTCTGCGAATCTTCACCTGTCAACCTTTCAAGGGAGGAGGGGTGAGGTGTACGTCAAACACAGTTGTAATTTTGAAAAACTATACAGAGATCTAAGTGTCTCTGACCGGGTGGACCACGATGAAAATCAAATAATGAATTATTAACGTACTTTCCAAGAACATTTTAGCGTAACACGATAGTATTAGTAAATTTTATTTAAAATTAGTCAAAATAAACAACAAACTTCAAACTGGCATAGCATTCTGGGAAAAGAAGCAACAGATCCGCTCGCTGACGGGCTATGACGGTTAGGAAGCGACGCTACCGCTATTGAGGACGAGAAATTCTTTTGGAAGGTGTGAAAACCTACTCTGTTCAACTCTCAAGTTCAGCAGAGTATTGTTAAAATTTTTATGAGACTTGAAACAATAGATGCAAGCCATGATGAACTCAGTGATCCCAACTAAGATTTCTTTCCTGAATAGAGTTTCTGTATGCTATCCATAGTGCAGGTTCCTTTTTTCTATCACAACACTAGGCATACTTCCATTATATGGGCAGCAACAATTGAGTAACAGACGTCGAGTCAGAATGCTGTCTCCATGAAAAAAAAAAAAAAAACTCCTTTCTTGCTCTGTTGTTAATCCAAGATCTCTATGTTGAACATACAAATATAAGTTTTTTTTTCTATGCAGATAACTCCCCGTATTTCTGTATTCAAGATATGCTAATAAATACTATTATGCGAAGAAGTCTCAGGTAATATTAATAGTAATTTAAATCAATTCGTTGCTTATTTACACCATATACAATTACAAAGTAATAATAATCTTAATACTGTCGTATTTCGATCTGTGGTACCAAATATTTTATAAGAATATGAAATAATCAATCAAATAATACATAACCAATATTTAAAACAGACATGATTTAAATATTGATAGGCAAATGTGCACTCATCTGCATTTTGATATGCCGATGGGGAGCTTAAAGGACTCGGCTCACCACAATTAGAAAATACCCTACTTATCGCTGCATTTTTAAACATTTTAAATTTTTATTTATTTATTTCCGTGGCAAGGAACAAGCGGTGTGCAACCAACACCAGAATCATGTTAAGGCTAATACAGTTTCATTAAGTGTTGCTTTGCTGAACATAACATCCCTTCCAAACCACGAAAAACACCATATTGTTCGTAAAAATGGTATACATTCTATCTTTTTAAATTTTGGCCTGCTATAGATATTGTAAATTATATCTACCTAAGTCAAGGGAAATTTTGTATCTAATCGGGAAATGTATGGTTTCAGACGGGAATTTCGCTGTTACAAAACTAGCATCACTGCTTTGGAAGCAGACTGCAACGAGAAGACCACGCAAGAAGCCCAGGCTGACGAGACGAATTGTCGAAATAGTTGGAGCCCTACTATCCTCGGCAACGCACACCAAGCAGTCATCAAGATCAGAAATTAAAAATCAAAACTGTACTTGTCAGTACAAAAGCGCAAACTCACCAGGAAACCCCCTATACCTCGTAAAGACCTGTGTGAAAACGTACTTTTTAATACGAACCCTCCAAGACTAGAACTCCAGAAAACCCAAAACAAAAAATACCCTTTAACACAATGGAGAAGCCAAAGACCGGAGGAAGTGAACCAAGGACAAACAAGGAAAGAAGAGAAGAGTAAAGGAGCAATAATCCAAAACCAGCAAACAACCTTGAACCCCTTGGCCCAACTAAAGGCTGAGCGGGGGAACTAAAGAGAGCCTTAAAAACACTACGCAAGCTAGCCTACCAAGACACTTTGGAGAACACTACGAAGCCAAAAAAAAAAAAAAAAAAGCGGGGGTTCCAACTTGGAAAATCTCGAATACGGCTTCAAAACTCAGATATGCACTTGGTTGAATACGCCAAAGTACCAACCAATTTCGAAACCAAACACACAAAATAAACTTTAAAAAAAACTGAAATTGAAATAAATAGACGAGTCATTGAATACCACAGACAACTAGAACCATCACTTAAAAGAAAAGGGGGAACTTGCCCTAAAGAAGCGCAAGTCTCGGTTTAGCCCACGTGATACAAAACAGGCAGTCCAGAGAAAAACAAGTAACTCTGGACTTCCCAAAAAGAAAATATTTCCAACCACAAAAACGACAAAATCGAAATACAACCGAAAAGAACCAAACCACACAAAGACGAAAACGAAAACGAAAACACACCACAAAGAAAACCCAGAGGGGAATCGATAGAAGACCTCAATACTTTCTGAAGAACTTAAAAAAAAAAAACACCAAAAGAACAAGGGGCTCTCTCAGGACGACCAAAACTTCAAAACAGAGTTAAAATTTTACATACCCTACCCAAGCAATACTGAAAAACCACCACCAACAAACCCAACAAAATAACGACGAAAAGAAAAAAGAGAAAGAAGAGAAAGCAAAAACAAGCAGAACCAGAAAACAAACAAAAATGAAAAGGATCATTAATATGCCATCTCTCAAACAAAATTTCAACCTGCAACCAACTGAAAGTACTGGTAAAAGACATTCCACTTCTTTACACACGAAACAATTCAGATTGTTCTGAAAAGGAACCGAAGAAACTCACAGAGAAACTGAAACATAATTCTATCAAAGAGCAATAAAAGACAAAACAAACCTCCCCAAAGAATTTTGACGGCTCAGAAAAATAAATCCCACAGACTTCCTGTATACCACAGACACCGAAATTCTACAACCAAGCACCAAAAGCAAATAACGAATAGCACTCGCACCAAACCATCACACTTCTAGACATGCTGGGAAAAAAAAGAATGCGAGGGAGAAATTCAGTAACCACCAGCCTCATCCCTAGACAAGGGAGGGGTGGATAGTCTTATGAATATTATTACATTACATTTGAAAACAAAACATTTCTCCTGCGCAAACATACAGCCACAGGGGAACCGTTTTTCGGTTGCCCATGCGAACGACTACGTTCACATGGAGCTATCTCAGACAGAAACGGGCCCTAAGAAACCTTTATACGAAAACAGAAGTGAAGGCCATCGTGAAAATAATCCTAAGTACAAAACTAGGACTTGTAACAGAAAAACCTCCCAAAAATCATAGAAGAGTGGTGGGACTCACCATGCAAACAAACCAAATCCGATCGACCGAACTACCGGGATGTAGGAAGATAAAAGACAATGCTGTCTCCTAGAGACAAAAATACACAACAAGCCTACAAACAAACAAGAAACTCTGGGAGAGGACTGAGAAAAAAGGAAAAAAAGAAAAAACGGAACAAAGGAAAGAAAGATAGAAAAGAATGAAACTCAAGAGAAGTAAATAGAAAAAGGGAAAATACCAAACGAAGGGATAAACAGAAACTTATCCAACCAAGGTAACGAGAAACACAGAATGAATAATAAATTAAAGCTAGAACCCATGAGGAAAATAGAAAAAAACAACCAAAACATTCAAACATCCCAACCAGAAACCACAAAAGAGAGATCGAAAACAAACCAGACACACACAAAAAAGGCTTTAATGCAGACCAAAGGTTCGGACCAAAAGATCAAGCAAAGAAGAATTAAAACCAAGTGAAACAACAATAATAACAGAAAAAGTACCGAGACACGAAAGACGAAACATAATAAAAACAACGGAAAGATCAACAATAAAATAACGAAAGAACAGTAACAATAACCACATTTATAATGAAACAACCACACGTGTGGCCACATCGACATAAACCAAACTATTTCGAACAATAACAATAATAATAATAATAATAATAATAATAATAATAATAATAATAATGATAATAATAATAATAATAACCGTAATAATAACAATAATAACGAAAAACAAAAGGTAAAGAAGAAAAAGGACCATATACAGGGAAAAACTAAAGTCCCCCTCTGATTATATATACATCACACACACATATATATATGTATATATAAATGTTTGCACACAAACGCTGGTAGAAAGGAGAAACCGAGCTTTAATGAGCAGAGGAAAATAATGCTAGGTGTAAACGGAGGAACCGGACTCTATGTCCCGCCTGCACGTTTGAATATGAAGATCAATCAGTACAGTATCAAATATTATCAAATAATTAAAACTAACCGTATAAACAAAATGCTTTGAATGTTCATGTTTATAATGAAGAAACGTAAATATATTGGATGTGTGTGAGACTAAAGAGCTATTAGGACGTAATAATAAATAATTTAAACCATCAACCGTCTGCGCTTTTAAAATTTGTCAGTGCTGCCATCAGATAGATCATTTCTCTACTGTTGTAGAGAAATTGTGAAGTTCAGATTAAATATGAAATGTGTAACTTTCATTGGTATTCAAATGATATTGCAGTTATTTGCTGAACGAAGGTCTTCTTTATTTTCTTCTACATGTTTCCGTCAGCTGATCTTTTCCATTTGTACCGTTTCTGTTAAACGACTGGTTATATCTGCACATTTGTATTGCATTGTCTAATATGTACATCGCCTCTTATCTCTAGAAAATCCAATGTATGTTATTTCTCGTCCATCTTCCATCTGTTCTATGTATGTGACCCACCGGTTCCGTTTCTGCTTCATTGTACCTGTTTCATTGTATATCACATCCTACATTGTATAAGTTTGCGCTTCGCTTGCACTAGACTTGAGGAACTTTAAAAAGTTTTCTGATCTCTAAGTTAGCAGCAAACGATCATCGGCAAGATTCTAAAAATCTGTCAGTTGCACACTAATAGCCAACTTGGAATTACAGTTGTAAATTGCTGATTTATACAGAGTTTGTGCCATTTTCGTTTCGCTTGCTATTTTTCACTTGCTTCTTAGAAGTCTTAAGATCATATTACAGTCGAAAATTGCTCAATACAAGTATAAGAACACAACTATATAGTTTTCATACATTTCAAACAAAATAATTTGAATACACCGTGTACAATAAGTTTTGTTCAATAAAATAGTGAGCAGCCATTTATTATGCCTAAGTCTCGTTTATTTTGTTTGAAGTATACAAAATATAATTATAGTAATAATTACACAAATACAAAATAGGTTGCAGCACACTTCTTAATGCAAATTTTTGTCACAGAAATCAAAAACTTACAAAAAAAATTATGAAACATTATTTCTGCGCAAAAAAGGCATAAGCAGATATGTTTAATTTTCTAATTTTACAGGAGAAGGATTTAAATTTTAAGTGTTCTGAAAAATAGGAATAACATCTAGGAAACAGATTTTATTTATCATCATCTTTGGATACACTGCTTTTACAACTATGTAAAATTTGAAATTGATAGGTCCCACCATTTTGGAGTTTTGAAGATTTTTTGTACATATCTTGTTTTGCATCTTTTACTATTGTCCTTTTTCAACTGTATGTTTGCCTGATCACAATACATATTATGGGGAAACTATAGTAACTGGGATTTTTTTTGGTAAAAGAAAAATTTTACAACTTATCAGTTCCCACAACAGCGTAATAATGTACTGTAATGCCAAAATTGAGGGTTTTATGGAAAAGGGCCCGCGTTGAATGCATTTATTATGGAACTCGGACCCTTTTTCCATCTAACTCCTCAATTATACAAGATTACAACAATGATCTTAATAAGAACATTACTCATCCTCATCCAGCTGGTTAATGTCATCCACTTCGTCAAATTCTCTGGACCTGGCATCAACTGGAAGATTACGATAGAAGTCATGGCAATCACGGTGGATCAAACCTAGGAAAGACAGCAGGTCTTTCTTCTTCAAAGGATTAATGCCTAATAGACCATTATAGGATTTCGGTATAACAATATTGGTAAGATTCGTTGGTCTACCTTTTGCTTTCCCTCTTCTCAAATTTAGTACACTGAACGGTTCTTCTTCGTCTAGAGTATACTTGAATGTACACTTTGCCAAATTCCTCGCTGTATCTCAACCACTTTATGTTCAGCCACTGTACTTTCTGCCCATCTTTGTCAATTGTTCGTTTCACCAATACGCATGTCAAAAGTTTCGAGAAAGCTAAGAAATCTTCTTGTCTCATTTCAACAACATTGATGACATTTTACCTCTGATCATTCGCACAGATTGGGACCAGTCTCGTTCAACCATTATCTTGAACTCATCCCCCATTTGCTTCTTGGCTTTTTTGATTCGAGCATGGTCACTGTCACATTCAAGTCGTGTATGATCTGGCAATAAAAACTTTTGATCAATAACTTTGATGGATGGTCTCTTCAGAATTGCGTAGCTGAAGATGACAGCCATATTAATGTTTCTATTCTGACCACCGCATGTATCTGAATATGTAATAACGTGTGTTACGAAACTTGGGAGTTGCAATAACTTCTTTAGAACACGCGAGGCGATTTGATCAGATCCTCTACTAACTACAAGTTCATGCCACATGAAGCACTCAAATGACAATCGCGGATTATGAGATTGTACGTAGACAACATTCGTTTGTATTATGCGACACCAGTAGAAATGAATGGTGCTGGTAATACCTGCTGGAGATCAAAAACTATTACTCTTGTATTCAAATCAGTCTTTGTCTTTTCTTTATCTTTACGCTTACTTCCGTCGCCCTTCTGTGCTTCAAATATATGTGAATTGTGACGCGTTGAAATGTTTTCCCGTTCTTCAGGCGTAGACGCATGCCTCTTCAGAGCTTTGAATTCATCACATTTTTTACAGGTATTTACGTAAGTTTCTTTGAATTTGTAACAGGTTTCGGAGAAAACATTACGAAAAGTATCGTAGCTTACATATTTTTCTGACTTCATTTGTTTCTCTTGCACATATTCATCATACATCTTTCTAATTTTTAAATGACTTGGCAAGTAAATTGCTTCCGCTGACTGTCTTCTTGAATAATGTCTAACATGCTTTGGATACCTATCTATAAAGGCTCTTATTGTTTTCCTTTCCTCACTAAGCTTATTTGCTGGTTCATGTCTACCTCTGCCGTCAGGTTCAATAATCCCATTAGGAGACGCTTGACGTTTCTGAATTAGAACATCGATCTTGATTTATTTACACCATGTACTTGAATAAAAAAAGACTTTACATACTTCCAGTTTCGAAATGCCCACACGTATCTTGTAAATAACTGTTATCATCCTATTATGTGGTTTTCCATTCTTTTTCCCTCTTCCTTTACATTCATGAACCTTGTCGCAAATCTCCATGTGGTCACACAGGTACTGGCCTCTTTGTTTGTGGCGTTATTGCATTAAAATTAACGAATATTCCTCCCTGCATCCCTGCACCACATTTTTGAAAGCAGCTCTCGCAACACTTTTGCACAGGTACAAAGCGTTTGGCTTCAAACTTCTTACCTTTCCTGTTCGTATATGCCAAGCCCATATCCTTCTTCTTCTTCTTCTCCTCTTTACGTTTTCCTATCCTTGATTTCCTCTTCTGATTTGAGGAATGCTGCAAACTTGCTGGCTCGGTGACTTGGCATTGTTTCGATTGATTTTCCGCATTAGAGGTATCTGAAAGGAAACAAAGAAAGAAACGTATTTTACTACAGTATATCGATAGTGGCAAATGAGACCCCCGTGAAGTTAGCGACCAGAAGCTTAATAAATCGATATTTTTTTAGAGTTCTGAGTAGCACTCAAAGAGTTCTAGAGTTCTTGCTAGGTTAGACCAATAGTTCTGGGTAAATAAAGTTTTTATAGCGATTTGAAAGTTTCGGTGCTAACTTCACGCAACACCAAAAGTCTTAAAATGTCTATATTTTTTTAGAGTTCTGAGTAGCACTCAAAGAGTTCTAGAGTTCTTTGCTAGGTTAGACCAATAGTTCTGGGTAAATAAAGATTTTATAGCGATTTGAAAGTTTCAGTGCTAACTTCACGCAACACCAAAAATCTTAAAATGTCTATTTTTTTTAGAGTTTTATGTAGCGCTCAAAGAGTTTTAGAGTTCTTGATAGGTTAGCCAATAGTTCTGGGTAAATAAAGATTTTATAGCTATTTTAAAGTTTCGCTGCTAACTTCACGCAAAACCAAAAATCTTAAAATGTCTATATAAGAGAGTTTAATAAGTTAACGGACTGATTTCATTTTATTAGAATAAAAAATAATTAAATTTTCATTGGGCTTAATTGAACCATTCTTCAGTGTAGTATGTAAAAATATTATTTTTTAGATAACACTACTTGCATTTAATATGCGATAATTTTGTTTAAAAATAATAATTGTACCTTTTACTAGAATGAGATAATTTCTAAGGCGGAACTTTGCGGACTACTCGATGGTCATCTGAAGCTACTACTTCCGCTACGTATACAATTTCAGCTGAAAACAATTTATTTTATTATATTGTCAATAAAAAATCTCATTTTGTTTTTTTCTATATACAAGGAATAAACAATAAGCGGAAACAATATATATAGTATTTTTATGGTATTTGCTGCAGAGTTCTTGTTGTCATTGTTAAACACAAGGATTGTTGTTGACATTGTTAACAAAAAAGTCGGATGACAAAATTACTTTTTCAAAAATTATAAACAGGTCACAAAATATACGATGATGCCCATTACTCAATACTTGAAGCTTATGCTGTTTCCTATCCGAGAATGGTTAACTTTTTATTTTGTAGCAACTTAAATCAACAACTGAGGAGCTTGTTTCCAAAATGTACTATATCACAGTTAGAAATTTTTAAAGGAAATAGAAAAAACAAATATGATCATTAAATTTTGCTTTAGAATGGTGATTCAGTTTCATGTAGGTAGTGTTGCCACGAGACGAGACGAGACGAGACTTCAGACTGTCTCGTCTCGTCTCGTGCAAAGCATGTCTCGTCTCAAAAAAATGTGCTCGTACCGTCTCGTGTCTCGTCTCGAGAGGTTCTGTCCCGTCTCGTCTCGTTTGTCTCGTAAAAATATAGCAGCATACCATGGGAACGAAAGTAAAATGTAGCAGGCTGCACAATGCTAATCAAGATACAACTAAGTTACAAGAATTACCCAGAACACACAAGACAAGAAATGTCACGGTAGCTACACCGTGGAGCCTTCACCTCTGGTGTATGTGGTAGTCGGTTCGATCTTGGTTAGTGCCATGTGAGCTTTGTGGTGGACAAACACTGAATGTGTGAGGGAACAGCGGTAACTCAGTGGCAGAGCGTTCACCTCTGGTGCTTGGGGTCTCGGGTTCGATCCCAGCGCCGCCAAGTGAACTTTGTGGTGGACAATCACCGTGTGCGTGGGTTTTCTCGGGGTTTTCCCGTTTCCTCCCACTTTCTTCATTCCACCATTTCATTCATTACTCATCATCACTGTCTCCTTTAGCCTAACCGGCATAACCGTGGGACGTAAAGCTCAAAGATTTCATTTCATTTTTCGAATGTGTGTGTTTTCTCGAAGTTGTATAGTATCCTACTACTTTCTTCATTCCACTAATTTCCCCATCATCATCCATTCGGCCAAAGTTTCCTAAAGGTCTTAAAAATAAATTCAAATAAGCTCACGAGGCAAGGACAAATAGTTTCCAAGATAATATATCTCTGCTGTTAGTTGTCTGAGGCTTCTCGACCCTGGCTTTTTTTTTTTTTTTTTTTTTTTTTTACATTCTGAAACTGAAATTTGTTTCACCAGTTTCAATACACAAATATACAGTAAATTGCTCATAGGTACGTCGAAGATGAAGACACTAATGTCAAATAATGTTTACACGACAAGCAAAGTTCGATGTAAAGGTGTCACCATCCCCGACACTTCCGTATACTATCAACCCACTTGCTTTATAGTGTATATATATATATATATATATATCAGAGAGAGAGAGAGATGGAAAGATACCGTATTTATCCGTGTATGCCGTGCTCCTTTTCTGCACAAAAACGAAGTCAAAAAACAGGGTGCGCGGCATACACGACGAAATGTAGAATTGACTGAGCCACCAAACATTTAAAATCACGGGGAGTTTTCATTAACCTAATACTGGAATATTGTGAGTAATTTTACAAGAGTACAAAAGTTTTAATATAAAATGACAAGTTGCAGCTCATCTTTCCTCTTTGCATCAACCGGTCTTTGACGAACTACTTGCGGCGACTGTACACTGAATGGATGACAACTTCAGTACACGAAACTACGCCAACTGGCCGAATTAAGAAACCTGCACTTCGCCTTTTGTGCGTATGGATTATTGAAGCATGGAATTCAATTCCAGAGGATCTTGTCGTCCGCAGCTTTAAAAAATGCTGCATTTCCAATGTCAGCGATGGGAGCGAAGACTTTATTTAGTCCGATGGTGATACGTGCTCCAGCTCCTCGGCGACGAGGAAAGCTAGGCACGAGAGTGATTTCTGTTAATAATCACAGTATTGTTGGATTGTCTCTGTGTATAACAATTTTAATGATTAAAAGTAGGATGAAAAATACATTGTACCTTTTTTTTTTCAGAAAATTGATGTGCGCTGCTTACACGAGTTTTTATTTATTTATTTATTTTTTCAATTTTAACGTTCCAGAAATTGGGGGTGCGCGGCTTACACGGGGACGCGGCATACAAGCGTAAATAAGGTATATAGATAAATAGAGAGATAGATATGTGTGTACACTTTGATTTCATATATTCCAGCCTTTAGGTTTCACAGTGTTAACCCATACCAATCAAAAAACTACTTTCCATTTTAGCATGTTTAGATTTGTTGCAATTACTTTCTTTTTTTTTAAAAAAAAAAAAGCTCGGAACCAAATAATTTTATTGAGTAATGGAAAGTATTTGATTGAAATTTTACATGTTACTGCACAGTAAGCTCTACTTAAAGTGCCATAGTAATGGGAGCTGAACGACACATCGGACGAAAGAATGCTTGGGGCCAGTCTTCACCTCCATGGTTCAAATCTGTTCCCATAACCGCGGGATGTGTGATACTATATGGTGGTTGCCCCGTTTGTGTAACAAACTCATGACAGTACACCCAGATTAGCTAGTGGTCTAAAAAAAGTTGATTTTTGGGTGGCCATTTTGGATTAAAGTTTCTTATATTGTCGTGATCTATTCGCAATCATACAACGTACATCTTCATACCAAGCCGAGCGGTCTGCGACGATAGACCATCGGCTTAAAGGCCCCTAGTTGAGTCCCGGAAGGGTCATGTGTATGGATTTTAACAGCATTTGCTTTTTCGTATTGTGTCAGGGGGGAAGTCATACGGGGTAAAAGGATTTCAGTCTGAAAACATTGGAGAAAATATCCTTCCCCAAGATACTTTCATGGGAGTAAGGAATTAGTAAAAATGTAGGATATACATTTTATAGCAGATTTAAAAATATGGTTTGGGTATCCTATTTCTTCTCTGTTAATTATGTTCTTCAATGTTCGAATTTTGATCATTCTCATGATATTTTCTGCTTTCAACGGAGTTCTATGAATATTATACCAAATGTTCTTTACACTCTGTAAGAAACCATTTCTGAAGATAATTTAGGTCCTAATGAATATTATTCACTAGGAAAGGGAAGTATTCCCCTCCTCTCAACATGAAAGCAGAGGGCAATTTCGCACTCTGGTCAGATCAAACATTTCCGCGTAACAAAAGGAAGGCCCCCCTGTAAAACCTATTCACTTCCAGTGGTATTGTTAGTACCATAAATTTGCTGAAAGCAAACAATTTGAAGGGTTCGTCGACAGTATCTTTGCTTTCTTTGTCCTTCAACCGGCTTCCAAACAAAGAGGTCAATTTTACAACATGACTGCTGTATAATAAGTGAGCGATTGGTAAAATGGCATAAGTGTGATTTTATGTGTATGTGTGTGTGTGTGTGAGAGAGAGAGAGAGAGAAGACAAAATTTTAGTTGCAAGATGACATACTTCAATTGCCGTTTTCGGTTCATATAGCAAAAAGAATACCGCAACTACAGCCTGTGATGAGTGTAGACCTTACCCAGTTTTCCAATTGAATAGCTGGTGGTGGTAGTTTGGTTTCTTGACCTTGTAAAAATCTTCCCTGTCTTTGATTTTGTTTGTCATCATTCCAGCCAGAAATGAAAAAAAAATATTAGAATTCCTCAGTTTACAGCAAGGGGAATTGGGGACAAGACATTAAGGATGATATTCCTGGAAGCTCATGTATCACGATTGTTTCATTCAATAGACAAAGGACACTTTTCTATGAAGGCTTTTCAACATGTTTTCTCACAAAGGGGATTTTCCTTTTGCAACCTATATGTCCACTGGCAATTTCAATCTTGGCCATTCCCGCCAGCATTTTCATTTTCGAGACGGGACAAGTAGTCTGTCTCATCTCGTGTCTCGTCTAAAAGGGTTCTGTCTCGTCTCGTTTACGAGACGAGACGAGACACGAGAAATGTCTCCTCTCGTGGCAACACTACATGTAGGTAGAATATTTTACAATTTATTTTTATGATACATAATTCAGTGAATACTTGTAATTAGTAATTTTTAATAAAATATTTAAAATTTTAGAAATTATGGATATAGTACCTTCTGGTTTTATATGTGGATGTAGTACATTTTGGTACTGTACATTTTGGTGCTGGGTAAGAGTTCCGAGTAGCACTCGTAAAGTTCTACAGGGTTCTTTCTGTTGGTAGAATGGTTAAATATTTATTTCTAACAATTTAAATTAACAATTTATGCACCACTCGCGAACAGACTCTGAACAAGGTGATGGAACTCTTTTATTTCGCAAAGAAATAGAGTTCTGATGAGAGTCTTGAGTAGCACTTGTCGATTTCTATGTTTTGGGTAACATTGTTTGAACTTTATTACCCACGTGTTATAATATACATACTTGTTAATGATTTGCACCGATTGTATGAATGGTCAGTAGATTATGACGAAACATTTATTTCCCATTTATTCCCTTATTTTGCGAGAATTGTTCTAAATTTTCATGAGAAACTTAAGAACTCTTTGAGTGCTACTCAGAAGTCTAAAAAAATATAGACATTTTAAGATTTTTGGTGTTGCGTGAAGTTAGCACCGAAACTTTCAAATCGCTATAAAATCTTTATTTACCCAGAACTATTGGTCTAACCTAGCAAGAACTCTAGAACTCTTTGAGTGCTACTCAAAACTCTAAAAAATTATAGACATTTTAAGATTTTGGTGTTGCGTGAAGTTAGCACCGAAACTTTCAAATCGCTATAAAATCTTTATTTACCCAGAACTATTGGTCTAACCTAGCAAGAACTCTAGAACTCTTTGAGTGCTACTCAGAACTCTAAAAAATATAGACATTTTAAGATTTTTGGTGTTGCGTGAAGTTAGCACCGAGACATTAAAATCGCTATAAAATCTTTATTTACCCAGAACTATTGGTCTAACCTAGCAAGAACTCTAGAACTCTTTGAGTGCTACTCAGAACTCTAAAAAAATATTGATTTATTAAACTTTTGGTCGCTAACTTCACGATGGTGCAAATGAGCAATGTATATTCATTATATTAGCCGCATGAGGATGATTTCTAAGGAGAGAATCTGCATTAAAAACATTTAACAAAAAAAAAAGTACGTGCGGTAATTTTATGGCCGCAGCTGCAGGACACTGGAAAATCATGAATTCCTAATTCAGAATAGTAGGCGGAGCACTAATAAGGTAGGCTGCGATGATTTGTTGAACCAGGTGATAAACCACTAGACTTAAGAATTTATGGCTGTTAGTATTGGGCAATAAAACGATGCTACGACAGATCACCACTAGGAAGTTATGCTGAGACCTTTCCAGTAGAGGACATGAAACGTTACTTGTTCACTGTGATAAAAAAAAAAAAAAAAAAACATTACAGTAAACTCTGCTTGTCACTAAAAATGATCCAAATTAATATTAACGGTATATGAGATTTCTTTTACTACACCACTTGATAATAGGGAATGCATACAGTTATTGTGTCATCTTTACAACTGGCAATGATTGTTCTAGATAGAAAATAAGAATCTTAGTCTAAACTTGGTCAGGCTTGAACGAAACCCTGTCCCTACTACCATGAAGATAACATATTTGTAAAAAAGCTTGCATTTGAAAAAGGTATTGTTAAAAAGCACAAAAATATCCATAATAATAAATGTGAATTTTTCTATTGTAAAATTTTTATATTGTTGAAAAATACTCATTTCAAACACATCCCTCTTAGCTCAAAATTAAAATTAACTGTTGATCAAAGCAGAATTTTGTACTTCCATTTTTCAATAAAACATTTAACAAAAACGCATACGTACTATCCTATTTCATTTTCCTATTTCATTTTCATTTACTGTAGAACGCTTTTCATAAAACCTCTTCGAAACATTGCTCTCAGGTTTCCAAGTTGGGTCTACATCCGAGTCATCTTTGTTAAGAATATCATCCTGAAAATAAACGTACAGTCGATTTTAATAAGATCCTGAAGTGAAGGGGTCTGACGTACAGTGTAAACCACAAAATTTATTTCGTTTAACTGCTATTCTTAAACGTGAAGGAATAAATCTCCTTTCGCTCAACATGAGTGAATTAAATATCAAATTATTTCCTCACATGTCTATTTTTTATGTAGGCATATATTATAAAAAATCGAAAATACAACAAGAGCCATTTTACATTGGGTTTAACATACGAAATGATTTATCAAGGCTAGACTTGAGCTTTACTGAGGGCAGACTATGTCTCTAGTAATTCCTGATGAATCCAGAACGTTTATATTTTTATGGAATGCATTCGTCTTCGAGAAACTCATCATGAGGAAGAGGGTCAATTTTCCTTCTTCATTGTGAAAAAAAGAAACACTCCAGGCGTTATGAATCACCTTATATATGAATTGCCAATATGGTTTCAAAATTATTTTAAGACAATTTAACTGCCAATTCTAAGTTCAGTAATCCACAATCATGCAATAATAATAATATAAATAATAATAATAATAATAATAATAATAATAATAATAATAATAATAATAATAATAATAATAATAATAATAATAAATTATTGAGTTAGAAAATCAACTTACCAATACAGTCGAATCATCACTCCAGTTGTCGGTTTCCTTATCTTTTCCCAGACAATCTATAGATTCGGGTCTTGTTTCTTGAATACATTCAATAGTAGTAAAATTAGCAACATTCCTATCACTCCTTCTAGAAGCTACATCTCCGATTGTCTCCTTGACAACCAATCGAGATCGTTACTTAAAACAATCTGACTACTTTCAGAAGACGTAACTATATCCAGTGAGTCAGATGGATACCATTCTTTATTCACATCCGATTCTGTGCATTCGTTGAAATCCATCGCATTACAACCTGATTGCCTTATAAGTTTACAAGTATGTGATAAGAAGTGTATATATGAATAGAAATGGTCAGAGCACTAAGTACACGTCAGCATCCCAATTACAAGTGAACTGCTGGTCTTCAAACAATATCAGCAGTATAACAAAACGTTTCAACAATAAAGAGAGCAAGCCGAAGGCGAGAAAGACACCATTTAACAACAATATCTGGTCATATCTTCCGTAAGGAATACGAGCCGGTGTCACAGGGATTTTTTACCCCTGGAAAGTTTTACCCCCTGAAAAGTTTTACCCTTGGAAATCTTTACCCCCTTGTCGGTTTCTGGTAATTTCAAAGGAAAAGTCAGAAGTCACTTCAAAAATTCATATCATTGAATGTGATCTCTCAGTGTATGCACTCACTTTGATCAAGATGGCCTTAAATCCGAAGATTTAGTAGGGGGGTAAAATTTCCTTGGAAATTATTACCTCCCTGTCGGTTTTTGGTTACTTCAAAGACAAACTCAAATGTTACATTATAAATTGATACCACTCCGTAGTATCTCTTAACAAGCACAATCACTTTGGGCAAGATGGCTTTAAATCCAAAGATTTGGTAGGGGGGTAAAAGTTTCCTAGGAAATTATTACCTCCCCGTCGGTTTCTGGTTACTTCAAAGACAAACTGAAATGTTACATTATAAATTGATACCACTCCGTAGTATCTCTTAACAGGCACAATCACTTTGGGCAAGATGGCTTTAGATCCGAAGATTTGGTAGAGGGGTAAAAATTTCCTAGCAAATTATTACCTCCCTGTTGGTTATTAGTTATTTCAAAGACAAACTCAAATGTTACATGATAAATTGATACCACTCCGTAGTATCTCTTAACAGACACAATCACTTTGGGCAAGATGGCTTTAAATCCGAAGATTTGGTAGGGGGGTAAAAGTTTCCTAGGAAATTATTACCTCCCTGTCGGTTTCTGGTTACTTCAACGACAAACTGAAATGTTACATTATAAATTGATACCACTCCGTAGTATCTCTTAACAGGCACAATCACTTTGGGCAAGATGGCTTTAAATCCAAAGATTTCGTAGGGGGGTAAAAGTTTCCTAGGAAATTATTACCTCCCTGTCCGTTATTAGTTACTTCAAAGACAAACTCAAATGTTACATTATAAATTGATACCACTCCGTAGTATCTCTTAACACGCACAATCACTTTGGGCAAGATGGCTTTAGATCCGAAGATTTGGTAGAGGGGTAAAAATTTCCTAGCAAATTATTACCTCCCTGTTGGTTATTAGTTATTTCAAAGACAAACTCAAATGTTACATGATAAATTGATACCACTCCGTAGTATCTCTTAAAAGACACAATCACTTTGGGCAAGATGGCTTTAAATCCGAAGATTTGGTAGGGGGGTAAAAGTTTCCTAGGAAATTATTACCTCCCTGTCGGTTTCTGGTTACTTCAAAGACAAACTGAAATGTTACATTATAAATTGATACCACTCCGTAGTATCTCTTAACAGGCACAATCACTTTGGACAAGATGGCTTTAAATCCAAAGATTTCGTAGGGGGGTAAAAGTTTCCTAGGAAATGATTACCTCCCTGTCCGTTATTAGTTACTTCAAAGACAAACTCAAATGTTACATTATAAATTGATACCACTCCGTAGTATCTCTTAACAGGCACAATCACTTTGGGCAAGATGGCTTTAAATCCAAAGATTTCGTAGGGGGGGTAAAAGTTTCCTACGAAATTATTACCTCCCTGTCGGTTTCTGGTTACTTCGAAGACAAACTCAAATGTTACATTATAAATGGATACCACTCCGTAGTATCTCTTAACAGACACAATCACTTTGGGCAAGATGGCTTTAAATCCAAAGATTTCGTAGGGGGTAAGAGTTTCCTAGGAAATTATTACCTCCCTGTCGGTTTCTGGTTACTTCAAAGACAAACTGAAATGTTACATTATAAATTGATACCACTCCGTAGTATCTCTTAACAGGCACAATCACTTTGGGCAAGATGGCTTTAAATCAAGAGATTTCGTAGGGGGTAAAAGTTTCCTACGAAATTATTACCTCCCTGTCCGTTATTAGTTACTTCAAAGACAAACTCAAATGTTACATTATAAATTGATACCACTCCGTAGTATCTCTTAACAGACACAATCACTTTGGGCAGGATGGCTTTAAATCCGAAGGTTTGGTAGCGGGGTAAAAATTTCCTAGGAAATTATTGCCTCCCTGTCCGTTATTAGTTACTTCAAAGACAAACTGAAATGTTACATTATAAATTGATACCACTCCGTAGTATCTCTTAACACACACAGTCACTTTGGGCAAGATGGCTTTAAATCCGAAGATTTGATAGGGGGGTAAAAATCTCCTAGCAAATTATTACCTCCCTGTCGATTTCTGGTTACTTCAAAGACAAACTCAAAAGTTACATTATAAATTGATACCACTCCGTAGTATCTCTTAACAGACACAATCACTTTGGGCAAGATGGCTTTAAATCCGAAGATTTGATAGGGGGGTAAAAATTTCCTAGGAAATTATTACCTCCCTGTCGGTTTCTGGTTACTTTAAAGACAAACTCAAAAGTTACATTATAAATTGATACCACTCCGTAGTACCACTTAACAGACACAATCACTTTGGGCAAGATGGCTTTAAATCCGAAGTTTTGGTAGGGGGTAAAAATTTCCTAGGAAATTTTTACGCCCTTGTCGGGTTTGGTTACATCAAGAGCAATTGCAATAATACATTATAAATTTATATTATTTCGTGTTATATTTTAACAGACGCACTCACCTTGGCGAAGATGCTTTGTATCCGAAGATTTGAGAGGGGGTAATTTTTTCTTAGGGAATTTAAATCACCTTGTGCGTTCTTGGTTATTTCAAAGAAAAAATTATTGTTACTTTATAAATTGATATTATACCCTGTTATCTCTTAACAGACGCACTGACTGTCGGTAAGATGTCTTTATATCAGAAATTTTATAGGGGTGCTCATACTCTTGTATTGGTTCTGTGCTACTTCAAGGATAAGGTCAAATTCTTACATTACAAATTGATGTTATACTGATTTATGTTTTGGGGCGATGAAGGATGGTTTTATTTTCGAAAGTTCATAGGGAGATAATATATAAAGAAAGCTAAAACTAATTTTTATTTTAAACGAGATGTTGAAATACCAAATTTGATGACTGGGGTTTAATAGAGTCCGAAAATGTACACGTTTTTATAAGATAATTTTCACACGTATTCTTCGCTTCCGCTTTGAAATTCAAAAAATCGTTCTCTGTGATATATCACGTCTCAGATCCCATGTACTGACCAAGCTTTAAGTTTCCAACTTCAGCGGTTGTATCCTCGTCGCCATAAGTGCCTTTACATCGCAGTGACGGGTATGTGACCGCGCAGTACTCCAAGGAAGGGATGGTTGTATAAGAATTTGTGATTAATTTTGAAGAGTTTTTATTTTGACTAGGGAATTAACATAGGTGAAGGGAGTAAAGACACAGATTTGAAGCATCAGTTCACTGCTATTGAAGCATCAGTGCACGAAAAGATTCGTATTCTCAGTTTTTCTATTTATTGTTTTATATGTTAAGTTAAACACCACAATATGTATCACTGATATCGCAGATCGTATTATTTTTTTAAAATAGTGTTTGTAACCTATTGTCAAAACATTCATCTCCAGACATGATGTAGAGAGAAGAGAAAGAGATACGACATCTGTAATATATGTATATGTAATTCACTAAGTAACTGTAGAAATTAGTTAAAGGACAGATAAGAGAGCGAAAAGGAGCTCTAGAAGTCTGAACTTTTTAGAAACGTACTAGATAGGTGAAAATATAGTTAAAATTGCGAAAGGTATCATGTAAATTACCTCTCTTTTCTTATATTCTAGTATACTTTTTCTTTCACATCCAAACATCTCTATTCAGAATTACGAGATAAAGGTGGAGAGAGAAACATTCCCATTTCAAGAATTATATCAGGAAAAAAATCTTTTGACTTAGACTAGATTCGAACTCGCAACCCTTGCATCCATGGCTCAGCGCTCTACCGATTGAGCTAACAACTACTGTTGGAGAAGCCAGATTTCTACAACTACCGGTTGCTGAATGGTGTGTATTAACCAAGTTTGCCGAGATAATTGCTTCATATAGCTGTAATAATAATAATAATAATAATAATAATAATAATAATAATAATAATAATAATAATAATAATAATAATAAAGCAGAAGAAGAACAGAATCTAAAAAGTCACATATGTTAAAAGTTTGACGTGCAGAGTAAGTCCTAATATGAGATTTTATTAATTATATATAATAAATGTAAGCGTGGTTTATTCGTGCGTGCTACTCAAACTGCGCAACTCACTACCTAGTCCCATAAGGATTGTACGCGTATGGTACAGTAGCCTTGCGTCCTCCAACTGTGAAGAATGTTTCTGTTTGAACCTATGCGTGTCCTAAGAGGAAGGAGGAGATTGAAAGAAAGAAAAGTGGTTTAGAAATTATGCAAACGTAGAATATCTCACGAGGCGAGGTGATATATAATTCAGCATGTCTTTCAGCTACTACTCTATACAAGACGTACATCCACGACTTAACGTGGAACCCGAATCACACGACTCCTGACGGGAATCGAAACCCGTATCACCTCTAGTTCTATCATGGGAGACACAGGAACATGTAAAAATAATCGGAAATGAACGATATTAATGTTAAATCCATAGCTTTTGAGTGCATGAATTATGTATGATACCCTCTATATCGTTCACATCAAATTTTAGCATTATCTGCATGGAGGTGTAATAGGAGGGGTGAAAATTAAAAATTCCTAATTGAAATATATGAGTGTCTATTCAATAGCTTTCGGAGTCACTGAAATGCATAATTACACTCCCGATACTATTAAAGCCCAAAGCTTTACTCTTTCGTTAGCAGGAAGTTTATTCATTTACTTAACTCAGGACACCTTAAAGTTAAGGATATGAAACTCGATGCATATATTTCTAATTCAAATTTATTAGATACGTATTGTAGCTTAGACTTCTAAGGAGGGGAAGGGACAATTTACGCAATGATTTCCTTCACATTCGAATAAAATACTGCCTCATTATATTGCAAAAACTCATTTCGAGTGGTGTCATTGCTAATAGTTTTCCGTATTTGTTTATATCCCTACTCATTTATAACAGTATCTCACTTTTCCTGTGACGGGAGCAACACCTAAGCGAGCATTCAGTAAAGTAAATGCCATTAAAATCTAAATTCATAGCACAGTGGTGCAAATAAAGTTGAGCTCTTTGGCAATCTTTAGCATGGGAAGCGAATAAAGCCACCACATTGGAAAAGCAGCTAATGAATTCCTCTCCGAAAAAGATCACCCGCACATTTATTTTACAGGTGGTGGTTTATAGCTATACTTAAGTTTGACGAAATTGCTCCAGTGAGGCGAGACACTGAAGTCATTCGTAATAAGGGGGAAGGGACATGTAAAAGTAGTCAAATATGAACAACATTAGTATCGAAATCATAGTTTTCGTGGTCGCAGATGAATAGTGACGCTGTCGATGTTGCTTAGGTAGAAGTTAAGCCTTGGTTGGCATGGAGGTCAGAGTGGGAGGGTGACAGGTAAAAAATAAATAAAATAAAATCAAAACATCCTATATTTGTGTCGAATATATATTTTTCGGTATCTCTGACATAAATAGTAATATTCCAGATGTGGTATATGACGAAGGTCGGCCCCATTCGCATGTGGTTTCAGAGGAGAGAATCGGTGAAGATTTCAGAACAGTTCCTTAGACTTAAGTTTCAGTACACTGAGAGGGAAGAGTGGTAACACACAAATACTGGTGTCACATCCGGACCTATCAGAGGTATGATTTCTGGGAAACTGTCGTTGCTCCAGGGAGGCATTACCCCCTGATCAGTCCCTAACATTCTTACTGCTTTACAGGGGCGTAGGCAGGAATTTATTTCAGTGATCGAAAGCATTTTTAGGGGTAAATTGTGCACCCTCCAGGAGCCCATGTAGCATCGTACGTTCAACAGTACTTTTTCTGAGTCAAAACTTTGTCTCTCTCTCTCTCTCTCTCTATATATATATATATATATATGTATATAACAGTAACAGGGGCGGTTGTAGACATTTCGTAACTGTAAGCAAATAATATTTAGGCGCCCCGCCTATATGATAATAAAAGAATTGAATGCTGTAATGGACAAAAATTCTTCAGATAATTGTTACAATTACAAATTTCTTCAATATATAATAATTCAGTCTTCCAGTGAGTATTAAAGGAAGATGGCAAAATTAAACCTAATTAACTGTGGATGAATCATGACCAAAGTTCCAGTTTTAATAATTTATATCTTTTTATTATTATTATTATTATTATTATTATTATTATTATTATTAAATAAGCACAGGAAACAACTAAAATGTATACCTAAGATGTATTTTGACAAATACAGTTGAAACATAAAAGTCGAAATAGAATAAAACTAATGAGCTTCAAGTCTAACATTATCACAGGTTTGATTTTGACAAAGAGATACGCTCTTACACTTCATTAAAAGCATATTTAAATAGTGTTTTCTAGTGATACAAATATGGTAATTAGCTTAATTTCTCGTTTTCTTCGTTACTGTAAAGTTCATGTTATAAAGACACTTTTCTGGCTTTCAATTTGGCAAAATCTCTTATTATTGCATCCATATCAATTTCATTCAGAATGTCATTTTCAATGGCCATCAAAGCTAGTCCATTTAATCGTTCTTGAGATATACTTGATTTCAAATAATTCTTTATTAATTTTAGTTAAACTAGTTCAATACACAACAAATGACAAAAGTGTGTCTTAATTTATATGTAATTTGTCCCTGATCAGTGGCAGAACTTTAAAATCATGTTTCTCCGCAAAAATTCTTTTCAGGGCCCCTTATGCCTATAGAATAATTCAATTCTTTCATGTTTCTTTCCAACATAGACGTTCGAAATCAGGCAGTAACACAATGTAAACACAAGTAATGATGCACCCATTGAGGTCCGAAGATTTTTTCGGAATAGCCTACAAAATGCAAATAATTTTGTGTATTTGCCCCCTGAAATTATGCTAATTGGGGGATCCAGACTCTCAGACTGCCTGTTCAGTGTTTCGTCCACACATATTTTATGGGGCCACTCCCCCCGGGAGGAGATCAAAATAATACGTCTATAATATAATAATAAATAAAAGAGTACCAGCAGTGGCCCTACTAAGTGTGCCCCCCGGAAGATGTTTTCTGAATAGAAAACTGCACCTATTAGGGATGCGCACGATACAAGATTTGTGGCTGTCTCGTCTCGAAAATGTGCTGTAAAAGTGATGGCTCGACTCGAAAAATGTATATTTCTCTATTGGAAGAGCCGTGTCTCGACTCGAATTTTGTCTGGAAAATTCTGTCTCGACCTGGCCCCTTGCGCATCCGTAGCACCTATGTCGTTACATCCCTGAACACAAGTAACTAATAATCAAAACTCTACTTTGCATTAGAATTATTACTAATTTAAAATATCGCTCCATCTAAATTTATTAGCAGAGAATGGATTAATAATTATTGTTATCTGTCATAATAAAACGAGCATCTGTATACGCTGCTGTGATTGAAAGTGAGAGTACTGAAAAAAAAAATACTTGTCATCCAAATGACCTTTCGTCGCTTTCGATTATATCCTTTCAAGTTATATACTTATATGCCACGTGAAAACTAATTGTATTCAAACAAATTTTGAAATACATGAAATTTAATTCAGACCCGTAACCGAAATGACCGTATCGTTCCATTTTAATTCAACAATTAAATTACTGCAATCAGGTTAAAATAAATTTGTCACCTTCAAAAGAATGTCGACCTGCAAATGCTTCGTTAACAGTGTCTGATATTGACAACTCCCCACATCAATATTTGTCTAATTTTGTCCAGCACTCGAAAGAAACTTTTTAGAGCCTTCGGTTGCCTCTTATCTTCTTTCACGTTTTGTAGCTTTCTTTTCCGATAAAATGCTCACTTGGTTTTATATTGTTGGTCATTATTATTACATGAAAAACAAAGTACTATTAAAAAGTGAAAGCACACATCATTATAAGTTAAAAATATAAACAAAAACAAAACGACTTAGGGTAGAAATGAAAATGTTGACGAATGACAAATGACTAATAGATATTAACAAAGTGAGCATTAAGCACTGGACAGCGATTGTGAGTCATTAGGAACTTAAGTTAAAATTTCCCTCAGAAATGATTTTTAAAGAACCCATTTGTACCGCCCGTCTTTTCTTAGTATTCACTCCACTCCCTGGACGAATGGACAAGAAAGCCTACTTGCTTGCATGGGGGCCCGAAGAATGTTTTTAGGGTGGTCATCTCCCTCGTTACTATATTACGTTTGGTATTTTTATGTGTATTAAGAAAATCTTAAGAAATTATACATATACATTATACTTGTCGTAAGCCAGGTGGGGCCTGGCCCTTTCGTCCCCTTTTGGGTGCCCATGCTTGCTTCAACTTTGATAATGTGCATTTCATTTACGGTGATCTTTCTCAACCCTTAACTGTTGAGAAAGGAATGAAGAGTCTGTTATATTTGTATTTTGTGCATATGGTGGGATTGGGGAAAGAATACCAGTCTTTAGCTCTACGGTCATAGTGCTTAATACATCTATTGGAAAGCTAAATTTACATTGATTTTATCTCATATTCGTAAAATATCCCTTTTCCCTCTTTAAAAGATCTATCCTGTGCTATGGAAATTTTCCTCAAACTAGCATCTCTTGTGAGTGTGGCATTGGCATCAATTTCTAGAGGATATCAGGCTTAGCGCCTATTTTGAATTCTCCCTGTATGTTGTTATTGTTCTTCAAACAAGAAATTGTAATTATTAAATAATAAAGAAGAGACTTCCCTATGTTGTCACCTCATCCCAATACAAATTCATGCTTACCATTCTCTTCCTAGTTTCCGTAACTTCATCAAAACAAGCTCAGCCACGCCGATTCAGCAATTAACAAACTTCCCTATTGACCAAGATAATTGTGATGAGCTAGTCATCCACGTGCGGAGCACCAGGAAGAAGCGAAAGCAAAGAAGTAGAACAAAACCAGGGGACACGGGACCCTCGAGGTGAGAAGTGTGACAGAAGCCGCCAGAAACACACTTTGGACCCCTATTCAGAAGAGTCGTCGTAGCAGCAATTGAAAGACGGTCGGCACGCCTGGGCCCTCACCAACTATTGCATGACAGAGGTGTCATTCTGAAGAGGCCAGGACATCTGGGAGCTGTTGCCCTGAGGTCGAGAGGTTCTTCACTCTCGAACGTGAGGTCCGGGATCGATACCAGACGGAAACACTCAACGAATTGGAGGATAAGGCTTCACCCGATATTTGAAGAGGCTCATCATACCGAAATGGCTGAGGTACAGTAAAACCCTTTCCTTTCCTAACCTTTGTGTCTCTGTGATTTCTTCTATTAGAAAACATGCATTTCATTTCATTCATCCCCAATTAATTACTTCAGCGCTGTACTGCTCAGATCCCCACGTACTTTCTCTCTTGCCATGCAAAGTGCTATCGCCACATTCTTTCAGTAAAGAACTGATAATTGAGCAAATAACTGTGGTTGTAACTCCACAGTACAGTACAGCAAGAAATTGATGTGCGAGTCCATTTCATTTGTAAAGGGATGTTTTACAGCCAACCAAGCGAAGATTCGACTTTATTGTCCTTTTGATGTATTTTATCTGTATCTCAGTCTGTACAATATTTATTCGAAGCTATATGAGGAAAATTTTTCATCATAACATTTTTAAAATGAATATTTACATTTAAAACAAAATTCATTTTTCTAATTTGGTGCCCTGTTCACCTGGCGCCTTCTGCGAACGCGTAGTTCGCAGGATTCAAGATCCGGCCCTGCAGTAACAATGGAATTCTGTATTACCGCCCGACTATCGTTGTTGTGAAAACATTCATCATAATATGACGTAGGAAAATGAGTTACATTAAGGTCTAAGATCTAATATCAAAGTTGAAACATCGCAAGTAAAACAAAAACATATAATAGCAAAAAGTTTTGAAAATAATTTCAGTTTAAACTAGCTGCGACTACATTTAATTCAAAATTGAACTTCTGGAGCGCAACATATGAGCGTAACTAAAAGAAAAAATCAATAAGAACAGTCGGGATTTGAACCTAAAGAAAACAAGTAGGAGTCTCTTATACTAACCATTCATCTACTATATTTTGTTTACTAAAAATATTTTCCATGCAGCAAAATGCCATTTCACACTGAAACATTAACAACATAAGAACAAAGTTTTCAAGAAAATTTCCCAAAGCTTATGTATTAAAAGTATCCCGGTATTCGCCCAGTGGTACTGCAAAATCACTAGTCAGGATGCCTCGTATCGAAATTTGAACCTGGAGACTCCCAATTACAAAGGTCAACGCTAACCAGTAACCTACGTTCGCTCAGTAAATGTCATGAAATTACTTTTCTGTAATTATTTTTGAAAAATGTTTATTATTTTCATGAAGCAAAGAGTGCATCTTCTACTTGGGTTGAGAACTATAGATGCCTTCCATTTCAACTCAGGCAAAAAAATATAAAATTGTACCATCACCATCTCAGATATTGTTGAAACTTTTTTTATAGCAACTAGACATGTTTTTAAGAGACCCATATTTTTTTGTTTTGTCGAAAAAAAATTTCCCGCCAAGTAATGGGCCATCAAAGACGGGGAGTACAATTTATGAATTGTAGAAGACATGGAAAATGGTCAACTTCGGAGCCTCACCATTCGGCTATGGAGACAGGTAGAGTTATAATTCTTGTTGTGGTACGTACATAGGGATATAAATAAACTATATTTTATTGTACTTCGGTTTGCGCATGCGTACCTTTTTGTACATAAATTAACAAATGAACGTCAATTTATCTGAAAAGTCGAAGTTTGCGAATTTTTTTCGAGCACTTCCGGTTCGAATTTTAAAGTTCTGTTTTCGCGATTGGTAAGACCTGGTTACCCGCTTTCCGAAAAAAAATTTGTATCGCTTGTGTGTGCAACCGTTTTGTCGCAAAAAATTCGAGAAATTGTACAATTTTCAAAAATCGCCATTTTTGGGTGCCATTTTCTCGAAAACACCATCTTTTAAAATTCTGAAATTTTGTCAGATGGTTCAACTTTACATGAATAATAAACACACCAAATACCATTCTCGACCAATGCTTCATGAATTAACTGCAGCCTTTTAAATTAGCGAAGTTTCGTTAACTTTGATGTCACAGTTAGCAACACTGGGAACAATAAAAGTGCAATAATTTGATTATGTTTGATGTTCACATTCATTAAATGAAGAATAAAAGGTTTTCTTGATTGTGTTTTTCATTATTTTGATCAAGAAGGCTCTCTGAAATAGTAAAATGAGCCTTCTCCTACTCCTCCGTTTTCTTAAACCGAAATAATTTGAGGTGGAAATTACGATGGATTGTCTTTGGAAACAAAATTTCACTGTTTATTATTATTATTATTATTATTATTATTATTATTATTATTATTATTATTATTATTATTATTAATTACATGGACCAATCATTTGCTTGGTTGGTGTCTTCTTCGCTAATAGCATGTAACCGTGCAGGTGCTCCAATAGGTGTTGGTTCACTCACAACTCGTCCAGGAGTGGATCTAGGGGGAAAAAACTTTATTTTATATGTAAATAAAACCGATCTTAGAGTTTGGAGCTCTTAAAAGTACCTCTAAGTAGCAGTATTACCCCCAGAAGTCAGTCCTGGACCCGCCTCTGCATAGCACATTGACGATAGTCACAAATGCTGAAGTTCTGTGTGGAAGCATAAACAGCACTTCAACTTCACGTAATTCATGATTTATTCATAATATTTTTGCTACGCAGCACTGGTTATCATACGTAACAAAAGTTCCTTTTTGCAAATTTCTTAAATCTACACTTTGAATTGCAGAAGTTCGATTTTGGGGGAAGCATGAAGTTAGTTCATGGTGACCCGTTACTGCCATAAAAACTTCGCCATTTTCCGAAAGCCAAAGATGACTTCGTTGAATACCAGTTACTGGTCGCATACTTTCCCTTTTTTTCTTCCGGAAGTCGTCGAATTCAGTTCCAGGCAACAAAACGAGAGTAATACCCGGAGTTTGTACTTGCACTATACTCACGAATTCTTCTGCGGTTTTAGTGAGGGCGCAGAGGCTCAGTGGTAGAGCGTTCACCTCCGGTACTTGGGGTCCCTGGTTCGATCCCAGCTCACGCCGTGTGGGCTTTGTGGTGGACAAACACCGTGCTCGTGGGTTATCTCAGGGTTATTCCGTTTCCTCCCACTCTGCATTCCACCATTTCATTCATTTCTCATAATCACCGTCTTAGCCTAACCGGCATAAACGTGGGACGTAAAACAAAGATTTCGTTTCATTTTTTTCTCCTGCTGTTTTAATACTGTGTATCTGTATTTGCTTACGGTTATGCCATGTTGCCACATTCTTTACACTTCTTCCTCCTCAATACCGTCGCAGAGACCCTTGTATGGCCGGTTTCACTGCAAAACCACTGCTTTATCGGACCTGTCTGCATGTCGAACATCTGAAAGCGATTTTTAAAGTCGGATGCAGCACCATCATAAAGCACTGACACGGTTTGGGAAATTGTAGACACTTATTTTTACGTATGAGAACCTTTTTCTATAACCCATATTTTCGCTTTTCTTCGAGTATTTTTAGAATCTTGTCTATGGCTATGAGTACATGAGCCGAATCGTGTGTTTTATCGTCGTTTATTACAACAAAACTGTCAGTTGTTTCATATTCCGGTGATAACTCTGAATTTCACTTTGCAGAATAACAGTCCAGTTTTCAGCGAAGTCCACATGAAGTAAAGTAGAATTTGTATCTTGAAATTTTATACGGTGCTTTTCGGTAGCAATTAATTCTCTTTGGATTTTCTTGATGTAGTCGTGAATTACATTTGTTACAGTTAAACCAGCAATCTACGATACGAAAACAGAAAATGGCACAGTTTTTTTTTTTTTTTTTTTTTTTAACGAGATTATTGCTTTCCCATATGACATACGTAACACTTTCATTTTCATCAGGATCAATGATTAAAGATTCCATACTTATTCCTTCCACTCCGGGACATTCACCACATTCTTGAAGAAGACAGTTGTCATTTTCTATGGATCATACTACTAAAGGAAATAGGTCACTCATGACAGCTTGAATACAGGCTGAACCTTTGATTTGTAGTAACGCAGTAGCAGCTAACTTACAATTTGCACAATACACACACACACATACACATTTCCCTCGCAGGTTGCGGACTGACCCACTTTAGTCTAATACTGTAAAATTCCGAGTGACCCATTCTTATGTTGCGATTGTTCTGTTTAAAAAGTCAGTAAATTTCTTTGGAACGCGTAAGAAAAAGTTTCATTTTTTTTTTTTTTTTAACTTTTTGTCCTTTTTCGATCACTGTAATGACATCGCACTTAATTGAGACTTTGTCTGGAGCATTCCAAATCATCACTGATGTAATAGTTCAGGCTTTTTGTAGATCATCAGAATTTATTGGATTTCAAGTAAACTTAAAATTTGTGTGTTTCGTAATCGTAATTTCCACCTCAGATTATTTCGGTTTAAGGAAACTGAGGAGTAGGAGAAGGCTCATTTTACTATTTCAGAGAGCCTTCTTGATCAAAATAATGAAAAAAACAGTCAAGAAAACCTTTTATTCTTCATTTAATAAATGTGAACATCAAACATCGTCAAATTATTGCACTTTTATTGTTCCCAGTGTTGCTAACTGTGACATCAAAGTTAACGAAACTTCGCTAACTTTAAAAGGCTGCAGTTAATTCATGAAACATTGGTCGAGAATGGTATTTGGTGTGTTTATTATTCATGTAAAGTTGAACCATCTGACAAAATTTCAGAATTTTAAAAAATGGTGTTTTCGAGAAAATGGCTCCCAAAAATGGCGATTTTTGAAAATTGTACAATTTCTCGAATTTTTTGCGACAAAACGGTTGCACACACAAGCGATACAAATTTTTTTTCGGAAAGCGGGTAACCAGGTCTTACCAACCGAGAAAACAGAACTTTAAAATTCGAACCGGAAGTGCTCGAAAAAAATTCGCAAACTTCGACTTTTCAGATAAATTGACGTTCATTTGTTAATTTATGTACAAAAAGGTACGCATGCGCAAACCGAAGTACAATAAAATATAGTTTATTTATATCCCTATGTACATACCACAACAAGAATTATAACTCTACCTGTCTCCATAGCCGAATGGTGAGGCTCCGAAGTTGACCATTTTCCATGTCTTCTACAATTCATAAATTGTACTCCCCGTCTTTGATGGCCCATTACTTGGCGGGAAAATTTTTTTCGACAAAACAAAAAAATATGGGTCTCTTAAAAACATGTCTAGTTGCTATAAAAAAAGTTTCAACAATATCTGAGATGGTGATGGTACATGCTCTGCCTGAATTGAAATGGAAGGCACCTATATACTATACTTCTAAGAGTCAACTAATAGTTGATGTTTATTATTTCCGTCGATTTTCTACGTCTGCTAAGTTATTTCAGTTTTTTTTAAAGCTTTCCCTTCCGGTTATGACAATGATTAGAAATGAAGAGTCCTCTTCTTATACAATTCTTGATCATTGTAACATTTTTAGTCTAAATTCTGAATTATTGAAAATATTTAAATTAGTTAGAATGAAGAGGATAATACTAAGAAACATGATTAGAAAAAAAAGAAACATTGTTGTTTAACGAATTGATAGAATCAAGCTTTTTCAAAACATAAAAAATACTGTATGGTATGGGATGATCATGGAAAAAGTAAAAATAGCCATCGAGGACACACTAACCAATCACTGTACGCAGGTAAGTCAAGGTTCGTTAACTTGAAAATGAAATGAAATGAAATCTTTGACTTTTACGTCCCGCGGTTATGCCGGTTAGGCTAAAGGAGACGGTGATGATGAATAATGAATGAAATGGTGGAATGAAGAAAGTGGGAGGAAACGGGAGAACTCCGAGAAAACCCATGCACACGGTGTTTATCCACCACAAAATTCACTTGGCGGGGACTGGGATCGAACCCGTGACCCCAAGCACCAGAGGTGAACGTTCTATCACTGATTCGTTAACTTGGTTATATGAAGAAATCACTAACAGAAAATAGCTGATAGCTTTACGCCTAACCATCTCAGCGACCTCGAAACTATGAACTCTACATGAACATCGGTTGTCGTTTTCGATCATTTTATATGTTACTCCCTTCCAAGGTCGCAAGCTGTCTTGCCCCTTATCCTAATGCATGAAAAGCAAATAATATTTTCGCCAGCGAGGGGCAGGGAAGGAAGAACGCACACAACTCGCTGTATAGCTTTGGGGCAAATACCTAAAGGCACAAGCAATAAACCACTTGACCAAGAGCAATGTTACGAAACATAAGGCAGGGTAAGCCCACGCTCAGCCTGTTCGTCACAAAATCACTGACTCTTCGAACAAGATAACATTATTGCGCTCTCAGAGTCAGGTTTTAATTGCATTTGTGTTGAAGTACGTTTTCTTTGATTTTTAAACATTTGATGAATTTCTTACACACTGTTGTGTATGATATTTTCTATGTGGAATATTATTGAATATTTTCTACTGTACACATTGTGTAAATAGAACTCATCTGTATTTCTTACATTGACTTTGAAAACTTTAGCAATGCCCTCATGCGCTGTGTACGGCTTTAAAATGAACACACGAAATAGAAAAGTTGGTGAAGCGAATGTCAAGTTCCGTTCATTTCCAAAGCAGGGAGATTTACAGCAATTGTAAAGCAATAGGGGTGTAATTTTGTCATCTGTGGTTGGACCCAAAAAGCCGTAGGTCCACGCTGCTTATGCCCTTAGCAGAGCTGAGCTGATTTTGAGTTTAACATCCCGTTCAGCAGCGAGGCTATATGATATGTAGACCTACTGGTTAACGTGGAATCCGAATCACATGAGCTCCCACCGGGAATCGAACCTGGGTCTCCCACGCCAAACGCGCGTACGCTAAGCTTGTGCCCTTAGTTTTATGAAATTTACCAAATGAATGAATATCTACATATTTTAACACAGTATATGAGTTCTTTGCTATATTGCTTTTGTAGTAATATTTTTGTCATTAATTTGCTTTATTATGTATCTTTCTATATAAAATAACAAGTTCTGGCTGGCTGATTGATCAACGTTAGGCCAAACCGCTTAAGCTAGAAACTTGAAGTTTAGAAAGGGCATATGATTTGTAATGTAATGTTCCACTAAAAGAAGAATATTTGGAAATTTGAAGGGAAAAGGGAGAAAGAGGAGTGGCAATTATCTTAAAATGCCCATACCTTGGAATCTTTGAGTGTTAACGACATGAAATTTGGTATATGGACTTCTCATTTAAAATAATTAGATATGTATGTAAGCGTTTTTATGATATTTGCCCTAGAAAGGAAGAAAATAGGGTAAAGTTACAATTGTTATAATTGGATGGTCATAACTCGAAAATCGTTAAGGTTATTGACATGAAAATTGGTTGAGTTGATTTTGAGTTCAACGTCCCATTCAGTAGCGAAGCTATATGAAACGTTAACCTACTGATTAACGTGGAATTCGAAGTACATGAGCTCCCGCGGGGAATGAAAATTGGTGTTTAGGTTTTGCAAGTAAAACAATTATAGACATGTTTCTGCGTTTTTTCATTTTTCCTTAGAAAAAAAAGGTTTAAATTGTAATTGGTAAAATAGAATGGCCATATTCCAAAATCCCTTAAGAGTAGAAACATCTTGATTAAAGATGTATTTCAGCGTTTTATATATATATATATATATATATATATATATATATATATATATATATATATATATATATATATATATATATATATATATATATATATTACATATATTACGGTTAGAAGAAAAATAGCAGGAAGTCAAAGTTGGGAGTTGAAATTGTTACAATAAGATAGCCATATCTCGAAACCACTTAAGATCAGAGGTCTTAGGGATATGAGAAGTGAGAGGTCGGAGAAAGAGCAAATGCAAGCGTCTGGGGGCGGACTCCCCGCCTAGCCGAAAGCAAGTTATGCAATAAAAAAATCTGCATCAGTTAGACTTTACACGGCGGTTTCTGGGTGTTGGTTTTTGAAGCTCCAAGTTAATCACATAACTTCAATTTACATGTCTTAATTTTCTAAAATTCAGCAGTTGTTTATAAGTGGGTATTTTGGACTCAAATTTTACATTTAAATTCATATGTTTTTTCGTTATTTATATCTGGTATCAATTTTGTTTTCTTTATCAGAAAGATAGAAGAAATTTCCGATTATTTTTACATGTTCCTGTGTCTCCCATGATAGAACTAGAGGTGATACGGGTTTCGATTCCCGTCAGGAGTCGTGTGGTTCGGGTTCCACGTTAAGTCGTGGATGTACGTCTTGTATAGAGTAGTAGCTGAAAGACACGCTGAATTTATATCACCTCACCTCGTGACATATTCTACGTTTGCATAATTTCTAAACCACTTTTCTTTCTTTCAATCTCCTCCTTCCTCTTTGGGCACGCATAGGCTCAAACAGAAACATTCTTCACGGTTGGAGAACGCAAGGCTACTGTACCATAAGCGTACAACCCTTATGGGACGAGCTAGTGAGTTGCGCAGTTTGAGTAGCACACACGAATAAACCACGCTTACATTTATTATATATAATTAATAAAATCTCATATTAGGACTTACTCTGCACGTCAAACTTTTAACATATGTGACTTTTTAGATTCTGTTCTTCTTCTGCTTTATTATTATTATTATTATTATTATTATTATTATTATTATTATTATTATTATTATTATTATTATTATTATTATTATTATTATTATTATTATTATTACTATTATTATTATTATTATTATTATTATTACTACTACTATTATTATTATTATTATTATTATTATTATTATTATTATTATTATTATTATTATTATTATTATTATAGCTATATGAAGCAATTATCTCGGCAAACTTGGTTAATACACACCATTCAGCAACCGGTAGTTGTAGAAATCTGGTTTTTCCGACAGAAGTTGTTAGCTCAATCGGTAAAGCGCTGAGCCATGGATTCAAGGGTTGCGAGTGCGAATCTAATCTAAGTCAAAAGATTTTTTTCCTGATATAATTCTTGAAATGGAAATGTTTCTCTCTTCGCCTTTATCTCGTAATTCAGAATAGAGATGTTTGGATGTGAAAGAAAAAGTATACTAGAATATAAGAAAAGAGAGGTAATTTACATGATACCTTTTGCAATTTTTAACTATATTTTCACCTATCTAGTACGTTTCTAAAAAGTTCAGACTTCTAGAGCTCCTTTTCGCTCTCTTATCTGTCCTTTAACTAATTTCTACAGTTACTTAGTGAATCACATATACATATATTACAGATGTCGTATCTCTTTCTCTTCTCTCTACATCATGTCTGGAGATGAATGTTTTGACAATAGGTTACAAACACGATTTTAAAAAATAATACGATCTGCGATATCAGTGATACATGTTGTGGTGTTTAACTTAACATATAAAACAATAAATAGAAAAACTGAGAATACGAATCTTTTCGTGCACTGATGCTTCAACAACAGTGAACTGATGCTTCAAATCTGTGTCTTTACTCCCTTCACCTATGTTGATTCCCTAGTCAAAATAAAAACTCTTCAAAATTAATCACAAATTCTTATACAACCATCCCTTCCTTGGAGTACTGCGCGGTCACATACCCGTCACTGCGATGTAAAGGCACTTATGGCGACGAGGATACATACGACTTGAGATTCTTCTTTATACAAGCCTTGTACGTTGTTCTGTTGGCTAGCTCGCACTAGCTAGCTACGCCATTTTCAACAGTGTTGACAACTTTATCAATGTTTATTATATCTCCGGTACGGTTTGAGAAATCGAAGTGTTGTAAAATGTAAAATAATTTGAACGTTCCTTGCGAACCACACATGTAACTAGATATAATATTTACCTAAGAGTTTTGTAAATGAAGACTTTCAAAAAATTCAAAATTTTCAACCCCTGTAGCTTCGTTTCTATTCATTCGAAAAACGTCATACCATGACCATGATATTCAGCGCTAAAGTTCTTTCAAACTATATTATCCTGTGCATCTCTGTTGTGCTGTATCTGCGTTAGAGGCTTCCAAACTTCGTATGTTTGTGATACCATAATATCTTTAGCTTGTAACACTGATTAATAAAAGTAGTATTTTAAGTTTACATTTGACATGGTTAAAAATGTGTAATAAACTGACGTAGTGCCATTTGAAAAAATATAAACTTATATTTGGTTGGCAACACTGTTGTGAATTTCTGTCTAAACCCGTTATAGCGGATGATCATGATAAATTGTCTACCATGTGTATATAGGGGAGAGAGAGAGGAATAAATTGCAACAACGTTGTTTTTAATTGAAAGATGTGTTTTATGTTTACAATCGCTTATGTTATAAACTGTGTAATAGCAGTTATCAAGATTATAAGGCAACTAATATATAATATTTTACACTACAAACTAGGTAATATTTTGGAATCAAAGTCTGCTTTCTCAGTTGCAAATAACAAAATTTAAAGTTAGATTTGCTTACCTTTGTTTCAAAAGAGTGTTTATTCTCTATATATTTTTCTTCCTACGTGTTCCACACTGTCAAAAGAGTTAAATCGAGTTTCAAAATCAATATTTTCCTTTCGACGCTACTAAATCCTTAAATCTCGACTAGGGTCTACTAGTACAAGAAGTCAAGAGCTGCTTTCACGAACGAAACTATGAAATATTTTTTAACAGTGCAGTGTTTCGGAGGAAAGTTTCTTCTTCCTTTTATACTAGGCCGCTAATATGTAAGATTTGAATTGTTCCTCTTGAAGAGCAGCTTATACAAATTTCATTGATATAATAAGAAAACAATTAATAGAAATTAGCATTTTGACACTGCAACCATCTTAAGACACCTGGGAGCCGCGGTGGCTCAGTGGTAGAGTGTTCACCTCCGGTGCTTGGGATCACTGGTTCGATCCCAGCTCGCGCCGTGTGGAGTTTGTGGTGGATAAACACCGTGCTTGTGGGTATTCTCGAGGTTCTACCGTTTCCTCCCACTTTCTTCATTCCACCATTTCATTCATTTCTCATAATCACTGTCTCCTTTATCCTAACCGGCATAGCCGTAGGACAAAACTAAAAGATTTCATTTCATTTTTTTCTTAAGACAAAAAGCAGACAGCAAATCACGTGCAAAACTGGAAAAGCAATTATTTCCTAGGAAAACATTAGCGACTATCAAGTTTTTGGTCATGAAGCCAAATTTTCGGACATAAAGCAATCTTGACCAGAATGATTGCGTCTGTTAATTGGATGATCTACCTTTTCTCGGCACAATTTTTTTATATTGGACCTTATGGGGAGAACATGGCTACCGAATTTCCTCAGTTTCTAAGGAACTAGATATCTCTAATGGGAAAGAAAAATTTTTGCAGCATTCTACAAAAGTTTATTAACAAGTTGAAATACTTAAATTGTATATTTGTCTGCTAGTTTAGCAGAAATAAATTATTAAAAAATAAATAAATTAGTTTCTTTTTATACAAATCATGATATGTCTAACTTTGGAACCAATTATGGTAGAAACATCAACTTTTTTTTGTTTTATTCCTTGAGAAGAAACGACTCTAATAGTTTTAATCACAACCATATCTGATACGCCAATTAAAAAATAGTATTTTAATATAAGTATTAAAGTCCACCTGTCAGAAGTTTGACGAGGGTAAGGCATCCGCGCCCACCCTTTTCTTCTGTTTTCGTCCCGAGAGATATGAAGGGACCGTTTTCACAGCAGGTGTCAATGCGAATGTAAACATCCTGTCCTCACGTTCAATAGCCCAAGTTCGGCCACTTTCTCTCTCTTTTTTTCTCTCTCTCTCTTTCGAGGAGGTGTTTCTACCCTGTAAGAAAATTATAGATATGTAGAGAAAATGGTGATAAATTATTTCTGATAGCCAGATGATAGACAAGCATTCTAAAATGCCTTCGAATTCCAAAAAATGTATCGACCATAACTTTACCATCTGGTTATTTTCAGGAGGCAAAAGTTATATTATTATTATTATTATTATTATTATTATTATTATTATTATTATTATTATTATTATTATTATTATTATTATTATTATTATTATTTGGAGTTAGAGTGCAAAGCGACGAAGATATTGTCCGTTTAATGTAGCTTGGCGCTATGTTTTGACACAAAACCTGGCCAGCGAATCTTAGCAGTCCTTCCCCTACTTTCCCCTTATAGCAGTGGTAGCAGTGGCACTAACTCATCAATTTTAGCACTAGTAGGGTTTGGTATTTGCAAGTTGCGTAAATTTCGAAAGAGTTTACTTCTTCTCTAAAAAGGACCGTAACTTGTGTGGGGCAGGGGAGGGGCAACTGCCCCCAGGGAGGTTCCCCGCCGTTTGAAGGGGCCCATTTGGAGACAAAATTTTCTTAATCCATATACAATACGAATATGAAATTATAAATGAAGCATCAAACAGTTTCACTACATTACATAAAGCAGGGCAAAAAGGTAAATAAAACAAAAGTGAGCCGTGGGCCCACTTCAGTAAGAAACGTCTATTATTAGGGGCCCTAGAAATAACATTTATTCGTATGGCTTTGAGATTTGTCAATATGGTCCCCTTAATTAATTTGTCATGTATGGAACGGACCCAGGGGCGTAAGTAACGGCCCCGCAGACCTTGCTGTGAGGGAGGGCCCACAGGCTCCGGGGGGCATAAATAGTAAGAAAAAGATAGAAAGAGGGGGTCCCAAGAATGAGAAAAACAACTTTTTCTAGGAGGCCCAAATACACGTATTAATGCTTGCCCCCCCCCCCCCCCCAGAAAAAATCTTAGTTACGGCGCTGTCTCTAATGTGAATTTATTGGTACAGTTCTGCTAATAGTTAACTATTTCAGGTTGGTCTCTTTAAACCTTGGGTCGTGAAGAAAAACAATCTTACAGGAGGATAGTATTCATATTTTAAGAAGGTGGGGAAAGGAGAGCGAGGATGAGAAAGATCAGAAGGAAGAAAGAGAGAGAATGAAAGAAACACTTCTACATTTACTTCATAATGAATTTAAGCACATATAAACGAAAAAGGGATGTCGGAACCCACCACCATAATATTTGTGGAAGTGTTGGCAACATAATATTCTGGCGGAATATATTTCCCGCCAATTCTGGGGTCTCGGTGTTTGGCCCAATTCTGGCCTTACAGCAATGGCAGATCCAGGGGGCGATCGTAGCGATTGTCCCCCCCAGGAAAGGAAACTTTCTCATTTTATATATTTAAATAAAACTCAATCCCGGAGTTTGGAGCTCTTAAAAGTAGCTCTAAGTAGCAGTATTAAAACCCACCGCCCCCAAGAAGTCCGTTCTGGATCCGCCCCTGCCTTACAGAAGCTACCATCTAGGCATTCATCTCGTGGGACTGAGGAAAAACTTAATAAGGAATACCGGCCAGAGCCGGGTTCATACCCAAGTTCGATCTACCTATTTTAATGCCTTTATTTGTGTTGCACAGTGTCTGGTAAGGGCACCCAAACAGGGCAAATGTGTACAGCTTTAAAATGTTTAAATGTTAAAATTCGCTCTATACTGTACTTTGAACACGTAATTCAATGTGTATTATATTCTTCTTACAGCGGCATGGTTTATTTCCTAATACTTTAAGTCTATGGTTGTTAGTATTTATAATTATTACATCATACTAATCCTGCTCAAAGCTCGTTCAATTAGTATGAAATTCTACACTTAGCAGTTTGCAACATTGTAAACCTTCACCAACAGGCAATATGTCGCAAGAATATTTCCACCTATACTCGCATCGAAATTCCTAGTCCTTGTTTACAATCAGTACAATATGTTTCTGTCGCCTTATCATGAAAACAATGCTGTCCAGCGAACCTAACGGTCTTCGCCACCTCTGTTTATTGTTTACAACACAAACTGCCATCTTCCAATATTGCCAGGCGAACAAGGTTTTCGCACACTTTCGAACAAGAACACTTATACAAAATTGAGTGTGCATTATATGTAAGATTTTATTACATAATAACTAACTCGATTTGCCATAACGTTAATATCTCAGTCATCTCAAAAGCAGCAATTTATGTAGTAATAGCACTTGGTCCATGACTGTGCAGAAGAAGGTTCATTCGGTTCGGCGATTCATGTGCCTGGCAACCATGAATTAACCATGTAGGGGTGAGAAGCAAGGTTTTGACGCTCGCACTACAATTGTTGTTTGTAAACAATCTTCCATCCTAGAGTGAACGGACAATACAAATGGCTCCATTGGCTAAACATACACATAGAACATCCAGAACATCCCATTCAGAACATCCCTTTGTGCGTTAGAAAACATGCTATAACAATGCGCCCCTCGCAAAAATATAATTAAACTCTTATTGATCTCAGTAGCGCTTACTAATAGCGTAAATGCTATAAATCAGGCATTTGCAAGTAGGAACAGGGATTGGTCGAATCACAGAAATCTTACTGTCGTCACGGGCTGTAAAAGGTAATATATGACATTTTCACAAGAAATAATTATCGGATAATTTAATAACGGACAATTTCGCGGGCTGTATAAAAGAACTCGGCGTGTCAGATCCGGCCCTGTAAGGACTATTATGAACGGAAGGTGGCAGTCAGTAGTGAAAGAATCAAGACAATTGAGGAACAAACACGTGATCAAAGCCTAACTGAGACTTGGTTTGAGGAAAGAAAAATCTGGATTACTGCATCAAATGCAAAAAGGATTGGTTGCAGAAAACAAAACACTAGTTGTGCAAAGATAGTGAAGAACCTGGTGTACCCTAAGGAATATAACACTGTTGCGACAAATTGGGGGAAAGCACACGAGGCTATAGCACGAAGAAAATATGAACAGGTTCTAGGAGTCTCTGTTATTTCTTGTGGTCTATTCATAGATAAACAAAACCCCTTCCTAGGGGCAAGTCCTGATGGTGTCGTTTATCCAGATGAAGGAGAACCATATCTCTTGGAAATAAAGTGCCCTTACAGTGCACGATTTTGCGAAAGTATCGCTGAAGCTTGCGGAAAAATCAAATTCTTCTGGCTACGCAAGAATGAAATTTTTTTTTCTCCCAAAAAACCACACGTACTACTACCAAATTCAACAGCAAATGCTTTGTGCTGGAATGAAGAAGTATGGTCTTTTCGTGTTCACCCCTGTAGCAAGTGAGATACCTAGTAATCAGAATGAAAATTATGCCATTATAACAATGGAACGTAATGAAGACTTCCTCAATGACCTTGTGCCAAAACTGCGATGGTTTTACGTATATGAAATGTATACTACCAGAGCTCGCTGATTCTCGTGTGTTTCGTGGGCTGCCAATCAGGGAACCAAAGAGGCCATTCACGAAGGCAGATGACAAACCACAAAAAAGGTACAAAGGAAGTTGTGATGTGAACCTCGGTGTCAGTAACAATAAAACTATTTACTGGCCACAAATATAAAGCATATTGTAAGTATGTACTGGGCAGTGTAACGCATTCTTAAGCACAAGTTTATTTGTGAGAAACTGTCACTTTGTGTAAATATACAAATTCATATATCACTCAAATATAAGTAATACATGGAAGAACGATGAAAGCCACATTTTCAGTCAGGTTTGGTTATGTTCAGAAATTTTTTTTCTGCACCAAAATATATAAAATGGATGGTGAACGCAGGTTGTAGTTCACTCATGGGTACATCCACGAGTGGATTACAACTTATTGTTACCACTCATGTTATATATCTTGGTGCAGGAAAAAAATTCTAAACCTAACAACCAAACCTTACTAAAAATGTGATATTCGTCATTCTTCCCCTGTACTACTCATATGTAATTCATCACAGTAAACATTTGCAATAACGTACTGTTTACAAAATATTACTCGTATTCTAATGTAAATATTGTAAATAAGTGCATGGATGTCATTAGTGAATAGTCTCAGTAGCTTAATCTGCATACAGAAACTGCAAATCAATGGTTTCATATGCCTACAGAGGAACCTTCCACTGTAAAAATAAAAAGGTAACGCATCATGGATAGTACCCCTCGGGTGATGTGGAAATCTATCCAGTGTTTTCTGCATATATATATGTTTGTATATATGTATGTGTGTGTCGTGGATGAATAGTTACGCTCATCCCTTATAATCAAGGAGTCCCTTGTTTGATTCCCGATGAAGACACAAGTGGTTCGGATCCTACGTTAAGCTGTAGGTCCCACCCATAGGACGTCATCATTCTGAAAGTATGTTCTTTTCTGCGTATCCTGCTTCTTGTTTCAACTCTTTAGGATAAATCGAGACTAACTGACAGTGCATAGTCTTAGCGGGGTAAGCGCGGAAAACGAAAAAGTCAAAGAAAACAGGGCTTTGCTCCCTTGTCCCCATATAACAATGCACAGTATGGACACCGTTCCAAATGGGTCTTATAGGAGCTATCATGGCAACATTTTTGTATAAGACAATTGGTGTGTGTCGTCTGCATGGTTGTCTGGGGACAAAAAAGGGCAAACATGTTTTTCAATAAATAAATAAATAAATAAAAGGGAACGTGCATTTTTCAATTCCCATATCCTCGTCCTAAGAAGGCGCTTAGCGCAACGAGCCTAAACTTTAAATGCTTTGAAAGTTTGTTCTTTTTTGCGTATCCTGCTTCTTGTTTCAACTCCCTAGAACAGTGATGATTTCAGGGGTGATTCTGGGGGAGAATTCTCCCAGGAGCTACGAAATTCACCCTCGGGTGCTTGAGATCTTCGCAGAAATTTCTGTGGGGCACGCAATTTTTAGTCCCTTTCCCCCCTGTGCGTGGTGCCTCCGGAGGAAATGATCTGAAATTAACACTGCTATAGGATAATTGGAGATTGGCTTACAGTGCTTAGTCTTAGCGAAGTAAGCTCGAGAAACCAGAAATATCACAAAAAACAGGGCTTTTGCTCCGCTGTTTCCCCGTGAAAATGCACGGTTTACACACAATACAGGTTGGATCTGACAGGGCTATTTAGAGAACGTCTTATAGAGCATTTGGTGTGCAGTGTTGTCTGCGGACAAGGAGGCAAAACCGTGTTTTTCATTTAAAAAAATGGAGTATTTTAAATTTCTCTCGCCCCCTCAGGAGACGCTTCTTCAATGAGACCGTATCCTGCCTCTTTCTCCCATTCTCTAGGCTCTAGGCCAATTAGGACTGACAGGCATTTGAATAAGTCCATTACTTGGTTGCCTAGTAATTAGCCATCATATTGGCTGCCATATTGGATTTAGAGAAATGTTCTCTCATGTTACAATGTAAAATATGTCTTTTCGTGATGAAAGCTACCAGAAAAAGTAGGTTTCGTTTAGTCCTGAGGAAGTACGCTACATCCTAGAGTAATGCGTGCATATACGCATTTGTAACTTTGTACAGTTAATCGTTAGACAACAATATTGCCAGTTTGTAAGGTTTCTAAGTGGCAATAAACAATGCCATATTTAAATTCATCGGCCTCAGAAACCTATAGTTTGACACCAAACTTATCTTTCTAAGTGCCTTGGTTCACGATCTCTCTCTCTTTATATACAGGGTGAGTCAAAATAAGTGTTACAAGCCAATATCTCCCGAACTATACATCATATAAGAAAAATATTAAGAGACAACGTACAATACAGAGGGGCCTAAGAAATGAGTCAAACATTAGGTTTCCCCCGCCCACCATGTTGGGGTGAGGGAGGTAAACGTGAAATTTTCAAATGGTAACATAGGTCGAGTGATACCTCGTTCGAAAGACCTTAAAAAATTGAACAATTTTTGTAGGAAACAATTTTTGTTATGGGGCACCGTTTTGAAGATGGGCCCCAAAAATTGTCCTGTATCCGATAAAATTTCCAGTACTTATAAATAAGTGTTACAAGCCAATATCTCGCGAAATATACATCATATAAGAAAACTATTAAGAGACAACATACAATACAGAGGGGCCTAAGAAATGAGTCAAACATTAGGTTTCCCCCGCCCACCATGTTGGGGTGAGGGAGGTAAACGTAAAATATTCAAATAGGAACATATGTCGAGTGATACCTCGTTCGAAAGAGCTTGAAAAATTGAACAATTTTTGTAGGAAACAATTTTTGATATGGGGCACCGTTTTCAAGATGGGCCCCAAAAATGATCCTGTATCCGATAAAATTTCCAGTACTTATAAATCGGAAATGTATGAGTAGGAAACGATTAAACAAAAAATGAAAAACGAAAACATCATAGGCAATGTGGAATGATGTTGTCGTGGTGTCCCTAAGGCCCTAATCATGAGGCCCCGTGACCAATTTCAAAATTTCAAATGGGAATATACGTTGAGTGATACCTTGTTTGATAGATCATGGAAAGCCAAACAGCTTCGTACAACATTTGTTTTCATTTAGGGCAAGCCTGTTTCAAAATGGCCGCCAAAAATGGTTCCACATTCAGATAGAAAGTGCAGTGTTCAAATTGAGTATTACACGCCAATATCAAGCGAACTACGTATCAAATAAGAAAAGTGTTAAGAGTCAATGTACAATACAGAAAGCCTGAAATTTGTGTTAAAGAAGTTCCCTCGTTCCGCTTTTGTATGGAGGGGTGTACATGGAATTTTCAAATCGCAACATAGGGCGAGTGATACCTCTTTGATAGATCGTGAAATACCAAACAGCTTACTACAAAAGTTGTTTTGATTTCAGGCAAGCCTGTCACAACAGCATTACCACAACCTAATATCCTGTAAAGTAGTAGAATAACGTTTAGTAATTCTACGGGTATCTGCGATGTTAAAAATTGTAATTTCTATCACTGTAAAGCAAATAATTTCAACACTTACCATGTTACAAATGATGCTCGATATGTCCTCCATCCTGCTCCACACACCTCCGTAAGCGGCGGCATAGGGATGTTCGTACATCATGTAGCATCTCTGGAGTGATAGATGCACACACACCTTGGATACGCTCCTTCATATCATCAGTAGTTGTTGGTTCGTTGGACATTACCCGATCCTTAACATGACCCCAGAGGAAAAAATCAAGTGGGGTTAGGTCAGGACATCGTGAAGGCCAGTGAATAGGACCTCGACGCCCAATCCATTTATTCGCCATACGGTGGTCCAATAAGGCTCTGACCTGGCGTGCGTTGTGTGCTGGGGCACCATCATGTTGATGCCACATTCTTATACGTTCAGCGAAAGGAATATTCTCTAATAACTCCGGGTATAGTACATCACTGATAAATGCGGCATAGGTATCACCAGTAAGACGTCCATCAAAAAAATATGGCCCAATGATATGGTTACCAAGGATTCCACACCATACATTAAGAGACCACCGATGCTGATGAGCAACTTGTCTCTGCCATAGTGGATTTTCCCTAGCCCAATAATGCATATTATGTCGGTTTGCGTGTCCTGTGTTTGTAAATGTAGCTTCATCGCTAAACAAGATGGTGGATATGAAGTTGCGCTGTCTGTTTTCCATACCTTCCAACCATAGACAAAATTGCAATCTGGCATGAAAATCATTGCCAGATAGTTCCTGATGTAAGATGACATGATACGGATGAAACATGTACTCGTGCAAAATACGCACTACAGATCTTTGGCTAACTCCACTGGCCTGAGCGAGGTGTCTCGTAGTAACATGTGGGTCTACATGCACTGCTGCCAATATTCCTGTTGCACGTTCTTCATTGGTTGCAGAGCGGTAACGACCCATACCTCGTCCCCGGACAAGACTACCATGTTGCCGCAAACGCCTCTCCAATCGCAGAAATGCCATGTGAGATGTTTGTTGGCGTTGGGGATATCGCATTGCATACAATCGTGCCGCGTTACGATAGTTTCTTCTACATTCGCCCAACACCAGCAACATATCTACACAATGATCAAACACCGCCATTGCTCTATTCAAACGCTACCCAAACTAATAATATTCATGCGATAGTGTTCGTTTCCTTGTACGGAAAACTTATCACCAAAGTTGATACCCCGTTCTTTCTACGCTTTTGAACCGTTCAACACACAACTACAGCCCCTACCTACAATATCCACACTGCCAGTTCCATTTAAGTCACTAACACTCTCACTAACAGCTAGGCGATGTAACATCAATGATGATTTTACGTTGAACACTACTACTCAACAAGAAAAAAATAATACCATACTATTCACACTGCATGAACAAACAACACACAGGTACAGTAAAATGTTCTCAGTAGAACAATGAAAATCACATTCCCGTCCCCTGTGTGATCGGCTCTATTGACACTTGTGTATACCAGCCATTATTAAGAAGGTAGAGTACTAGCTATTGCTACGTTTCTAATGTCTATTTTCGGGTTTCCGTCTCTTTGCGCATACGTATTAGTATTATTCATTGTCTTATTATTTTCATTCATATTATTATTATTACTACTAGTTTTATTATTATTTTTCGTAGTATTCTTCTTCTTCTTCTCCTTCTTGTTACTATTATTACGTTAACCCTTATAGGTCGATTTTGCCCCCTAACATTTTACTTGTTATTCACTTACAGTATGATGATGGAACCTCGTGTTTGACATACTTTTAGGCCTGTCTGTATTGTACATTGACTCTTAACACTTTTAATTTGATGAAATAATTCGCTGGATATTGGCTTGTAACACTCAGTTTGAACACTGCACTTTCTATCTGAATGTGGAACCATTTTCGGCGGCCATTTTGAAACAGGCTTGCCCGAAATCAAAACTTCTTTTACCAAGCTGTTTAGTTTTCCATAATCTATCAAACAAGGTATCACTCGACCTATATTCAGATTTGAAATTTTAAAATTGGCCCCGGGGCCCCATGACAACACCATTCCACGTTGCTTATGGCGCTTACCTTTTTCATTTTTTGTTTCATGTTTTTCTACTTAGCCGTTTCCGATTTTTAAGTACTAGAAATTTTATCGGATACAGGACCATTTTTGGGGCCCATCTTGAAAACGGTGCCCCATATCAAAAATTGTTTCCTACAAAAATTGTTCAATTTTTCAAGCTCTTTCGAATGAGGTATCACTCGACCTGTGTTCCCATTTGAAAATTTCACGTTCACCCCTCCCCCCAAAATGGGGGGCGGGAGAAACCTAATGTTTGACTCATATCTTAGGCCCCTCTGTATTGTACATTGTCTCTTAATATTTTTCTTATATGATGTATAGTTCGCGAGATATTGGCTTGTAACACTATAAGTACTGGAAATTTTATCGGATACAGGACCATTTTTGGGGCCCATCTTGAAAACGGTGCCTCATATCAAAAATTGTTTCCTACAAAAATTGTTCAATTTTTCAAGCTCTTTCGAACGAGATATCACTCGACCTATGTTACCATTTGAAAATTTTACATTCACCCCCCTCCCCCCAAAATGGGGGCGGGGGAAACCTAATGTTTGACTCATTTCTTAGGCCCCTCTGTATTGTACATTGTCTCTTAATATTTTTCTTATATGATGTATAGTTCGTGAGATATTGGCTTGTAACACTTACTGGAAATTTTATCGGATACAGGACCATTTTTGGGGCCCATCTTGAAAACGGTGCCCCATGTCAAAAATTGTTTCCTACAAAAATTGTTCAATTTTTCAAGCTCTTTCGAACGAGGTATCACTCGACCTATGTTACCATTTGAAAATTTTACGTTCACCCCCTCCCCCCAAAATGGGGGGCGGGGGAAACCTAGTGTTTGAGTCATTTCTTAGGCCCCTCTGTATTGTACATTGTCTCTAAATATTTTTCTTATATGATGTATAGTTCGGGAGATATTGGCTTGTAACACTTATTTTGACTCACCCTGTATATATTTGGTCTAGGAATTAATTCCTGCGGTTGGTACGCACACATTGAAGCTGTAGTACAAACACAAAATACATAAATACCTTAAGAAAAATATTGTCCGTCGCTAGCCACCACTTTCGCCCATCTGTCAGGCAATGTACGGATTCCGTGGCGAAAGAAGTCCTCATCCTTGGAAGCGATCCAGTCAGAGACCCATGTTTCGATATCTTCTGAAGAAGTAAACCGCTGTCCAATCAAATCGTTGTTCATGCAATCGAACAAGTAGTAGTCCGAAGGAGCAACGTCTGGTGAATACGGCGGGTGGGGTAAAACTTCCCATCCGACATTTTCTAAATAGGTTTTGACCGGTTTTGCGACATGTGGGCGAGCGTTATCATGTTGAACAATAAGTTTATCATGTCTGTTCTCCCATTCTGGTCGTGTTCTGGCCAGAGCTTGCTTCAAACGCATTAATTGTCGTCGATAACGTTCTCCATTCATAGTTTCACCCGGTTGCAGCAGCTCATAGTACACCACACCTTTCATATCCCACCATATGCACAGCATAACCTTTGCACAGTGAATATCTCGTTTTGGTTGTGATGGACCTGGTTCACCTGGTTTCACCCAGGCCTTTTTTCGTTTAGGGTTCTCGTAATGGATCCACTTCTCATCACCCGTAATAATTCGATGCAGAAACCCCTTTCTGCTCTGTCGTTGAAGCAGCAATTCGCAAATGGTTTTTCGTCTTTCAACGTCTCTGTCTTTCAATTCATGTGGAACCCAATGTGACATCTTTTGAATCATTCCCATGGCTTTCAAGCGTTTGGAGACTGTTGTTTGATCAACGCCTAATGCTGCTGCAAGTTGTTCCTGCGTTTGACACGAATCCTGCTCGAGCAATGCTGTCAATTCTTCGTCTCTGAAATTTTTTTGGCTGTCCAGCTTGCTCTTGGTCTGCCAAGCCGAAATCACCACTTCTAAACCGTGCAAACCACTTCTGACACGTTCGCTCAGCTAGAGCATGGTCACCATACACTTCCACCAAAATATGATGACTTTCAGTCGCACTTTTCTGCATGTTAAAGTAATGCAGCAGGACACCCCGCAAAAACACTTTATCAGGCACAAATTGCGCCATGTTCACTTAACTACAAACTGGTGTTGTTGACGCTTTAATCCACTGCCCTATACTACGAACGATACGCGATGACAGGGGTTTGCAACACATGTGTGGATACACGGAACTGTGGGACGCTCCGTTCGTTGCGCCATCTCTTGTCCACCCGCACGAATTAATTCCTAGACCAAATATATATATCTATATATATATATAGAGAGAGAGAGAGAGAGAGAGATTTACGTAGGGCGGCGGCCATATTGGAAAATGACGGCTACCAGGAAAACACCTCAAATTTGAAATATATTCCCAAGACATTATTTTTAAAAAAACTTAGGGGACATTTTTTTACGGACACCTATATATGGGGACCAGGACTTTACATTGTCGGAATCCTGTGGGGACACCCCTCTGCCCCCCTACCCTTCGAAACTACTACTGTATACTATAATATTTGTCCGGAAGGGAAAAAAATCCCAAAATAACAGCGCTTTCTGATATATACTGTTCTTCCCGCGCACTCTAGAATGCATCTTGATGAACTTCCAGAGGTAACGGAGAAAAGAGGATACTTCAAACCACATCGTCCAGTCTCTTAGTATGGAACCATTGAGGGAGACAAACTCTATAAAACTAACAGTATTTGGCAGCTGACAGGTAATCTCAGAAACTGGTCGAGAACCTGTTTCATTCAGACATCCATCCCTTCCCCCTCCATTTTACCAACCCCCGCCCTTTCCGCGGCCAAGCTTAGAGTGGGGCGTGACTTACCCTCGTCAAACTTTGACAGGTGGACTTTAATACTTATATCAAAATACTATTTTTTAATTGGCGTATCAGATATGGTTGTGATTAAAACTATTAGAGTCGTTTCTTCTCAAGGGATAAAACAAAAAAAAAGTTGATGTTTCTACCATAATTGGTTCCAAAGTTAGACATATTGTAATTTGTATAAAAAGAAACTAATTTATTTATTTTTTAATAATTTATTTCTGCTAAACTAGCAGACAAATATACAATTTAAGTATTTCAATTTGTTAATAAACTTCTGTAGAATGCTGCAAAATTTTTCTTTCCCATTAGAAATACCTAGTTCCTTAGAAACTGAGGAAATTCGGTAGCTATATTCTCCCCATAAGGTCCAATATAAAAATTTTTGTGCCGAGAAAAGGTAGATCATCCCGTTAAGAAATAACACGGAGTAGCATCAATTTATAATATAACATTTGATACTGTCTTTGAAGTAAACAAATAACCGACAGGCGGTATAAATATCTCAGGAATATATTACCCACTATCAAATTTTCGGACAAAGTCATATTGACCAAAGTGAATGCCTCCGCTAACGAACAACACAGAATGGTAATAATTTATAATGTAACATTTGATGTCTTTAGAGTAGTGCTCTCAACGGGTCGGGTCGGGTCGGGTTGAAGACCGATCCGACCCGACCCGAATTGACTGACCCGAACCGTGATCCGACCTGATTGACCTGACCCGACAACCCGACTCGACAAGACCCGTAACCCGACCCGAGATGACCCGATCCGAGTCGGGTCGGGTCGGGTCACGCATCGGTCGTGTCAACCCGATCCGTTTGAGAACACTATGGTCACGACATTGGGTGAACGCCAAAATTCACTCCCATTGGGAATTAAACCAGGACCACGTGTACCGAAGTCTTACACGTTAACCACTACCTAGATCAAGCGGGGGATTTGTATATGCATCTTAATGAATATTTGGCACTTTTGAGGTTTGGTTATTTCTTTTTATGACTGATACCAATGTCCGACGTGGGAAAAATTTATTTTTTTTTCTTGCTTTAGTTCTATGTGACGAAATTTTTCTTCAAGGTCAGTGTTCTCACCTGCTCGGACGGCAGGGGGTTTTCTCGGAATGCAGTAGCAAGAGTCTCTTGGCGGAGACAAAAGGAAATCGTTTAACTACAATGATAAGGGTTGAGGAAACAGGAGAACACCTGTGATTTTTTCCAACCCTTCAACTTTCATTCCAACATAGGTTCTTATGATTCCGGGACCCGTGCCACTTTGATTTTTCTTTCTCGATAATTAAAACGTATTTTACAGTATATATAGTTGCACGTAAGAAGATAAATAATATGAATTTTGTAATTTAAAATTTAAAAATACAGTATGATATTTAATTATAAAGTACTAATTTTATTTCGTCACTTTCAGCCCAACAAATGAAATTCAAACGATTCGCTCCCTGGGTCTTGGTCATCAATACTGCGTCTTATTCTTTGTCTTGCAGTCAAGTCTTGGTCCTGCATTTCGTAGTCTTGATGCTATACAAGAGCCAAGAATGCTCGCCTCATCGGTACAAATGAAGACCAAGTGTGATTTTGATTATGGTGTTTCATACTATACGGAAAGCAAAAAAATACGCTCATCGCTACTTCGTGATAACCAAAACGCGGCCAAAAGCAAGATTACTATGCAATTTGTCTTGCATATCCAATCTTTAACTTGTTCTTGCATCGATGTCCTTGGGCTTGGTGAAATAAAATGAAATATTCAGTTTAAGGTCCCTCGATTCTGCACCGAGGCTAAGGGATATGGTGACCATGAGAAATGAATGAAATGGTGGAATGAAGAAAGTGGGAGGAAACAGGAGAACCCCGAGAAAACCCACTACACGGCGTTTCTTCACCACAAACCCTATTTATCACAAGCTGGGATCGAATCATGGACACCATGCACCAGAGATGAATTCTCTACCACTATGCCACCGCAGCCCTGCTTGTGCTTGGTCGTCCATATCCAATCTTACTTTTGGCCTTACTTAAACAACTTCTAGTTTTGTTTTAAATCCAGACTCCATATTGGCGTAGATATTAATATTACAGTCGATTGGTAAAATCAATCTTCCACATTTAAAAATTAAAGTACACACAATTACAAAAATAAGCATTTACTATAAAAGCACTAGCTGCAAGTGTTCAAAATAGATTTATGGTTTCTATAAAATCAATCAGCAGCAGTTTTCGACTCCAGCCGAGTTTAAGCTCAACCTAAACTCAGCTGACCAAAGCGAACTGACCTGATTGACCCGACCCGACAACTCGACCCGAGTTGAACCGACAACCGGACCCGAGCTAACCCGATTGACCCGACCCGAGCTGACTCGTCCGACCCGTAACCCGATCCGACTCGGGTCGCGTCGGGTCAACCCGACGCGTTTGAGACCACTATTTTAAAGTAACCAAAAACCGACACGGAAGTATAATTTCCTAGGATATTTTTACCCACTTCCAAATCTTCGGATTTAAAGCCATCTTACCCAAAGTGAGTATGTCTGTTAATAGATTCTAGGGAGTGATATCAATTTATATTGTAAGATTTGAGTTTCTCTTTGAAGTAACCAATAACCGACAGAAGGTAATAATTTTCTAGGAAATTTTTACCCCCTACCAAATCTTCGGATTTAAAGCCATCTTGCTCAAACTAATTGTGTCTGTTAAGAGATACTATGAAGTGATATCAATTTATAAAGTAACATTTGAGTTTGTCTTTGAAGTAACCAGAAACCGACAGGGAGGTAATAATTTCCTTGAAATTTTTACCCTTCTACCAAATCTTTGGTTTTAAAACCATCTTGCCCAAAGTGATTCTATCTGTTAAGAGATACTACGGAGTGGTATCAATTTATAATGTAACATTTGAGTTTGTCTATGAAGTAACCAGAAACAGACAGGGAGGTAATAATTTCCTAGGAAACTTTTACCCCCCTACCAAATCTTTGGTTTTAAAGCCATCTTGCTCAAAGTGATTGTGTCTGTTAAGAGATATTACGGGTGGTATCAATTTATAATGTAACATTTGAGTTTGTCTTTGAAGTAACTAATAACCGACAGGGAGGTAATAAATTCCTAGGAAATTTTTACCCCCTGCCACATCTTCGGATCTAAAGTCATCTTCTCCAAAGTGATTGTGTCTGTTAAGAGATACTACGGAGTGGTATCAATTTATAATGTAACATTTGAGTTTGTCTTTGAAGTAACCAGAAACCAACAGGGAGGTAATAATTTCCTAGGAAATTTTTACCCCTCTACCAAATCTTTGTCTTTAAAGCCATCTTGCCCAAAGTGATTGTATCTGTTGAGAGATACTACGGAGTGGTATCAATTTATAATGTAACATTTGAGTTTGTCTTTGAAGTAACCAGAAACCGACAGGGAGGTAATAATTTCCTAGGAAATTTTTACCCCCCTACCAAATCTTTGCCTTTAAAGCCATCTTGCCCAAAGTGATTGTGTCTGTTGAGAGATACTACGGAGTGGTATCAATTTATAATGTAACATTTGAGTTTGTCTTTGAAGTAACCAGAAACAGACAAGGAGGTAATAATTTCCTAGGAAACTTTTACCCTCCTACCAAATCTTTGCCTTTAAAGCCATCCTGCCCAAAGTGATTGTGTCTGTTGAGAGATACTACGGAGTGGTATCAATTTATAATGTAACATTTGAGTTTGTCTTTGAAGTAACCAGAAACCAACAGGGAGGTAATAATTTCCTAGGATATTTTTACCCCCCTACGAAATCTTTGGATTTAAAGCCATCTTGCCCAAAGTGATTGTGCCTGTTAAGAGATACTACGGAGTGATATCAATTTATAATGTAACATTTGAGTTTGTCTTTGAAGTAACCAGAAACCGACAGGGAGGTAATAATTTCCTAGGAAACTTTTACCCCCCTACCAAATCTTTGGATTTAAAGCCATCTTGCTCAAAGTGATTGTGCCTGTTAAGAGATACTACTTAGTGGTATCAATTTACAATGTAACATTTGAGTTTGTCTTTGAAGTAACTAATAACCGACAGGGAGGTAATAATTCCCTTGGAAATTTTTACCCCCTACCAAATCTTTGGTTTTAAAGCCATCTTGTTCAAAGTGATTGTGTCTGTTAAGAGATATTACGGGTGGTATCAATTTATAATGTAACATTTGAGTTTGTCTTTGAAGTAACTAATAACCGACAGGGAGGTAATAATTTCCTAGGAAATTTTTACCCCCTGCCACACCTTCGGATCTAAAGTCATCTTGCCCAAAGTGATTGTGTCTGTTAAGAGATACTACGGAGTGGTATCAATTTATAATGTAACATATGAGTTTGTCTTTGAAGTAACCAGAAACCGACAGGGAGGTAATAATTTCCTAGGAAATTTTTACCCCCCTACCAAATCTTTGCCTTTAAAGCCATCTTGCCCAAAGTGATTGTATCTGTTGAGAGATACTACGGAGTGGTATCAATTTATAATGTAACATTTCAGTTTGTCTTTGAAGTAACCAGAAACCGACAGGGAGGTAATAATTTCTTAGGAAATTTTTACCCCCCTACCAAATCGTTGGTTTTAAAGCCATCTTGTTCAAAGTGATTGTGTCTGTTAAGAGATATTACGGGTGGTATCAATTTATAATGTAACATTTGAGTTTGTCTTTGAAGTAACTAATAACCGACAGGGAGGTAATAATTTCCTAGGAAATTTTTACCCCCTGCCACATCTTCGGATCTAAAGTCATCTTGCCCAAAGTGATTGTGTCTGTTAAGAGATACTACGGAGTGGTATCCATTTATAATGTAACATTTGAGTTTGTCTTCGAAGTAACCAGAAACCGACAGGGATGTAATAATTTCCTAGGAAATTTTTACCCCCCTACCAAATCTTTGCCTTTAAAGCCATCTTGCCCAAAGTGATTGTGCCTGTTAAACGATACTACGGAGTGGTATCAATTTATAATGTAACATTTGAGTTTGTCTTTGAAGTAACCAGAAACCGACTGGGAGGTAATAATTTCCTAGGAAACTTTTACCCCCCTACGAAATCTTTGGATTTAAAGCCATCTTGCCCAAAGTGATTGTGCCTGTTAAGAGATACTACGGAGTGGTATCAATTTATAATGTAACATTTGAGTTTGTCTTTGAAGTAACCAGAAACCGACAGGGAGGTAAAAATTTCCTAGGAAACTTTTACCCCCCTATCAAATCTTTGGATTTAAAGCCATCTTGCCGAAAGTGATTGTGCCTGTTAAGAGATACTACGGAGTGGTATCAATTTACAATGTAACATTTGAGTTTGTCTTTGAAGTAACCAGAAACCGACAGGGAGGTAATAATTTCCTAGGAAATTTTTACCCCCCTACCAAATCTTCGGATTTAAGGCCATCTTGACCAAAGTGAGTGCATACACTGAGAGATCACATTCAATGATATGAATTTTTAAAGTGACTTCTGACTCTTCCTTTGACATTACCAGAAACCGACAAGGGGGTAAAGATTTCCAGGGGGTAAAACTTTCCAGGGGGTAAAAGTATCCAGGGGTAAAAAATTCCTGTGACACCGGCTATGATCCGGCATAGTGAAAACATAAGAGCGGAATTGACGATATGTTGACAAAGCAACTTCCTTTCGGCATCAATAGGCATAAGCAGATATGTTAACATAACTTATATTGCCAACTTTGAGAAAAAGAATCAGCTTGTTAAATTAAACATGGCAAAACCAAATATGTTACCTATATTATTTTGGCATCCTGTATTTGTGGGGCCGCGGTGGCTCAGTGGTAGAGCGTTCACCTCTGGTGCTAGGGGTCCCGGGTTCGATCCCAGCCCCCGCCAAGTGAACTTTGTGGTGGACAAACACCGTGTGCGTGGGTTTTCTCGGGGTTCTCCCGTTTCCTCCCAGTTTCTTCATTCCACCATTTCATTCATTACTCATCATCACCGTCTCCTTTAGCCTAACCGGCATAACCGTGGGACGTAAAATTCATAGATTTTTTGGCATCCTGTATTTGCACGCAAAATATGTTTAAAAACAGAGCCAAAATAATCGAAATAACATACCTATTTCTGACATCATGGAAATTTTGCAAATGTAACATATATGAAAATGCCAAGGCCTATATCTCCGTAACTAAGCACATTTAGCTTATATTACTTTGGTCACACACAGATCTCACCCCAGCAAGCTTAAATGTACAAAAATCCGAATTTCGGAAAAAGTCAACATATCTGCTTATGACTTTTTTTGCGCAGATTTAAAAATACGTTATTTTTACGTAGCATAAATGTCAAATATACTATAGTTTTCGTTATATCTAAAATGCAACCCATTTTAACTCTTCATAGAGCTAGTTACATCTTCTTGTAGACGATGTGTAGGCCAGTAAAAGTGTAAAGTTTACCCAATGCTATCTTAAAACATGCCATTTCTCATTTGCTTAGAATTAAGTGCACCTCTTCCTATTTCTGGAAACCTCCCAATGGACTACGTTCCTCGGTTACAAATCATGGTAATAGCTCAAATTCCACTTTAAACAACAGCACCCGTTGATCTTAAATTTTAATCATTCAAAGATTCAGTGAAACAGTAACTGAACAATTTCCTGAAAATAGTTAAGTTCAGTATTTCAATCCAACAGCATAAAAATTGGTGGGAATATTTGCTAATTTATCTAACATTTTCCATTCTTCTTAATTGAAGAGCACGAAGAAAATTGTTCAACACAATTAATACTCAAGCACACTTTTTAACTAAAATCGTATCACCCTGCCTCTAAATATCATCCCACAGCACACCGACGTCCAATGTACATCCATTTAACGTCCGGGCAAGGATTTACGGGATGTCCAGTGGACGTGTCGTTTTGGTCCATACAACGTCTAGTGGATGTACACGGGAGAGTACAGGTGGCACAGTTGCCGTGCATCTACTGGACGTCCAGAACGTACATATTATGTCCATTTCTGGTACCAAAACGAACTAATTATGGACGTATAGACGCCCAATGGACGTTCAGAGGACGTGTTCTTTTGGTCCATACGACGTCCACTCGATATACACAAGATGTTACTTTGGGACAGTTGCCACGCATCTCCTGGACGTCCATTCGGAGCTAAAATGGACCTATTATGGACTTCAAACTGATGTAGAGGATGTCCATATGTGGATATCATGGGAACCTGAACGTACAAATTGTGACTATTTTTGGTTCCTACACGGACCAATTATGGCCTTTCACTGAATGTTCTAAAGGACTGCTACAGAAGGATTATTCACTTAAAGCCCGATACAGAAGCCATACTATCTGGAATCAATCTATTTTTAACATAGGTTAAATTTTACCATATCAAAGTGACATTTAAATAAGCCATCTTCCATCAATTTTTACTATCAGTCAACAAATACACACGTCAACATTTATACTATAAAGTTTTATGAGCAAACAAAAAAAAAAAAAAAACAATGAGAAATATTTTTAATACGTTTAATATTTCGTACCTTTCCAGTCAAAATTCTTGTTCTGTGTTCCACGAAAATAATTGGTTTTCTATTTTTATCTACTGAAAGGTCAAACTATTTGAAGATTCGGTACCGGTATCAATAGCAAATCTAGTTCCAATTTTACATGAATTAATCCTTTCTTACAATAATGCATCCTTACCTCCCGAAAATGAGAACTCAAAATATAATTAAGAAAGTAAAGTATTCTGCCCATACGCTTCAGTTAATACAATTTGTTGATTAAAAAAGCTTCAAACCTGCATCCTCTTCCACTCTTTGTAGATGCATAGAAAGATATCACAAACCGAAACCTCCCTCGATTCACTCTAAAGTTTAAAATTCATTTGGAAATATCAGTTCTCCCTTTTCCTTAGTATTGAGAACAGACAAGACAGCTACGTTTCACTTCTCATATTGAAACAAATGATGACCAAAACTTTCTAACACTATCCCCCCCCCTTTTTTTTTTTTTTTTTGCATATTATCATACTCATAGGAGAAACATTAACTTCAATCAAAACATGCCATCCATTAATGGCCGAGAACGTTACAAATTATTGAACTTATATACATTAAAGAAAAAGAAAGGAGTAATATAGAAAGAAACGAATATCATAACAATATACTTTATTGGATTACCTCTAATTACATATAATGCTCCACAATATTTGTCTTTTTAATATATTGAATAAGATTGTAATACGATTTTCTTTCGCATCTCAATGATATTTAAAGTTCCGCATACATGTTTTATTCTTGATTATGAAATGTATTATAAACGCGTAATATTGTTACTAAAATAAATATTTTTTTAAAAGCAAGTGAATTTTAACCTTCTCACTGATATATCATGAGATTCTTTCTTCGTGCGCTCCATTTTTCTTTTTTCTGAAATTAAGAAAATGGGAAAATTAATTCTAGGTATAATCAACACCACAACGATCAAAATTAAAATCAGATTATGAGGTTGCTGTTAAGTAAGGTTCTTTATGTTTAACTTTAAAGAGTAAAAATTACGTGAGGGATTCAACTTGGGACCTTTTGGCTTTAAACTATACAAACGGGACTCAAAGGTATACAAAGTTACAATTACAAATTCCAAATTGAACTACAAATTACAAAAATGAGCTCCTTCGTGGCTAAGCGGTTAGCATACGCGCCTTTGGCGTGGGAGACCCGGGTTCGATTCCCGGCGGGAGCCCACGTGGTTCAGATTCCACGTTAATCAGTAGGTCCACGTCTCAAATAGCCTCGCTGCTGAAACGGACGTTAAACTAAAGATAAATTAATCAATACAAATTACAAAATATATTATTAGCGGCAGTTTCAAGTTTCTGAAAATCTGCTTTTTTTTCTTGCAGCCTTGGGCCACAAAATGTATTTCCTTTTCATACTTTATTCTGTTCAAGCACAACACAATGAATCTCAAATTTCAAGTTTAACTCCCAAAAGTCGTTCCATCTAAGAAACAGGCTTTCTCATTCCATTGTAAGATCGAAGAATGTTAAAGGTTTTCCGATTTTCTAAAATATCGGAAAAAATATATACTGTAAGGACGAATATATCCCCACCTTTCCGAAATAATATATATACAGGTGGCGGCAGTGAGAAGCTCAACAGCGGCGTTTTGTTTCCAAAGCTTAACCCTTTTAGGCTTTATAGTAACTTCTGTTACCACGGCGTAGTATCGTATTTGATCGCTTATTTAGGTTCTATAACAAATATTTAAGCCGGGTTTTTTTATTGGTGAAGTCTAGGATGGACCAAAGAACACCCCAGATGCGTTTGGGAACCGGATGGTGAACTTGGCGACGGAGGGGCGTGAAATTGTTCATAAAACAAATTTCAGAAATTTTTTACGCCTTTAATTTTCAAGATATCAGATTGAAACTTTGCATACGGATTGCGTGCATCATTGGGTATTTCTCATTCTTTTTGAGATCCCTATGTGAAACCAGGGTCGGGTACGAGGGGCTCAAGTGTTTTTCGGAGGGGTCCGAGGGGGTGAGTTTTTCTGAAAAATTTCCAATTTTCTCGATTGTTCCGGTTCATGTGTACGATACGGACATGTAGTGGTACCGTTAGAAAGAGCTCGTTATACTGAAGAAAATGACGTTTGAACCATGACTGTACCCAGGCCCGGGCCAGAAGGACGCAAAAATTTCGATTTGTTTTTTCCAAGAAATCTCATAGTTTTCTTTCCCGTTTCTAGTGTATAATACGGACAAGCGAATGATACCATTGGAAAGTATCCTCTATCCTTAAGAAACAAGGTATGAACCTTGATCCTACGACAAATATTAAGGAAGCAGTAGTTGTTTGAGTGAAAGTTTTAGGTTAACTCAAAAAGTGGAAATCCTAAAAGGTTTCAACATTTCTATGTATTTATTTATAGTTTCGTATCTTAATCTACTACTTATGTAGCATGAATAGAAATAAATATCAAGCTGTTCGGTGAAACTATCATTTTTCTTTTCAAAAGTTTTGTTAAACACTGAGTAAGGCCTAAACACACTGACATTAAAAAAAAAAAAATTAAATTAAACGGGTAGCTGTAAGCAAGTATGCTATTACTTCAATACAACACAGCTTCTTGGTATCGTAGATTTTGTTGCCAGAGTACATTAAACTTCAGTTTCTATTCTGTACGTTATCTTGTTCGTCTACCTGATGTTCTACGCAATCCATTAAAACAACCGTAATCATTTTACTACTTTGGAAATTTGTTGAATTTTATAAATTAAAACTATACTTGCTCAATAAATCATAACTAACCTTTGTTCTCTTCCCTCCTGTCTCTCCTTCGTTCGTCGCAGCCACTTCTGAATTATCGTCTCCACTGTTTCTCTGTAACTGTCCCGCAAGTTTTTCTACGGATTCTGTGGAAAGAAGAATATGTGTTATAGTTGAGTCTGTGTGTATTATTTTGACATTCTAACATCTGCAAATCTATGAGATCTAAACTAGTTATAACCAGAAAATGTGAAAACAGCAACTAAAGAATTTTGCAGCAATTGACGTAATCATACCTGTTTGCCTCTAACCAGGGCCGTAACTTGTGGGGGGCAGGGAGGGCAACTGCCCCTCCTGGGAAGCTCCCTGCCGTTCGAGGGGGCCCAATTTAAGACATTTTTTATTCCATAAACTGTAATACATGTAATTATAAATGAAGCATCAAACAGGTTCATTACATTACATACACAAAACAGCACACAATAGGTAGATAAAACAAAAATGTGTCGTGGACCCACTTCAGTAAAAAGTGTCTACTATTAAGTGCCCCAGAAATAATATTTATTCTTATGGCTTTGACATTTGTAAATATTGTCCCTTTAGTTAATTTGTCATGTACGGAATAGGCCCTGCAGAGAGCTGGAGGGCCCACAAAGAGTAAGAGAAAGATGGAAAGACGAGATCTATTTTCGAATTTTGTGGTAGTGTCCAAAACAATCTTTTGGAGGGGGCTCAAATATTGATGCTTCCCCCCCCCAAAAAAAATCTAAGTTACGGCGCTGCCTCTAACTTTAATTTGGAGCAAGACATGATATGTTATGTGCAATTGAAGGGAAAAATGTTATAAGGTAGATATTTGTAATCGACTTCAAAATGTTATCTATCTAACATTGAGTCCATTTACTACGAAAATATATTTATCGCACATTAAATGTGCAACATAAAAATTTTACTATTTTTCTTTTTAAAAAAGGAGATAAACATATTTGAGTCATTGCTCGTCAAATTATCACACTACAGCCCATTTTCAACCCGACCCTTTTCTTTCAACTAAATTTTACTTCCGTGTTATCCTGGATAAAAATTACATTAACTGTCTTAGAAGAAATGATCAAATCAATTACAATTTTATCTACGTTCATTATAGCTTACAATTTAACCTTCAAATATTAAGACTAAAACCAAATCTTTAAATATTACGCCTAAAACCAAATTGATGATGCAATATTTTTTACATTTTTTTTAAATATATTTCAGACGCGTGTCTCTGGTAACATGCTACACGTATGAACCTAACACTGCATTTCTACTAGGACAGTACTGCAAATGCCATTTAATTCTGGAGATGGTGGGCTATGGACTGTGTTGACAAGGAATAACCCAGCCACATATCGTCGCTCCTAAAGAAGAACTGACATTGGGTCTCGCACAAAATAATCCACTATTTGATTTGCCGATAAAGCTTTTAGTTGCAAGGTTATTGCAATGAGACTAGCATCGAAAGAAATGTTCGAACGTCGATCATGCTTCATATGGGCCCCATTTTGAATCTAAATATTATTTAAGCGAACGTGAATGTTACTGACTACAACGGCACATGTTTTCCACGATTTCTCTGCACGCATGAAGTCTTCTGAGCTACGTCAAATTTCCGGGAAGACTTTTATTCTTTGGGGCTCTTAGAAAAATAGTCACATGAGTTAAGACTGTAAATCAAAATAAAGTTTCAAATCAGTCCATGGCTACCCTCAAAGCATGATGCTTTTATGGAGCAATCCCGGATTCACATTAGTCCAAAGCACACATTTTGTTTGTTAACCACACCATTCAAATAAGTGATGCCTGTCACAAAAGCACATGATGTTAAGTTTCCGTATTGGCTGGTAACCAATAATATCCATGTTCACTTAAAAGTTCAAAATCAAACAGGCGCTTATATTCTACATGTTCTGAAAACAAACACTTCTTTACAGTGTATGTTTTAATACTAATCCCATTACACTATCTATACTAAAAATATTTTATCGAGAAAACAAATGATGGATTACTCCATGCACCATCCATGTCAGTTAAGTATTTTGCCTCAAAACCGACAATATATTTATCATAAAGTAAATGGAGCAAGTAGGAAAAACTATCCAGACATTCTGTACTATTTACTTACCAAAAACAACTTTCATTCTTAATTTTCCAAATGTGTTCTTGCCTTTTAGACCACAGTAACTGTACTTTACTGCCACCGCATCACTTAACTGACGTTTCAATTGCATCTATTCTTCCAACTTCACTAAGGTAATTCACCTAAAAAAATCGACAAAGTGTATTTAATTCAAAATTATGGATAGTAGAAAATAAATGAAGCCGATTTATAATAAAGGTCTAAAATTAGGTAAATGAAAGTGTTCACATATAATGTACTTCTAACCCCATCTCTCATGTCACCTGCATAGCAACGACCTTCGTAGAAACATAGCAAATATTAACCATGTGTTGAATAAGGCGGCCACTTCACCGAAGAAAAGAAAAAAAATACATTCCAGAGGAAATGTCTTTAGAATAAGATGACATGAGTATGGCCGTTAGACTAGGAAAGAAATGAAAGGAAAAGAAGATAAAAGAAAAGAGAAGGAAGAAACAGTATCTAACTTATCCACATAAAAGAATAACCCTGAGAGAAAACACTTACGACCTAACTTTGTAATTAAATAATTTAATTATTTTTTTAACTAGTCGCTGTTTCAACGATTACTATATCTTCTTCTGTGCTATGTAGCACTGAATATGTATATATCTAGATCATATTTAGATGAGTAATAATAATTAGATATTACTTCATAAGTTCGATTGATACTGTTTTCAGTGCATGCCTAAACTGGGAATTGATTCTACTCTCATATATATAATCATTCACTATTGAAATATTCTTTATAACCAAAACGAAGTAAATCCACACCACCATATCAACCTAACATATATAAATACACAAATAAATTAAACTCTTACTAAACTACCATTAGTTGCTAGGATGCATTCGTCTACAAATTATAGAAAATAAAGAAACATTTTTCCAGCTGGAATTTTTATTTACATTTAATAATTTGACATATTCAAATTAAAGAAAAATATTAAACTTCGAAATAAACACATTAATATTTTTCAAATTACAATTAGAGCGAACATCGAATGCCTCCAAGCCGATAAAAATATCAAGTAACTTAAAATTTATCCTTTCCCCATTCCTATAAAAGCTTCTTAGATTTTGAATAATCCACATCTTGGAGTCATCGTTGATCAGAGATACAAGGAAAACAACCGAAGTAGCAAAAAAACTGAACAATTTTAGGTCGTAGAAAATAATAAAAACTTGCAACCATTTGTTGACTTAAACCGAAACAATTAGAAAAATGAAATCTTTAAGTTTTACGTCCCACGCTTATGCCGGTTAGGCTAAAGGAGACGGTGATGATGAGAGATGAGTGAAATGGTGGAATAAAGAAAGTGAGAGGAAACGGGAGAACCCCGAGAAAACCCACGAGCACGGTGTTTGTCCACCACAAAGTTCACTTGGCGGGGGCTGGGATCGAACCCGGGACCCCAACACCAGAGGTGAACGCTCTACCACTGAGCCACCGCGGCCCCAAGTACATAGAAATACACAATTTGGCGACTACTTTTATCTGGGTGTCTATGATCCAGCATCTTCAGTTTTTATTGTGCAGTATTTTCAGTACCTATATTACAATATCTGCAGATATGTTTAAGTAGATAAACACTGCATCTAAAAGTTTTTAGTATATCGTATTGTGAAAGCGTATCTTCACTATAAAATAATGCCTTCAGATGACTTGAAGAATTCTCACTTTACGAAACGATGGCTCAGTGGTAGAGCGTTCACCTCTGGTGCATTTGGCTCCGGGTTCAAACCCTGTTCCCGTCAAGTGAACTTTGTGGAGGACAAACACCAAGTGCGTGGGTTTCTTCGGGGTTCTCCCATTTCGTCGCACTTTCTTCATTCCACCATTTAATTCATTTCTAATCATCACCACCGTCTCTTTTAGCGTAACAGGTATAACGTGGGACGTAAAACTCAAAAATATAATTTTCATTCATTTACGAAACGACGGAGCATAAGTGATTAGAAGGGGGAAGGGGAAGCAGGTGAAGAGAAGAAAGGTTAAAGAAGGAAAAGAGGTGGAATCAAGGAACTTGTACTATTGTCGATTGGGGCCAGAGGGAGAGTTCATCTTTAAATTATTTCTTTTTTACTTTTCTTCTTCTTATTTAAATCTAACGATACACATTACTGGGTTGTGCTGTATGCAATTTCGGTAGAGACTAAGCACCTCTTGGCGAATACATGTTCACCCCATTCCTCTGAGCAGACGAGAAATGATGCGAGAAGAGCTTTTAAGCGATAACTAGAAGTGTAAAATGTCCAAGAGCTCTCCTTATACTTTGAAACAAACTAGGCCTAACCTAACCTGATGTAAATGCACATAATAATGGAGCAGTTATCTAGATCCTTCCCAGATCATTTCATATAGCATCAACATATTCAAGCGGAAGGAGTGCAGAACACTGACTCGCCTCCCATTCAGTTGTAATAAAACAAGAAAGTAATGTGCCCTACGGGTCTCTAACAACCCGCCTTTACTCGCTATCGCTCGCTATGTTAATTCAGGGGTTCACCCAAGCAAATGATTCCACCAAATAGAAAATTTATGGGAAAAATATGATGGGAAACACATTTCGTGAAGAAATGAAAGTGTGAATATGAGTAATTACTGTGAGTGCACACTATATTAAAATGAATTCGAGTGATAGTGGGAGTATTTTATTTGTATATGTGCTTTTCCACTATCCTCGTTTGGCGCATAACTCTCGTAGCTGAGACGCCCGCTCCCTACGGCCGTACGCCCTCCCTACCGCGCCCCAGCCTTGATTCGGGAATATAGCATTCGTGCTTCTTATTGGTCACCTAACACAAGTTGGTACATCATCATGCACTGTAGGCTTTATGCCACACACCCGTAATTTTTTTTATTAGGCTCAGGCCCGTCTTTCAGAACCGGTATCCGCAATGTCGTTGCTGTTGAATTTAACGTCCCGTTCATCAGTAAGACTCTATAACACGTAAACTTACTGATTAACGTGGAATCCAAACCACCTGAGCTCTCGCCGGGAATCGAACTCGGGTCTCGCACGCCACCTGCTTAGCCACGGAGGAGCTCACATCCGCAATGTATTTATACTTATGGCATTACTGCTGTATTGCCAGAATACGAAAATAAGAAAAGGAATATTATTTAGTTTCTCACCCAAAATACTAGATATTGGCCCTGGCTCACTTGACAATGATTATAGTTCGAAATACGATGTAAACGTATGGCATAAAAACTAGTCCACAAAACACTGACTAATTTGTGCTACGTGGCCAGTAAAAAGCACGAATGCCGTCTAACCGAGTCGAAACAGGAGAGCAGGAACAGCGTCCGTAGGGAGCAGGCGCGTCAGCGGCGATGAGTATACGCATAAACGAGGATGGTGGAAAAAGAATTTCATCAATCAGTTCATTTCATAAAATGCACGCCTTATGTGTTGCACAGCTTTGGGAGAGGTACTGCATGCAATCCAAAAAAGTACCAAAATGTACTCAATTAGATTATACTCGATTAGGTTTTGTTAAATGTTCCTCTTCTTTTCTGTAGCTTCAATTTGTTTACACTAGTCACAATAAACTTTTTGCCTGTTTAGTAGACCATGCCTTTCACACGATTTCGACAACTGACACTCATTTTTGTATGACTTTATAAAACTCAATCACGATATGACACAATATTGTCATTTACGCACTGCCTTTCCCAAAAATCATAACAAATATACCGCCAAATAGTCCCTTCCGCCCCCCATATATATAGTGTAGCTTATAATATCAAAAATAACTAACGACAACAAGTATTTTGGTAACTATCACTCTCAACTTACTTTTACTCACGAACCAAAAGAAACTCTCCAATTTATCTGGTAAATTTTCTAAAATTGGTCCGGCGATACAGTAGTTAACCCATACTGAGCCCTCCTGAAGTCAATCTGCAAGCAATAATGGAGTTCCTCATTTTGTGCATGCTGGGCTAAAAAAAATACAAAACTCTAATCTAACCTGGGAATGTAAGAAATCTGTCAAAATTTGGTAGAACCGTCTTCTGCAGTAATGTCGAATCGAGTCCTGAGCTTCGGTACAGAAGGAACGAACCTCACTAGTATCTTATATGAGGGTGTTATTACACCCTTCATCATCCGAATTCACTGATATACAGTGGCGTATTTAGGGTGGGGGGCTTCCGGGCTTAAGCCTGCCCCGAAATCTTACTTACTTAAGTAAAGTATATGAAATATCTTGCAGAATTTTCACATTTTCAGGCAAAGCCCCCCCGAAAGTTAGCAAAGCCACCCCCGAAACAAAATCGTAAATACGCCACTGTATATATATATATTACCAATTCCCATGTGCCCATCTACGTTACCCCAGCCCATTATAATACACCCGAATATAAGATTTGAAATGGCATGTCGACGTAATAGTGAAATTATCCACGTCCTGAATTGTTCCTTCTTAATTAAGAATTGGTTTATAATTGATAATGACTTACTTTTGTCCACATACACAGAAAGTTTCAGTTGTATAATAAATGGTGCACCGGAATAAATCTATATAAACAAATCACTCATCATATCTTACTTTTTTCGCAGTTCCTATTCTCTCTCTCTTCTTCACTCCAAGCTTCTACGCTTCTAATCAACCACCATTGTTAGTGATAATTAGTGATTGTTAGTGACGGCACATGCGCAGATCCTTGCACACTGCACTCTTAGCCGGTTTGAATTGAGTGGTTGCACAGAAAAAATATGTTATTGTTGATGTCTTGTTATTTTTTCTGTGCAACCACTCAATTCAAACCGGCTAAGAGTGCAGTGTGCAAGGATCTGCGCATGTGCCGTCACTAACAATTGAATGTTGTTTTCCGTACGTCCCTTTTTTATCCAGATAATGTATGTCCGTGGACGTTTCATTCGTGGATTAAATATTGACATCCAATGGACCATCCACTGAAGTCCAGAAAATGGATATTCCCTTCTGAACGTAATATGGACATCCAATGGACCGTCCACACAAGTTCAGAATGTGGATATCCATTGCCGAACGTAATATGGACAACCAATGGATGTTACGCATAAGTCAATGTACTAAAACTGGACGTTCTGGATCTAATATGTACGTCCACTGGCTGTGATATGCTCTGTGGGATGCAACCCTCTAAATAGTTATGAAATGTTAATTGCATAGTTTTCTGCGTATCAAAATTACATAACCATACTTATTACTATTATTATATACGCAAGACATTCCGGTCTCTCATTCACACTAAATCCTATAGTTTACAGTCAGGCTAATAGTTGTCGCCAATTGTGCTGTTGCTTGCCTTCTACGTTCTACTTGACGCTGTAAAACAATTTAACCAAACTATAGTGTTCCAAGAGGTATTCCTTATTATAAATTGAACTTTCAATTTGTATATGAAACTAATCCTAATAAAAAAAAGCGCACTATTAATGACGCTAACTATATTGTTTAAATTACACCAAAGTTATCCTAACGTGGTTTACCTTTATTACGTATATCTCCTTTACTAATCTACTATTTCTATATACATAGTCGCTATTGAACTCTCAGTGGAAAATAATTGTGGGCTTTCAGTTTTAAAAGAAATATCTATCAGCCAAGTAATCAACTTTAATAATATAAAAGAACTTATTATTTTCGATACATTTCCTTCAACGTAATGTATTTTATACAGATAAATAAAAATCTAATTCCATATTCAGAATTGCATCCGTTAACTGTACCATATTACACTTGCAACTTTAACTACAATACTTTTCTTTCCTTATAAAATGTTTGGTACCAAAATTTCGTCAACAGTAAATAGTGCTGTCCATAAAATAAGTCACTTCTAAAACGAAATGCTTTCGTTCATTCAGACTGTATTTCTAGTACAAAATATTGCGCTTCGAGTTCTTCTATTTCCTCCTACATTCTCGTTCCACCAAATTTTAAATGCGTACATTATTAATTCCTCTCCTTTATCCAAGAGATATAGACACGAAACACAAAAAACAAGAAATACAAACATATACATAAGTTTTCTTCAATGAAATAAATTTGTTTCCGTAAACTGACAAATAGTTGATAAGGAATTAACTGTATTTTTAATGATAGCAAAGTAGCTACTTAGCTTCGTATATAACACATTGTTTCCTACAAGACGAAGAAAACATTCAATTTGAAGAGCCTTTTGTGAGAGTTCTGAAGGTCAAACATACATACACACACACACACATGCATATACACACAGAAACAGAAATATCCTCCCTTTATAAAGACCCTTGCTACCTGTTATATAAAATACAATAGTCTTTCCTTGCTATTATATCACCTTTTTCTTAACATATATAACTAACGAGGAAGGTCCATAAACCGTGAGAGTTGAATTTTGATGAAAATTAGTAACAAGATTCAGTTCGAGATGCTAAGTAACGTAGTAATAGTCACTCGATCCGCAAATGCTTCGTTGAGCTGCTACATCGACGCCATTTTGAAATCCAATAGGCAATGTCCAAGAATACCCTTTTGACATAAAAATGAAAAAGCTTTTGGTTGATCTGACGTCAACATTGTAAACCGGGATAGAGCATCTATATGTGGGAGTACTTCCAGTGCATGATCGTCACCTTGAAAGGAGCCATATTGAATCGAAGTCAAATATGATAAATGGCAAGGGGGTCGTGTGGGGTATCAAATAGCACTGGAATTTACTCCTGAATCCACTTCCGTAACTAATGTATACATATCTGTTTTCAGTTCAGAGTTAAGAGCTCTCTCACCCACAGGAACATATAAAAAACGTGCATGTTAAATTTGTGTTATGGAACACTGTCATGCGAGCACTTGCAAGGTTTAAACTAATGCAGTAGTAGTCACTTGTTTTACAATAGCCACTATACCAATAAGATCTGGAGCCTAGTTAGAGAAATCATTGATTAAATTGAAATGCCTGTAGTGAAAAATGAAATAGCAGCACTGTAACAAATTAAAGCTATTTCAAAGTGCGCTATATATATGAGTCTGTGTGTTGCGATTATGCAAAGCATTTAAATGATGTAATATAAGTTAGGTGCAACGGCACGTATGACTTTACAACAATATGACTTGAAGTTATTAGAAAATTAATAGAAAAATTATCAGAAAAATAATATAAACTGGTGCACATAAGATATTAACCTACTAACCTTTTGCTCTTCAGTTGTGATGATGGAGATCCATAACGAAGTGATTGGCATACAGCTTCATGGAGCAGTACAAACACTTAACAAATGCACTTTCGTTACAATCTTCATGAACACAGACACTATTTTCTACTTGCAACATAGTCTCCAGAGCATTTGTAAATGAACCAACTATTGCTCTTGCGACGTACCCACATTTTTGCCATGCATATGCAAGCATGCCCTTTAGGACTGGCGCACAAAATTGATGATACACAACAGAATGCATTTTCATTATGAAAATTCTCTCATATAACTTGTTCGGTGTACCAGAAACAATGAATTTTTGTCGAAAATAATCCTCAAGTCTCCGAATTACCAGCTTGTATTGCCGCAAGAAGTATACCTCTAGAGGCTGAATAAATTTGGTGGACTTTGAGGATATAACTTCAGCACGAATGTTTTTCTCATGTAACAATTCTCACACGTCTTCACTCGTGTGTCCACTCCACGAGTCAAGCAACAGCAGGGAATCCTCTTTCACATCAGGAATAAACACGTCTTTTAGCCACCGTTTGACATGTTCGCGAGTGAGTTTACCTGATATGCTCGCATTAATAACAATGTTGAAAGGTGTCTGTCTAGCTAACTGTTGTTTCACTTTGGGTCCGAACACGCCTTTAGGCTCGTTCGCATGTGCCTAGCCGTACTGGGGAAATCTGAATTTAGATGGTATATGCGTGGGACACTAAGGTCAAAGACTGAACGACTGCTGTGGTATGTTTCTCACCTATTTCTGTAAGAGTTCTACCAGGGGTCATTTTGTACTCAAACCTTGACTGATCAGTATTAAATATGCATTGACTGTTGTACGGTTTCCCATGTATTATTTTATTAATTTTAATCACAAAATTTCGGACATTATTAAGTAATTCACCTTCGTTTTGAACATCTTTCTTCGTTATAAATTGAGTAATCGTTCGTGAGTGAATCCTGTGCTCTTTTTCAAATTAGTTAATGAAACCACGAGAAGCACGGAATGGATAGTTCAGTTTCCTCGCTGTCAGTAACCTCCACGGTTTTAAGTGATAATCATGTACCGTAAGTCCTTTAGTGAGATAAATGTTGAATGTTGTGGCGGAGGCTAATGGTGGCCACAATAATTGTAAATGCTTCTGAATCTTTATTTCCAATAAAAGACGTGATTTTGGATTGTTTTCTTAATAGTTGTAAAAATAGCTACCGACTCCCATGTTCTGGGGCCAAGAAAAAAAGAAAGTAAGATAAAGAATTCAAGTTGTTTGTCAATGTCAGTTATTATAAAGCAAAGAAATTATGAAAATAATGAAATCATGTATACTGTATTTTTCCTTCTTTTAAAAAGTAAAAAGAAAAAGGAAGAAAAGAATGTAACTAAGTATGAATTGTAGGTTAACAGCTATTGGTATTATGTTAGGTACTACGTCTGCTTTTTTGCACGAAGAAAAGGTGTATTGCTTCGGTGTGTGCTGGTATGACGTCAGCTATCAATCGCGTGACAGGTGAACCTTCGCGGCTGCTTCTCTGTGTGGAGAGAAGCAGTTGTGTTTGAGTTCTTGACCAAGGTTGTCTTTCTCTATTAAGGAAAAGTCTTCCTTTAACAAGTTGAGTAGTTCATTCATCGAGACAGATTGGGCGTTAACAAGGAACAAGTTTTGTCTAGAAAGTTGGCTTTAATACGGAAAGTAATCTTTAACAAGAAATATTAGTTGCCTCGTCTTGACTTACGTTACGATTCAGTTTAATAAAAGTGGATTATTATTCAATGGGATTAATTCTTGAAAGGACAATTTACCAAAGTTTGCGTGGAAAGAAAAGGACAATGATATGCTGTTAAGACGAAATTTTTATCATGCTTCAAATTAAGGATTTTGAAATTTGTAATCTTTTATGAATTATATCATCGTTGGGTTTAATAGCTTGAAGTTGAATGCAGGACTTTCGCTATTCTGTGGATTGAGCTAATTATTGGGTTACTCAGCTGAATGGACAGGACAAGGAGTTCGACAGTGAGTTTCCATTTGGTGTCAAAGCATTTCTGAATGTGTTGGAAGTAGTAGCAGTAGAGAGCGTGGCAATTTACCAAAGGCCTGGAAGCAGTAACAACGGTAAGTGAACGTAGATAGAACCTTTAGACCCCTTTTGTCTGCGTCAATTAAATGTCATGTGGGTCGTGTAATTTGGTTCAAGTTGGTCAATTCGTTCCGATCAGTTTGATTGTTCTAAATGGCGAGAATTTTCATAGACTAAAAATCAGGTTGAGTTGCAATAAATTTTCAGTAGCAGATAGCTCTAAACTGGTTCAGCTGTTTCCTTTTGGTAGAGGTTTTATAATAATTAATTAAGAAGAGTAATACCAGTCAATTGAGCCAGCCAATTCTTCAGCCCATTTTGAATAAGCAATCAGTGCTTTTGAATGGGAAACCGATTGATAGCTGACTCAAAAGGAAATCAAATTAATAAATAAATTAGCTAATTATGGACTGATAGTTCAGTAAAAATTTTCTCGATTATTGTAAGAGTAGAACAAAGACGTTTGTGATACTAAAATTAAAAATATATTATTCGAAGGCAAATTGGTATGTTGTGAAAGTAAAATTTGTGTAAAGTTCCTGAAAGAATCAGCAGTTATGTTGAAGTCAAGACTAATATTCTATATAAAATTTCAATTTTTATAGAATTTTGTTGTTTGGAACTATTGATCAATTGTTAAATGGAGACTTTATTAATGAATTATTATTTTCAAACTCAAAAGTAATTTAAATTGTTGGAAATCTTTGTTTGTTGATTATTGAAACAGTTGTTTCTTTAATATTGAAATTTGTAATAAATTGTTGAATCGAAAATTGATTTTAATTGTGTTGAGCTATTTTCGAGTATTCCAGTAAAAAAAAATAATAACCAGAAGGTTTGAAGGAAAAATTAACAAAAAATCTTTTCCAGGTATTTGAAGTAGTGACCATATTATATGGTAACTGGTGTTACTTGTTATATTTTTTTAAAGCCTTGCGAAGCAACCCTCCGTATTCTATTTGCTTTTGGAGGCCTGTTAAGATTATAGATTCTTTGGCTAATTCCATTTTGCAAACGGAACAGGAGTGGAAGCGTTACAAATTAGGAACTCAAACACAACTCTACCACAAAATTCACTACTTTAGCTTTGTCTCCATTTTCATATATATATATATATATATATATATATATATATATATATATATATATATATATATATATATATATATATATATATATAATATAATTCGGAAGGATAATTTGAAATTTTATAGTAAGATTTTGAAGTTCGGAAATAAATTTGTAGGATCTTGTTGCTGTAAATTATCTCCAAAGAAAATCCATTGTGATTCGGTTTAAGAATCTAGTATTTGGCTAAATGGTATTTAGTGTGCGAATGGTTTCAAATCTAAACGGTTTGCTGTGACTCGTGATGGTTCTTTTTCCTTATTAGTTATTTGTTGTAGTGTAGTGGTAGTGTTAGATTTAGTAATTAGGAAATTTGTAATTTTTTTGAGATTTATTTGTTAATGTATTGGAAAGTGTTCATCATACGAGGGTCATTCGGAAAGTAAAGAACGTTTTGCGCTAGCGCGTGCGCGTGTTCCCCCACCCCCGCTAACGCTGGGTTATTGACCTGGGCATGCTTTAGCCTCAGTCTGGCACCAGCTGCGATCCGTTACGGTCCGTTATTGCTTCGCTGTGCGACTGTAAAATGTTCGATACAATTACTGATCCCGCCAAGTGAGAGGTTCGTAGTGTGATAAAATTTTTGAATGCAAGAAAAGTGCGTCCGATAGAAATTTATAGACAAATCACTGAGGTGTATGGAAATGTAATGAATGAAGCATCAGTTCGTAAGTGGTGCATTATGTTTAATGACGGACGGACGAATGTGCACGATGAGGAACGCTCGGGCCGGCCTTCTGTTGTGACTGACGAACTCAAAGGAAGAATTGAGCGGAAAATTCAAGAGGATAGGCGATTCACTATTGATGGGCTACACGAATTAGTCCAGACTTAGCCTCCAGTGACTTCCACCTATTCCCAAAGTTGAAAGACTTTTTGGGTGGAAGCCACTACGGCAGTGATGATGAACTTAAGGAAGCTGTTAGTGATTGGTTCAACAGTTTGGCGGCAACTGTGTATGCCGAAGGCATAGAAAAACTTGTACCACGGTATAAGTGTTTAAATTTACACGGCGACTATGTCGAAAAGTAACTTAAGTATCACATAGTATGTAACACAAATTTCGCCTTTGTATATCAGTTTTTAAAGTGTTTATACAAAAACGTTCTTTACTTTCCGAATGACCCTCGTATTTATTGTTATAATCGAAAGCTTGCATTACATTGCATTAAATAAAAAATTGATAAATTTAAAAATGACTGAGCGAGGAGATATAGTCAGAATTAATATTGAAGATGAAAGTGATAGTAGGAATTTGATAAATTTAGACCAGACCGGGTTCCCTTCTGATAGTACTTTTAGCAGAGTTAGTATGAGTTTGACCCCTCCCCAAAATAGTTTTTTTCAGATTGCTAATGGTACCGGAAATTGCAGAGCTGATTTTAATAATTCTTTGACAAGTATAGACAGGTATAGTTTGGAGGAGCCAAATATAATTAATGTTAGTCGTGTTGTACAACCTCCGACTCCAGTAACCTTAGGGTATGAATTGGATAGGACAGACCGAATGAATGTTCGTTATAGCAATCAAGATTTTTCTCGGATTCCTAATACGAGGCAAGTAGGTTTTCAAATTTCAGAAGGCAGTTCAGAATTAGCAAATAGAAGCAGATTAAATATTAACTATGCTAGATTATCCGATTATTATAAAAGAGTCTCTACTATTAAAAATTCGACACGGATAGGAATGTATAGAACTGGGAGGCCTTTGCCTCATGATTATACTTATTTTAGTTTACCTCCAACAAATAGGATAGAGAAAAAGAATCCTTCGGTTGAGTCTTCTGATCCTAGGGCTACTGCTAAATTCATTGATAAATATGCATTCCAGAAACTATTAGAATCGTTGGAAGTTAGATTAAAAGGTTTTGGAAAGATTGATGGAAAACACAGTTTGGTAATTTTCAAAATAATGAGATTTTTAGAAAAAAATGTTGAAGAATGTTGTTACCTTGTTGCAATGTTATACAGTGTGTTATTGTCAAAGAGTGAGGGTCAGTTTCAATTCGAAATACAAGCTCTTACTGTAAATGTTCCATGGGAAGCATTTAGATCTAGGATAGTTGATAAATTTATAACCGACACCATAAAGCATTCTCTGATTTCCGAAAAATTTTTTCGTAAACACAAACTTAATGAAACTATAGATCAATATTGTACCGGTATATGGATTTTAAGATTTTATTTTTGGTGACGGAGATAAAGATTTATTATAATCAAAATTGAAAAGATTAAAATACTGTGATAATGTAAATTTATGTCATGTGAACACGTGCATTTGTTTGTTTACGTAAATGGTTGTATTTATGTTGTATTGTAATTGAAATCATGGCGAGACGCTAAATCGTCAGATTGTTTTTGTTTTGTTTTGTAAAGATGAAAATCGAGAACTGTAATGTCATCAATGTGCAATCTACTTTGTTAACATTGACACAATTTGAATGTGGCACAACTTTCAGATCTGCAGAGATTGTTAGTCTGGGAATTTAGTCACGATGTAATAAGGGTTGAAACAAATGTCTCAACAATAGCTGAGGTAAACACAATTGAACGACATAGCGAATTCCAGCGTCTGGAATTGAGAATAAAAACCTCGTGTTGGAAAGGATCAGAGAACTATCAGCCTAGCAGTGATCCGAGACCTATCACGACCATAAGTAGATCACGGGTGATCTACTCTACATTGAAGTACAACGACAGTCCATTAGGAATGGTTGGTCTTTAGTTGGCATTCCGTTGGAGACCACACACAGCCAACAGCCTTGTCCAGGAGATCCAGAGCTGAAGAGTACAGAATCATCAGTCCAGACATTCATCGCATTACGAAGGTATGTGTGCCTCAGCTATGTATGTGTTGATCGTGACTCAATTTCCAGTCGTTTACGATTTGTGATCTGATTTGTTAAGCAATATTCACACAGAACATACACTCAGACACTATGACATTATTTAGACAAATACATTAATGAAACGAATTATAGATTTTATTATCTGGATAAAGAGTAGTAGCAACTTCTGAACGTCACTCTTCGATTATCCCCATGCTTTATAGGCACGACGTTAGGAGGTTGTTATGGTGGAGTATGCTGTAACGAACCCAGGATTATTTTAGGTACTATATACTAGGTACTATATAGGATTATTTTAGGTATTCAATTGCTCCTGCATTACAATCTGTTGATAACAATCCACAACGACCATCAAAGTATAAGCCTGTTGTTAAAGACTTAGGAGAAAAAAATAAAAGGTATTGATTATCCTGTAAAAGTAAGTGTCATCCCTAAAATTGAAGGAAGACTCTATATATCGTTTAACGTTTATACATACAATGAAAAATAGATGGTACGCTTTATATCATAGTTGAAACAAAACAAAACAAAAAAAAAAAAAAACACCCATATGAATCTATAATATATAAAAGAAGAAACTAAAACACATTATTGTTGGATTCAAGACCTAAGTAGATTAGTTGGTAGTCAAATAACTAAATGGCGAGCTCTAAAATACTTATGTGATAGATGCTTGTTATACTTTTACTCACAAGATGCAGCGAAGGACGTGACTGCAATTTTTCAACTGTATGTCTAGGACTGTTGTTACTAGAGGTCCAGTGATGGCAGTTATGGTGATTTATGAACCTACGCACATGGAAAACTACTTCCTCTGACTACAGAATGTTACTCAAGATATCTGATTATTCTTCCATTCATTGTAATGTTGATTCATGTAACTCCATCCTAATATCACAGTCTTCCGGTGACAATGTCTGGACAAAATGAGGTTTCCATGGTCTCTAGTGGATTTCCATCAATTAGCCGTTGGATCGAACCATATGATAACCAGATTCCCTATGATATTGTGTCAAGGACTTTGTGGGATTTTGCGCAAACGCTGCAGCAGTGTTGGCTTTAGCCCCTTCAGTGACAACTCTCTTTGGGATCCCAGCACCCTTTTGGTGAGTAACCGAACCGTACGCAAAAAATTTTTATGCAGTCTCTTTATTGTTTTCACGTCCAGAGTCGCACTCCTTCCCTTCTCCCGTCGCATTAAACTTTGCACCATTACAGGCGACTGCCATATTTCCATCCTCGTTGCAATCCGAAAACGGTCAGCAATGTTCAGTCTCTGCGCCATCTTCACTTAATTGCTGGTTAAACCTGCAACAAACAACAATACGGTAACAATTACATAATGGCACGTAATGGCATAGAATAGAGCATAATAAAACGGTAGAATTATTTATATTACATCATTTGTGATAAAATAGCATTAAAATGAAATAGGGACATAATAGTGGATCACCCGGAGTATAACACGATCTTACAAGGGACATCACTAAACTGTCCGGCTCCGATTTCAATGATTTTTTTTTTTTTTTTTGCTGGTAGAGGACATGTATGTATTATTTGTTATGACAGAAATTTTTGCCATGGTGCATGTTTTCTATTTTGCTATAATTTTTAACTCTTAAGAGATCCGGGGTTTTGGGTCTATTTTTTAGACTTTCAGTCAAGCAGCTACTGCATCGTCACTATTTATCCTAGGATCATGGTTCATACCTCATTCTCTTTAGAATGGAGCTGGCTTTCAAATGATACCACTTGCATGCTCATACCATATACCAGAAGCGGGAAAAATGATGTCAAAAGGAAAATTTGGAGGGAAAATTTTTTCTCGCAATTTGGGCCCCCCTGGAGCGACCCTGTGTGAACGTAGCTATCTAAAAAAAAATCTGATAAATAGTACTTGGTATACTGAATGTGTGTGTCAAATTTCAAGTTTCTATCTTGAATACTAAGGGCGGGAGAAATTTTATCAGGAATTCCCACAATGCCCCAAATTACCGTAAAACACCATGATCTCAGGTAAAAAATTTCCTGAGACATCCCTAATTACCCTAGGGTCATGTTTCGCCCATCATCACCTTCAAAATAGAACTGCCTTTCAGGCGGTATGACTCAGGTGTCTCCATCATGTATCTAAGGCGGGAAAATGAGGAAAAATGGGATTTTTTAGGTCTAAATATCCTTTTTTCAACTTTTAGCCCCCCTGGACCCCCCTGTTTTAACACAGAGCTCTGAAAAAAAATCTGGTAAATACTACTCGGTGAGCTGAATGTTTATGCACAATTCCAATTTTCCAAGTGCAAAAGTAAGCCCGTCAAAAAAAAAATATACCGACAATGTCCCATATTCCCGTATACAGAGGGAAATTTTTAAACATTCCCTGAAACATCCCTAATTACCCTAGGGTCATGTTTCGCCCATCATTCTCTTCAGAATAGAACTGCCTTTTAGACGGTACCATTCAATTGTCCCCATTATGTATCTAAGGCGGGAAAATCCCGTCAAAGGGATTTTTTGGTAAAAATTTCCCTTTTTTAACGTTTAGCCCCTCTGTACCCCCTGTTTTAACGCAGAAATCTGAAAAAATCTGGCAAATACTACTCGGTGGACTGCATGTTTGTGCAAAATTTCAATCTTCGATGTGCAAAAATAAGCCCGCCAAAAATACTTTACATAAACCACCCCCAAAAAGTATTACACGAAAATATAAATTTTAGACTTATGACGTCATCACCTCCTATGTATCGACACAGGAAGGTGTGAAACCATCCATAATGTCTTCTGCAATGCCTCTGGACTTGAAAAAAAACCGGACGAAAAATCTCAAATAGGAGAGGTATAACGCAATGTACTATGAAACACCCCGTATGGTACAAATTGTACCATTGGATCCCCAAAGGGTTAAGAGTTTTGATTTGGTTATTAGATATTACTGCAGAAATCTCTTACTACTATTTGTACCAAGTTAATGAAAAAACAACTATTAAGGCCTAGGGAGAAGTCGTATGGTAGGTATAATCTTGGCGGCAGCCATTTTGAAATCCTCCATTTTGAATTAAGGTCAAGTTTCTGAAAACACACAGATACACAATTTCGGGCTAGAATTTAATCAGGAAGACCATGGTAAAGTTAGTTTTAAGACACGCCCATTTGAGGAAAAGTTACAGGCATATTAAACGTTTATACTTACTATGTGCGTACGTCCCTTACCTCCGCTTCAAATCGCGTATTAATGACAATAAATGGGTAAAACTTTCAGTAATACACATTTGCCTAGAGAGAAGTGATACGGTAAAGGTATCCTTGCCAGCAGCTATCTTGAAATCCGCTATTTTGAATTAAATTGAAGTTTTGAAAAATGAAAACCATAGCATATGACACCACATTTTAAAAGTAAATTTCCAAAAAAGTCAATAGTATGCTTATTTTTGTTCTATAGTTAACCAACATGAATTTAGGACTGCTTCTTATGTGCACCAAACGTCGATTATTCGATCTTTCAAATTGGCAACACTCCCAATTTTCACCGCATGTTTTAAGATTCTAACTGGCACTTTGCAATTGTTGCCATGGCTTATGTTTTCTAAATTTATTACATTTTTTAAGAGTTGCGATTTGTCAGTTCATGGATAATGTTGGGTTGAGCATCTACCAATCTTTCTGAATTTTGAAGACTTGCCATGTAATTATTTATTTCCTATACCTGCCCTTCAAAAGCTCGTTTACTGACATAAGTCATCGCACAACGAAAGAACTCCAACTTTCCATTCAGGTAATACCGAAGATGTAGCTTGTAATGGATTGTAGATGAGACGAGAAATCAAATGAAAATTCATCTCAAAAAGAGAAACGAAATGTGATTGTTGTGCAAATCAATGGCCGTTGGTTTTGTTTTATATTTATTCCTTTATTGTATATTTGTTTATTTTCTATGGCAATTTTTTAACTAGTCAGACAAAAAAGTCCTTCGTTTTCTAGTGATTGTTGTCGACGGTTCATGTTTGTAAGATCTATAATCAGTATTGATCGGGAACTCGATTAAGTTACACCTCTTTATAAACAAGTTACCTGTTTTCATACTATGTTCATGGTACAAACAGTGTGGTGGGAACAGTCATATTATGCCTCTTTGATATTTTCCATCATTGCTACTGTTCTTTTAAAGTTGTATTTATTTAAAACATTTTATTGTTTGTCGTTTGCGCAACCTGTGGGCTACATTTCTTGATAATTTTGTGTTCGTATAACACCAATTTGTTTTAATTTCCTTTGTATTTCTTTACGTCGCATAGGTCCATAGGTTCCTCATGTATTCTCGTTTAAAATAAATAATTACATTGCAAGTCTTCAAAATTCAGAAAGAATGCTGGATGCTTATCCCAACACTATTCACGAACTGACAAATCGCAGCTCTGAAAAGATGTAATAAATTTAGAAAACATGAGCCATTGCAACAATTACAAAGTGCCAGTTGCAATCTTAAAACATGAGGTGAAAATTAGGAGTATTGCCAATTTGAAAGATCTAATAATGGACGTTCGGTACACACTAGAAGCAGTCCTAAATTCATACTAGTTAACTATGGAACAAAAATAAGCATACTATTGGCTTTTTTGAAAATTTACTATTAAAATGAGGTGTCACATGCTTTGGTTTTCATTTTTCAAAACCACTTTAATTAAAAATGGCGGATTTGAAGGTGGCTGCCGTCAAGGATACCCTTGCCGTATCACTTCCCTCTAGGCATAATGTGTATTACCGAAACTTTTATCCGCTTATTATCATTAATACGTGGGTTAAAAGCAGAGATAAAGGGCTTACGCACATAGTAAGTATAAACAATTAATATACCTGTAACTTTTCCCCAAATGGGCGTATTAGAACTAAATTCACCATTGTCTTCCTGCTTAAATTCCAGCCCGAAATTATGTATCGCATTATCCTATTCCTATGTCAAAAACTTGACCTTAATTCAAAATGGCGGATTTGAAAATGGCTGCCGTCATGGTCATACCCACCATACGACTTCCCCCTAGGCCTTATATTTATACATGGTTGTTTTTCATCAACACTCCGTTTACAAATGGTAGTAAGGGACTTCTCCAGTAACTTCTAACAACCACATCACAACTCTTAAAAATTATAGGAAAATAGAAAGAATTGCACCATGGCAAAAATTTCTGTCGTAACAAATAATACTATTATATTCCCAAAATCATTAAACGATGAAAAGTTTAACATTATTATACACTCATATACTTCGTGATTTCTCCTTGTAAAAATTCTATTAAAGAACAAGATTAACAATACGATACAACCACGAAAAACAACACGTCCTACGCAAACGGATTTTTCAGTGGCATCAAAATATAAAAACCTTCAAAGTGATAATATCAAGTTTATTCAAGGTGATGGTGTCAAAACATATAAGTTAAAATCTTTCAAGGTGTCTATTTTAAATTGAAAAAACATATTTTCCAGCATAAACAGTGCCTTGCTAAAACTAAAACAGTTTTTTGTGATACTATAAAACCAGGCATTTTAAAACAATTATGATCATTCGACCTACACCTGCTAAGAGTGTGGTATGGTATATTCATTCTGCATCCAGAGGAACCACCCAGGACTGACAGCGGTGATGGAAGGCCTGTGTTTGTGAGTATATGCTTTGCGCTGATGAACTTTTGCATGACATAAATGTCGTGAAGGGAGGACTACGTGACATTAAAAACACACGAGAGTATCAGGGATTTCTCCTTGATAGACCCCAACCATTGTACTACTTATATTTCACATCATGATTTTGTAAATATTGTTTGTATCTATATCGTTTGCATTTATGGTGACAGTTTTAATAAATACCACAAATGTATGACACTTGTCCTTTTATTAGCATTCTGATTACTTAACGTGACAATTGATTGTTGCTATATTCAGTAACATATTAGTATCATATTATGGCTCCCCCAGAGGAATCTCTCTCGTGTGGTTCTTAGTGTTTGTGTTCCTCTTTTCACACATATAAGGTACTTTTTGCTTTGTTAACTGCATTGTGGTCATTTCATTTCTCACATTCTCTTGTCATGCCCACGACTCGCAGTCAGGGTTCTTTCATTCCCTTAAACACACCTCCAGTTCAAAATTCCAACAATATGACAGGCATTTCTTCCATCATTCCCGATATATACAGTGCGTCCAAGGAACAAAGCGCGGATTTATTTTTACAAAATTTTTTGAAGATCGCACTGGTCAATAACTGGGATGACTCAAAATGCATAATGATTTTCGATTCTGGACCCGATCAACACCAAATCCAAAATCCCTCTACCCTTCCCTGGTCAACCGTCCAACAAAAATTCGTAAAACAATTTGGCGACGAGCAGGTTCCACGATCTCGCATTCATCGGTATAGGGCTCGAGTTCAACTCCCTAATGAACCACTTTCTCATTACGTTTTCGCAAAGAAATTTCTGGCAGACCAGGCATACACGCAATTAGATTTCAGGAGTTTCTTTTAGAATGCGTGTCGAGTATGACACCCGAGAACATACGTTGGTTTGGCACTCGCACCATATCTGACTATCCCACATTTATTGATGAGGTTACTACCTTAGAACGCACTCAGCTCATGGCCCAAAAGCGAGAAACGGACTCTTCCTATTCACGCCAAACTTCAGATGTCCCAACTTCTAGCGCCATTCAAGAACTAACTCATCAAGTTTCACAGTTACAGCTTCATCTCAACACCCTTTCAAATTCTCAACCTACCTCTGTTCATTTCGCTCCTACCCGTTCTCGTTCTCCTAGTCCTCACAATCACAACACCCTCTCTCCTAACCATAAATCCCTTCCCTTTCCACAGTCCCTCTCACCCCATCCGCCGTCCTCCTGTCTCCAACATTCTCATTCCACCAATCCGACCTCTTCTTCTTCTAACTCGTGTACTCATTGCTCCACACACCCATCTCATTGTTGTCAATGTACCGCCTCCTCTCATTGTCAAACTGTCCCTCAGTCTCCCCCAACCCGTAACACTCCACGAAATGATCACAATAACGGCTCTCGTAAAGGCAAGAACAATAAGCGTTTTAATACTAAGCATTCTTCCCAATCCCAAAACGTCTATACTACACAACAGCCAACCATACTTATTCCCCCATATCCATTCTAACATCCCTTTTTTCAATATCCTACCCCTACCCACCTCCCCTCCCTCCCCTCCCTTTCCCCTGTCACCACAAACTCTCGTACCAAAAAACCAAAAACGCCCAAAATTAGCGCGAGAGCGCACCAGTCTCCTCGCGCTTAATTCTCCCTCATCCCCTTCTTCCATTTCCTCTTCTTTAGATTACCTCCAATTACCGTTGCATTTCAAAGGCAAATTACCTAACGTCAAAGCCCGTTGCATGACCAAGGATGTTTTCTTTTGCCTCGACTCTGGTGCTGAAGTCAGTCTCTTTCCAGCAAACCAGCTGGACCCTTCGGTTCGTACTTTTAAGCTTCACACAGTTCTAAATGGTCTCTCATCATCTCCGGTACATCTCTCCCGTGCTACCATTCTCAACTTGAATTTTAATGGTCATCAATACTCCGTACTTTTTCGTTTGGTTCCTTTCAAGAAATTTCCTGCTATCCTTTCCAGTAGATTTCTTCAAGACCATCAAGCCACCCTTGATTTTGACAAAGGCATCCTATCATTACGTCATCTAGGTCGCATGCCTCCAGCCGATAATGAAATACACAGCGTTAATACAAACACATTTCACTTCTTCAAAAAACATCCCATTCCTCACATTGTTTTTCAAGCACATAGGAGACTTGTCATACCACCCCGTTCAGCTAAAGCAGTTCCTCTCAAGGTTAACGGTCACTTTCCAAATACATCCTTCCGGCTACATACTCCTATCTTACGAAACTTAAGTAACTGCTATATGACGCATGCTGTTGTTTCCATAGATAACCTTGTTTTGCCACTTGCAAACGTCTTGTTTCGTCCCCAGATTATAAAGGCCAATGCTCCCATTGTTATTGGTTCCATATTTTCACCACCGGAACAAAACACTAACGCTTACACCATCAGACAGGTTCATTTTCCCACGGACGAGGACGCTTCACGACACAAAGCACAACGCCTTAAAGAAATCGGTCATCTCATTGACATTAACAAATTTCACTTTTCTCCTGACATGGACGAACATCAAATTGCTCAAATGAAGGCGCTACTTTCTGAATATGCTTTTCTTTTTCAATGGCACGACAATGATTTTACAAAAATACCCACCTTTTCGGCCACGTTAGACTTAGAATCAGACGTTCCCTTTCTGTCCCCCCAATTCGTCATTCCACACAGACTTAGACCGCGAGCAAGAGAGCTCGTCCGGCGCCTCATTAATCAAGGAGTGTTTGAACAATCAGATTCTCAGTATAGAAATAACATATTATTTCTTTTAAAACCAAATTCCAAAACTGAGCTAAGGGCCGTTTTTGATCTCAGGGGCCTTAATTCCCGTTCCAGAACAATAGCTTCTCCTTTGGGAGATATACAGGACGTTCTAGAGTCTCTTTCTGACTCAGTTTGGTTCAACTCCTTTGATTTACACTCCAGTTTCTATCAATTAGACTTAGATCCCAAGGACAGACCGGCCACTGCATTCTCCATTAAGGGTCTTTCTCTCCCTTTCAATCACCTTCAGTTGACATCTGTTCCTCAGGGTTTCAAAAATGCCTCCATTTTACTTCAACAAACTCTTCAAACCATTTATAGGGACATCTTCCCCAACAATATTACATCATTCGTTGACGACATGTATGTCCACGCAGATTCGTTCGATCAGATGATGATTGTGCTTCGTGCCTTCTTTCAGCAAGCCGCCAAACATTCTCTGCTCTTTAACATTAAAAAATCAGTTTTCGGATCAAAAAGAATTAAACGTTTAGGCCATATTATTGACAATCACACTCTACAACCTGACCCTGATAAGATTTCAGCTTTAGCTCAGGCATCCAGACCGGCCACTCTCAAAAGCCTCAAAAGCTGGTTAGTCAGTGCAAATTTTTTCCGACGTTTTTTCAAAAATTTTTCCATCATTCTTGCATCTGTCAAACAATCCTAAAAAGCTCATCTGGACTCCTGAGCGCGTTCAAGCGTTTGAAACAATGCAGAAACTTCTAACCTCACCCCCCGTACTTGCTCTATATTCCACCCGCAATACACACCACATTCTCATGACAGACGCCGCATCAGTAGGCGTCGGAGCGTTGTTATTACAGAAAGATCTCACTACTAACATTGTGCAACCTGTTTGCTATGTCTCTTCCAGACATCCCAAAACCGTTTCCCCCCTTCCAATCTTCCATCAAGAATTATATGCAATGTACTTTTCGGAAATTAGAAAAATATTCTTAGGCCACCATTTCACCCTAGTTACTGACAATATTTCTCTTCTTGCTGTTCGGAAAACAATTGTTCCATCCCCAAAAATTTTGAGATGGTTAAACTACATTAATACATTTGACTTTACAATCAAACATGCAAAAAGCCATCAGAACCCCGTAGCTGATTATCTTAGTAGGCATCCTGCTCCTCTTACGCAAGACACGATAGACATGGACAATGAGGTTGTGCCTGATTCTGTACTTTTAACTATCGATAACAACTTGGACCTATCTCGCCTACAGGGTGAAGATAAATTCTTCTCTAAAATTATCGAGACTCTTAACAAACGAGACGAGACAGATCCTTCATTCCAACGTCTCAACAAACAATACGTTATTCAGAAAGGCATACTTTACAAAAAACTGTACCGAGTACCTAACTCTCGATTACTGCTCTGCGTACCCGACAGTCTTAAACCAGCTTTATTCGATGAGTATCATGACTCAATGACTCACATAGGTTTCACCAAGATGTATTGGATGTTGCGATAGAAGTATTTCTTTCCGCGCCTAAAATCATGGCTAGCTCAGAAACTTAAATCATGTAAAGGCTGCGCCATCTTTAAACGCAATTACATGCCTAATAACCCCACAATTCAGCGTTTTCCTCAGTCAGGCCTATTTGAAACCTTTTCTTTGGACCTAGCAGGCAAGCTAATACCCAGAGATCCCGAAGGTTTTCAATACTTTTATGCAGCTACGGATCACTGTACTGGATTCACCATTACTCATCCCATTACAGCTCCAAACAGCGACAACTTCATCAATTTCATCCCAAACCATATCATTCTTCCATATAATACTCCTCGCACAATCTACTTAGATCTTCAGAGTTCACACCGGTCTACAGTATCGTTAAACTTCCTCAAGTCTCTTAACATAACAGTTAAGTACAACCTACCCTATCAACATCGTTCTCTAGGCACAGTCGAACAAAGATTAGGCTCCTTGCAAACGAGTCTCAAATTTCTGTGCCAAGACAACCAGACGTTTGGCCTCGCTTCCTTGCGCATGCCACAGCGGCTCTGAATAAATCACCCTTAACTTCCGTTGGTCTATCTCCTCATTTTCTCCTCTATGGCGTTCATCCCACTTTACCATTAGACAATTTGCTACATGTTCAACAAGAAACTTTGAATACTAATGATCGCCTACTTGTACTCAAAGAAATGAGGGACCTCGTTGAATTTCGAAAACACCAAGTTTTCACTGACCTGAAGAAGCGCATTGAGAAGGTCAAAAATCCAACACAGTTCTTCCCTGACAGTTTAGTTATGGTCTTAGATACCTCAACAAAACCTAACACTTGTAAGCCATTATCCCGTCTTTATAAGGGACCCTACAAAGTGATTTCGAATGTCTCGGCTGATGAGTATCTTCTAGATATTGATGGGAAGCCAACGGTCATTGCTAAGACCCGTTTGAGACTGTACATCCCGCCTACAAACCCAGACCCCGAATTTGAGTATAAGTACAAGCGCTTTCTCATTCCCTCTAAATAGGATCCGGCCACACATTACTTCAAAACCCAACTACCAATTACATTTCACGTTATGTTTTGATTATCTAATTTAACGTTCCTAGTGAAACATGATCCCTTTCTGTAGTACCACACTGGCAAAACTTCCGACTTTGTCTCTCGTTATGCCATAATTACAGTTACAGGTAGGCAACACACATTACAGACAATACTTCTCCCGTGCGGCATTTTTTTTCTTCCGGCAGTTCCTTATTATTGCATATGCTTCGTCTCCTGTTTTAGGCAACCCGCTGTACACACACCATTTCTCCCGTGCAACGACTCCTAGTTACGCTCATAACAAGCTCTACGCTTTTCCTTCTCCCCATAAGCAATATACCGGCATCATTCATTATTCACGTCATTTTCTTTCCTAGACGCGTAAGGAAAGACTCTCCATCTCATTTCCTTCTTGCGTCCTTTTTTGGGAATGGCTGGTCCGACCCCACTTGATATCACTAAGCTCGCTAGGACGAAATGCTTTCTCTCATCCCACACCCATACATACCCATACATTACAGTCAATATATCACAATTATGTGACATTTTTTCTCTCTCTTCTTTCAGGTTTGTTCTCTCCATCCTATTTGTACCAGCTTCAGGCACGTTCATGCCACAAGGCGTACAGTTTGTTAATGGCATTGACTATATTCCCCTTCCCCAAGCGATCCCCTATTCCCAAACCTTTCCTTTAATCTATAACATTTCGAGACCTACGTTTCAGTCTATCAATTCAACCATAGAATGCAAAGCTAATACTTCCCGGTTGTGTATCCATTTTCAAGATTTTCTATCCTCAATAATGACATTCAAACTTCTACATACTTGGTTAAGTTTCTTTCTAACGAAACCTCTTCTTCAAAGACTCCGAGACCACAAAGAGGTCTTTTTAACTTCATCGGATCAGCATTAAACTTTCTCACAGGAGTTGCTACTGAAGACCAAATACATTCAACTAAAATTAATTCCGAACAACCAAAGACACACGTACAAGAGCTTGAAAACCATGAATCTGTTCTCAGTTCTAAATTTTCTGATATTTCTCATCAGGTTGCAACACTTGGTGAAGAAACATCTTCTTCCTTCAAAGATGTGCAAACAACGGTTTCTGCTCTCATTGCCGATGAGACACGCCTACTTGAAGCCATGCGCACGGATCACTCCTCTTTTGTCACTTTCTCTAAGATGTATTTAAAATTTGACAACGCGATCCTCCTTATGATTCTTCAGTTACTTTACTTAATCAATTTTAACGACATTTTTGACCGATGTAAAGAAAACCGGTTATCTCCTCAAATCATACCAGTTCATCAGTTACATTCTGACTTACATGATTTTAATCTCAAATTGGTTTCAAAAAATTTACGCGTCAATCCCGTTTTGACAGCACCGATCATTTACACCCTACCCCTTACCACTTGCTATTTCTTTCCCGATCATATCATTTTACTCGTAAAACTCCCTGCTATTCCCCTCCATACGCTACCACGTTTATTTAAATTAGTTCCCTATCCGGTTGCGTCAGCTCAACAAAATTGCTATTTACAGTTTCCTTCAAATTTTGTTGTCTTCATGGATAAGCAAGCTATCCCTTTTTCTCCGGCTGATCTTACATCTTGTTCCTTCTCATCTAAACATTTCTTGTGCAAAATCCCTACTATTTATAATCATACAATAGCTTCTTGTTTACACACTTTGAAATATCAACATATATTGGGCTTACTAAAAAACGCCTGTTCTTACAGCTGCACCCTCACACAACAGTTTACCATCACCCAAGTATACGATCATCAATTTATTTTAACCCGACCACCCAACTACCTTCATTATCTTTTCCTTAATGGCACTGCCACGCCATTATACATTAATAATTCTTTAAATCTCCGTGTTACTTTACCCTGTGACACAAGCCTCCATTCAGGAACTATCGAACTCATACCCCGCTCTCATTTCTGTCTTCCGACCACAATCATTCCTGTCCATTTAGTCCTTCATCATATCCATATCATTGATTCCGATTTACTCTTCTTACCCGCTGATAGGATTCTCCCTTATAACTCCCTTCAAAATCTTCCCCATAATTTTAGCCACCGCATAACACCAATCACAGCTACCAATTCTTCCTTTCAACCGCCAGCTTTGCTTTCCTGGCTTCCCACGGACGACTATCCCACCATCTCTATCTCCTTCTCTCTCATCCTGTTTTCCCTCTCTATGGTGAATACCCTCTTCATCTATATTTTACATCGTCGTACACACCAGTTACCTTTAACACCTACCACAACTCAGCCACCCGAACTAATTCCTCTTAACTCACGTTAACTCTCCTTCCGCATCTCTTCCTAAAAAAAAGGGCAATCTAATTACTAAATCAAACAATTTTTTGGTACCTCGTACCCTGTCCTCCGCCATTTTCATTCCTCGTTCCATATATCTTAACAAATCCTCTCATTATGATGATAATAACACACAAAACCACCACCACACATTCGCGGACTGTACACATTAATTACCATTGCCACTCGCGTCTCCATTTTTTTTCTCACCACCCGTATACAAGCTCCTTTTGCTCACGACTGGCAAACCTCACGCAGTTTCTCCCGAATCATTTGTCTTCCAGGTCAACTTACGGTACCTTGGCCAGGAATAAACTACGTCTCATTAATATATAAATATATTTTCCGTCCTACTTAATGGCAAATTCACTCTTCATTTCTATACTTCTTCTAGTATAACGGAATCTTTCGCTATCAACGACCATACTCCCGTCCACACCACATACAGTAATAGTAAACATGGTGATAATAATAATAATAATAATAATAATAATAATAATAATAATAATAATAATAATAATAATAAACATAAGGGTCTCGCCTTTTCACACACCCCGGAATATCCGCATCTCCCTAAAGATTGATCAGGTGCCTTCTTCATTTCAGTACGAAATTATACGTATTTTTACGTTATCCCTTTTGTTCCTTGTACGTTCCTTTTGCAATAGCATTACTCTTCTTCCTAATTTTCTCTTCTCCCTTTTCTTCTTTCTTTTAGTCCTTTTCTTTATAAAAAAAACGTTTTCACAATGGTCTTTAACAAGTAATTCAGTGCCCCCTGTCATGTAATTTCTTTTCCGCACCCGGCCTATTTTCACAAACGCACCTGGGCTACCCATCATCTTGCTACCCGTTTCCATGGATGATGCCTACCAAGTCGCAGTTTCCTTTTCTGGATGATGGACCTCACGACTTCCAGACCACAAGATGCTGTCCATTTTGGCTCAAGGATCAAGTCTTCCAGATAGCAGACTTCCAGGAGATAGCCCTTGACTCTCGACGTGCTGCACCACCACGATCAGGATTTCCCGAGTTCCAGCCTACCCGGATACACCATTGGGATCACGCTCGACATCTACAAGGACCCATTAGTTTTAGTGATCTTTTTTTTTTCTCGTGTGTGTGTTTACTAGTGCCTCCTTCCTCTAGTGTTTTTTTCTTTCTTTTGTGCACCAGCCCCATGGTTATAAAGGTATTAAAACGATGAAAAATTTTAAGGGATTCTATGTCACTGGTTCTCATGAACAGTTGACCATTGTACTTTATTAAAAGGGGGATTATTATATTCCCAAAATCATTAAACGATGAAAAGTTTAACATTATTTTACACTCATATACTTCGTGATTTCTCCTTGTAAAAATTCTATTAAAGAACAAGATTAACAATACGATACAACCACGAAGAACAACACGTCCTACGCAAACGGATTTTTCAGTGGCATCAAAATATAAAAACCTTCAAAGTGATAATATCAAGTTTATTCAAGGTGATGGTGTCAAAACATATAAGTTAAAATCTTTCAAGGTGTGTATTTTAAATTGAAAAAAAAACATTTTCCAGCATAAAAAGTGCCTAAAACAGTTTTTTGTGATACTATAAAACCAGGCATTTTAAAACAATTATGATCATTCGACCTACACCTGCTAAGAGTGTGGTATGGTATATTCATTCTGCATCCAGAGGAACCACCCAGGACTGACAGCGGTGATGGAAGGCCTGTGTTTGTGAGTATATGCTTTGCGCTGATGAACTTTTGCATGACATAAATGTCGTGAAGGGAGGACTACGTGACATTAAAAACACACGAGAGTATCAGGGATTTCTCCTTGATAGACCCCAACCATTGTACTACTTATATTTCACATCATGATTTTGTAAATATTGTTTGTATCTATATCGTTTGCATTTATGGTGACGGTTTTAATAAATACCACAAATGTATGACACTTGTCCTTTTATTAGCATTCAGATTACTTAACGTGATAATTGATTGTTGCTATATTCAGTAACATATTAGTATCATATTAATACATACATGTCCTCTATCAGCAAAAAAATTATTGAAATCGGAGCCGGACAATTGGGTGATGTCCCCTGTTAGGAAAGACAAAACTACATCCGGTGTACGAGTAGTATGGCGGTTAACGTGCAGGAGCTTGAACTGTAGATTCAGATTCTATCTCAGCTAAGCTGCAGTTTATTATGTTTTTCAAATAATAATTATATTAGATTCATAACCTGGCTACTAAATGCAAATCTTTGGACAATCGAGAAATTAAAAGGATGGGTGTTATCGTAATACATAAAAAAAATCGTTCCACGGTGAGTCTATTGAGTTTTACTTTCCTTCACATTCTTCCTTTCTTAGATCTTCTCTTCGTTTAGTTCTCTTCCTCTCTGTAGTTTTATTTGTTTATATGTAAGGACCAGGACCTTATTTGTATATTGTGCGCCCTTGTGCTTTAAATAATTAGCCGCTTCCAGCCCCTCGCACAAACTTATGTCTCAAACAAGGTAACAAGCCGTGATTTTACAAACATACCAGCTCTTGTTGAGTAGCAGTTCAGTAACAACGTAATTTTAAATGGCCTGATTTTCTCAATGATGGTTATGATGTGGTGTTCTGCCCGAAGGTAGTTGACCGTTGGTGGACGTTACTGTGATATATATATATATATATATATATATATATATATATATATATATATATATATATATATATTAATAATACAATAAGCTGTCCGTCGGTAGCGCCTCTCAACTCGAGAAGCATAATAGAAATATGAAATTTTTATATTAGTTCTCAGAGAAATTACCCAAAGACCTGTTCCAGGTATTTAGGTTACACCTGACCTGAGATATGGAGGTGAAAATCCCTAGAACGAAAGATGCGCTGTAATCAGATTTTATAAGTCAATCCCAAAAGGCAAGATATTAAATCCCATAACACTTTAAAAATGAAAGAAAATGTTCTTCTTCCCCTCATTTTCCTCCAAAGGGTTCATCGAAAAAATGAAATGAAATTTCTTTAGGTTAACGTCCCATTATTATGCTCTTTATCTTAGAGGAGACAGATGATTAATGAAAGTGAAAGATTATGAAATTAATTTTTGAGCTCTCACTGGGCTTTCAACCCAGAACCACGTATACACGACTCCAAGAGTGAATTACCACCTGAATTCTCCCTTTCCTGCAAAGGCAGGAAACTCAAAAAGCTCAGCGGTTGGGTTGGTTGCGAATTCGAAAGGCGTTAGACCAAACCTCAATTTTGTAACAAATGTATCAGTGTGGTAAACTGCAAATAAGAGAATAAAACAAATTGTTAAGAATGACAATTTTATTATTGTGACGGAATTGAATGACATCAAAAGTTACAAGATGAATGGCAAGAAACAGATATCAGACGAAAACATTTCTCTCCTTCTAACCCCAAAAAAGAACCTCATAAAAAAGAAATAAGTTACATAATGTAAAGTTTTAATATAAAATCCCAACTCAAATTTTGAAAGTTGAGACCCGAAAGGCAAGAAGACCTGAACCGAAGTGAATGAAATTGTGCACAGGTATTGCAGACGTGAAATGAGGGAATATGGATTTCGTATTTTATTGGAAAACACGATTGGGTAGGGCATGGAGCCCTCCAAACTTTTGATCACGAAATATCAAAAGTGCTAGTAACAGTATATCAGATGTATGTAAAGGACATAAAGAATTGCAACGTAACTTTGTGTATGGACAATACGCAAATAATAAAGTAATACCGGTGTTTTACGTTCTGACGAGAAACGGTTTTAGGCGGCAATAACCCCCACCCAAAATTTTAAAAGTTGACGCCTGAAAGGTAAGAAGAAGTGAACCGAAAGGAATGAATTTATGTATAGATATTGCAGACGTAAAATGAGGATATGCGTTTGGTATTTACTGGAGAAAACTGTTAGGTGAGGCATGGACAGCTCCAAACTTTGATCACGAAAAATCAAAAGTGCTAGTATCAATATGTCAGATGTGTCTAAAGGACATGAAGAATTGCAACGAAACTTTTTGTATGGACAATACACAAAAATAACGGAATACGGGTTCTTTATTTTCTGCGGAGAAACGGTTTTAGGGGGCAAAAGAACCCATACCAAAATTCTGAAAGTCACGCCCGATAGGCAAGAAGAAGTGAACCAAAGTAAATGAAATTTTGCACAGATATTGCATACGTAAAATGAGAATTAGGGCTTCGTATTTTCCTGGAAAAAACGGTCGGGTGGGGCAGGAACCCTTCCAAAAATTTGATCACGAAATATCAAAAGTGCTATAACTCGACAAGTTTCAAACCAAGATGCGCAGATCGCTACGGAGCACTTCGTATTCCGCCATCCTCCCCACTACTCTTCCATCCACTGGTCTGGCTTTGAAAGTTCCAGTGATACTAACTCAGCAAACTTATGTTACAACAAATATCACCTGCTAAAATAAATATTACCATGTAGCGTTAGAGTACCGACTCGTAATTCTCATATCAGTGGTCCATTTCATTTAATCCCGCTTTTGAAAATGCGTTGCGGTGGTAGCTCTTCGTATTCTACGGTAGTATATTCACGTATGTTCGTTATTAAGCTTTATAACGAAGAGAAACCAAAAAGCGAATGACTTAATTTTCTAGATGCCACATTAAAGACTGACCTGACAGCCGAGCCTACTAGAACATTACGATACTGAACCAGGGGCGAATACAGAACGGGGGCGCATCTTTCTGAAAGGGAAATATTTCTGTCTTACTTCAATGAGACGAGTTGACAAAAGTATTTTTGCCAATATAAGACAACAAATAAGCTGCTTTCAGTCTATTGTTAGTACAAACTATGTCTCAAGTGTTATAATATTTAATATTTTGCGCCCCCATCCTTCTCAGTAAGAATGAATAATTATTCTCCTTCCAAGGCTGAAGATACTTGTGCAAAAAAAAAAAAAAAAAAAAACTATAACAATGATAACTAGTAGAGAAAACTTTGTTCAACGATTTCTTTTATTTCAGCTAGTTCCTCTTCCAGAAGTGCTTATCAAAATATTTGGCACAGTTACAATTAAAATATTTGATTTAATCATCACCCTAGGTATACGATCGAGACGAGACGAGACGAGACAATTTTTACGAAAAGATTCGAGACGATACAAAATTCTTGCAATAGAAACATACATTTTTCGAGACGAGATATCACTTTTACAAAATAGTTTCGAGTCGAGACAACTTCAAAATTTGTGTCGTGCGCATCACTAATCAATTCAGTAAAAATATAAATTTAAGTTTATTATTCTATAAAGCAGGGTGTTCACGGTGGATAAATGTGTAAGCTCGTCGTCTTGTAATCAAGGCATCCCAGGTTCGATGGGGATTCGAGTGGTTCGGATCTCACTTTAAACTGTAGACCTCGTCTTTAGGACGTCATTTTCATCTCATGGAAGGCAATAGCAAACCAACATGGGTTAACCTTTCACAGGGAGCTGCTGCAGGTCAAAGACCTGCCTTCAGGCAGAACACGTCATCATAATTATCATTCTGTATAGGCCTATATAAAGATGTTTCCTTCTAACCATAGCTCTGTAATAATAAAATGGAGTGAAATATTCAGTTTAACATTCTACGATTATGCATCGAGGCTAAGGGGGACGGTGTGATGAGGAATGAGTGAAATGGTGGAATGAAGAAAGTGAGAGTAAACAGGAGAACCCCGAGAAAACCCACGCACACGGTGTTTGTCCACCACAAAGCCCACTTGGCGCGAACTGGGATCGAACCAGGGACCCCACGCACCAAAGGTGAACGCTCTACCACTGAGCCACCACGGCCCCTTGTAGCTCTGTCATAATTGGGAATGTTTAAAGTCCGAATCTTACTTTTTTTTAGTAGGTAAGCAACCTCATGGTAGAGGTCTGCACGAGCTCAGGCCTAGGGCCGGGCTTGGCCCGTAAATTTGTAAATAAACAATCATATTTCTCGGGACCTTTTCGGGCATAATACAACGATATTTTCTGGAGAACTTTTAACGCACACCTAAATTTGTAACTTGAGACGCCCACACTTAAAAATCACTGTGCAATTGTGAGAAAAGTTGTGTAATAGAGAAAAAAAAGAAACTAAAAGTAACAGAAATAAATATGCTTACCTGGTCTGAGGGAAAATACTGCTTCTTACACTGAATTACCTGTAAAGGAACCAGAGCGTTGGGAACAACCTGTCTTGGTTTTTTCTTCAAGACAATGTCAGTTTATAGGGCCTATTATATGAGAATTTATATAATGACTTTTTTAAAAATAGAATTCATATAAATGTCAAGGATAACCTTTATTTCCTTGTTGTCTCTGAATCATGAAAGCTTTTAAACTGCAAAATTAAACATGTAATTGTTGCAAATAAAAAATACAATTTTGCCCTAATTGTTAAGTTTTTGTAATTCGGGCTTATTTCGGGCTCATTTGATTATCACATGGGATCGGTCCCAAATGCTAAAACATATCTCTCTCTGGTCGAGCCTCATATTATTAATTCACGGGCTGGGCCCGTGCAGACTATCTCATGGATACACTGTAAGCAGTGACGCTTTCCAACGAGGCGATCCCTTCAGGCCTTCTGAAGGGAAAATTTCTCTTTTTGTTATTATTTTTTCATTGGTACGAACCGGCAAGAGAATTTTTCCAATTTATTAAACCAATAATTTGCGACAATACGGTGCGGCAATGCGACTGAAGACGGCGGCATTCTTTCCATAATCTCACCATATACACAAAATACAAAAGTAACGAACTCTTCATTTCTCCCCCAACAATCCTTCCGCGACCTGCCTTCAGGATGTCATTGCCGAATAGTCGGGTGAATGTGCCACTAGTCAGCCCCTCACCAGTAGTCGGTCACTTACGCATTTTCGAAACAAAAATAAGAAAACGTTACGTTTTGACCCTTATCAATATGAAGCTTAGCTTTTAGACATTCATCCTCTACACAGCCAATCACATGTCACACCGAAATGTCACCTAGTGTCGCAGCAATAGGTGGACAAAGAAGACACTATGTTGTAATGCGTGAATCTGCTACGTAAAAAATAACAGACGAGACTTTTTGTTACAAGTGTGTATTTGTTACCTAATGTAAAAATAATAAATATTCTTTTTATTTTTTAATTTGTATATATTAAGGAAATGAAAACAGAAAATTTTTTTTTGTAGATATTGAGCATTTCGTTTGTATAGGGGGGGGGGGCGAGTACTGGAATTGAAAAATGAGCGATTTTCTAATAGTCAGTCCCCGGGGCTGAGTACTGGAATTATCGCATATGTGTGCAATTTCGTCCATCACATGCCCAGACCAAGTATTCACTTCCCTTCTGTTAATAACATACAGCATGACTCACAAATCTTTGTTTTTCCAGTAGTCAGCCCCGGTAAAAATGCAAAGGCCGAGTACTGGTGCCTCGAAAGCCAAAAGTCAGCCCTGTTGGTAATTTTACTGCAATTTTAAATATCAATATCCAAATTTGCAAAAAAAAACAGGTTCCCACGTACTCATTTCATGGAAGTAAATATAAATGAATGAAAAAGGAAGAAAAATGGAAGTTAAGAAATGAAAACGGTGGTCAATTCACCAGTACTTAGAAGAGTCTCTCTACAATGCACTGAGGGCTGTAGAAAATGGACTGACTATACTTGAAGCTAGCAGAACATTCAATGTTTCTCGCAACACACTAAAATAGCCAAAGTTGGATTTGGGCAAAATAAAATGGATATATTGAATACAGTATACAATATTGTAAAAAGTGACAATAGAGAGAAACTTTTCAAAGAGAGCTATCTAGAAGAGAAATGGTATAAATTGTTCTTACGAGGAAACCCAGAATTAGTTTGCAGAGTTCCCGAAGGCAAGAGCAACAGTCACCGAAGAATTTATTCGGAAGTGGTCGGAACTCAAGGTACCTCCAAAGCATTAACGCATCCGATATTCTGCAAGATCCCACCCGAATCTTTAGTGGTGATGAAACTAGTTTTAGCCTTTGTCTCGAAACTGGTAAAGTTATCGTATCGAAAGGTTTGAAAAATGTGTATGAAGTCCGACGTGCAATTGACAAACAATCACTGTTCTTCTAGTTTTCTCTGGCAAAAGGCGAAACTGTATTTCCAATGGTTATTTTCCCGTATGTTAAACCATCGCCTGACATCATAGAAAGTATGCCAAAGGTCTGGTTTTAGGCAAAATCAGAAACAGGCCTGGATAAGGATTGATACTTTTTATGAGTATATTGTAAATGGTATAAACAAATGGCTGGAAGAAATAACGTTAAAAGACCAATAATTTTGTTTGCTGAAGGGCATCGCACACATCCAACTATGGAACTTAATGTGTTTTGCATCGAAAACTGAATAATTCTATATGCCTTACCACACTAGCGGATCCAGAAGGATCGTTTGGGAGGGGCGGTTCGCTTTCTCGAAGATGAGCGTAGCTTCAAGATGACCAGAATTTTAATTTACAAGAATGGGACTGATATGAATACGGGGATGGAGGGGGGTGGGTGTAAAAATGATTCCCAAATTCCACTTTGGGACCCGAACTTGTAATTTTTTTTTTTTTTTTAAATAATGGCAGTATTTTCTCTGTAGATTTAAATTAAATACGTACTTCCGTTTCGGAGACGTAACGGTGTCATGATCCACTTCACATACAGTCACCGGAACATATGAAATGCACTGTCTGGCACAGTACTTGCACAAAAGAAAATACTGTATTGACGATATCATTCATTTTAACGAAAGAGTGTACAATTTGCTCTAATCATTTATATTTTGAGTAACAATTGCGGGACAGCAGTTACAAAAATTAATACAAAATTAATCTATCTCTCTATTTGTGTGGGGTCCACGAAACATAATATAACTATAGTTATGCTTACAACAACAATAAAATTACCTAGGTATATTATACTAGTCTTTGTCTAGGTGGGGCTCGCCCCCAGATCCCCAATCTGCTCGACATACGGCCTTGCACAATATAGCAAATGCTCCTACATGGTACTGTGGCACAATATTTCACGTTCTTCCGTCTGTCTTTCATATAGAATTGGATTGAGCTAAAACTGTGTCACGAAATTCCAACACCTCGTAAGGCATTTTAATGAACTACCTCCACCTTTTTTCCTTCTCTTCTATGTTAAGTGAAAAAAAAAAACGTTCAAATACATGTTGAATTATTTTAAATGAAAAATCAAACTACCAACTTTCATGTTTCTAACCGCAAGGGATCCCGAGATATGGCATCTCATAATAATAATAATAATAATAATAATAATAATAATAATAATAATAATAATAATAATAGTAGTAGTAGTAGTAGTAGTAGTAGTAGTAGTAGTAGTAGTAGTAATCCCATCTCTTTTCTTCCCTTCTAGGTAAAATATCAAAAATGCTGCTATACGTATTGAATTATTTTAAATGGAAAGTCCATATACGAAATTTCATGTTTCTAACCTTTAAAGATTCTTAGATATTGCTATCTTATTATAATATTTGCAATAGCCGCCACTGTCTCTTTCCATCTCTTTTTTCTCCGTTTTACTTTAATATATAAAAAAAAAGTTGAAATACTGTAGTGTCAAATTATTTTAAATGAGAAATCATAATGCCAAATTTCAAGTCTCTAGTCTTAACTGATTCGAAGAGATGAACATCTTATTAAAGTAATTTCCACCCCTTCCTTTCTTCGAATTAAAAAAAAAATCCTTTCTTAGTAATACTCTATGTAACAAATCTTATATACTGTCCTAATTTCAAGTTTATAGCTTAATTGGTTTGGTCTGTGCGAAGTTACTCACTCAGGATTTCGTCTTTTATGTTTGAATTACAATAACAAGCTTGTGTTATTTCTCAAGAAAAGATGGAATTCCATTTGAAGTCACAATGAATCCCTGGTCCCTTCCTAATGTTTCCGTGTTGAACCTCAAAAGTCACGGCTCTCTTTGTTGATCTAGTAGTTAGCGAACGTACCTATGAACTTTGATGCATGAGGTTCTGTGGTTTAATTCCCGGTAAGTGAGCATCGAACGCAATACAGTGGGTCAGATCCAATTTTAAACTCTAGTTCTCATTCTGTAAAGCATCGCATTTGACAAACGTAAATACATATCAATCAATCAACCAACCGAAAAGTCTCCTCTTAGATTCAGAGAGTTTTTCGGTAAGGAGCGCCGAAGATTCTATATTTCTCTTTATTAAAGGTAAAGGTAATTGAGGTTATAATCCGGAATTCCGAAATCCATTTCATGTCCTTTTTCTAGGACACAATAACACATTTTTAGTACAAAGAGTGAGCCGTCTTACCCTCCTTATTACAATTGTTCGTCCAACGAATGAATCATATTCTCGCTACTTTGGGGCTTATGGTAACCACCCCAAGGAATTAGGAAGAAAAGTATTCACAATTCAAATATGTCTGTATTAAGTACTATTAAGTACCACACATTTTTATTAGACTCTGCCATGCTTGTCACAGATTGATCGGTCGGGAAAAAGACCATATTAGTATTTCCCAATGATAAATGCTGAAAGTTCAAAAAACCCTTTGGAGGGGGCGGTCGCCCCCTCCGCCCTCCCCGTGGATCCGCCAGTGCCTTACCACCTAATACAATACACATTCTTCAGCCAGCACATGTTAGTGTCTTCAAACCCCTCAAGATAGAATGGAAGAAGAGAGTTCATGACTGGCAAAGCCAACCCAAAAACATAAATGTGTAACAAAATCTCATTTCTCTTCACTCTTGTCAACAGCAGTAAACCGTTCTTTTCTCTCCGATTCAATTAGAAATGGTTTCAGGAAATGTGGCTTGTGTCCTTTCAATGCAAATACTGTAGACTACTCTAAATACATTAAAAATAGCTTAGTGAAAAGACGTTTGGAAAAAGATTGCAGTGTATCGGCTGACTGATTTCCTCGCATATTCCTTCTCTATTTCCTTGTCAAGCAGATCGTACTGAAATATTGGTCCATAATGTAATGGAAGATGGTACGGTGTTTTAAAAGATGGTACATTACTTCAAGTTCAAAGCGGCAACGATAATATTGAGAAGTCATAGACAATCATAGATAAAGAGAAGTCATAGACAATCATAGATAAAGCTCCCGAAAAAAGTTCAAATAACAGTAGACACGTCTCACGAAATTTCGAAAATAATTTATTTTGGCCAGAGCCAATTGCGAAGACTTCAAAGAGGCAACGAAGCAAAATAAATTATCAAGTGCCATATCGTCAGATGAATGGAGAAATATAATGATAGCCAAGATCTTAGAACGGAAGAAAGCAATTAAAGCCAAACAAGAAAAGAAAAGAAAAGAAAGAAAAAAGAAAGAAAGAGCAAAAAAGAAAATTCCAACTTCCTGGAATTTTTGTGAAACGACAACTACTACAATTTTATTATTATTATTAATTATTTTTTGTGAGAAGTAAATGTTTTATTTCCGTTTTCTAACTTAATAAAGGTGTTCAAACATGGTGATAAACTGATGGCTGTGACATATTTCTACTCTAGTTCTATGAGAAATATTCCTAACTTCGTAGAATTTTTATGAAGACATAATTCGATTTTATTTCATATTTTTGTGATTTTTTTTTCTTTTGGCGTTTTCTAATTTTTAACTGGAGTGATCAAATGATATTGCGATATACTGGTCATGAAATTTGGCTATGATCTAACAACTTTAGTTCTATTTGAAATGTTCTGGCTTCATGGTTGCTTATATTTTTACGAAGGGTCCGCTGAATACAATTTTGTTCCTGTTTTTCCGAGAAATAAATAATGTGTTTTTTGTTAAACAATTATAACGTAATCTGTTATATTTGTAGTGTCATGTAGCAAAATAAAAAACGCTCCATGATATTACATCTGTTTTTATTATTAGTTTCGAATTTTGTTGGCTGACTTCAGGTTCGTTAATGGCTGAGTTCTAGAATGTAGTGGCTGAGTACTGGTATTTTTCGTCATTTTAAGGAAATTTATAAATATTGTTAAAATCCTAATAATGACATTAAAAACACTCCTTTTATTGTAAACTAGACTAAATAATGAATACATGTATCATGAAGAAGTCTCATTCTGTTCAAAATTAAAATCAAAAATGACATTCAAACTTAAAATTTGAGTTAGGAGGCTGAGTACTGGCACATTCACCCTCTATATATTTGAAACAGAAATGGACCAGTTGGTAATACATTGGGCGGCATTGTCACAGAAAAAAAAATCCAGCTCCTAAATAGATCAAGGGTGCTCCGCCCTGTCAAAGACAAAATGTGTGCTTCGGTTCAATGACCACACTTAAGGGTTGAGAAAGGTCAGCGTAAAGGAAAGCACATTATCGAAGTTCAGGCGAGGAATCAGTGATCTGTTAAAACTGCTGACATTTGTGTGGCACCCATCTACCCGATTGATTCGTGTCGAAGAAGTTGTTGTTCTCGGAGGTGTTTCTCTGTTTTTGAAGTAGTGTCTTTCTTTCATGTGTTTGCGTTTCTGAGCAGTAGTGAGTGTGTGAGGCGCATTACGTGATTATTGACTGTGAAAATCAAATCATGTCAGGTCCGTCCAAATCCACAATGTGCTCTGGAAAACCTCTTAGAGGGCAAGCCAGAGAAATTGTTTTCAATGTTGCAACGTATTTGCAAAATCAAAAAGAGTTATATAAACTTAAGTATAATGTTGTCGAATCCACAAGCGCCGCCACGGGAGTATCTAAATGGATGGTTTCTCAAGTTTTAAAAGAAGGAAAACAGTCGCTGGCTAAAGGTGAGCTGAATTTCTCTACACCGACAGGTAAAAAGAATCCAAGGAAAAAGCGAATACAAACAGATGATTTTGCTAAAGGTGCAATTAGGCGAAAAATTCATGAATTTTACACAGTAAAGAAAGTAGTTCCAACATTACGAAAACTAACTAAAGCTATAAGAGAGGACGGCATATTTGATTGTAGCAGTGAGTATTTAAGGTGTCTTTTAAAGTCTATAGGGTTTAGGTGGAGAAAATGTCAGTCAAGGAGAAAGATTTTGATTGAAAATCCGAACATTGCTGAGTGGCGTGCACGATATTTAAGGGACCTGCGTGAATACAGAAAACAAGGTAGGCCAATTGTATATGTTGATGAAACCTACATTCACGCATCACATTCAGTACCGGCGTGTTGGCAAAGTGAGAGTGAAATAGGTGTAACAGAAACTGTTGGAAAAGGGCCACGTCTTATTATTGTCCATGCAGGAGGGGAATTTGGGTTTGTTGATAATGCTTTATTAATGTTCAAATCTAAGCAAAAAAAGTGGAGATTATCATGATGACATGAACAGTAGAAATTTTTCAAAATGGATCGATGAAAAACTACTTCCTAATCTTCCCGAAAACACCGTTGTTGTCGTTGATAATGCCAGTTATCACAATGTTCAAATCAATAAAAGACCAACTATGTCTTCACTTAAAAGCGACATGATACAGTGGCTATCAACGACAGACAAACCTATAAACGAAACCGAAATTGAAGCGGAGAATAGAGTAAAAACATTGTGGAGAATGAACAAAAGACAACTGTTCTTAAGAATTCAAAGTGTACCTTATGTGAAACAATACGCGATTGACAAGAAATTTATAAACGCGAGGCACACTATAATAAGACTTCCACCTTACTACGCAGACTTAAATCCTATTGAACTTGTGTGGGGGGAAATCAAGACCAAAGCGAGGCAATGCATTTCCGATTCACTGGATGCAAAGAAAGAATTACTGGGAAAGTTATTTAATGAATATTCACCACAGAAATGGGTAAAATGTTGTGAACATGTGAAAAAAATTGAAGATTCTTACTTTGAAAGAGACGGACTTATGGATGAGCGTGTAGATGAACTGATAATTAGACTTGGTGAAACCGATTCAGACTCAGATTCATCGGCCGATACAGACTCAGATGAGTGGGAGAGTGAAACTGAAGGAGAAATGGAAAACATTTAGAAGGTGAGTTCTGTTCTATCGTTTATTTATTTTTCATTAAAATTAATTTCGAACTTTTCCAACGGTTTTAATTCATATATTACGTTGGTAAGAAATACTTAATTATTTCCCCTAATCGTACTTAATTCTTTTAATATTCAAAGAGAAAATATTAAAATGCATTAACAATTTAAAACAGTCAATATACAGCATTTACACTCAAATGTCGTAGAAAATCCTCAGACCATTCCGCTCCCTGCAGATTGCAACACTGCAAAACATCATTGTCGCGGAGAAGGGAGTGGGGAAATGTAGGATTAGGTGCGCAACAGCTAGGCTGCAGCGTTCTGTTTACAAACTTGTTCACTTATAGTAACAGTATGTTAGATCTGTATAAAGAACAGGAAGAATTGCAACAAAACGTTGTGTATGGAAAATACGCAAGAAATAAAGGATACGGTTTGTTATGTTCTGTGGAAAAAGGATTTTAGGGGGCAAAAGCTCCTAACCAAAATTTTGAAAGTTGAAGGCCGAAAGGCAAGAAGAAATTTCCCGAAGTGAATGAAATTTTGCACAGACACTGTAGACATAAAATGAGGGAATATGGGTTTCGTGTTCTCCTAAAAAAATGTCTGGGTAAGGCACAGACCCATCCAAACATTTGAAAACGAAATATCAAAAGTGCTAGTGAGAGTATGCCAAATGTTTGTAGAGGACATGAAGAATAGCAACGAAACATTGTGTGTGAACAATACGCAAAAAATAAACGAATACAGTTTTTTTTTTCTGTTTGAAAGTTGACACCGGAAAGGCAAAAAGAAGTGAACCGAAGTGAATGAAATTATGCACAGATATTGTAGACATAATGTGAGGGAATACGGCTTTCAAATTTTTCTAAAAAAAAAAAGGGTTTGGTGGGGCACTCCCTTCCAAACCTTTGATCACGATATATCAAAAGTGCTAGTAACAATATGTCAGATGCGTGTAGAAAATTTTACAAACACAAATGGTTCGTTTGAGCGTCATATTTGTGAAAATTTAAAAAAATAAAGAGATGTATGGGTGGTTGTTCGGAGCGCCAAATTTTGTAGAACAAGAAAAATGAGTGGTGTGTTGGGTTAGTGTTCCGGGTGCCACAATTTTTCATGTGCCCCACCGTTGAAGCCTTCGTTCCGTGAACTAATATGGTTTATGACTCGATGAAGACTGATTTCACGGTAATGGTAATCCTATCTCCGCGCGGTATCCGAGGGCTTTAGGGAAATAAGATCCCCCAAAACCGTAAGAGAAAATGAAAATTTTTGTTTTATTTGAATCTATATGCGTGTATTCACATGTTGCAATGCTGAAAAAGAATTTTTCTCTAATTTTTGGTTTGTAGGGATGAACTAGACTGATTTTCACTTTCCATGAAATTTGGACAATAATAATAATAATAATAATAATAATAATAATAATAATAATAATAATAATGCAAGAAAGAAACAAATATCTTGAATTAAAAATTTTGATTGAAAGTCAGTTCAATTCAGTCCATGGTAGGTACGATTGGAAACTTGCCTACATTGCCTTATTAGTTTAGCCTAACCGACTCTAAAAAAATGTTACTTCTGAGGTTGGGGATAAAATTTGTTGATGAAAGAAAAAGCTCAGGAATTTTGGTTAACAATATAATAAAAGCTTTAATTAGTAAAAACAAACAAATATGTTTAAAAATTGAAAATCAAGTATGACGAAAACTAACAGTGAATCTGGAATTTTATAATAACAGATATGAAGAATAAGGCAGAAGGCCTTAGCACCAAAATCAATTTAAGTTAAGTAAATTACATTTCTGTTTTCTTTCTTGACTTATAGCTGGCATGAAATATTATAAGTAACCTGACACACACAAACAAACTAATAAAACCAATATCCATAACCAGTCCTAGGTGAAATTTATGATTGTTTATCCTTACATAATGAGCTTTTATAATTTTATAGAATACAAAAATTGGCTAATTTACAATCTTACATTTGAAAATACTTAGTCACGTCACGTTGGATAATAAACATACGATTAACGTTTAACAGCTGATACTTTATGACTAATGATATTCCCAAGGCTATTAATCAAGATTTATATAGCTTGACGGGATCTGAATTTAAATATCTACGACTTAGATTGCGTAAAATAATATAAGTGGAATAATTTAGAATCCGTTGATAAGGTGAAAGAAGTTGAAATAAGTCGAAATAAGTCATGATTTTGATGGAAGATTTAGTGAGAAAGTTTTGAAAAAAATATGGAATGACCTAAGAAAAGTAAGTAAGCCTATGCCTTGCTTCTAATCGTTTCTAATCATAACTGAGATTGCGAGATAATTACACCAAATATAAAATTTGATATCAACTTAAACAACAAGAATATATCATACATACTTAATATCAATGCGAGTAATCTTATTTAACCATGCATAACATTATCACACACATATTAGCTAATATAGAAAAATATCAAGAGACAAATATATATAGATAAATCATAAAAATAGGCATGCTTACATACACAGAATACAATTAATACTCAAATATTCATGTTAAATGTAAAGAAGTCTTTTAAGAGATTCTCAGACAAATGTGTGTAGTTTTCATGATTTTTCGTATGTTGCAACAGTAGCATATGCATCTAGCCGTAGGGTGTCGTCATTATTGTGATCTATGTGCATAGACTTCCGATCTCTTTATTGTTTAGAGGATTAGAATGATACATTATATGCGGCTTTCGTTAGCCTACTTCATGGTCATTAGCCAAAATGTATTCTTCGTGACAAAAATATATCTGTTCCGTTTTATTGACGGATTCCGTATCTCTGACAAAAAGTAACTGATCCTAAGATTATTTACGTTTTCCTAATCACTAATTAACCTTTGGGCTCTTTACGTCAAATACTTTTATTCAGACATGACATGAGATCGTTCGTTAAATTCAAATTAGCGTATTTAAACAAATTAATTAAATTACCAACTCATAGATAAATAACTTTACATACATAGTGGCTTTATACAATTTTAAACAATACAGTAATTCTGTTTCTAGAAAATATATCCATCTTTGTTTCTAATTATCTTACATTCAAAGAGTGCTTGCCAATAACGTAGATGACGCCATTTCACTTCACGGAAGGTTAAATATTCTAAATCAAGTAGTTTGATTGCCTCCTTTTATTAAAGATTTGCAATTCGAACTACTAAAAATCTATATGTCAATTTGTTTACATTTAGTTTATCTTTCTTTATCCACTTATCCGCAATTATGAATCATAATTGACAAAAGGAAAATTTTGGGCATTAGTCTGTCTTGAATGAGAACGATGAGGTCACTAAAATCAAATAACATATATAGAAATAAAATTACGAAAGTGTCTCTATAGTTCACTGTAAACCTACTTTATGGTAAAGATTCTGATCTTTCGAGGAAAATACGAAACCCAATTACCTCATTTTACGTCTACAATATCTGTGCATAATGTTATTAAATTCGGAGCAGTTCTTCTTACCTTTTGGGCCTCAAATTTCAAAATTTTTAGGTAGGAGCTTTCGCCCCCCTAAAACCGGTTTTCCACAGAAAATAAAAAAACGTAACACCGGCAACACCGGCGACGGGACAAACGGTGTTCGAGCCCCCTTTCCTCCGAAATTTCGATGTGGATGGTTCGTTATTGATGTTGTCTTCATCATCAACGATCACTGTATGTAAAAAATAACGTCGAAGAACAAAATAATACTGCACAATACAGAATAAGGTAAACAATGCGATTCAGCGGCAAACAAGAAGTGAAACAGGAGACGAGACACTGGTATCAGATTTGGTAGACGGATAATATCTGGTATAGTTAGCGTGGCGGCCACTCGCTGAAATGAGCGCTAGTGTTACTGCCACTGTAGTAGCAATCGCTTTTATGTAGAGATTGCAAAAACAATATTTTTAGCGCTGCATGGAATATACTATCATATTAATCGGCTGGGTTATCAACTCAAAACAATTAGGGAATAACTGTAAATTAAAGACGAGCTGCTAATTATTTTTTTCATGAGTCAAACTAAAAGATAAATTTGTTACATTGATTCTATACAGAAACTGCGGGTGTAACACAATAAGTTATTACTTTGTAAAAAGTGGCTCAATGAAATATTAATTAACTTGGGGATTAATCGGGGCAATATGCGCCCCGACGAGTGTCCGGTCGGGACGCGGGACAGATTAGTCAAAAATCGGTACAATCAGGACTGTTTTCAACCTTGGTAGAACCTGAAATTTAAAAATCTCGCGGGGGCGCGGTGGCTCAGTGGTAGAGCGTTCCCCTCCGGTGCTTGGGGTTTCGGTTCGATCCCAGCTCGCTCCGTGTGGACTATGTGGTGGACAAACACCGTGCTTGTGGGTTTTCTCGGGGTTCTAACGTTTTCTCCCACTTTCTTCATTCCACCGTTTCACTCATTTCTCATTATCATCGTCTCCTTTAACCTAAGCGGCATAACCGTGGAACGTTAAACTTAAGGATTTCATTTCATTTTCTTATAAAATCTCGTTTCCTCTCTTATAAACAGATGTTCTTACATTAAAAATAACATGATGAAAAATAATTATATACATATCCACTGATAATAGTGAACCCACAACTCACACGAATGCCCTGGTTTCTATTTACTCTTTCTCAATGAGAGCATTTTCCTAAGGTTTTCCTTGGCACGTGGACCTAATCCGATGGAAATGAGACAACGGCAAAGTATTTTTTGTTTTCGTTTTTTTTTTTTTTTTGTACTCGGCGCTAAATTTACGGTGAAGCATCACAAAATCAATATTAATCAACATTGAAGTATTGTGAGTTTATTAAGGACGGAAGAAGTGTTATGGTGGACTTAGAAAAACAATCCTAAATTGATTAAAGTCTGGCATGAAGTACTAACTACAGGCGCCACGTAACTGGAACAGGCCCACGTCTCAGCCTACTCTTTGCAAGCAAAATTATAATTATGGGAGTTTAACCATAATAGTGAATTTGGCGCTCCCTAATGCCCTAAATTTGGCTCCCTGTGCGGTTGCAAGCCTCGCCCGGCCCGACCGCGAAACCTTTGAATTTAAAACTAATATCGGTGATTTTAGATTACTTTTATATGTCTCGGTATCCTCTCCCCGCTGATTTCCGACCCGCATACATTTGTAGCTTAATTTGCATGTTATTGCTAATGGAAGTACCACTATTGATCTCAGTGACCGCGAAAACTATGGATTTGACACTAATATCGGGCATTTTGGATTAGTTTAAAAGTCTTGGTATCCGCCCCCGGTGACCCCGGCCCGAGTAAGGTGAATTTGGAATTTAATGAGAATCATAGTTGCACCATTGATTTCGGCGACCGCGAAAACTGTTAAATTGACAGGAATATCGGTCATTTTCTATCACTTTTACATGTCCTGATAAACGCCCCCCAAAGACCCCCTGGTTCGAATTTAAACAAAACGCTCCGTCTTGGCCTGGGGCGTGGACCAAAGTATACGTGACTTAAATTTGATAACTCTCGGTCAATTTCTATGGTTCCCAAGCCGGTTCCGGTAAACGCCCCACGAGACCTCTGGTTCCAAATATTAAAAAATGCTTCGTCTTGATCTGGGCACTGCGTCAAGTTACCCCTGACCAAAATTTGGTAACTCTCCGTCCACTCGTCTCGCCCCCAGGGCGCACACAGACAGATAAACAATCAAAGAAACTCCTTATTTTAATTATATTAGAAGATTAGATTAGATTGGATGTTATTTTTAAAAATATAGCATTCTCTTTTCTGTAACTCACAACAGTACGCAAGTTAAATTTCACACAGTGTGCGAAAGAGGGGAAGGAATTACAACGTAGAATGGACTTTGCTCCCTACCCGATGAACAAAACTTTTATTGTCAAATTTAGCCCGGGCAAAAGTAGCCATCTTTCCCCACCACTGTCTACAACAACGTGGTCTCATTAACCTGTTGCAATGAACCTGTGTGATTTAGATAGCTACCAGTGATGAAAATTTTCCGATTCATAAAAACATACTCCACTTATTCCTACATCGTTGATGTGAGGTGGAAATTTTTGTTCTATATTTTTAAGGAAAATTTTCCGTTCTTAACAAATATCAGTGATCAAGTACCAATTCCTCAGCATTCATAAAATTGATTGAATTTATGTATAGAAATGTTAAAAATTGAAAGATCGTTTAAAGAATCTGAAAATTTTCATGGCTCAGACAATTTTCAGTACTATGTAGGAACATGTGAAACAAATTTTTATGAATCGAAGAATTGTCTGTCCGGCACAGCGATGAAAGATTTCCGGAACATTTTGAAACGGAAAATTTTCCGATTCATAAAACCATACTCCACGTATTCCTATATCGTTGTTTAGCCGTAATGTGAGGTGGAAAATTTTCTTCTATATTTTTCCGGAAAATTTTTCGTTCTTAACAAATATCAGTGATCAAGTAACAGTTCCTCAGTATTCATAAAATTCATTGAAAACATGCATAAAAATGTTAAAAAGTGAAAGATCGTTTAAAGAATCTGAAATTTTTCATGGCTCACACAATTTTCAGTACTATGTAGGAACAAGTGAAACAATGTTTCATAAATCGAAATATTTTGTGTCTTGTATGGAAAAATTTAAGAAATTTTTGATTCGGAAAATTTTCATCATTTTGAAGAAAAAGTAAAACAACTTTTTGTGAATCGGAAAGTTTTATTGCTCTGTGGAAACAAATGTAAGGAATTTTCATGAATCGGAAAATTTTCATCACGATGTAGAAACAAGTGAAAACACTTTTTCATAATCCGGACAGTTTTGGATATTATGTATAGTGATGTTAGGTGGAAAATTGTCCACTATATTTAACTGCACATTGAGATATACAATTCATGTAGAGGAAAATTAGCAACAAATTATAATTTTCCAATTAGATTTCGGGAACCAGAAAATTTTCTATTTCAAGTTGGGAAGCAAAAATTTACATAGTGTTTCTCTCTCTCTCTCTCTCTCTCTCTCTATTATATCTACTTATTTATAAATGTTGCAGAATGTAAATCTATAAAAGTAGTAAAGCTATGAGAGAACCGTCTTATGCGTATTAAACTGACAAAATCTAATATTGTAAGATCAAAAGTGGATTCTGAGTGGATAACGCATTGAAGTTTTTGAAACATTCTTAAAATGAAGAATCGTTAAATTTTCACGTCATGAAACTTTTTAAGACAATATTTATTACCAATAAATTCTACGGCTAAACAACGATGTAGGAATAAGTGGAGTATGTTTTTATGAATCGGAAAACTTTCAATAAATTGAAATTTTAAATAATAGAATGGGATATTTGTACTCTACGAACTCGATGTATGTTCTCTGTACTAATACACATACACACACACACACACAGAGAGAGAGAGAGAGAGAGAGAGAGAGAGAGAGAGGGAGTAAAAAAAAGAAAGAGAGAGAGAGTTGAATTGAGTTGATTTTGAGTTTAACGTCCCTTTCAGCAGCGAGACTATATAAGACGGGACCAACTGATTAACGTGAAATCCGAACTACATGAGCTCCCGCTGGGAATCGAAACCAGGTCTTCCATGCCAAAGGCGCGTATGCTAACCGCTTAGCAACGAAGGAGCTCGCAGACGAAGAGAGAGAAACAAACAGTGTGTAAAAAGTTTACTTTTCAACTTGAAATATTAGAAAATTTTCCGGTTCACGAAAGCTAATTGGATAATTATAATTTGTTTCTGACTAACTTTCCTCTACAGAAATTCAATTTTGTAGCTGAATGTGCAGTTAAATATAGTGGAAAATTTTCCACCTAACATCACTATACATAATATCCAAAATTGTCCGGCTTATGTAAAGTATTTTCCACTTGCTTCTACATCGTGATGAAAATTTTCCGATCTATGAAAATTTCTTTCACTTGTTTCTACAGAGCAATAAAACTTTCCGATTCACAAAAAGTTGTTTTACTTTTTGGTACAAAATGAAAATTTTCCGACTGATGAAAAGTTCTTCAATTTTTCCATATAAGAGAAAATATTTCGATTCATGAAAAATTGTTTAACTTGTTCCTACATAGTACTGAAAATTGTCTGAGCCATGAAAATTTTCAGATTCTTTAAACGATCTTTCACCTTTTTACATTTCTGTACATGAATTCAACCAACCTTATGATTGCTGAGAAATTTTTACTTGATTACTGATATCTTTTTAGAACGGAAAATTTTCCGGAAAAATATAGCGGAAAATTTTCCACCTCACATCACTAATAGCTACATTGGCAGAATGAAAATTTTAATTTTAGTACTGAAGCTGGAATCAGGCAAAAAAAAGCAAGTTGCCCGCGGGCGTGGCTTCTGTGCCTTGTAACATTGTGTTTAAAAAATGTGAGTTGTTAGTTGCTTAGTTCTCTGTATAACAAATGATAAGGCTTCTTTCTTTTATACAGATCATATATGCCAAATTGTTGTTTGAATCCTGTTTATTCCTTATAAAAACAATATATCCAAATCACGGAAACCCACAGGAATGGTAATACAAAGTTGAAAAAATATCTTTATCATTCAGATCCTTTATTATTATTATTATTATTATTATTATTATTATTATTAGTAGTAGTAGTAGTAGTAGTAGTAGTAGTAGTAGTAGTAATAGTTGTAGTATTGGTATTATTATTGTTATTATTATTACTATTACTATTTTATTATTATTATTTATTATTATTATTACTATAACATAATTTTTTCGTTATTCCTCACAGCAATTAATACTTAGCAGCAGCGAAAAAAATGCGTACGATCGACGGAGGCCCCGTACCCACCTCCAAAAATGTGTATGGCATCCACTCAATCCCTAAGAAATTATAATGGGCAAAGACGGGCATGCGGGACCGGGTGACGTTATGCCGATACCTACCTTTTCAGATTCACTTTTACCCTGCTTAGCAGGGAATCATAGTGTATCACTCCGATTTTGGTAAATATTGGCATACCAAAATAAAGAAATTACATAAAATAAAGGAATACGTGTTTCTTATTTTCTGCGGAAAAACGGTTTTAGGGGGCAAAAGCCCCCACGAAAAATTTTGAAACTTGACGCCCAAAGAGAAAAGACAAGTAAACGGAAGTAAACGAAATTTTACACACATCAATCCACATTTTTGAGGGGTCGCTGAGATTAAACTGACACCTTTCATGGAATGGCCCGCAACATGGGGTAGGGGGAAATATACATATAAATGACCAAAAATGACCAATATTCGTGTCGAATCCATGATTTTTGTGCTCGTCGAGATGATCAATGATATTTCCGATCTTGTTCAAATCGATGCCATTAAAAGTAAAACAACATATTTCAAGGGTACTAAGCACATGAAATACGGAATTGTGAATTTTAATTTTAATTTCAACCCAACGAATCGGGTAATATATATTTGTAATACTAAAAAACTCGGGTATTTGCCTTTCTCTATTTCAAAACCAGCTATTTTTTAAATCTCTTTCCTAAAATATCTATTACTGAGCCATCAGTATATTTTTGTTCTTCGTTCTTATACAATACCAAGGTTGTAAAGGACAGTATTTAATGTGGGTTCTAAGCTTGAATCTGATAATCCATTCCCAATCATACTATCACGCCTCCAGGAAACCTGGATTACAGGGCAAGATCTAAAGCCTAAAGCAAGAAATTTATATTTCTTTTGCTATATTTCTTTAGTTTGCATACTAGTCATAGGACATATTTAGAGTTTTTCAACGAATCTGTATGGAACGAGACCTGCAAATGACATAGGACCGAAAATTAAGCTTACACGAGGAGTCGTATCATTCTAACAAAAAATCCTAATGGCTGACTACTTTAATGCTCATATTTTATTCTTATGTAAAATTTAGAGTGAGTTCGGCCCCTTAGACTTCACGTGGTACGGGCCTGTGTGACCCTTACCCTCGAACACAATTTTCTGGAAGAAAGCTTCTATTCTTCGTTTTGTCTGCCTATGTGGGTACCGTTCATGATTTTGGGAGGTTTTCAAGGGACAAAGGAGTTATATGTCCTATGGTGCTCAACATGAGTTGAGTTTATTTTATCGTCCCTTTCAGCAGCGAGGCTATACGAGACGGGACTTACTGATTAAACGTGAAATCGGAAAGACATGAGATCTCGCCGGGAATCGAACCTGGGTCTCTCACGCCCAAGGTGTGTATGTTAACAACTTAGCCACGAAGAAGCTCGGAGCTCATATTAGTAAAGAAAAAAGCACATTATGGGAATTTCAGTGCAGACAACTAAGTACGACGACTGTTAAATGAATATTTTTCATCTTGAGTATATTGTGATAATGGCCAACCTTATTTGAAAATGACATTTTTTTAAAAAAAAATAGCATTCTCTTTTCTGTAACTCACTACAGTATACAAGTTAAATATCACACAGGGAGCAAGAAAGGGGAAGGAATTACAACGTATTATTGCTTCCTACAAGATGAACAAAACCTTTCTTGCAAAATTCAGCAAAGAAGTGTAATTGACTGATAGCTACACAAATTGACAGAATGAAAATCTTAATTTTAGTACTGAAGCTGCCCTCAGGCGATAAGGCAAGCTGCCCGCAGGCCTGCCTTCTGTGCCTTGTAACATTTTGTTAAAAAAGAGACACAATCTCAGTTCTCAGTTGCTTAGTCCTCTGTAAAGCAACTGATAAGGCTTTCTTTTTATCACACTAATCAGATTTCCCATATTGTTGTTTGAAGCCTCTTTGTTCCTTATAAAAAACAATATATCGACATTCACGGAAGCCCATATGAATTTTCATAGAAATTTGAAAAATATTCTTATTATTCAGATCCTTTATTATCATTATTATTATTATTATTATTATTATTATTATTATTATTACTATTATTATTATTATTATTATTAGTAGTAGTAGTAGTAGTAGTAGTAGTAGTGGTAGTGCTGGTATTATTATTATCACATAATATTTTCCTTTAGTCCTCACAGCAATTAATACTTAGCAGTAGGAATAAAAGTGTGGGGGTCCAAAAGTCCAAAAACTATGTACGGCGTCACCCGAGTTTCTAAGAAATTACAGTGGGCAAAGATAGGCATGGGAGTCGGAGTGACTACCTACTGTCCCCTACGTTTTCAGATGATTCCATTACACCTCGCCTAACGATTTATCAGCCACTTATATCTCCAAGATAAAAATGTCCGCCATTTTAGGCAAGATGGGAATTCCCGTCTTTCCTAATCCCATCTCGTATCACATGGTGGTAGAATGCAAGGAGGAAATTTCTGTACTAAATAGGGAATTCCCCTACTAGTATTTTAACCAGATATTTTTATCAATATTAGTAATCCCTGTCAAATACAATATAAATATATAATAAGTACTATACAAGAAGAAAGCATAGAAGGAAGGCGATTTAATGAATTTAGGTCACTTTTGGTTTGTTTTGGGAGTAGTGGAAATTGATTGTCAAATAGGAGCTAATCAGAAACAGGATAGAAATATACAAGGTGTTTCAAAACAACAGCGACAACGTTTGGGAGTTGATTCCTGACACCAAGATAAGAACCTGGGTACACAAATGACCAGCCAAAAACCTGACGGAAAAATGTCCGAAACAGCCGTAACTCGAGAACAAAATGTCGGATCGAAGTCGGGGAAAGGAAATATATATTACTTTTAGCCATAGCTTTCTTTAATGCATAACTCGATATGGCGCAGGAGCAGCAGGAAGGTCGCCCAAAGAAAGTGAAGAATTATTGATATATTTTATAAAACGTTGATCGAGGAAAGTTAACTACATTTAAATACGATATTCCAACTAACAGGAATCTTAGAACACGGTCGAAGATACAAGAAAATTGTTAAAATCATAGAAAGGGAAGATGCACATATTTGATTGATCTAATTTGTCTCAGTATAGAATTGGCTATAGAGGAAGAACTGAAATTATATGAAGTCCATAAAGTTTAAATCTTATGCCTTCTAGGCTAATGAAGACAGAGATATCACGCATGGCTATGCTGTAGCGTGTGCGACTTTCGCCTAGGGGACTCGGCTCTGATTCGCGCCGGGAGCGCAAGCCATTCTGATCTCACGTTAATCCGTAGCTTAACTCCGTGTCTTATGTAATTTTGTTACCGAATTGACGCTAAACTGAAATCCGATCCAATAATAGAGGGAGATAATAGATGGAAGCCAATTTTGGGGAAATAATTCGTGAAATGAGAATGTAGGAGAAAACAGGAAAGTCCCCAGAAATCTCACGGGTATTCACTACAAACTTTTATAGTCTGGGATCGAACGAGGTCCGTCCCCCGCCAGAAGTAAGCACTCTATCACTAAGTCAAACTGCCCCTACTTTGGAGGAAACACTATGATTCTGACAGATACATCGATATACTAAATACTGTGTGTGACAAACCAACATACAAGGAGTACAAACGGTCAGAATGTAGGATTCGTGGAGTTTCCTTCGTGCGAAAATGGTGAGTACGTTCTCCATGTCAGTTAGTTTTATCTGTTTACACGCGTTTCTTAGGGACTGGGGGAGGACACGGTGACTCAGTGGTAGACACCTTGTCTCGGGTAGGTGGGGCCTCTGGTTCGATCCTCAGCCAAGAAACTTTGTGGTGGACACCATCGTATCATGTGTGGGTTTTCTCGGGATACTCCAATTTTCTTCCACATTCTCATTCCACTATGTATTTCATCAACTTGTCTTAATCATTGTCTCCCTTAGCCTAAAGAGCATAGTCGTGGTTCGTTAAAATGAAACATTTCATTTCATTTTACAGGGGTTGCTTACATTTTGTCGGTGGGTACCGTTAAGATAGCTTGTAATAGGTTGTTACTGATACTACTATTTGTAATGTGGAATGAGTCTATGGGGCTCAAAATTTAGCTGAGAACTACAATTGTACGTTAATTGTAAGAAATGCTGAAGGTATGAACTAAATTTGATTTGTGAGTCTTTTAGCATTATTAGTCGTATTATGGACATGAAATAGCTCACATATCTAGAAACAAAGAAAACTACAATAACAGTGAAATTTGATATTCGACAGTAAAATGTAATAATATATAACTTGGATATCGAATTTCGCGATTAGTTTTCTTGGCTTTAGATATGTTCCACTTACATCTGTTTTCGAGGTAGTCCAAACTTTCAACATACAAATATCAGTCTCCTACATTTTCGTAAATAACTATGAAGATTATCTTAAATCTTCCATGTAAGTACAGATAAGGATCACTAACGTTCATAATTGACTTTTGAGAACATGCTGGCCCTAACTGATATATCACATCACTACCTTTCCAGTAACAAAATTGTCACAAATTTCAATATGGCGCATTTCAAGATGGCACCGGGGTTCGTGATCTACTCAGCAAATACTTCTTTTGTGAAACTACCACCGTTTGCATTGTCTATCTTTCACTATTTTCACGATTCAATAGTTTATTTCATGTATTTTAATAACAGCATAGCCCTTCTCCCATCAACTTTGGCCCCCTTCGTTTATTATGACGTTCAGCCCTTATAACTTTGCACATATACATATTTCCACATCCTCTATCAGTCGCACTGCGTCTCATCCCGCAACACGATTCATCCATTTGGACCCTTTACTTGTCAGACAATTTCTTATTGATGGAGGAACAAGGAAAATAAGTCTAGAATGACTGACAAGTAACACTTCCCAAGTGTAACACTCCGATTTTGATAAAATTTGTCAGGTAGACAGTACACATAAAATAAACGAATACGTGTATTTTTTTTTCTGCGGTAAAACTATTTTAGGGGGTTAAAGCCTCCCTGTCAAAATTTTGAAATTTGAGACCCAAAAGACAGGAAGAAGTGCACCGAATAGAATATCATTGTGCAAAGATATTGTAGACGTAAAATCAGATAATAGGGTTTCGTATTTTTCTTTAAAAATCGGTTGAGTGAGGCACGGACCTTCTAAACCGTTGGTTACGAAATATCAGAAGTGCAAATTAGAGTATATCCTAAAGTTATGGAGAATTGCAACGAAACTTCTTATAGGGACAATTTGCAAAACATTTAATGAAACGTTTTTAATATCTGCGGAACAACAGTGTTGGGGTCTTGGCCAGATCCGAGAAAACGGAAATATTGCCGTAATAGTGCAGGAAAGAGTGGACCGGAGCAAATGAAATTGTGTGTAGATATTATATAGACTCTATGCAAAATAAGGTCTCATGTGTCGAAGATCAACAGGAAACTGGAAATAAATAGACACGTGTTTTTGTTTATGCGCAAAAGCATTTTAAGGGTTAAAGGTGCCTCCTGAAATATTATACAATACGCTATACTGTTTGTGCTTGTAGTTGAGATGAAAATTTGAAATCGAATGGAGACAAGACACTTGTGAAACACGAAAAGACATATTTTACATATCCATTATCCATATACAATTTCATTCGCTTCGGTCCACATCTCCCACCACTCAATGCGTCGGTCTACTCAATAGTTTTTTTTCTTTGAGGAAAACACGAAACACGTATTCCTTCATCTTATCTCTACAATATATGTGCACATTTAATTCACTTCAGTCCACTTCGTTTTGATTTCTTGCGTCAGCTTTCAAAATTTTGGATGGGAGTTTCTGCTCCATAAAACCGCTTTTCCGCAGAATATAAAAGCCCGGAATTCGTTTATTTTTTGCGTATTGTCCATACACAAACTTTCCTAACAATTCATCATATCGTTTGCACACATCTGACATAATGTTACTAGCTTTTTTGATATTCCGTGATCAAAGGTTTGAGGTACGTCATCTAAAATTCTTTTCCAGGAAAATACGAAACTGGTATTCCCTCATTTTATGTCCACAATATCTGTGCACAATTTTATTCATGTCGGTTAACTCCTTTTTGACTTTCGGACTTCAAGTTTTAAAATTTTAAATGGAAGTTTTAGCCCCCTAAAACCGTTTCTGCGCAGAAAATATAAATCCCGTATTCGTTTATTTTTTAATGTTGTCCATAAACAAAGTTTCGTTGCAATTCGTCATGACACACATCTGACATATAGTTTTAGCACTTTTGATATTTTTGTGATCAAAGATTTGGAGGGGTCTGTGCCCTACCTAACCATCTTTTCCAGGAAAATACGAAACCCATATTCTCTTTCTTATTTTGTGTCTTCAATATTTGTGCAAAATTTCATTTACTTCGGTTAGTTTCTTTCTACCGTTCGGGCGTCAAATTTTTAAATTTTGGGATGCGTTCTTTTGTCCCTGAAACCCATTTTCCGCAGAAAATAAAACAAAAATATTAATTAATTTTTTGCGCATTGTTCATACACAAAGTTATGTAGCAACCCTTCATGTCTTTTACACACATCTGACATACTGTTACTAGTTCCTTTGATATTTCGTGATCAAAGGTTTGCTGGGATACGTGCCGCACTCAACCCTTTTTCCAGGAAAATACGATATCCGTATCCTCATTATCTTCTCATTTTATGTCAACAAATTTTGTGCACAATGTTATTGACTTCGGTCTACTTCTTGTTGCCTTTCCGGCGTTATATTTCAAAATTTTGGGGGAGCTAGTGCCCCCTAAAACCGTTTCCCCGTAGAAAACATCATTCTTTCATTTTTTTTTTTTTTGCGTATTGTCCATACACAATATTTCGTTGCAATTCTTCATGTACTTTACACACATCTGACATACTAGCACTTTTGACTTCTCGTGAACAAGGTTAGGAGGGATCGGTGTCCCACCCAACCGTTTTCTGCAGAAATATACGAAACCCATATCCTCATTTTGTGTCTGCAATATCTGTGCACAATTTCTTTCATGTCGGTTCCCCTCTTCTTGCCTCTCGGGCCCTCAAATTTCAAACTTTTTGGTGGTTCCTTTTGTCCCTTAAAACTGTTTTTCCGCAGAACATAAAAAAAAGTATTCGATCATTTTTTGCGAATTGGTCACACACAAAATTTACTTGCAATTGTTCATATCATTTGCATACATCTGACATACTGGTACTAGCTCTTTTAATACTCCGTGATCAGAGATTTGTAAGGGTCCGTGTCTCATTCAACCATTCTTTTCAGGAAAATACGAAACCCGTATTACCTCATTTTATGTCTACTGAATCTGTGCACAATTTCATTCACTTCCGTTCAATTGTTTTTGTCTTCTGGGCGTCAACTTTCAAAACTTTGGGGGGAGTTTTAGCCCCCTTGAACCGTTTCTCCGCTCAAAATAAAAACCAGTATTCATTTATTTTTTGCGTATTGTCCATACCCAAGGTTTCGTTGCAATTCTTCATGTGCTGTACACACATCTGACATACTGTTACTAGCACTTTTGATTTTTCGTTATCAAAGCTTTGGAGGTTGTCGATGCCCCACCCAACCGTTTTCTGCAGAAAATACGATACCCGTATCCTCATTATACGTCTTCAATAACTGTGCACAATTTCATTCACTTTGGTTCCGCTCTTCATGCCTTTCGGGAGTCAACATTCTAAATTTTGGATGGGTGTTTTTGCCCCCTAAAACCGTTTTTCCGCAGAAAATAAAAATCCCGCATTAGTTTATTTTTTACGTATTGTCCATACAGAAAGTTATGCTGCAATTCTTCCTGTCGTTTACAAACATCTGACATACTGTTACTATCACTTTTGATATTTTATGATGAAATGTTTGGATTTGTCCGTGCCCCACCCAACTTTTTTTTCAGTAAAATACGTAGCCCGTATTCCCTTATTTTACGTTTCCAATATCTGTGTACAATTTCATTCATTTCCGTTCAATTTTTCTTGCATTTCGGATGCCAACTTTCAAAATTTTGGGTGGAACTTTTATATTAAGCCTTACATTAAGTATTTTTTCGTTTTTATGAGATTCTTTTTTTGGGGGAGGAGATAAATGCTTTCCTCTGATATCTGTTTCTTGCCATTCATCTTGTTTGTACTGCTTAAGTAATATCATTTTGTAACTTTTGATGTCATCCAACTCCCTCACAATAATAAAATTGCCATTCTTAACAATTTGTTTCATTCTCTTATTTGCAGTTTGCCACACTGATATATTTGTTACAAAATTGAGGTTTGCTCCAACGCCTTTCGAACTCGCAACCATCCAACCGCCGAGCTTTTTGGGTTGCCTGCTATTGCATTAAAGGGAGAATAGCAGGTAGTAATGTACTTTTGGAGTCTTGTATACAACAAAGGCATATGCACGAGCCAATAGACCAACGGAGAAGACTTCAACAGTTCTTGAGTGGAAAGGTATCGGAATTCTTCCTTGGCTAAAACTCGATAAAATAATTTATCAACAGATAAACATACATTTAAAACAAACAAACCTCGTGAGCCCTAAAATTGACTTGATTTAAACTTACAGTTACAAGGTATTCCAGAAGTCTCTAAGCCAGCGTTTCCCAACCTTTTTCAACTTGCGGCACACTACGGGTGTAACTTGAATTCTCGCGGCACACTCATAAATATTATTATTATTATTTGCAAATATAAAATACCATGTTTTTTTTCTGTGATTACTGATCTCCTTCTCATAGAGATGAAAGCTGGATCACTGGTTTTCCCCTATGCTAATTCATTATGCTTATTTTTTTAGTCTAATTTTAAGATAGAAAACAATTGCGATGAAATATAGGACTCAGATTTTTAAAAATACGCTTTCTTTTTCGAAAACTGTATCCAATCTTTCACTAAGAACGAAGATCACTAAATAACGAACGAACAAACAAATGTCTTGTACTTTTAACTTTGCTGTTTTAACCAAAACCGGTGCATATTATTGCAATCACACAGCTTGCGATACGTCGAAGTCAAAACACAGCTGTTGAACAAAGTGTTGCTCTGTCATTCACGTGCGAATGAGTGTTCTACGAACGTTCACTTGACGCGTACCGTAAAAGTGCTTCCATTTTCTCGGTGTTAGTATGACTCAATTGAAGCGTAATATAGCAGCTAACCGTGGAAATGTGTACGAACCGAAATACTGTCTGCTACATAGTAATAGATATAGAGTAATATATTACAATTACAGTATTTTTTTTCCATGGTAGAAATTCATAGTAATATGAAATACAAAAATATACATTTTTTCCCCTATGTCTTGCAATTTGGTTGATATAGAATTAATTATTTTATTTCGATTTCCTCGCGGCACACCAGCGGTCCATTCGCGGCACACCAGTGTGCCGAGGCACACCGGTTGGGAAACGCTGCTCTAAGCTATCAAAAATAAATTAATCCTTTAGTCATTGGCATCACTTTTCGTGCGTTTTACAGGTTGCTCCTGTCTAATAATGGAATCAAATAAAAAGTAATCAATTTTTGACCAAATTGCTTAATACATGGTAGAAACTCACTTGCGTGCTATGTTGTTCCTAAATTGTTAATTTTTATGCATATGTCATTATTCACAATACATCTGCATTACTGCAAGAATAATCGTTCCTGCATTCAATAACAACTATATAATTTATGGCGTTCTTTATTAAGCGAAACAGATTAGGCTACCTATACATGTAAACTGCAACTTTTAGAAATCGTTAGATACACTGCAGAGTGACCCTCTCCCCTCCCCTGTCCCACAGCGCTTACCTAGAAACTAATGTAAATACAACAGCAGCGCCCTCCTCAAAAAACGCACTAGTATCCTGGTCAGGTTATAACTTGTATTAGTTTCGTGAAGTTCGATAGGTCTTATCACTTGGGCAGAGAGTTGCTACTGCAGTTTTTACTGCTTTATGAGGAACGTGTTATTTGCACACACACAAAAAGCGCCAGTATATCTGAAACATAATCACTTTCCCACCTGCAGCTGTTCCAAAGCACTGCAAACTATTTTCTAACCAGATACGAAAGGCAGTGAAGGGAAGCTTCAAAGCAAACCTTCCACAACCATTGTGATAACATTCTCTTATTATCCAGATACCTACGTACAGTAAATACCATTTATAATTTTTGACTTTATGAAGTATACAATTTAATTGCTCAATAATTAACATAAGCAGGCATTCATTAATTTATATTAATATAATAATTAATAAAACTAATAAGCGGGTGATTGATGACTCAGTGGTAGAGTTTTCATCTATGGTATTCTAACCCAGGTAATGTGGGTTTTCAATGGCTAATATCGTGTATGCAAATTTTCCCGTGGTTCTCTTGTTCCCTTTCTTGTATTTCTTCCATCATCACTCATTAACGAATTTAGTTTACCAAAACTCTATAGCCCTATATTCATTGTGTCCGTCAGGGAAACAAACAGTTACAAGAACTATCTGATGGATTTACCATCAATTTTGGCCATGATGTACAGAATCAATATTTAAGAATCGAGTTCCCTGATGAATGTAATATTCAAACCGGAAACGGTAAAAAATCAACCATTTCCGGTTTTAACGTTAATCACTGTATGATATGGTAATAAATAGCCTAAAGCTGTTTCCTGTAATCGACATATATAATATTCATATAGATAGAATGGTACCCAATTTGTGCATCTGCTGAAATTAGTGATCTTAGTTATTTAAGGAACGTTTTCCGCTTTAGTAAATGTGTGCTTAGTAAAGCTTGTAGAGAATTAGCTGGGTCAAACGGGAAACAAATGAGAAAGTGTTAGAAATAGTAGGAAAGAAAAGCACAATTTTAGGTGCAATAGAAACGAGAAGGACAGACTGGTTGTAACAATACCTTGACAGGAAATGCGTCATGAAGAACGTGCTAGCACATATGGTGGCTGAGAAACAGAGAGCGGCCAAAGAGGCTACAGTTGATGGATGGTACTAAACCACGAGTCAAGTAGTGTAGGTTCGATTTCTTGACCTGTTATGAGTCAAGTAGTGTAGGTTAGATGCGTATGAATTGTTTAAGCCTAGCTGTGACTTATATCTATTGATATATGCTGAATTTTGACAACACCGAGCTGAAGGTTGACTCGCTTACCGTACAATATTTAGTTTTCCTTGCCTGTGTGAACATGTTCAAAAAATGTATTGCTTTCGTCGCTCATAAGTAGCATCATTATAAAACAGATGTAAATTATCGATTTCTTTGGTTCTTGATCAATTTATTCATCTTTTCACCTTTTCTAGTTTCTCAAACTGCCATACTACAATCGAATGATCAACGCGTAGTGTGTTTGCAAATTCTTGTGTTGTGGTTTCCCGCAGAACTGCTTCGGGGATCAGCTTCAATTCGTAGTGTCCAACAACCGAACAACGTTAGTGATCTTCCTTATCCTCCAAGATTACAACAGAATTTTTAGAACCAACTTCTATTGTATGTTCGCTTACATTACCATAATTTATATCTCACTTTCATTGTCTAAATTTGTTTTGGGTCCTCTGCGACCGAATTTAAATAGTTACGCTGCATTAGAGTTTGGAAAATTGTATAATATTTTGGCTTTTTATCGTCGCACGCATGAAAATACATGAATACATATATATATTTCCTATGACATATGTTTCTACAATCTGCTAAACGTAAGCTTTCATACGATAATGACAAGAAATATAAACCCCCGTGAAGTTAGCGACCAAAAGATTAAAAAATCGATATATTTTTAGATACTGAGTAACACTCAAAGAGTTCTAGAGTTCCTGCTAGCTTAGACCAATAGTTCTAGGTAAATAAAGATTTTATAGCGATTTTAAAGTTTCGGTGTTAATCTCACGCAAAACCAAAAATCTTAAAATGTGTATATTTTTTTTAGAGTTCTGACTAGCACTCGAAGAGTTCTAAATCTCATGAAAATTCAGAAGAGTTCTCGCAAAATAAGGGAGTAAACGGGAAATAAATGTTTCCTTAGAATCTATTCACCACACAGGCAATCGGTGTAAATCATTAACAAATATGTAACACGTGACTAGTAAAAATCAACCAATGTTAAACAAAACATTATAGGAATCGACAAGTGCTACTCAAAACTCTCATCAGAACTCTATTTTATTACGAAATGAAAGAGTTCTCTCACCTTGATCACAGACGGTTCACAAATAGCCCATAAATTGTTGACTAATATTGTTATAAATAAATATTTAAGCATTCTACGAACAGAACTTGAAAGAACTTAACGAGTGTTATTAAGAATTCTGATCAACACCCTATTTCATTGCGAAAATTAAAGCGTTCTATCACCTTGTTAACAGTCGATTCGCGAGTGGCCCATAAATTGTTAATTTAAATTGTTATTTAAAAAAATCAACATTCTACGAACAGAACTACATAGAAATTGACGAGTGATACTCAGAACTCTCATCAGAACACAATTTCATTACGAAATAAAAGATTCTATCACGTTGCTCACAGTCCGAATGAAATAGAGTTCTGATGGGAGTTCTGAGTAGCACTTGTCAAGTTCTATATAGTTCTGTTCGTATAATGGTTAAATCTTTATTTATAACAATTTAAAATAACAATTTATGGACCATTTGCGAACCAACAGTGAACAAGGTGATAGAACTATTTTATTTCGTAATGAATTAAAGTTCTGATGAGAATGCTCAGTAGCACTTGTCAAGTTCTATAAAGGTCTGTTCGTAGAATGTTTAAATCTTTATTTATAACAATTTAATCCTTTCTGTAATCCGAGTTTTGGGCGTATTTTTTAGACTTTCAGTCAAGCAGCTACTGCATCGTCACTATTTATCCTAGGATCATGGTTCATACCTCATTCTCTTCAGAATGGAACCGGCTTTCAAATGGTACCACTTGTATGCTCATACTATATACCAGGAGGGAGGAAAATGATATCAAAGAGAAAATTTTGGAGGGAAAAAATTTTTCACAGTTTGGGCCCCTCTGGAACCCCCTGTTTTAACGCAGAGATCTGAAAAAATCTGATAAATACTACTAAGCGGTCTGAATGTTTATGCACAATTCCAATTTTCCAGGTGCAAAAGTAAGCCCACCAAAAAAATATATACCGACAATGTTCCATATTCCCGTATACAGAGGGATATTTTGTAAACATTCCCTGAGACATCCCTAGTTACCCTAGGATCATGGTTTGTACATCATTCTCTTCAGAATAGAACTGCGTTTCAGGCGTTACTACTCACATGTCTCCATCATGTATCTAAGGCGGGAAAATCCCGTGAAAGGGATTTTTTGGTAAAAATATCCTTGTTTCAAGTTTTAGCCCCTCTGTACTCCCCTGTTTTAACACAGAATTACAAAAAAAATATGTTTAATACTACTCGGTGTAGTAAATGTTTGTGCACAATTTCAATTTTCTAGGTGCAGAAATAAGCCCGCAAAAAATTACCGAAAATGTCCAAATTTCCCCTATACAGAAATATATTTTGATAAAAATTCCCTGACACTTCCTTAATTACCCTAGAGTCATGTTTCGCCCATCATTCTCTTCAGAATAGAACTGCCTTTCAGGTGGTACCATTCACATGTCTCCATCATGTATCTAAGGCGGGAAATTCCCGAAGAAAGGGATTTTTGGTACAAATATCCCTTTTTTCAACTTTTTGCCCCTCTGGATCACTCCTGTTTTAACGCTGAAATTTAAAAAAATCTCGTAAATACTACTCGGTGGACTGAATGTTTGTGGAAAATTTCAATCTTCTACGTGCAAAAATAAGCCCGCCAAAAAATAATGAACATAGGCGAAAAAGAAAATATATATTTAAAATTATGACGTCATCACCTCCTATGTCTGGACGCAGGAAGGTGTGAAACCATACGTAACGTGTTCTGGAATGCCTCTGGACTTGAAAATCAAAAAAAAAAGTAAAATAAAATAAAATAAAATAAAATAGACCCGGACGAAAAAGCTCAAATAGGAGAGTTATAACGCAATGTACCAGGAAACACCCGTATGGTACAAATTGTACCATGTGATCCCCAGTTAAAAATTTAGAATGATTAAATCTTTATTTGTAACAATTTAAATGAACAATTTATGGGCAAATCGCGAACCGACTGTGAACCAGGTGATAGAACTCTTTTATTTCGCAATGAAATAGACTTCTGATGAGAGTTCTGTATAGCACTCGTCTAGTTCTATAAAATTCTGTTCGTTGAATGGTTAAATCTTTATTTATAACAATTTAAATTAACAATTTATTGACCATTAACGAACCGACTGTGAACAAGGTGATAGAGCTCTTATTTCGCTATGAAAGTTCTGATGAGAGGTCCGAGTAGCACTTGTCAGGTGCTTTAAAGTTCTGTTCGTAGAACGGGTAAATTTTTATTTATATCAATTTAAATTAACAATTTAAGGGCCACTCGCAAACCGACCGTGAACAAGGTGATAGAACTCACATTTTGCAATGAAATAGAGTTCTGATGAGAGTTCTGTATAGCACTCGTCTAGTTCTACAAAGTTCTGTTCGTAGAATGGTCAAATCTTTATTTATAAAAATTTAAATTAACAGTTTATGAATCATTAGCGAACCGACTGTGAACCATAGGTGTCCAAACTCGCGAGCCCGACGCTCGTGAGCTCGGCACTCACGCTCAACCGGGCTTGGGCTTAATAATTGAGCGCGAGCCCGAGTGAGCCCGAGCCCCAATGAAATAAATGAGCGCAACCCCGAGTGAGCACGAGCTCACTTGAAGTTAGTGAGCGCGAGCCCCAGTGAACGCGAACCCAACCGAGAGAAGTGAGTGCGAGCCCGAGTGAGCGCGAGCTCAGTTAACAGAAGTGATCGCGAACCCGAGTGATCGCGAGCCCAGTTAAGAGAAATGAGCGCGAGCCCAGTTAACAGAAGTGATCGCGAGCCCGTGTGATCGCGAGCCCACATTAAGAGAAATGAGAGCCAGTGCGAATGAGCGCGAGCCCACTTCAGAGAAGTGATCGCGAGCCCGAGTGAGCGCGAGCCCTGTTGAGGGAAGTAAGCGCGAGCCTTGTTGAGGGAAGTGAGCGCGAGCCCGAGTGGGTGCAAGCTCAGTTGAGAAAAGTGAGCGTGAGACCGAGCGAGTGCGAGTTGAATTGAGTGCCAGCCCGCACTCACTTCACACTCACATGGACTAATTTGCTTTAGAGTCCAAAAAATAGGAAATTCATTCCATGTGCAGAATTGTGAAGGAAGAATTAAACAACTTTACAAAAAGGAAAAGCACATTCTTGAAGTCTGAGCTGTCATTTTATTGTCCAGAGAACTTCAAACATTTTCGATAGAGGACCGACTTTTTCATGGCTATTATGAGAGGATGATATTTAAGGCAGGTATTTGTTTTGGTTGTTTTAGTAACAACTTCCATGACCCAAGCTTTTTGTGTGTGTGTGTGAGAGAGAGAGAGAGAGAGAGAGAGAGACCATAGAATAAGGAAACTACTTGACCTTGCGAAGTAGGAAATTTATTACTAATAACTAATGTAGCTGTGCGTTCATAGAAAAGTCGAGCGAAATAATTATGTATTATTTAATTGTAGCTTCTTTAAATCCCAATAAACAAGAGTTGATCTTAAGAATGTTGATAACTTGCATCATAATGGTTATTCAGCATATTAATTTATATGAGGAAACAAAGAATTTTAGCCAGTTAATTTTACTGACTATTTCTTCTTGAGCTCTTTAAATGTATTCTATGCAAAATTTAACCACTGTATAATGTAATTTTAATATATATGAATAAAAACTAAAACAATATTACATTGAATATTTTTAAAGCAAGAAACCCTTAAATAGGCCAGAAGATGAAATTAGTAAAATTGAATGAGTAAAATCTCGTCTATTTGAAAGAAAAATACTTTCTCATATAAGTCAATGGGCTATTAAAAAAAAAAAAAAAAAAAAAAAAAAAAAAGATAGCAATTCAACATCCAAATAATATACACACACACACCTCCTTTCATAAAGTCTTTTCTCGAATGCTATCCTGAAACAATGGCGTGTCATTTGTTGTAACCAGAGTTAAAAGTGAAGGAAAACACGGGGGCCGTCATCTCCCACTTCCAAAAATATCTATGGCGTCTCTCCACTTCCTAAAAAATATAGTGAACAAAGATAGGCACAAGGGATGACATGACGTCATGCGTTCCCAAACCTTTTCAGATCAATTTTTACCCCTGGTTACAACTCGATTTTGATGTAGGGCTGTTCCGATAATCGAGTAATCGATAACAATTCAATAAAATTTCAAAACCGTTTCGTCGATAAAGAACTATAATTTTATCGAATTATCGATCTTTCGAGACTCTCGAAATGTTTGAGACTTTCGAAATGTTTGAGACTCTCGAATTGTTTGAGACTCTCGAAACGTTTGAGACACTCGAAGTGTTTGAGACTCTCGAATTGTTTTGAGACTCTCGAATTGTTTGAGACTGTCGAATTGTTTGAGACTCTCGAAACGTTTGAGACACTCGAAGTGTTTGGGACACTCGAAGTGTTAGAAACATTCAACGAGTTTGAGAGACTCGAATTGTTTGCAAGCAGCAAATACTAAAAGATCTGGAAGAAACAATGCAATCGATGTTATTATGCGTGTAAGCCTACATGCGTACTACATATACGCAGGATGTTCATTTTAAAAGTTGCCTCCCTTAAAATGAAGTGAAGGAAGAGTTTCTACCCACATGTCTTTAAGACCAATGTTTATGTATGTACAGTCAGCGACAGTAATAACTGGCGGTTGAATACATAAGAAATGATAGCTTTTCCCAGTAGCAGAATAGTTTCACTCTATGTCTGATAGTTGGACAACCAACATAACAGCAAACACGTGCCCGAAAATATAACATGCCAGGATATTCCTCCATTTGGAGGAAAAAGTATTACTATCTCAGAGCATCATTTAGAGAAACAACCACGAGATAAATCTGCTGAAATTCCATTCACATTAAGTTCAAAGAGATAGGAATTAATGCAAAGAAAACGGAAAGAATAATACGCTTCATGCAGAAACCGAAAAAGTACAAAAAGCTAAACAAAATGAGAAAAGAAGCAAAGAGGGGAAGGAAAGAACAAAAGACATGGAAATAAATTAAATTTTAACACTTAAGGATAAACAATGTCCGTCTTTCCCCCTGACCCCATCTTGGGTTTTCTCTCTTCATAGGATAAATCTCTTTCAGTATCAAACGCAAACATCATTGATAGTGTTTAATTCCTTGAAAACATTTTAACTCAGTCTAAGCCGAGACTCGAACCCCAGACCCTTAGAAGGACAGTATCACGCGGTATCCACTTGCCTACACAGGCTCTATCTACTGCGTTTATAAATCAGCTATTACTCGCGCTGTTATCAAACGTGTTAAATCAGCCATTGTCGGTGGGCCATCCCAGTTCCATTTGAAGTTTAAATTTTATTTACCTCACTTAGCTATCTATGGGTAGAAGTCCGCTTGCTTTCATAAAAAGCATTTGTTCTGTAGATTAAAATCAAGAATGAATTAATCTCTACTCTTGGGAGCTTACTGGTGCACCAACATATCTCTCTATCTATATCTATATCTATATCTATATCTATCTATCTATCTATCTATATATATATATATATATATATATATATATATATATATATATATATATATATATATATATATATATGTGTGTGTGTGTCCGATTGATTGAGGATTAAAAGAGCGACTTCGTAAATTTACGGAACGCGTGTTAACACAACAGTAAGGACATCTCGTAACGTTGTTACGTAACACACGCAGTGTAAATAAAGTTTCAAACCCAGAAGTCGGAAGATCTGTCGTGGATAAGTCGGTAAGGCGTTTGCCTGGTGAGTGGAGAAACCCGGTTTCAAATCTGGGCTTGTACGTTTTTTTTTGTTCCGTTGAAAATACATTTCTATATTTTTGCGTTTGAAATTGCTCTTTCATTTTTTGTGGATTATCTTAAATTAGTCAAAAGCAAGTAAGGTCAGGTTTCATATATGTCTGCTTTATCTGTGTGTACAGTCCAGAGATGGAGTGAGTCAATTGGGTCAAGATTTGTGAGTAGGTCAGTGGGTCGTGGGTCAACAGGACGTGACTCACTGTGACACACCACCCACCGTGACCTCTTTGACTCACAATGACCCTACGTTTTAAATTTTAAGGTCTCCCTCTTTATTGGGCCTCTCTCCTTCAAGGTCTCCCTCCTTATTATCAAATTCAATGTATAGATAATTATTAGGTTGAGTTGATTTTGAGTTTAGCGTCCTTTTTTTAGCAGCGAGGCTATATGGGACGGGACCTAGGGACTTCGGGTCCCTAATTCGATCCCAGGCCGCGCCGTTTGGACTTTGTGGTGGACAAACGCCGTGTTCGTGGGTTTTCTCGAGGTTCTCTCGTTTCCTCCCACTTTCGTCATTCCACCATTTCACTCATTTCTCACTATCACCGTCTCCTTTAACCTAACCGGCATAACCACGAGACATTAAACTTAAATATTTCATTTTATTTCAATTTTTATTTTGAACGTATGGTTTCAAGTTGGTATTAAACTCAGAACTCTGATCTTAATGAGTTGAGTTGATTTGGAGTTTTACGTCTCTTTGAACAGCAAGATTATATTTCACGTGGACATATTGATTAACGTAAAACACGAACCATGTAAACTCCCGCAGTGTGGTGGTGATTGTGATTTTGAATTTAACTGTCCGGTCAGCAGCGTGGCTATAAGAGACGTTAACCTATTGATTAACATGGAATACGAACCACATGAGCTCCCATCGGGAATCGAACCCGGGTCTCCCACGATAAAGGCGCGCGTACGCTAACTCCCACCCGGAATAGAAATCTTTTCTCATTGTAAGAAAGTTAACGTTCCTTATTTTACCGTTTTTGTATAACTTCATGGACCAAATTTCACAGAAGGAAATCCCCACGGTAAGCAGCTTTGCATATCCAGACTCCTAAGTATGAAAACATTTACGCTCACTCCAACTTCAAACATTTCATGAATTCAACCTGATTTACGTATGTTATTAAGACGTAAAATTGAATGTGATTTATTCTTCAAACACTTCTATATATCGCAAGAGCTGTGACGTCCAAATATTCACTGAGAACTAATAGTCGTATCGCAAAAAACAAAAGCGAGTATGCAACAGTAAACTTCTTTCACAAAAGTTAAAAGAAAGAATGCAAAAGCATGCAAAATGGTCGAGTGGTTTAGGTCGCTACTCTACCAATCATATGTTTATGTGTTAAAACCGGCTAATAAGTTTTTCTAAGTGTCTTCCTATTTTCAGTTGGAGGCGCAAAACATTTATTTGAGTAACTCGTTGGAAACTTCTTCTGTTTCAAATTCGGTTAAGACGGAACAATATATTAAATGCAAAACTAAAATACATAGCTGAAAAAATATAAATTATGTTTACTAACCCTTTATTATCATCTGATGTGTAACGAAAAACTAATTATAAACAGTGGTGATTTGAGAAAATTATCCTCGGGGGAATTTTTAATAGGGGTGGTGGGTATACTCATTAGTAATCCACATTAAGCATGATCCAAGGAATGGTCCCGAAGGCAGAAATTTCTTAGCTTGAGAAAAGTCTTAAATTCTCCCTGAGATTACTCCCTGAAATTATCACTGCTTAAAAGCTTTTCGTAACAAATATAATATTACACTTCTTTCTCGTTCTGTATTTTGAAATAGTAGTATCATAACTTATACAGAATTATAATAGAAACATAAAAAATTATAATACTAATCATGTAAAAGTTATCCTGTAAGAACAATTTTGTGTGGCATTAAAATTCAATTTTTTCGCATTGCACTTGAAAGTAACTCATCTCTATATAATCCTAATCTGTAAGCCATGCTCCACCCGACTAATTAACCAATGTTTATAAGAATATTTTTTTACTTTATAATTTTCACTATTCCATATTATATACACTTTCAAAATAGAACTCTCGAAAATGTATTAGATTAGTGGAAACTCGTAAATAAATTATCATTTATCATACATATTGGTCTCTATTCGAAATTCTATTTAATCGAATCCGACAGGAATACAGACAGAAACTTCGAGAACTCGTAAAAAGAGAGAGAAAAAATGCGTTGGACTCTCCGGTGACTCGAGCTAAGCTCGACCACTTTTTTTTAAATTAACTGACTCACCGAACGTGCTTCAGAAACTTGAACTGCGTATGATTAATCTTACTTGCTTTACTCAGTTTACCTTGCTTTTCCCATGATCTAGGACGACAGGGACACGAACACAGAAGCATAGAGGACAGTTAAAACCACAAAGGCTCTCCCACCGGGAATCGAACCCGGGACCCCGTACACCAAAGGCGCACGTGCTAGCCACTAGACCAGCGGGGAGAACAACTTGGCCATGGTAGCAACTAGTGATTGTAGCAAAGGCTTCGAGTATCAGTTCTTCTTACAGAATAACATTACTTTCTATTCGCTAAAATTTAAGCCTAATTTACTATGATGTAATATGTCTATTAATTTGTTTTATGAACACGTAATTGATAACTTTGACGAATGATGTATGTTATTGATATAGATTCTATTACACGTTCTTTCATAAATACTATTGAAAGTATCAAGGCTATTTATTATCTTTCATGAAAATTGACTGGTGTTTGCGCAGTACACAGAGAAGGCGAAGAAGGAAATGCTAACAGACTGTTAGTTTGTTTCGCTCGCAAGCAGTAGTTCTCCACCGGGAGGCGCGCTTCCTCCTTCTGGGGAGGCGTGAAGGGTTTACAAGTCCCTTCGTTTCGTTATATCTCTTGAATGATTATATACAATATCCAGCCACATCTTCTACACATTTGGAAGTGATAAATGGTAGTATAAATTAACCGTCCTTCACACACGGTGCTTGTTGATTTTCCAAGATTAAAAACTGAAATAATTTTTATTTCAATAGAATATACAAGTTTCAATGGAGGTGTTACAACCCCTCAACCTCATGACTCTTCGATACGTCACTGCCTGAACTGTAACTTTCAAGTTAGAATCGAATTATATAGACATGTGATCTACTAAATATATTTTTGGATCATTATACGTTTTCAGATATATCCACTATTACAATGTCAGTAAATGTTAAGTAATTTATTGTAAATCTTTGTAGTTTCATTTTCCCTCTTTTTTCTCAACTAAGCCTGAAAGGTGTAACAAGAGGAGGTTAATAATTCGAAATATGTATTTGGTAACGTATTTCCTCACTTTACTTCAGACCTATGTTTTGTATGGAAGGATAGGTCTTCTTAGGAAACTTCTGGTTGCTTTATCTTTTAACCAATACAAAACATTGGTTTCATTGCTGTGAAGTATAAGCAACAGCTTAAATGTATTTTATTGTTGTTATTGCGTAAAGAATTATCAGTTTAAAGTTTGTCCAAGTTCTCACTAATCAACTGGACTCATGAAAAATTATACTTAATATTGGCAGTACGATACTATACGAAGAATAAAGAATGTAAATTACACAACATTATTCTTGTATTCGAACTCAGCTATTAAAGAAGTGACAATAAACAAAATGAGCTTTATTCATTCGAATTAAGATAATACTTGTATCTAGAAATTAAACAACCAAAAGGGAAAACATCATTAAAAAGACAAGAATACTTCTATCCAAGATGTGAAATAAAGTAATTAATGAACTGAAATGAAAGTAATATTGGGCATGATATACGAGTAAGGAAAAGACATAAATGTGTTCTTAGAAACATTCAAAGTAAATTTACAAATACTTATTAAAGATATACTACTCTTCCTTTACGTTTTAACGAACTAATAAGTAAACAAAGAAAAGAAATGAATGAAGAACGAATGTCTTGCTCTAGAATAAAATATAACAAATAAATGAAAAATAAATGTTTACACAAAAATAACACAGTAGTACTTCATGTAGTCACCTCCAGAGTCAATAACTTCTTGAAGTCTGGAGGGAATACTAGATACAAGTCTCGAGCAATATGACGGTGTGTCAGGTAAGTGTTGCCGCAGTTCCGTAACTTGATTTTGAAGAAACGTTTTGCCTCTGTCGTCACTTCTCTCTTTGCATTCTTGCACCATCTAGATCCACAAATGTTCAATTGGGTTCAAGTCTGGGGATACAGGGGTCCACCCTATACAAATTAACTCCGGATGTTCTCTTAGCCACTCTCGTGTTTGCCAGGAAGTGCAAACAACACTGTTGTCATGCATAAATATATATTCTTCCTGTTCGGGGAAGTTTCTTTCTAAGGACGGTAACAATGTATTTTCGAAGATATTAACGTAAACAGTGCTGTTCATTCTCTCGGGCACTCCAACCAAATCTACAGGACCAGCAGCCATCATGCATGCACAAACGTGTGCTAATATTCGTTCTGAACAAGGAGTACTGATATTTTGTTCAGCATCCCTGATTCCTCGTGGTCTTTAAAATATAACTCTGCCTTGCTGGTTAGATTTGAAAACTTTCTCGTCGGTCCAGATGACTTAAGTCTCAATATGACAGCGGGTGGGTTGTGTTCTCCTGTGCCCATTCCATTCGTCTGGTCTTTTGCGTTTCAGTCAGAAGAGTCTTCCTAGCGGGTCTTGAACAGTGGAGATCAGCCCCCAATAATCTTCTTATTGTTTTGTGAGAACAATTATATTTCATGGCTTTGCCAAAAGGATCGACGCGTGGCGTAGAGGTTTGTTGATTGCTTCTGTAACTAACGTTTGCTCTTGAGCTGCAGTTGTCGCTTTAGGCCTTTCACTTTTTGACCGAGACCTGAACCATTCCCCACCTTCTTTATGTCTCTGAATCCATTTCTTGGCTGTTTTATTGTTACCGCACAGATTCCTAGCGATGTGAGGCAGAGTTTTTCCCACTGTTGCTCGGTCTATGATTTCTCCTTGCAGAGCAACAGACAGTTTTCCACAGCCCTTAGAGCGAGGCATTTTGACAACCTGTTAGAAATTTGAATTCTGACTTGTATGAATAATGTCGGTAAAGTATATCTTTCTGTTTCCACTGCACATGCACCATTTAATTTTTATGAAAGCTCATAAATAATCCTGATAATTGCTTAATATTTATGAACTAATACGTAATGGAGCCTATATAAACAATACATATCATTCGTCAAAGTAAGGAATACAGTTAACCACAGGTGTCCAAACTCGCGAGCCCGGCGCTCGTGAGCTCGGCACTCGCACTCAACCGGGCTCGCGCTCAATAATTGAGCGCGAGCCCAAGCGAGCGCGAGCCCAGTTGAAAAAAGTGAGTGCGAGCCCGAGTGAGCGCGAGCCCACTTGAGATTAGTGAGCGCGAGCCCGAGTGAGCGCGAGCCCAGTTGAAAAAAGTGAGCGCGAGCCCGAGTGAGCGCGAGCCCACTTGAGATTAGTGAGCGTGAGCCCGAGTGAGCGCGAGCCCAGTTGAAAAAAGTGAGCGCGAGCTCTGTTGGAAAAACTGAGCGCGAGCGCGAGTGAGCGCGAGTCCAGTAGAGAGAAGTGAGCGCGAGCCCAGTTGCGATTAGTGAGCGCGAGTGCGACCGAGCGCGAGTGCAGTTAAGATTACTGAGCGCGAGCCCAAGTGAGCGCGATCACAGTTGAGAGAAGTGAGTGTGATCGCGAGCCCAAGTGAGCGCGATCACAGTTGAGAGAAGTGAGTGTGATCGCGAGCCCGCACTCGCTTCGCGCTTACATGGACTCATTTGCTTCAGAGACAAGAACATAAGAAACGCATTCCATGTGCAGCATTGAAAAGGAAGATTTTGGTAGGTGAGTGTGAGTGAGAGTTAGCAAAAATACCCATCTCTGCTTCGTAAGCTCTGAATGAGACGTAGCGTTTTCGAAATTCTCCCATCATTCCGAAAGATGCAGAGATCATATGATGCTTGTATTTTATGGCTGAAGGTACAGAGCATAGAAGGAAGTGAGACAATTCTTGGAAATTGCTATCTATTGTTACAGAGCAGCAGGATTTTTGCACATGGGTTTGTTGTCCATATCGAAGGATAGTATGAAACTAGATTTATGTAACTAGATTTCAGTGGAAGTTTTTTATTTTTATTATTATTTATTTATTTCTAAAGAATTTGAAACAATGCTATAAGCAATGAATAAAACTACAACAGCTTACAACTTTTCTTTTCTTCTTCTTGGCCAAAAACTATATGAATACTCCGTTAACACATTTAAATTACGGCAAAATATTTACAATCATGCACTTGCGCCTTCCTTACACCGTGTCCTGGGTTGGAGTCCTGATGAGGAGAGCCTTGAAATTTGATCTATTGCGGTGCTTATGGTTCTACCTTAAATTGAAGGTCACCATGTCATATAGCCTTTGTACTCGAAAGAGTGCAATAAGCAATTTTCTCTGCTAGTGTAGTGACTAGCGCGTATTTCCTTTGTTGTACGTGGTTCCAGGTTTGATTCAGAGTAGGAGAGCACAAAGTTTAATTTTTCATCATCATTCACTTTCATTAATCATTCACCTCCTTCAGCCGAAAGACCTTAATGGTTTGACGTTAAATTATGATTTTTTTTTCGTTTTTTTTTTCTTTCTTTAATCGGTAATCGAATATGGTTTAGTCTTTGAACTGTATACACGGAAGAATAAAAGTTTATTCAAAATATTTGAAATGTATATTTGACGTGCAATTTATTTGTTTTCAAAATTCCTGGTAGGTTCAATAGTTCTATTCATTTCTAACAGTTAGCATAAGGTTCTACGGAGATCTATTGTTCTATTAGACTAAACTTGAGCTTAAATGTCATCTGGACTCTCAACAATCAGTATAGCGACTCTTTAAAAATGTGTATTCGACATGAATGTAGGTCGTTCTCGATTATTTATACGTCACCCTTCTATCCACCGCTAGGGAGACCGGAGATATCTTGCCCCTACAATATTATTGTGATTGTATGTCATATGTGTATCAAACTTCGTTGAAATTGCTCCAAGCGTTCTAGAATTAAACTTGAACATACGTAACATATTCTAATGGTGATGCCGAGACCAAGATTACTCTAAGTATCATGTTTCTCCTCTTTAAATTTCGAGACGAGACAGACTTTAGTAAATCGAAACTAGACCGAGATACAACATATCGATCGAGCCTTACTTGAGAGTCCTAAACAAAACCGTGAACGAGAAACAGTTAAGAATGGGCACGAGCGAGTTCGAGCGAGTTTTCATTGAAACTCAACTCGGCTCGAAACAGACATATTTGAGCTCGACTCGAAAACTCGGATCAAAAAATTTCCTCCAACTCGGCTCTAAACTCGACTCGAATTTGAGTCGAGTCGAGCCAAATCGAGCCCAATGTTGTGTGTAGCTTCAAATACTTTCTTCAGATATCCTATATTGACAATATAATTATTATCAATGATACTTACTGCTACTACAAATTATTATTATTATTATTATTATTATTATTATTATTATTATTATTATTATTATTACAACACCGTGTATATACATGAAAGATAGGCGATTTGTATCTAAATACTAAAAGCGAGTTGACTGTTGACTTCGGTAGTCGTGAAGTCTAGGAGGGAAGGCATTATTCACGTGGTTCTGGGTCTGATTTCTGGAGGAGCAAGTATTTGGGCTCGAACCAAAAATCGTTACAAGTTAGAGAGCGCCGGCCAAACAAGTTCAAAACTGCTCGGCTCGGGTTTAGGGTTCTGAACGGCTCGAGCGGGTCGGCTTACAGCTCATTCACTATCGAGTCGAGCCGACAGCTCACTCAACAGAGCAGCGATTGGTAGAGATTAGAATTTCAGTATAAGGCAAGATCATGGGAAAAGGAAAACTATCAGATTAAACCCGAGTATTTGTTAAAATATCAAAATATAAATTGCATAGTTGGTTGGCTTGGAATCTAGCGTCCCTTTTCAACATCAGAGCTGTACGAGATGTCGCCGTACGGTTTAAGATGGAATGTAAGCTACCGTTATGAGTTGAAACTTTTTAATGATCTCCCACCAAGATTCAAACCTGGAAACCCATGCTTCAAAGACATGTGCTCTGGCTATTCAAGTATAATGTAATGCAAAGTGTTGGAATTTATTTATTGGGGTTTAATGTTGGTTTTCGGTACCGAGGATATCTCAAACAAATTTCCTGTTGCTCAGGCTCTTGCGACTATATCAGCGGGGCCACATCAGATGCGAACTATAGCTTAACGTGGGATCCGAAGCACATAATCTGCAAGGAAACGAACCCGGGTCTACCACGCCAAAGGTACGTACGCTAACCGCTTTGTCAGGGAGGAGCTGCAAATATTGATCGAAACAAGACCGAGACTGATACGTTGTTTTTCGTATACAGATACATATATTAATATGGATGTAGGAATAAATTCAAAATGACAATATAACACCAACTAAATTATTTTCCAAGTTTGATTAAGATAAATAAGCTGTTTTGGTCGTTTACTTTGTTTATACCTAGTTCAACAAAGGGGAAAAAATTTCGTGACAAAGTTTCCTATATGCTAATGCTGTGGTGATAAATTTACCGATGACAAAATTACTGTGTAAAATTTTCCGGTGACGAAATTACCTATATGCTATTATTTTGGTGAAAAAATTACCACTGACGAAATTACTGTGACAAAATTTTCGGTGACAAAATTACCTGTTCGGCAAATTGCCAAGAATGGAAGTGAAAAATGGCCAGCTTTAAGTAAATTTGGTGCAAGTTGTTCGATGTCAAGTTGACATACAGCCCTTAAATGGGCCTTTTATCTAGTTAATTTTGAAACCAGATACACGATCATTATGATAGCGCTAAATTTGGACAACATAATTCAAACCATCTTCGAGAGAAATATCTGTAAATAAACGTTTACATGTGGACGCATAAGTTACATTCATTCAGCTTGGGGGGCTTGACTGATGACTTGAAGCTTAGTTGACTGATTAAGTTTAACGAGGTTTATGAAAGGGAAACCTCTATATTAATTTGGAATCTAAATTAGATGACTTGCCAGTTCCCACTGTTGATCACACCACTTCTCCTGAACCCTAAGTCTTGTCTCGTCTTGTATAAATTCTCGAAAACTTCTTTCTTGTCTGGATTCTCGAGGATTCACTTCTCGTCTCGTTCTGTAAATTTAAGTACAAAATGTATTCCCTTATCTAATAGTTCTCAGAATCCTTCTGCTTCAGGAGAGAAGTCTAAAAAGGATGTAATTTAACAATATTTAAACCATATTTCTTATTGGAGTATATTGTGTAATGATTTGAATATCTTAGGCGTTCCTATATGCTCTTCATTGTGATCGTATAATTACTTTTATAATTTATAGGTTTTATATACGGATCACTTAGCACTGAAATGATGTTTGAAATCTAAGACTTGGATGAACTAGAGTTGCTCACGAGATTCGAAAAATTTCTCGTCTCGTAGAGAAAATTGTAAGAGTGATAACGTTGACGAGGTTCAAAAAGTGTTATTTTCAACAGTAACTTTCAACATATTGTTTCTTATAATTATTAACAATAAAGAGAGATATAAAATTTATATAAAGGATTGAGTTAGTAATTTGCACGAAATTAGTTTAGTAAATTTCGTTTAAAATTCCAGCAATAATACTCTTTGTAATAGGCCTATATGGTATATATTTCTTATGTGGAAAATTCTTTGATCCACTTTTTAAAATTTGAATACAATACGCACCACAGAAGACACCTGCACTAAATTCAAAGAAATCTCTGCAGCACGGGACGAAGGGTCATTCGCCGCTCCCCACTGGCAGACCATCGCAGAAATCTTTCACTGCCCCTCCCTCCCAGGAGCCCGTCCTAGATCAGGGCCTAGATTTCAATAATAGATTACCTTTAGGCGTTATAGCTGCAGATAAAAGGTTTTCTTTGGGTACCGTAAAGTGAATGCACAGAAGCATTATGTTCGTTCTGATTGCTTTTCCAAGAAATGTATACAGCTTCGTGAGTAGGTGATATTGTTTAAGACAAAGATCATCCAGTACCGTAAGACGGGGTTACTTTGCAGCAGATGTAATGAATTTTAAAGAAAATCGCATGTAACTTATAAACGTAATGATTTAGAACATTATATTTTAAACATATAATAGCTAGATATATAAGGAAAACATTCGTGCAAGTGCATTTGTAAACATTCACGATGACCGTGATTACTATAATATAAACTTTGGTGCAAAGTAACATCATAGGTCAGGATACTTTGCACCACATACAAAAAATATGTTGAACATAGGAACATAATGTTTCTGTGCAATGTTTTCCCTTCAGTATTTATACATTTCACTTCCTACACAAAACTGCATGAAATCTACAAATATTGATATTAGAATCATGGTACTGGTATCAGTACTTAGTATGATTTATCGATATTTGTAAAGAAAATTGTGTATTTTCTGGACCGGCACAGGAACCACATTCTGATTTTTTAGCATATATCCAACAAAAATGTAAACTCAGGAACGAAAAAAAAAAAATCCCCGTGAACTGATTTCCCTTGGTAGTTCTTTGTGCCCAAGAATATCATCCAACCGTAATCATTGGAAGGTTTATGGGGTTTGGGGATTTCAGGCTGAAGCCTAGCCAAATTTCAGAATTTCTTTTTTTAAAAAAATAATGTTAGTAAGTCCTATGTGTGTAAGCTTCAAGCCCCCCAAAACGTCCAGCGATTAAAAACAAACAACAAAAAACAAAAAAAAAAAAAAAAAAAAAAAAACAAACAAACAAAGAAAGAAGAAAGAAAAGAAAGAAAGAAAAAGCTAAGCCTTACTGAGTGAAGCGAATGAAGCGGATCCGCCATTGTTCGCAATTTATTTTCCGACAAGAAATTAATTCCAGTATTTACCTTTATAGGATATTTACCTAAAATTAGAAAGTAGGAGGTGCCAGTAGTAATAATTTCCTCTCTAAGCTATATTTTGGACCGGTGGAAAGTAACCCCTGATTAAAGGCTGAAGCCGCCTACTCCCAGTTTTATTTTTTCTATGTAAACTTTGAGTATTTCTTGCGAAGATTATTCGCCAAAATACATCTCCAGCAGGAAAGTACAGAATAGAAGACTTTCGCAAGTATAAAAATTACATATGTTAATTAGTCTTGTTACATTGTATGTTCTAAATAAAAGAAAATTAAATCTTCGAATTTTACGTTCCACGCTTATAGGCTACTGTGTAGGGTACAGAAGAGGGCGACGATGACATGAACGAAGAGGAGTAGTGATGAGTAAATGCAAGACTAAGACCAAGACCCAGGTGGTCTTGGTCTTGCACACCGAGTCTTGGTCTTGGTCTTGCACTGGCACACTTGATCTTGGTCTTGGTCTTGGTCTTGCATCGGGATTCCTGGTTTTGGTCTTCGTGAAGACTCTTGTAAAAACTGCAAGACAAAGACTCTTGTGCTCATCACTAAAGAGGAGGAGTGTAAAAATAATAGGAGGAAACGGGACAATCCGAGAAAACTCACGCACGCGGTGTTTGTCAACCACAAAACCCATTTTGCACAAGCTGGGATCGAACCAGAGACTCCACTCGCAAGAGATGATCCCTCTACTACTGACTCACCGCGATCTAAATAAAGTTTTGATATAATAAGTGAGAGATGGATTATTCTTTCTTGCCTTGTTAAATATTAGCCACTTCTTTGTCCAAATATGTCTATTTCTTTATTCTTTTTCTCAACAACACAACATTGATAGTACCTGCATTTAAAACCATTGCTTCAAAAGTAATGTTTGAAGGACACTTCATGTTGTGCTAACTTTAGAATATTTTCTGCAAGCCTATGTAATTGGTTGTTTTTTAAGTCAATAATTTATTGAAGTAAAGTAATAATTAGGACGTTCAGAGGACAATGAATCCAAGTTCATTTTCAATAAAGTTTAATTTTGCTCAGCAAATTAATTTTATTTAAAAACCTAATGTCTTCGCAGTCAAGAGTCCGAAGTAAATGTAACTAAAACCATATGAAAGGGCGTGGAATAGCTTCATATTGCAGCCGCTAGACAGAGGTGCCAGTGGGGCAGGAGGGCAGTCGCCCCACCCCCACTCTGAATTTTAGATTTTGGGACCAGTAAACCAGTTTTAGAAATATTTTGATAAGCGAAGTCCAACAGAAAACGGTTGGAGACAAATAAACATAATAAAAAGTGAAACAGGAAAATGACACGGGGCCACCCAAAACATCGCGTGGACAAAACCTCGCCGCCAAAACCTCATGGGTCCTGAGATCAAGCCAACGTTCAAGAATTATCCAAACTTCAATACTCCCTTACGAGGAGTATTTTGCAACATACCTTCTTATGGTACAAGGAGAAGATTTGTACGAAAACGTAAAGGTTCTATGCTTAGTAGTTTTTTTAGATCTGGAGAACGGCAAAATTCATTCAAGGCATTCCATTCCTTAGGGCATGCATTTCGCAAAATATTGTCTTATCTGGAGCTAGTGCCCTTGTGGAGCAAGAAGATTTATACAAAATGTCAAGTTTCAAAACCTAATAAGTTTTGTAAATCTGGCGATAGAACATTCTACATTGAAGAAACCGTCGTGAAGAGGTTTTATCCTGACAACATTTCTTCCCAGGCGACACTACGTCTCGCTTAATTTAGACCAGGCGAGATTCTGTGTCGCGCGATCATTACAACCAGGTTTTGGTTAGGCGAGATTTTGGGTATGGCGATATTTTGGGACGCGAGGTTATGGCAAGGCGAGGTTTTGGCCCGGCGAGATTTTGGCCCGCGAGGTTTTGGGTGGCGAGGTTTTGGCCCGGCGAGATTTTGTCCCGCGAGGTTTTGGGCGGCGAGGTCTTGGCCAGGCAAGGTTTCGGCCCGGCGAGATTTTGGGCCGCGAGGTTTTGGGAGGCGTGGTTTTGGTCCGCGAGGTTTTGTACCCAAGCCGTTCCCTCTGTCTTTACGGTGTATCTGAATTGCCACAACCAGGTAGTATGGTTGGATATACACACCAACAATTGACCTTCGCCTTATCTCCACTCGCATTCAACTCACGGTGTGAGGTCCAATTGAACACAGACATCCACGAAAAGGGATAGAACTTTCTTGGTTACCTTTATAGTTATGCACATAAGTATAGCGTTTGGTCCCGGACAGTAGTTCTTGATTTAGCATAATAAAAACTATCTTGAATATAATTTATGGATAATAATAATAATAATAATAAGAAGAAGAAGAAGAAGAAGCTAAAATAGTGTTTTTAGTTTTCCAGAAGGAAACCAAAATTTTCCTTTCTTTCAGGCCTCAAAAACACTAGCAGCAACACATTTTTTTGGCTTTGTACATTGTAGCTGCCCCCCTCAAAAACGACGGACCCCCCTACACAAACCTGCTGGCTACACCCCTGCCAATTTGATACGAGCTGCGATCGAACCAGATACCTCACGCACCAGAGATGAACCTTCTACTACTGAGCCATCACAATCTAAATAAAAATTTGATATAATCAGTGAAAGTTGGATTATCCTTCCTTGTCTAATATTAAAATCCTATTCCTTGTCCAAACATACCTATTTCTTTAGCGTCTTTTCTTTATTCTTTTTCTCAACAATATAACATTGGTAGTACCCGCCCTTAAAACTTTGCTTTCGATCGATCCATTCTGCAACTGCTTTCCTCAGCTTACATGCGTAAATTCATGCACAATGCATGAACTGCATGACGCGCATAAACTCACATCGTTAGTTTACGCGCGTAAACATACGGTAGTGTATAGCTGAGCTTATGTTGCAGACCGACATTAAACAGGTGTTTGCTTCAGGAATAAAATATAAGAAATGTATTCCAAGTTCAGATTATAACGACCTGCAAGATTTTAACCGCTATGCAAACGAAAATGAAGGAAAAGTGCATTCTGTACTATCTGAAGTGTATTATATTTATCCACTCGACGAATGTTTGACATCTGACCTGTGATCTCATTGTCGAAACATCTTTGGGAATGGAAATCCCATTTTTTCATACTTATTATCAGTGGTGTTTGAGGCTGGCATTTGTTTTTGTTTTGCAAATTCCATGGCCATTTTCTTTTTCTAATAGATCATAGAGTAAGGAAACTTCTTGACCCTACAAGGTAAGAAATTTATATATAGCAAGGTAGAAATTTATATATTTACGTTCATAGAAAAGTCGAGCGAAATATGTATTATTTTAATTGTAGGTTCTTTAAATCTCAACAAACAAGAGTAGCTCTTAATAGTGTTAAATACATGTAACATATTTTTTTCTTAGCTTATTAATTTATATTACGAAACATTTTATTTATTCTTAAAAAAAAAAACAAAAAAAAAACGACAGTTTTAGCAAGCTAATTTTACTGAATTCTTCTTGAGATCTTTAAATGTATTTTACGCGAAATTTAATTACTGCACTATGTAATTTTAATATTTATTTTTAAAAAACTGAAGCAATATTATACTTATATTTTAGAAAATTTGAAAGCAAGGGACACTTAAATAGACCAGAAGGAGAAATATACAGGGTGTCCAATATACAATGCAACCCGGAGTTTGGGATAGAACTTTTGAACCTGAAGTAATACACGAATAATGGTTATACCAAAGTGAAGCTTTGTTCATGCATATATTTTTAAACTAGGAAGCAACGATTGAAGTACACTAGAAACCACACAGTGTTGCCAGATGTAACCAAAGGTGTAATATTTTTTTTTTTTTGCAAAACATGTAAATTGACACATAACTCATATGTTTGGATGTTCTTCGTTAATTTTCAGTTTGTTTAGTTGGAGTAGCTTGGAAAGTATGGAGCAGAAAAAAGAATTTTTCATTTCCACCGATAACTAATCGGATGAGGCCTCTGTAAGGGGTAACTAGGGAAATCGTAGTTTTCATAAATTAACACTCTGAATTGGCAACTTTACTGATGTTTCAGTGCATCAAAGGGTGTGTTAAGGATCTAATTACATTATGCAATTCCTGAAAACAATGAAAAACAAACTTTGAAATTATAATGAAATTTGTTTTTACTTATATGCATCCGGCAACACTGCTATTCATTTCTATGGGGCTATTTAAAGCAAGAGGCATACAAGAACAAATCTCGAACTATTCAAGACCTGGAAACGAACATTCGCGGTGCCATTGAGAACATTAACACTTCTAATCTTCGTAAAGTTGTTGCCAACCTGGTGAAACGTGTGAACCAGTGTTTGAATCAAAACAGAGGACACTCCCAGCATCCGCTGTAGAGCTGGTAACTCATTTCTGATAGTAGCAGTGTTACCGGGTGCATGTAAGTAAACGTTTTATCATGATAATTTCAAAGTTTGTTTTTCATTGTTTTCAGGAATTGAATAACGTAGACAGATCCTTAACACACCTTTTGATGCATTGAAACATCAGCAGTTGCCAATTCAGTGTGTTATTTTATGAAAAATACGATTTCCCTAGTAACCCCTTACAGGGGCCTCATCCGATTAGTTATCGGTGGAAATGAAAAAATCTTTTTTCTGCTCCATACTTTCCAAGCTACTCCAACTAAACAAACTGAAAATTAACGACAGAACATCCATACGTATAAGTTATGATTCAATTAACATATTTTGCAAAAAAAAAAAAAAAAAAAAAAAGATTTACACCTTCGGTTACATGTAGTAACACTGTGTGGTTCCTAGTGTACTTCAATCTATGCTTCCTAGTTTAAAAGTATATACATGAACAAGGCTTCATTTTGGTATAACCATTATTCGTGTATCACTTCAGGTTCAAAAGTTCTACTATCCCAAACTCCGCGTTGCATTGTATATTGGATACCCTGTATATACATACATACATACATACATACATACACACTTCCTTCCTTTAAAGTCTTTTTATTTTATTTTTTATTTATTTATTTTTTTTTCGAAATCTACTCTGAAACGATAGCATTCAGTTTGCCACTATTCGATTTTGGTGTTGTTTGTCACAATATTTTCATACGGATTTATCAGATCATATTACAGTGAAGTTTAGCACATACCTAACGAAACAGCTAAGGGTTACCAGGCATTTATATTCATATTGATTTAATGTGATTAAGTGGTATGTATTCTCGTCTTCCGGACAAATGAGGTATCGTATACTAATTGCTAAAAAAAAAAAAAAAAAACGCAAAACATCCTAAATTTTACGATAGCTTCGTCAATTGACATAATTGTTTAAATAGTAAGGTAGTTAGGGATCTCTTGCCTGTCAGATGTCAATTAACAGATTAATAATTTTTTTCTACAACAAGCAAGACTTTATTTTACATGAATTAAAGACCAAATACAAATTCAATTTATGCTCTTTCGCAGGAGACCAATTCGACAAGCTTGGAGCCTTATATAAATGACAGCGTTTTGGTACAAATGAAAAATACAACGTAGGTATAAATGTTAATTTTCGACCCATGTTGTGTAGATGCTGGTCGATTACTCGACGAGATGCTGGTTGGTTGCTGAGATGATCCTTGGTCCTCTCCCTTACCTTTTTATATTGTATAAATTTCGTCAGTCAGACCCTGAGGTTCTCCATAACAGCCTTGTTTGTTCACTTAATTACTTTTTACGCTACGTGACTGCCGGAGAACCTCATTAGTCCACGATAAGTGTGACTGTTTATTCAAAAATTCTTTTGTAACCTAATTTAAGTACACATACATTTTTTACATATAATTACTAGAAAACAATGCTAGTTATTTCACTAAACTTTTTTGATATATTCCTTTTTGCAATATGTTGAGCTAACTTTTTTTTTTTTCAACTCATGTCATAGTTTCAATACAGTCCCCCACTGATGAGGAACTGTTCCTGAACATCACCGTAGTGTGTGTCACTTCTTTTTTTTTTTTTCAACTACAGTTGTGTAATGAAACTATGACATGAGTTGAGGAAAAAAAAGGAGTGACACACACTACGGTGATGTTCAGGAACAGTTCCTCATCAGTGGGGGACTGTAATGGAACTATGACATGAGTTGAGAAAAAAAAAAGCTCAACATATTGCAAAAAGGAATATATCAAAAAAGTTTAGTGAAATAACTAGCATTGTTTTCAAGTAATTATATGTAAAAAAAAAAATGTGTATGTGTACTTAAATTAGGCTACAAAAGAATTTTGGATAAACAGTCACACTTATCGTGGACTAATGAGGTTCTCCGACAGTCACGTAGCGTAAAAAGTAATTAAGTGAACAAACAAGGCTGTTATGGAGAACCTCAGGGTCTGACTGACGAAATTTATACAATATAAAAAGGTAAGGGAGAGGACCAAGGATCATCTGAGCAACCAACCAGCATCTCGTCGAGTAATCGACCAGCATCTACACAACATGGGTCGAAAATTAACATTTATACCGTAAGTTGTATTTTTCATTTGTACCAACTCGCTGTCATTTATATAAGGCTCCAAGCTTGTCGGATTGGTCTCCTGCGAAAGAGCATAATCTGAATTTATATTTTGGTCTTTAATTCATGTAAAATAAAGTCTTGCTTGTTATAGAAGGAAATTATTAATCTGTTAATTGACATCTGACAGGCAAGAGATTCCAAACTACCTCAATATTTTAACATAATTGTATTTCCTGTTTTAACGCAGTTCGTAAAATTACCTCATTTTATATAATGTAGCTACTATTTTTTCCGTTATGTTATGCGATTTAAAAACTGGCATTTATATACTTAAAGAAATGTAAAGATGAATCGAAAACTAGAACCACATTATGCTTATCATTATCATTATCATTATGCTTATCATATGTAACTTCTTGACTCAAAGTGATATTATGATGTAAGTTTCATGTACACAAACATCTTGCCTGACCTTTCATTAACTTGTAATTTTCTTTGATAGGTGTTGTTTTAACAAATTAGAGGCTATAATGAACGCACAATTTCAAAAATTCAGTTTTAATACTCTTAAATTTGACTTAAATTAAGAAATGTTCATATTTACTGTATTGTAACAGGACAATATGCCTTCAAACAGCAAACACATAATTAAAAGTAGAGGCTGCTCCGGAGGGAAGTCACCGTTAAAAAATTAGTTTTCTTTCTTCAAGTGAGAGAGAAAAGATAACCTAATGGACTTACAAGACGTGGGACTCGATTAGAAACACTATTTTACGGGCCCCAGGTTTCCAACTAACTTGCATATATATATATATATATATATATATATATATATATATATATATACAGGGTGTCCGAGAATTATCTATACAACTTTACGACGTTATATTGAAAGAAGTTAATGTGATATTTACATGCGGTTTTTTGTATTCAATACAGAAAGTCTTAAAGTTTTTTTTTACCTGTTCAGTACACCCCTATGTGGGCACCATGTGTGATACGAAGCACATCCAGACGAAAATCAATTTCAGCCCATGTGGGCTGCAGCAAAGATACGCAGTTACTGTGTGAAAAGCAGCAAGGATACGCTGCTATAGCTGTTCAAGGTTTGCTACCTTCGTAGCGAAGACGATGTCCTTAAGGTACCCCCACAGGAAGAAGTCCAGTGGTGTCAGATCCGGCGACCACGGAGGCCATGATATCGGACCGTCGCGATCAGTCCACCTATTGGGAAACACCTCATCCAGGTATTCTCGAACTTCTAAAGACCAGTGTGGCAGAGCTCCATTGTGTTCAAAAAACTTTAAGACTTTCTGCATTGAATGCAATAAACCGCATGTAAATATCACATTAACTTCTTTAAATATAACGTCGTAAAGTTGTATAGATAATTCTCGGACACCCTGTATATATATGAAGGGCTTGGAGTAATATAACTTTAAGCCACATTTATACGTATTGTGCAACGAAATTTATCGCTGCACTACAATACAAATTAATGAAGGCAAGAACACGATACATTTACGATATTTACTGCCATCTAATCTCAATTTTTGCAAATTTGTCAACAGCAACGGGTAGATTTTGTTTTTACAAATGCGGCTTAGCACTATATTGCCCCAAGCCAATTATTTATCTATCTATCTATCTATCTATCTATCTATCTATATATATATATATATATATATATATATATATATATATATATATATATATATGTGTGTGTGTGTGTGTGTGTAGGGTGCAAATTACCGGGAGAGATGAGGGGGAATTTCCCCCTCAATCACATTTTCTTCCCCCCCAAAGAAGTCAGCTGAAGTATATCCACCGGGGATGCTCGCTTCCCCCCCAAACTATGCTCAGTATAACTCCAAATTTCTTCGGAATAATCGATGCAAACTATTCAGTTTTGGTCATTTCTACTTAAACCTGATTGTCCACTATTTTCAACGTTGTTTAGTTGAACTATATTATTATGACTATGGTTGTTACTTGGAACTGTACCTTCGTACCCTTCAGTTCGTCATCGTTCGTGAATTTGAATGTACTAATTGCGTATAACAAAGCCACATATGGATTTATAAATGTTTTTAGCGGTTGGTCAAGAAGAAGTAAACAAATAGCTTCTTCCACCATACTTGGCGAAGTTCGGACATGCCATATTCATCCTCTACATTTGTATCGATTATCATCTTATTTTAATTTTTGTTATAACATGTTATATCATTTTCCAGTGTACTCTTTGTTAGTACATGCTCTTCATTCCCTAGTAGTTTGTGTGTATGCAACTCAAAAGTTGCAATTAATTTGTGATAGCAATTTGTGATAGCATAGCAATTACTGCCTTTACAGCTTACGGAAATGAACTTTTGAAACTGTACTCAAAATCTGAGTACATCATTCGTCTTTATAGGTATTCTCTCGTAAGTATATGTTAACGTACACGCTGGGGATTCGCTCCTAGTGAGCAGACATGGTAGTGAAGGTGATTTTTAGGTGAATAAGCGCATAATTGAAGATTTGTTTCAGCATTTGTTAATACGACTGGTTCTCCGTGTCATTGTCCGTGTCTGTATCATAGGTGTCCAAACTCGCGAGCCCGACGCTCGTGAGCTCGGCACTCACGCTCAACCGGGCTCGGGCTCAATAATTGAGCGCGAGCCTGAGTGAGCGCGAGCCCACTTGAGATTAGTGAGCGCGAACCCAATCGAGAGAAGTAAGTGCGAGCCCGAGTGAGCGCGAGACCAGTTGAGGGAAGTGATCGCGAGCGCGAGTGAGCGCGAGCCCAATTAAGAGAAATGAGCGCGAGTGCGAATGAGCGCGAGCCCAGTTGGGAGAAGTGATCGCGAGCCCAGTTGGGAGAAGTGATCACGAGCTCAAGTGAGCGCGAGCCCAGTTAGGAGAAGTGAGCGCGAGCCCGAGTGAGTGCGAGCCCAGTCCAGAGAGATGAGCGCGAGCCCGAGTGAGTGCGAGCCCAGTTAGGAGAAGTGAGCGCGAGCGCGAGTGAGCGCGAGCCCAGTCCAGAGAGATGAGCGCGAGCCCGAGTGAGTGCGAGCCCAGTTAGGAGAAGTGAGCGCGAGCGCGAGTGATCGCGAGCCCAGTCCAGTGAGATGAGCGCGAGCCCGAGTGAGTGCGAGCTCAGTTGAGAGAAGTGAGCGCGAGCGCGAGCGAGCCCAATGGAAAATGGCCATCTATGCAGTTAACACAAAACAATTTCAATAGACATATTGCACCAGGCCAAAATAGGCTTAAACTACAGGTAATACAAAGTAAATTTCATACTGTAATGAAAGGTGTACATGAAACACGCTTACTACAATCGTAACTGCTTACAATAGTCGAGTGGATACCCTCCCCTCTGATCTAGTGGCTTGAACTTGCCACCTTGGTATACGGGCTCCCAAGTTCGATTCCCAGTGGGAGAGCCTTTGAAATTTTAATTTTCCTGGATGTTTCTGTGCTCATGTCCCTGTCGTTTTAGGTTACTGGTAAAGGAAATTAAACAAGTAAAAAGTGAATAAAATTAAGAAGTAACTAGTAATAAGTAGATAAAAAGAAATGAATTAAGACATTCGACTGTAGATTTTCCAGGCACCACTCAAGGGTAGTTCGAATCTCACCAGACTACAATTTTCGTTTTACCTCTTCTTGACGTTTCTATTTGTGTTCCTGTCGGATGTCGTACACTTTCGTAATACGCTAAAATATACGTAATATTTCGAATTCTTAACCTCTTATTATTACATTTTTTAACCTTAGTTGGGAAGAAGGAGTAAAAATGAAAGTACAAAGATTTACTATAAATTACTTAACATTTACTGACATTGTAATAGTGGATATTTCTGAAAACGTATAATGATCCAAAAATATATTTAGTAGGTCACATGTCTATTATTCTATTCTAACTTGAAAGTTACAGTTCAGGCAGTGGCGTATCGAAGAGTCATGGGATAAAAGTGTTGCAAGCCCTCTCATTGAAACTTTTGTATTCTATTGAGATAAAACAATATTTCAGTTTTTAATCTTGGAAAATCAACAAGCACCGTGTGTGGAGGACGGTTAATTTATACTACAACTTATCACTTCCAAATGTGTAGAAGATGTGGCTGGATATTGTATATAATCATTCAAGAGATATAACGAAACGAAGGGACTTCGTAAACCCATCACGCCCCCCAGAAGGAGGAAGTTCGCCTCCAAGTTGAGAACTACTGCTTGCGAGTGAAACATTCTAACAATCTTTTAGCATTTCCTTCTTCGCCTTCTCTCTGTACTGCGCATGCACCAGTCAACTTTCATGAAAGATAATACATAGCCTTGATACTTTCTATAGTATTTATGAAAGAACATGCAATAGAATCTATATCAGCTACATACATCATTCGTCAAAGTAATCAATAAAGTGTTCATAAAACAAATTAATGGACATATTACATCAAAGTAAATTAGGTTTACATTTTAACCAATAGAAAATACATGCTATTCTGTAAGAAGAACTGCTACTCGAAGCCTTTGCTACAATCACTAGTTGGTACCATGGCCAAGTGGTCTAAGGCGATCTTTTTTGTAAAACACCCTGCGAGCGTAGTCCGAGTCCCCGGAGATTCCAACGCATTTTTTCTCTCTCTTTTTACGAATTCTCGATGTTACTGTCTGTATTCCTGTCGGATTCGATTAAATAGAATTTCGAATAGAGAGCAATATGTATGATAAATGATAATTTATTTCTGAGTCTCCACTCGTCTAATATACCCTTTCGAGTGTGTTATTTTGGAAGTATATATAATATGGAATAGTGAAAATAGTAAAGTAAAAAAATATTCTTTTAAATATTGGTTAATTAATTGGAGTTGAGCATGGCTTTCAGGTCAGGATTATATAGAGATGAGTTACTTTCAAGTGCAATGCGAGAAACAATTGAGATTTAATCAAACACAAAATTGTAACTTACAGGATAACTTTTACGTGATTAGTATTATATTTTTTATGTTTTCATTATAATTCTGTATAAGTTATGATAGTATTATTTCAAAATGTAGAACGAGAAAGAAGTGTAATATTATATTTTGTTACGAAAAGCTTTTAAGCAGCGATAATTTCAGGGAGTGGTCTGAGGAAGAATTTGAGACCCTTCTGAAGCTAAAAAATTTCTGCTTTCGGGACCATATCTTGGATCATGCTTAATGTGGATTACCAGTGAGTATACCTACCACCCATATTAAAAATACCCCCGAGGATAATTTTCTCAAATCACCACTGTTTATAATTAGTTTTTCGTTACAAATCACAGGATAATAATGGGGTAGTAAACATATTTATATTTTGTTTTCAGCTATGGATTTTAGATTTGCAACTGATACATTGTTCCGTCTTAACCGAATTTGAAACAAAAGAAGTTTCCAATGAGTTACTCAAAGAAATATTTTCCGCCTCCAAATGAAAATAGAAAGACACTTAGAAAAACTTATTAGCCGGTTTTAACACCCAAACATATGATTGATAGAGTATCGACCTAAACCTCTCGACTATTTCGCATGCTTTTGCAGGCTCCTTTTTAACTTTCGTGAAAGCAGTTTACTGTTCCGTACTCGCTTTTGTTTATTGCGATACGACTATGTGCTCTCAGTGAATATTTGGACGTCACAGCTCTTGCAATGTATAAAAGTGTTTGAAGAATAAATCACATTCAATTTTACGTCCTAATAACATACTTAAATCAGGTTGAATTCATGAAATGATTGAGGTTGGAGTGAGCGTAAATGTTTTCATACTTAGGAGTCTGGATATGCAAACCCGCTTAACGTACGGATTTATTTCTGTGAAATTTGGTACATGGCGAATAAATACGAGTGAGCTGGGAAATTGAAAGTTCATCGGAATTTGTTTTACAATCACTTCAAAATACAACTTTGTATATTTTTTTTAAAATGCCATCCCTATTTTGAAAAAGAATTTTACTCTACTCTGGCTCGAACCGCCGCCCTCCGGTTCTAGAACTTTAACAGCACTATTAAGCACGCTTGACCACAGAGGCAACTCACGAAAATGCGTGTTGGTATAACTAATAGAATCGCTCCAAGCGCAGGTTTACACTTGGAGTTTTAAATAGTCAGTTTCTGTCTTTTTCAGTAATTTCAACTGAAGATATTGACTGATTTCCCATATTGGAACTTTGCGTGAAGTGTGAATTGTGTGCTCATTTCAAAAATGCACTATTTTCTGTTTTTGCAATTTTACGTATTTGTGAGTGTTCCTAAGACCGGTTGTGTGCAGCGATTTCCACACAGTTAAGCGTTTTACTAACCCCCGGATGCACAATATGTTAAACGTAGGCAGCAATGTGTTGTTATCATAGTAGAGTCACTTGTAAAGGCCCACATAGTATTAGTTGTTTTGTTCTTGTGTTGACCTTGAAAGACCAACAAATGCCTTTAGTGAAACTACAAGTTTCCTTTAATCCGCGAAGTTGATATACAGTAGAAGTGACCTATGCCTATGCATTATTATCCCGAGAAAATAGAAAGACTTATAATGGTTTTACCTGAACAACCACAGCGTCTGATTAATGGATTCCATATTTTCCGTTAAAACTATAGTTAAAGCGGAAGTGGGTAAAACTTGTCATTTTCGATTTCAACGTTTATCGACATTGAAAGCAAATGATAGAGGAAAGAAAGAAGCATATTTATTTACAAACAATTCAGTGTCTTAAGATAACATAAAATGACAATCCACAACACACTACTAAACCGAAAGTGATTCAAAGTTACTATTACTTCCGGGTGTAATACTTATTTCTATAGAGCAAACATGGTAGGAGATACGAGATGCATTTTTTTCAATTGATTTAGCTTTCCAAGAATAGGTTCCTTCAAGTCCATTAAGTCTATGTTCAATCCAAAACACGTTCAAATTAAACATTTCTGGTTTCAAAGGTTATTACTAATGGTAAAGAGAAATGGTAATAGATAGTGACAAACGGTATTTGCAATGGATACAACCTCTCAATTGTATATACATCATCACAGATTGCAGCACCATATCAAAAGTAGGAGGGGTTGAATTGACTAATACATCTAGTTTCAGATTTTCACAGAGCATCAACTGTAAAAGATGTCGAGGAGTTTTCTTTCGATCGATTTAATGTCCCAAGGATAGGTTCTACTCCTTACCTTAACCTTCTATTTATACTGTAAGTGCTTCAAATTAACGATTTCTGGTTTCAGCACTTCTCTCCGTATAAAAAAAGCGTAAGGGTAATGGTTTTGAATAGAAATTTCTAAGGTTTACATTCCACAGTTATACCGGTTAGGCTAAAGGAGAAAGGTGGTGTTATGAGCAAGCTTAACAAAGATATTTTTATTTATTTTTATTTTTATTATTCATAAAATTTGCATAAGCAATCTAAATCTTATATTCAGATTTAATATATATATTAAATTGGTTTAGTTATTTTATATGCATTAGATTTTAAGCTAATCATTCTGATATTATTTTATTTTATTTTAAATTTCATTAAGTTTAGTGGCATAGCAGAAAACTGCTTTTTCTTTTATATATTTGTTTCAAAGTTCCATAGGATTTTGAAACTTCAGGGAGATAGAGGTTGATGACCTCTACGGTACCAAAAATTGCCAACCTATGGTATCTAGAAAATACTATAAACAAGATTCTTTTAATGTGTTATAACTATTATAGAAATATATTGTAAGAAAAGGAAAGAAATTCTAAGGATGGACAAACCAAAATTGGCGACAGAAAGTCGCTGAGCAATCTTTTGTTGAAATATACACACCTAGATACGAATTTTCAAATGCAATACGTGAGAAATTTTTTCACTGACCGCGATTTTCACACTTTTAATGGAACCGCTACCTCTCCGGTGGGGGTGGTTCAACGGTTCTGGCTGCCAGTCAGCGAACCTTCATGAATTTAATTTTCATATTGCTCCAGGGTTACCAGAAGGTACTGATATATGAAATATATTTTTGAATATAAATTCCAACCTATAACAATTCTTGGACAGATCCGATATAGTTATATTAGTATGTAGAATCGCGATCCTTATCGTATTTTCTTTATAGAATAGCTATTTTGGCAGTTTGCTATTCTTTGCTTAATTTTAAACTGACTATGTTGATTCTGGCACTCCCGGCATGCCTTAAAGTGTGATGAAGGGTAGCAGAAGACAATTGTCTACTACCAACAAGTTATTTTGTATTTTTTTCTGTTTTTTAACAATGACAACTCCACCCAAGTTTATAAATGTAAAATAGGATATTTAAATATTGGTTTTCAACTTTTGTTACATGTCAATTGTAATTCGTTAATCGGTAATATCATTAATTATAAATGTAAACAGAAAAGGATATCGGTCACTGAGAGAGGTTGTTTACATTCGAAAAAGAAACAGTAACCGCTAGAGGGATACACCCGTCAGGACTCTCGCAAGCAACCCTTATTGTGGAAAAAAGTCCCGCTATCCTCTGACAATGAAGAAAAAGAATTTGAATGCCGAGAAGGAGGCGAGTTTTGGTAAAAGCCAGCGTTTGTGTGTGTGTAACAAAAGCAAATGAGAGAAAAAATATTTAGTTAGTTGAAGATCGACTGTTGCCAATATCAGACATTCTTTTTTATAAAAACTGAGAGTTGAAGTCATAGTGTTCATACATACATAACTTCAGCAGTAAATAATGGAACACAGGTTATTTGGATATCTGTTATATAAAGATAATTATCCTGAAGAACTACATTTATTTTGGTGCTAAAGTGAATAATCTTTATTGACATAAAGTACAGCTGAAAATGTCTGAAAAGAAACGAATATCAGTTTAGCATACCAAAAGCGAAAAAAAATATGTTTTCGTTGCTAAGCTTCATTTTGACATCAGTGAATTGTTATTTATTTAAACACAAGGTATAAGACTGAGTTAAAGATGCCAGTGTTTTTATCAGCAGTTTCTCTGAAACTGAAACTTTATTCTCAATAGAAGACATGATCTAAAGACAGTGCCTCCCTAAGAAGAAGGATAATAGGACCTCTCCAGGAGAATCATCTGTAGTGAAGTGTGATTACAGTGACGAGAAATGAAATATCTTGTTTAAACGGTTTAGTGACAGTGAACATTTGAATTTGAGAGAGATCTCTATTATTATTTTTTATATAAAAAATCATCTAAGGCAGTTATTAGTGACTTTTTAAAAAAATATCTATTGAATATCTAGTGTATATATATATATATATATATATATATATATATATATATATATATATATATATATATATATATATATATATATATATATATATATATATATATATATTGCGTGCGGTGTCAGTGTGTGTTAATTAGTGAAATTAAAAATAAATATGTGTGCATTTTCCATAAAGTGTGTGGAGTTTTTAATTGAATACTTAGCCGCAGGGTGAGTACAAAATCACTTGTAATTTTTTTTATTTACTTTTCAGGCATTCCAGGATTTGTTGTGTCTGCCAGAGTTAACAAATGCAATGATGATAAATTCACATTTTCTTAATATTAAGATAATATCTGACCTAAAGTCAGAACTTCAAACAGCATTACTGTCCCTAACGGGGCAATGGGACGTTAAAATAAAACTCATGTTTTCAGGAATGTAAATTCTAAATTTAATTGTAATTTGGCTCTACCGACACGAAATTATATTTTTAATTTTTTAAATTTTTATTTTGGCTAATCTAAATTTTATTAATTATTTACAACATTTACATATCATTTGCATATGTCGTACATTCTTGTGGTGAGAGAATGAGATGGGTATTGAAGGCACCTCCCACCTATCTCATACTATTAACAGTGGTAATGAGAAATGAATGAAATGGTGGAATGACGAAAGTGGGATTAAAAAGGAGAACAGCGAGAAAACCCACTACAGGGCGTTTGTCCACCACAAAGTCCAAACGGCCAGAGCTGGGATCGAACCAGGGACCCCAAGCAGGGTTCGAGCTGGGATGGAACCAGGTGAACGCTCTACCACTGAGCCACCGCGCCTCCCAAAATGAAAATTATTCATGCTTCTGATACCTATATATATGGAGAGAGAGAGAGAGAGAATAAATATGGTTGTATTTTTCATAGAGCCGCGGTGGCGTAGTGGTAGAGCGTTCACGTCTGGTGCATGGGGTTCTTGGTTCGATCCCAGCTTGCACAAAGTCAGATTTGTGGTGAAGAAATCCGTGTGGGTTCGTTTCTTCAGGATTCTCTTGTTTCCTCCTACCTATATCGTTGCACATTTTTCATTCATTTCTCATCATCACCGTCTCCTTTACCTAGCCGACACAAGCATGGAACGTCAAACTTAATTGACCTTCATTGAAAAAATTACTATAATTCGTAATCTGCACCTTTATAAAGCAAATTCAACAATCCATATGGATGTATGATGCTTAAAATTGAATTAAATCGCAATTGCAGTAATCTGCAATATTTTAGATTTCTCATTTTTTACATCAAACGTTTAGTTATTTGATACTTTATAGCAAGAATAGTAACTGCTATATAAGACACAGTTATATACCTGTGGCGTGGGAGACCCTGGTTTGATTGAAATGGGAGCTCATTGCTTCGGATTCCATGTTAATCAGTAGGTCCCGTCTCATATAGCCTCGCTGCTAAAATAGGACGCTAAACTCAAAATCAGCTCAACTCAATAATTATCTATACATTGAATATAATAATAAGGAGGGAGACCTTGAAGGAGATAGGCCGAATAAAAAGGGAGACCTTAAAATTTAAAACGTACGGTCAGCGGGAGTCAGAGAGGTCACGGTGCGTGGTGTGTCACAGTGAGTCATGTCCTGTTGACGCACGACCCACTGACCTACTCACAAACCTTGACCCAATTGACCCACTCCATATCTGGACTGTACACACAGATAAAACAGACATATATCTAATCTGACCTTACTTGGCCTTCACTAATTTAACATAATCTACAAAAAATGAAAGAAAGCAATTTCAAACACAAAAATATAGAAATGTATTTTCAACGGAACAAAAAAAAACGTACCAGCCCAGATTTGAACCCGGATTTCTCCACTCAGCAATCAGACGTCTTATTAACTTATCCACGGCAGATCTTCCGACTTCTGGTTTTGAAACTTTACTTACACTGCGTGTGTTACGTAACAACGCTACGAGATGTCCTTACTGTTGTGTTAACACGCTCTTTAATCCTCGTTAAATTTACGAAGTCGCTCTTTTAATCCTCAATCAATTCGACATATATATTTATAGATATAGATATACATAGATAGATAGATGGATAGATAGATATGTTGGTGCACCAGTAAGCTCCGAAAAGTACAGAATAATTCATTCTTGATTTTAATCTACAGAACAAATGCTTTTTATGAAAGCAAGCGGACTTCTACCCATAGATAGCTAAGTGAGGTAAATAAAATTTAAACTTCAAATGGAACTGGGATGGCCCACCGACAATGGCTGATTTAACACGTTTGATAACAGCGCGAGTAATAGCTGATTTATAAACGCAGTAGATAGAGCCTGTGTAGGCAAGTGGATACCGCGTGATACTGTCATTCTAAGGGTCTGGGGTTCGAGTCTCGGCTTTGGCTGAATTAAATTTTTTTTAAAGGAATTAAACACTATAAATGATGTTCGCGTTTGATACTGAAAGAGATTTATGCTATGAAAGGAGAAAAACCAAGAGGGGGCAGGGGGAAAGACTGACACTGTTTATCCTTAAGTGTTAATATTTAATTTATTCCCATGTCTTTTACTCTTTCCTTTCTCTCTTTCCTTCTTTTCTCATTTTGTTTAGCTTTCCGTACTTTTTCGGTTTCTGCATGAAGCGTATTATTCTTTTCGTTTTCTTTGCATTAATTCCTATCTCTTTGAACTTAATGTGAATGGAATTTCAGCAGATTTATCTCGTGGTTGTTTCTCTAAGTGATGCTCTCAGATAGTAATACTTTTTCCTCCAAATGGAGGAATATCCTGGCATGTTATATTTTCGGGCATGTATTTGCTGTCATGTTGGTTGTCCAACATATAGACATACAGTGAAACTATTCTGCTACTGGAAAAAGCTATCATGTCTTGTGTATCCAACCTCCATTTATTACTGTCGCTGACTGTACAAGGATTAAGTAATATGTCAGGGAAGGGAGAGAGACAGAGAAAGGAAGGTCAAACATGCATCACCCGAAGAGGATTGGAATCCAAGACACCATGAGTTTTATGCAGAGTTGTTCTAACCCGTGATTAGTGCCATACTAAAGAGTTCTATTAACATGTTTCCTGCAGTAGTCAGGCATTTAGTATCACGCTAATCATACGTCAAAACGACTCTGCATAAGGCCCCATTAGTCTACAAACTTCCACTTTACCGATTGCGTCAACAACAGGGTAGGCAGAAAAAGGAAAATTTTGTATCTGGCTTCGAGGATTTAATTAAAGTTTTGGATGGAGACAGCTTCTGATAAAGGTAGAGGTAAGGAAGTTCGATAAGGCTGACTTATCGAACTTCGGTTTTGAGAATTTATTATCCGGTACTTGAAACCCTTGGAGTATTTGAGATTGTCTAAATTTCGTGTAATATCTGAACTTCGAGTATCATTGAAACACACTTTGGGAATTTTGGGTGCGAAGCTCCGTATAGATAGTGCTGTCTGTTTGTATGTGATGTCCCACAATAACTTTCGAACTGATTGCACGATTTTGAAAGAACTTACTTTAAGATGTTCCTCTTTGCTTTCATCATACGCCTGTTGTTTTGGGTTGCCTTATGACAAGAGGAACTCGCTTGAATTCGAATATTTGTTCTTACTTTGAGCGTATTCATGATATCATGACTAATATTAATATTACGGTTTTTTCAATATTAATATTACTACTACTGTTATTACTATTACCACTATAATTTTTTACTGTCTTTTTGGATCTGGCGTTTAACACGTTTCAGTGGTATATTTCAGCCTTTTTACTTTCTTCATAGTAGACTCTTGATATTATGTAAGTTATGAGAAGTAGCTAGATTTCACACCAAACTATTGATGTGTTTTAGAATAGTTTAAAGTTATACAACCCAGTTAAATTTTAACTACAATCAAAAAAGGTGAATACTGCAATGGTAGTAGAAAAATAAATTTCATTACATTGCTAAAGATCTCTTTCCATCAAATACTTGCTACATGTGAATGAAAAACGAGCTAGACCCGCCATTCTGCAGTGCTATCCTTCCATTTTCTTCTTTGTTACCATTTTCAAATCTCTATGATCACGTACTGCAGTACTATGTAACGATTAGAAATCGGGACTTCCTTTATATTTTTAACGCGCCTTTCTATGACCAAAATTTCCCTTTTGCCGCCATCTTGAAATACCTATGGCCACGTACCGCAGTAATCGGACCCATTCCCCCCTCCAATAAGAAGGTTCGCAGAAGAACCCTCATTTTTGCCGTTTTCGAACATTATTCCTTTTGGCATCCCCGGAGCCCGCCCCCCATAAAATTATAAGCCTGTAACTTGTAGGTGACTAAAGTCAGTTATCGTGCAAAGAATACGCGATTTGGTTCATCAGCTTAGAATATTAGCATGATTATACTTTGTCACTCTCCCATTGCTTCCATTTTCTTTTGGCCACCATGTTGAAATGAAATGCTTGAAATGAAATGAACAACTTTTACCATGCCGGTTCTGTTTGCCGCACTAACTTACAATGTTAGTGCCTGCAAAAGCGCATCGTTCTATCTGCTGCCCTTTGCATGGCACAGACACACACACACACACACACACACGGCGCGAGCCGTTACTTTATCCCGTCCCTTCTTATAGGGTGGGCTAAAAAGGAAAGAAAAAAATGGGTCAGAGTGGACTGCTTGACAGCTATAAGGTTTGAATTCATTTTTTTTGGAAAGTCATAAGAGACGGGCCTAGAACCATATCAAGAAATCATGATTGGCAAAATTTAGTGACATTCGAAAACTTTTGAATACTCGACCAATGAAGTTTCGTAATGGTTCGACAATAACCGAAATGTCAGTAATATTGAAAGTTTGGATAATGCTCGAAATTTCGATAATATCCAAAGTTTCGAGAATACCAGAAATTTTGTTAATATTCGAAGTTTCGAGTACACCTGAAATTTCTGTAATAATCACATTTTCAAAATTACCTGAAATTTTGATAACACTAGAACTTTCAAATATCCGAAACTTCGATAATATTCGAACTTTTGATAAGGCTCGAAACTTTGATAATATTCAAACTTTCGATAATACTCGAAACTTCGATAATATTTGTACTTTCAATTAGTGATAGGTAGTTCCGGAACGAAAGGATCGAATCTCTGAAAGAAACCGGATTGACTGGCGGAATCAAAAGACGGATTCGCTCAGAGGAAAAAAGAGACGGATTGAGACAGTGGATTCGGTTAACGGAACTAGAGGACGGAACCCATCAACATAAGTTCAAGAGTAGACCCAGTTGATAAATTGATGGAATCAGACAAAAGCAATACTGCAGAACAGATGTACAATGTATGACAGAGAGAGAGGGCCTACTGCTCATGCCTACAGACACCCAAGCTTTCTTTGTTATTTTTGTGTCCCTTCTAAGAACATTCTGATAACGAAACTCCTCTAGCAATGAAGGCAACGGGGAGGGTGGCAACTAGTCTTATCAGAATGTTTGTTGACTTTCTTCCCTTCCACAGTTGTTCAGGATTACCAGGTCTACTGATTTTTTTTGTATTGCAATTCAGAAAATGAGCTTTTTTGTGTGTGTAATCTATATTGATGCATCGTCATGTATCCTAGTGTAAAATTCACAATCGATTGTTTGATTGGATATTAATATTACAGTTCAACACAAAAGCTATATGGGATAAGCCCTATTTCATAAAGTGAGATTCAAAACATTACTCTGACTTTTCTCAAAGGCAAGAACCTTCATTGGGATGAAAACCGGAGTCATACGAATATGAACTACTTTGCTTAACTCTAAGCTAAACTAAAAGTGTTTCATTCCGAATAAAAATGGTTAAAAGGTTAGGACATGTAAAAAACAAATATTCTGTCAAACATTAAAACACAGGGAATAATGTTTGACAGAAGATTTGTTTTTTAACATATCATAAACTTTTAACCATTTTGTAATCTTCCTTCATGTTTTTTTTTTTTAATCGTTTTTGGAGTCTACCACAGGCTGAAGAAGGAAGTTGCATCTTCTGAAAGCGTTACCTGTTGCATGTAGAAGAAAATTCTGCTACATATATTTTTTGTGGTGACTAATAGCCTTTATGCTTTTTCTCATTGATATAATCACCGCTCGCAATATTGTAAGAGTTATTTCCGTTTTTCATCTTCATTAAACTCAGTGATGATTTCAAAGCTTTCCCCGGGTAGACTTACCATTTGTCCGGGATTCAAGCCTGTCTACGGAAAATTGTCTGGAATTGACTAATGTCAGAAATCTTAGGGGAAATGGAAGGCCGGGAACTTTCGCTACGTTTGGTCAAGTGATTGGCTTGCAAATTGTCTTGTGTTGATATTTATCAAAAATCAATAGCGATAAGGTATTCTTCGGAAGAATAGTTTACTCAGAAAAATAATTGAGACAATAATATATAAATATGTTTTAAGTAAAGAAAATGAGCATAAGCATTTTTGAAACTTAAGGTTAGAGTTCCTTTTAACTTCTGAATAAACACACGCCATTCTTTAAAAAAATGTCTGGGATTGGTATCCAGAAATTATGGTAATCATACTCCGGGAGATTTTGAATTCACAGAGGGTGAAAGTAGCTAAAATACTGGTAAGCCACGGTAAACACGATCAGACATATGTTTGTGGGGGAATATCTCTCCTGAACAACCCCCTGAAATCGCCACTGATTTTATTAAATATTTTTTGCAGAAAGGCGAAATGGGGTGTTTGCGCCCAAAGCATCATCATATCTGATTGCGGCAATGTGTGAACTAGAGGCCATTGAAAGAGAGAAAACATGACAGAAGATAAAACATTTGACTTAAAAATAGAATTTTCCCACAAAATTTTAGCAACACCGCACATCATTAATATGGTTGAGGTGTTGGACCGTGTACTATATCGTACGAAGAGCAAATTACCGTATTTGTACGTTTAAGACCATATGTCTGGCAACACTGACACGATAGGTGGTCAGCAAATAAAAAGCAAGAATTCCGGAAGAAATTAAACTTCCTGTGTGTGGGTGTATATATATATATATATATATATATATATATATATATATATATATATATATATATATATATATATATATATATATATATGTGTGTGTGTGTGTGTGTGTGTGTGTGTGTCTGTCGAAAAAGCAGTCCCTTTCTGCATGCTTTCTTTTCTCTTCACAAATACAACTTTGCAATAACTAATCAGCTGATAAAAGTTGTCTGACTAGTTTGGCTGCAAGAAACTTTCGATAATACTCGAAGCTTCGATAATACCCGAAACTTCGATAATACTTGAAATTTCGATAATACTCGAAATGTCGATAATACCCGAAACTTCGATAATACTCGAAATGTCGATAATACCCGAAAGTTCGATAATATTCGAAATTTCGGTAATACTCGAAACTTCGATAATTTGAATTACTCGAACGGTTTCGAGTAACCGATGACAATTCGATAAATTTTCACTCCCGAAATTCGATAGGTCCTCAGCCTTATCGAACACCCCTATTTTGATGTTGTTTGACAATATTTTCATTGCGGAATTATCAAATTTTATTACCATGAAGATTAGCACATAGCTGACGAAATATCTAAGGGTTGCCAGGCACTTATTCATGTTGATTCACTGTGAATAAGTGGTAAGTATTCTCATCTTCCAGACGAGCGAGATCTCATATAACCTCACTGATGAAAAAGAATAGTAAGCTCCAAACAAACAAAGACAAAACATTCTAAATTTCACGATAGCTTCGTAAATTGACATAATTACATTTCTTCTTTTAATGCAATCCTTAATATTACCTTATTTTATATAAGTTCTATTTTTCCGTCATGTTACGCCATTAAAGAACCGGCTTTTAATATACATAAGGAAATGTACAGATGAATTGGAAACTAGAACCACAATATGCTTACCATTTTCGAAAGTATTACACATAACTTCTTGACTCAAACTGATGTTGGGGCCCGCGGTGGCTCAGTGGTAGAGCGTTCAATTCTGGCGCTTGAGGTCCCGGGTTCGAACCCAGCCCCCGCCAAGTGAACTTTGTGGTGAACAAACACCGTGTGCGTGGGTTTTCTCGCGGTTCTCCCGTTTCCTCCCACTTTCTTCATTCCACCATTTCATTCATTACTCATTATCACCGTCTCCTTTAGCCTAACCGGTATAACCGTGGGACGTAAAACTCAAAGATTTCATTTCATTTTTCATTTTTTCAAACTGATGTTATGACGTAAATTTCATTCATAAACATCTTTATTGAGCTTTCATTAACTTCTAATTTTCTTTGTTGTTTTAACAAAATACAGGCTATAATCAACGCATACTTTCAAATTTTCAGTTTCAATACTCTTAAACTTGGCCTAAATTAAGAAATATTCATATTTAATGTATTTTAGCAGGACAATATGCTTTCAAATACATGATTAAAAGTAGTGGTTGCTTCTGAGAGAAGTCACAAAGTTAAAAAAAATAAAGTTTTCTTGCTTCAAAGTAAGGGGAAAAAGTAATCTAATGGTCTTAGAAGATGCAGGCCCGAATGAGAACACTATTGTGGGACTCCTGGTTCCAGAAAAACAAGTAAAGAAATCGCATTATATCGCATTACAAGTAAAGACTATGTCATCCCAGTATTCATGGAGGTGTCATATCACTTAATAGGCCTATTTTTTCATCGGAAGTTGGAAACGTAAAGAAATAAAGAAACTACTGCAGAATTAACTTAAGAAAATATTGCTTGTTTGTTTATACAAACTATTCACTCCCTCAAATTCTAGATAGAGGCCAACAGGCTATACGCTCCCTTGTTTATGTTCATGGATGTACATGTATTACAATGTTATTGTGAGCATTTCACAAGCCAAGAGTAACAGAGCCATCTAACAGTCTGATGATCACTTGGCCAAGGGGCCCGCGAGCAGAATGTATTAATTACATGTATTACTTGCAGGATTTAATCATAGGAGCCACACTGGTTTCCACAGGGGAACATTATGCTGCTAAGACGGCACCGGAGAGTAGATTACACTCTAGCGCGGGACCCGCCTGGGAGCAATTTGTCCAATCCGCTGAAGTCCGGCCCTGATTGTTGTATACGATAATTAATATAGTAGGGAAGTATTCTTCTTTTAGTTTGAAGCAACAAAAAGTCTTTTAATTTTTACCCGTGTTACTTCTCTTACAAGCCCCCTCCGATTAAAAGTACATTTTAAAAAATTTAGAAAATATTTTTCTACTTTTCCTTCTCTATATATATAAAAGTTATTGCTCTGGAGGTATACACTACCAAAATTTCTAAAAAATCACTAATTTTTAGTGCTTTGACTAGCACATCCCTGTAGGATAGGCCGGAACTTCTGCAAGTATTACTGGAGCCTATGAGACCATTGAGATTGCAATACCCTCTGAAGTACTATTATTTCGTTGTGTTACATTCAAACTGATATAAAGAGATCAGAGAAAGTTTCCTTTTACCTTTTGGTTTGCTTTTAGCTTCCGCAGAGGTAGCTGCTTTATTATAAAATGGTTTTAACAAACACTTAGAGTCACTGATATCAGATCCTGTTACTTCCTTTACCAAACGTTTAGCAGACTTTCGGGAAACGTTTAGCTCTTGTTATTATAAGTTCTGTAATTTCACGAATGTTGAATACCTGTAATGTCTCCCTAAATTTCTATTTCCAATTTTACTTCCAAAGCTGTCTTCTCACAAAAATATAAATAAATAAAAAATTAAAACCTAAGAATCTGTGTGTTAAAAACAAGAGATACATAAGCTCACCGACAGTCTTATATTACAGGGACGGACAAAAGCTCACCGATAGCAAACATAAGCTCCCTTGAAGGACTTGTAATAAAATTCACCGAATATTGAAATTCAGGTGTTAGTTACTTCCTAAGCAGAAAATGGAGCTACTATCTTATATGACTTATCTATCAGGTATAAAAAAATAAAAAGGACATTGCGGAGTTGCGTTGTATTAAACGTGGGCAGACCTTGAGGAACTTGTAATAAAATCCCCTGGATATTAAAATCTAGCTTTTGACTACAATTACAAATAGGCCAAATAACTCGGTAGAAAGTAGAGCTACTAATGTCGTATAGCAGTTATCAGATATCAGAATAAAATAAGGATGTTGCAAGTTTAATGTGTGAAGCATGGGCGACAGTAAGCCTAATTTTGGCCCTGGAAATTTTCGAACCAAATTTTTCTTATAAGCCTGACTATTCATCAACTGCATTAAAATAATTTCATGATAAGGCATAAGTACTTACATGATAGAATTTGCTTGCTAACAGGACTGGTTATTATTTATTATTATTATTATTATTTTACGAAATCATCATACTCAGATATATTTAGGCTTTGCTTCTTAGTGCTGCCGTCATGCATGCAGACAAACACTCAAACAACTCTCTTTCTTATTTACTAACACTAAGCTTTTTTTTTTTTTTTGTTCATAAGGTGTTTTGATCTTAGTAAATAAGAAAGATTCATTTAATGAGTATTGGCAGAGCCTTAAGACTGTAATGAGCTTTAATGAGCAGAGCCTTAAGACTTGAAGTCTGCAACATTCTTAATATTTTATTCTGGTGCCTGATAACTCCTATATGACGTTAGTATGGGGAACTAGGCCTACTAGTAGTCAAAGCTAAGATTTAAATATCAGGAGCATTTTATTTCAAGTTCCTCGAAGTCCGCGCTCGTTTAATACATTAAACCCTGCAACATCTTTATTATTTTATTTTTATATCTGACAACTGATATATAGCATTAATAGCTCTATTTTCTACTGAATTAGGTCTACTGTTAGTCAAAGTGTAGATTTTAATACCTCTTTATACCCATCATACGTTTTTCTAAAGCGAAATGAAATATATCTCAGATACTTTCAGCCATAGGAAAAAAAAAAAGGAGATACCCTTTCCCTAAAATCGTTTTCCGATATTTCTGTGCTGCAAAATTTCTTGCACCGGAAGTTTCAGCATAGGGGAGGGGGTTGGATTGCTATCTTCAGTAAAAGAAAGTAGTATTCTTTTGTTTGTCCAAATCCGTTTTCAATTTATATTTTAATATTCAAAATCTACTTCATATTAATATTCAAAATCTAGTTTTCATTTTTGTCATATTTTCCGTTTGCCATTTATCCATTGCTTACTTGTATTTATTTTATTCACGTTTATTTACCTTTGCAATTAAATTAACCTATAAATGTAGTTAGTTATCTTTATTGTATTCTTTATTGCATTAATTATGTTATAACACAATAATATTATTAATGGTGAGCTTATGTCCACTTTTGCATTAACATACGTGAGCTTATACATTTAAAGAGGGTCACAAACGATATGCAGGAAAAATTCTTCTCTCTTCCTGGCTTGTTTCTTCCCTCCTTGATAAATGTTATATTGCTTTGCTTGGTGAATCCGTTTCCTTGAACATTCAGAAAATCAACTTAAACTATTGTTTTTGCAAAACACCTCTTTCTTTTAATCCCCAAACGGAAACATGACGGCAGAAAGTTTCGGAAAGTATTGCTATTTTTACTGCTAGTTTCTCATTTTAGATAGTGTATATTTACAACAAAGGTGGTGCATGTGCACCGGTTCACCCCCTCTAAATCCGGCCCTGTACATATATGTATGTTATATACGTCCATTTGTATATGAGATCCTGACCGCCCATATTATTTCATACGGAAAGTACGTACACATGGAACACTTACAGAGAGTATTATAAAACGCGTTTTCAGTTATACGTTTGCAGTACGTTTTGTAGTACTTTGCAGTTCAAAAACTACAGGATTTACAAATGTAACATACGATTTTACGTACGCCACGTACACCTTTTTCTCAGTGTATAGTTTTGAAGGATGATCTCGGATACATAGCTATTATCTACAGAGCACGACAATGAACGAGCCTCGAGGCTTGGCAATAACATAAGGTCTGCTTTTAACATACCTAGAATTTACTAATTTTGTTGTACGTACTAATTCATGCAGTTCCTGAGCACAAAATTATCATCGGCCAAGGTCGATTTCCGCTTCACTGACTCGGAGTTCGATAGTTGGTTTCTTAACAATGGGGATGGGACGGAGAGAGGGTTAACATTCTTCAGAGCACTAACACTTTCACGTTCAATGCCTTGGTGACAGGGGTTTAGAAGGTGTATACTGGATTGTGGACTACACAATGGTTCAATACGTGCACTATCTCATTCACAATTAGTATATCATACTGTAATTTGGACATCTTCCTTACGCTGACTAAACGATAAAAAAATCACCTATAATCTATTCCTAATAAAAATCATTGGACAACAGTATTACAAGCCCTTCCACTGGTCCTGTGGCTAGCACGCGTGACTTTGGTGATCGATTCCCTGTGGGAAAGTATTGAACGACAGTGGTTCAGATTCCACGTTAAAACTATAAGTCCATGTCTCATATAACCTCGCTGATGAAAGGGGACGCTGAAAGGTAATCAATTAATCAATCCACAGTATTTCAAATTTCAGCTGCATAAACAACCTATGACTTGTAGGACTACTTCATTTTGTTAAATCAGCTCTTTAAACGAAGTTTAGTATTAACGTGTCAGGTATTTCTATGAGATAAGAAAAAACATTATTTTGTAACTAAATGATAGCTCTATCCAAGTAGATTCTGCAAACAGAAACAATGAAAATCGATATACAAGTGTCTCACATCATTTTAACAAAAATCGATTTAGATAATAGTTTAGGCTGCCGCAAAAATAGGAAAAGTTAGAAAACTCCGATTAAATGTAACAACTCCATCAGGGGTTAAAATTGGAGGAGACATACGCCATTAATCAGCCCACTAAAGTTGTACAAGCTCGCGAACATGGCTCTTGCACTCAATTGGGCTCGAGCTCAATAATTGAGCCCGAGCCTCAATGAAACAAGTCACTGCGAGCCCAACTCAGAGAAGTAAGCCTGAGTGCAAGTGAGCTTGAGCCCCAATGAAATACTTGAGCACGAGCCCAATTGAGAGAAATGAGCCCAAGCGCGAGCCCACTTGAGGCAAGTGAGTGCGAGCCCAATTGAGGCAACTGAGCTTGAGCCCGGGTGAGCGCGAGCCCGAGTGAGTGCGAGCCCAGATAAGATCAGTGAGTGCGAGCGCGAGTGAGCGCGAGCCCACTTGGGAGAAGTGATCGCGACCGCTAGTGATCGCAAGTCCAGTTGAGACAAGTGAGCGCGAGCCCGAGTGAGTGCGAGCCCAGTTGGGAGAAGTGAGTGCGAGCGCGAGTGAGTGCGAGTCCAGTTGAGACAGGTGAGCGCGAGCCGAGTTCGGAGAAGTGATCGCGAGCGCTAGTGATCGCAAGTCAGTTGAGACTGGTGAGCGCGAGCCCGAGTGAGTGTGAGCTCAGTTGAGAGAAGTGAGCGCGAGTCCGAGCGAGCCCAGTGGAAAATGGCCACCTTTGCTGTAAACACGGATAGAACACTTTCTTTTCGCAATGAAATGGAGATCAGAGTAGCAGTCGTCAAGTTCTGTAAAGTTCTCTCAATTTAAAATAACAATTTATGGACCATTTGCGAACCAACAGTGAACTAGATGATCGAACTATTTTATTTCGTAATGAAATACAGGTCTGATGAGAATGCTGAGTAGCACTTGTCAAGTTCTATAAAGGTCTGTTCGTATTATGTTTAAATCTTTATTTATAACAATTTAAGTTAAAATTTAGAATAGTTAAATCTTTATTTGCAAGAATTTAAATGGACAATTTATGGGCAAATCGCGAACCGACTGTGAACCAGGTGATAGAATTCTTTTATTTTGCAATGAAATAGAGTTCTGATGACAGTTCAGAGTAGCACTCGTCAAGTTATAAAAGGTTTGGTTCGTAGAATGTTCAAGTCTTTATTTACAACAATTTAAATTGACTGTTTATGGGCCAATTGCAAACTGACTGTGAACCAGGTGATAGAATTCTTTTACTTTGCAATGAAATAGAGTTCTGATGACAGTTCAGAGTAGCACTCGTCAAGTTATAAAAGGTTGGGTTCGTACAATGTTCAAATCTTTATTTACAACAATTTAAATTAACAATTTATTGACCATTAACGAACCGACTGTGAACAAGGTGATAGAACTCTTATTTCGCTATGAAAGTTCTGATGAGAGTTCTATGTAGCACTCGTCTAGTTCTACAAAGTTCTGTTCGTAGAATGGTCAAATCTTTATTTATAAAAATTTAAATTAACAGTTTATTTACCATTTGCGAACCGACTGTGAACACGGATAAAACACTTTCTTTTCGCAATAAAATGGAGTTCAGAGTAGCAGTCGTCAAGTTCTATAAAGTTCTGTTAATAGAATCATTAAATCTTTATTTATATAAATTTAAATTAACTATTTAAGTGCCACTCGCGAACCGACTCTGAACAAGGTGATAGAACTCTTATTTCGCAATGAAACAGAGTTATGATGAGAGTTCTGAGTAGCTCTTTTCAAGTTCTATATAGTTCTATTCGTAGAATGTTTAAATCTATTTATAACAATTTAAATTAACAATTTATGGCCTTTTCGCGAACCGACTGTGAACAATGAGGTAGAACTCTTTTATTTCGTAATGAAATAGAGTTCTGATGAGAGTGTTAGTTAGCACTCGTCCAGTTCTTTAAAATTCTATTCGTAGAATGGTTATATTATTATTTATACCAATTTAAATCAAATATTTATGGACCGCTCGCAAGCAGATTCTGAACAAGGTGACACACCTCTTTTTATTTCGTAATGAAATAGTGTTTTGATGAGAATTGTTAATAATACCCGTCAAGTTCTTCCAAGTTCTGTTTACAGAATGGATAAATATTTATTTATAGCAATTTAAATCAACCATTTATGGGCTATTCGAGAACCGACTGTGAACAAGATGAGAGAACTCTCTCATTTCGTAATGAAATAGAGGTCTGATGAGAATTTTGAGTAGCATTTGTCGATTTCTATAATGTTTTGTGTAACATTGGTTGATTTTTATTAGGCATGTGTTATATATTTGTTAATGGTTTGCACCGATTGCCTGTGTGGTCAGTAGAGTATGGAGAAACATTTATTTCCCCTTTACTCCCTTATTTGGAAGAACTCTTCTAAATTATCAAGAGATCCTTTAGAACTCTTTGAGTGCTACTCAGAACTGTAAAAAAATTATATACATTTTAAGAGTTTTCGTTTTGCGTGAAGTTAGCACCGAAACTTTAAAATCGCTATAAAATCTTTATTTACCCAGAAATATTGGTCTATCCTACCAGGAACTCTAGAACTCTTTGAGTGCTAGTCAGAGATCTAAAAAAATACATTTTAAGATTTTTGGCTTTGCGTGAAGTTAGCACCGAAACTTTAAAATCGCTATAAAATCTTTATTTACCCAGAACTATTGGTCTAACCTATCAGGAACTCTAGAACTCTTTGAGTGCTACTCAGAAATCTAAAAATATATCGATTTTTAAAAATATTTTGGTTGCTAACTTAACGGGGGTATCCTAAAAGTCTGTTGTTTTAAAAAATATGGGCCCGTACGTACCGAATGATTGGTGGTAGTATCCATTGAGAGTTTTTCTCAGGATCACAATATCTACAACATGTCACAGTTTCAAGCAATTGCACCGAAATCCAGAGTATCGTTACCTTCTGTTCTAATTAAAAGATAAAAAAGTGGCCCTCCAGTGGCCAGACAGTCATTCGTTGGTGGCTGCGCCTGTTACGACTTTCTTTTCACAATTACACTATCTAGAACATATCACGGTTTCAAGCAATTCCACCGAAATCCAGAATACAGATGCCTTCAGCTCTTTTAAAAAAGTGATCCTGTAGTGACCAAACGGTCAGTGATTAATGGTTGTGCAAATTGAGTCTCTCTCTCACGATCACAATATCTACAACATATCAGGTTTTAAGCAATTCCACTGAAGTTCAAAATAACGTCACCTTCTGCTGTTTGCAAAAATGTGGCCCTGTAGTTGCAAAACGGTCACTGATTTGTGGTTGTGCCCATTCGGACTTCTTGTCAGGAGCATCATATCTACAACATAACACGGTTTCAAGCAATTCTTAAAATCCAATTTTCGTCAGGATTGTACGGCGTCTTTGGCATTTCGAAGGGGCATTGACTCTGCAACCCTTTTCTCGGAAAAAGGACAAAACCCACAGTTTCTACTTTGAAGTCATCTGTGCATCAGCAGAGTTTCGATTTTTAAATGTGATCCTTTTAAAGAAGGGGATCCCGTTTCGAAAAGGTACCCTTTGCTCCCTTAACCTATTTTCCGAAAGAAACAAAAAATATCTGTCTATTTATTTTCGGTCTAGTATATGTGCGCCAAGTTTGAAAAAAATCGGATGAAGAGAACTTTTGTGAAGATATTTCCTTAACACTTTTAATTTTTAGACTTGACGGGTTTTTGAACCAAAGTCTTCAATTGTCATTAGAAGACATTATCGTAAAAATTAAGTTATATTTCTTCTTCATCCATCGCAAGTCTTATGGGCTGCCTGTACCTAGCCTCTCCGAAGATCGATATCGACAATTTAGGATGATGATATATTGATGTCGATATATTTACGATATCGAACGTTGATATGTGTTAATATCGATATCGACGATATCGATATATCGACATATCCTACAGGCCTAGAATCGGTAAATTATGTTTGATATGCATTAGAATGAACAATCAAAATCTAATTATGTTCTTCCATTTCCGTACTCAAGGTTGAAGTGCAAGAGGATGAACTTGGACAAGCAATTTGTTAAAATAAAACTAGTTATACTTCCCCTTTAATAGAAAGCTATTAATAGAAAACCATTACTGTAATTTAGCTTTTACTTCTGTTTCTGATTGTCATCACAAATCAGCGACAGTACAAGTACTTTACATAGTATAACAATATACTCTATATTTTTTCAGAACTAAGCAAACCGGAAGATGAAACTCCTGCGATATTACAGTGGAATGTTCTACAAAATACTCATAATCCATTGTTCTTATAATACATTGTTCTATCAGTACTTTTGCTACAGACTCAGAGGTACAAGACTAATAGAACTAGAAATAAAAGATTTCATTCCTTCTGTTCTCTCAGACTAAAAGACATCTGCATTTTGTTGAGAATGTCATTCTTTTAAATATAAGCTCGCTATCTCGGAATAAATGTGACTACTGGATGTTTCAAGGTAATCGGTACCCGAAAGTGTAAGGTTTGTCGACTCTCAAATCTCAGCAGTTGGTTAAAAGAGATTTCACATTTCATGTTTTTATTTCTTCATTACAAAAACAGTTCTGGTTGATTCTATTCATGGTTAATTATTGAACTTATGCACACGAAAAAAAATAGTGTGACAGCTAACACCGTGCAGCTAGACCATCCAATATACCCCTTCTTTTCCCATAATCGTGTCTGGTAAAAAGACCACCCCTCTATCTTCTCGTTTCCTTTATCCCGTATTAAATCAACAACAATATGAGCACAATTCTAATTTCAAAATATACATGTATTAGTATCAATAAAGTTAAAGAATAAAAATGAGACCAAACGAGATTCATAATTAATGTAGGGAGAAACTTAAACACTCCTCAATGAATATTTGAAACGAATAGATATCTGTTAGAGGTACAGACGTGAGACAGAGAGAGAAAAGGAGACAGAAGAAAAAAAAAGAAAAGGGACCACGGATAAAAATATTCGACGTAGTAAAAGAACTTAACAGTATAAAGTTCCGTTTCCAGAAGTCCATCAGTAATATGGAAATAGCGTTTTTTTTTAAAAAAATATTTTTTAGAACTATTGGAATATATAGAGAATGCTTGAAGGATTCATTAAGTCACTTTCAAAATGGATAGTAAACTTGGTGGTCAAATTAAAAAAATTCCAGTGAAACTAGAGTTCCGAGACACATCTAAGATCATTCCAGAAGTTTAACACACACCCTTTCTTTCCCCGTGGTTCGGTTGAAAATTCGGTAATGTTCATTAAACGTTCTGATCCGAAATACGTTATAATTAAAACTAGTAGGACTGTTCCTTTCACAATCACCCTAGAGGAAGCCAGTTCAAATCTTTAATAGAGATGCAAAATGCACTTGATATCTTCTTCGCTTTACGGCCCACCAAGTTCTACCGCGAAGAAACCCATGGCCTTGCAGAACGTTGGCAGAATTTCGTCGATGCTGATGGGGACTATTTTAGATCTTCCAGGTTAAAAAGAAAAATTGCTCTTATACTGTAACATACTTTTCCGCAATAACTTTGTTTTGTTACGTATATTTTCTTCTTTGAGTGTTCAGAAAGAAGTTAGTATCTAATATTTCTTTAAAATTTTATGCAAAAGTAATAGGAAATTAAGATGAAATAAGCGAAAAATACAAATAAATAGCAACTTTCATCTACCGACATAGTACTGCAAAGTCCTTATATGCTAATTTACTCAGGATTTTACATCCAAATTAAATAAAATGAAAACTTAAAGTTTTACGTCCTTCGATTATGCCGCTAGGCTAAAGGAGACAGTTATGATGAGAAATGAAGAAAATAGTGGATGAAGAATGTGGAGGAAACGGGAGTACCCCGAGAAAACCCACGCACAAAGTTCATCCACTTCAAAGTTGGGATTGAACCAAGGACCACATGCACCAGAGGTGAACGCCCTACCACTGAGCTACTGCAACCTTCTACATCCTAATTAATTTGCAATATAACAATTCTCGTTAAAAAACCCAAATCGGCAATGTGAATTGAAAATTAGCCTATACTTTAGATAGCATGAAAACAGTGTAAGATGCATAACCTAACTATGTGGCCGAGTGGGTGTCCTCCCCGCTGGTCTACTGGCTAGCACGTGAGCCTTTGGTACCCCAGAGTGTTTCAATGAATGCAAATTTTACTAATTATACTATTTTTTCTTTTAAAAAGGTGCAATCAATACGTTTGTTTTTTAGTACGTAGTCATTGTTGAACAAGGTTCTAATTTTTATATCTGGCAATAAGATCCCCTCTCTTCTGTCTCTAGACACAGTCATATTACTTTTAATAAATGCTAAATTACGATTTTTATCAACAAAGAGAAGCTGTTCTACTAACTCTGGTAAATAATAATAATAATAATAATAATAATAATAAAGATATTTTTTACCCTTCTTTAACATTTCTGTGGGCTTCTCTGATCCTGGATATGTTGTTTTATAATGTGTAATGTAAAAAGGCTTCAAACAGCAATCTGGCAAAAATTATTTGTGTAAAAGACACAAACGTCTTATCAGTTCTTCTACAAAGAAGTAAACAACTGAACTTGTTTCTGATTGCCTTTAAACAGATTGTTACGATTTTAAGGCACAGACAAAAGTAGAGAGCAAACGTGATGTTTCACCTAAGGGCAGCTTTGTTGCTAAACCGAAGACTGGCATTCTGCCAATATATTGCATAACTATCAATAAGTCACACTCTGGTTCTTTCCAATCGTTTTGGTATAACAGGTTAATCAAACTACGTTGTTGTAGGTAAAGGATGAGACTCTGAAATACCGATGAGTGTTGAAGCTCAGAGCCGTAGTGAGAAATTTCGTTGGATGGGGCGGAGTAGAATTCGGCGACCCCCGACACTCACCTTAAGAAGCTTTGACTTCTGCTTTCTGTGCTTTTATTTTTAACATATAAGAGAAAAATTTTTTTGTTGTTATGCTACGCTGATTTTTTTACCAAGCTGCTTAGACAGACCATTGCAGCAGCCAAAAGCGTCGTTATGTAATCTTTAACAAATAAGAGCCGCCCTCAAGAGGCTTATTTTTGACTTGCTGTTAAACTTGACAAAATTACCTTGTATACAAATCCATTTGGAGAATAATTATAAAAAAGGCATGGAGTCGGTTCTCCTACGTCAGGGGGACAATGTTACACATGGAGTTTGGGACGCGAGTGGTAGCGTTGGAAAGGCCTGGGCCCCGTGAGTGCAGTAGTGATGTCAGAAATCAGACCACGAAGCTCAAGGAATGGGGTCCTGACGTTATGGGCTCGGGTCCCTTCTATTCGCCTCTTAAACATCAAGTTCTTGGACGGGGTTGGTGACATTGAAAGGTTTTGGTCCGTTGAGCACAATTGTGATGTCAGAAATCGATCCATAGCCTTGAACCCCAAAAAACGTGGTCCCGAAGTTATAGACGCGGGTCCTTTCTATTCCCCTTTTAAACATGGGGTTGGTGGACGCGGATTGTGACATTGGAAATAGTCCAGGGTAATGTCCGAAGTCGGTTCCTACCCTCCAAGCTCCAGACATGAGGTTCCGAATTGGCTAAATCTCAATACCTGGTTGCGCAAGATAGAACAATATTTATAGCTGTAGGGATGGTTTTATCTCGGGTAATAAAATACTGAGATTGAACCATAGAAAAGATGTACTACTATGAGCAAAATAAATTACACGTCTCTTTATTTTCAAGATTTTTGAAACTATCTCCGTTTTGTTTATATCTTTGAAATTTTGGAAGGTTTCCCAGCAGGACAGGTTAATAACAAACCCGCTTTTAATATTTGTGTTAGATATTATCTTAAAATAAATAAATTAGAAGGAAAATACATTAAATCGACCGAAATTACGAGAATTACCAATTCTGCTAAAGTAGGAAATTTTCAAGAACGCGAGGGAATTCTGCAGTTCAACACGATTCTCCATCTATGTCATTGAGAGGAATGTGAATTAAATCTATAAACGAAAATTTTAACGAAACATTTCTAATATGTCTTATTACGTGGATTATCTGCAAACTCCAAATATATGAATCTATGCCAAGTATTAACGTATAAATAGAGCAAATAGTAGAAATTACCTATGGAACAGGACGAGTTGGTAGCACGATCGTAATTAAAACTCGTCTTTACTGTAGAACAGGTCCAGTTCACGTAAGAAAACAAACATCTCAGTTAGTTAAAGCAACGAGTCTGTATGCCGCAGGTAGCTGGTTCGAATCCCGTAGAAGTACCATAGTGATTTTTCTTACTATGGTTATTTTGTATATTTTTTATGTGGGAAAGAATCAAATTGTAACATATGTGTACAGAAAAACTCATGACGATAGCAAATAAAGAGAAAATGTCGTTGTCGCACTTGCATTAGTGTACCTAAATTTTGATTGCAAGCAGTTTCGTAATTATTTTCCCTGTGCTCACTGCTCACAATATTCTGGCTGGTGCATAACGAATGTTTTCCAGTAAACGTTAATTCTGATTTGCAGAATTTTATAAAGTTTCACAATGTTTATCACTAGACAGTCTTCTATCTACTTTTTGGACATTTTGATAACAGATTTCCTTATTAAATTTTTAATTTTTCCTAGATGTTTAATTGCTTAAAAGTTTTACAATGTATTTGGTTTAAATTGAAATTCTTTGAATTTACCACACGAGGTAAGTAGCCCGAAAGAGGAGAACTGAAGTAGCTGATATTCTACGTAAAAGCAAATTTTTGTAGAATGATCATGCTTCTTTCCTTCAGCCCATAATCATTACGTTAGAGAGTCAGATAGAGAAAAATCCTGACTTCCCCTACGACCACCAGTCTTAAACCTCTACATACCATGATTCGTCTTACACAATTTCGGTGGTCCAAAGGCACTCATGTAATAATAATAATAATAATAATCCTGAATATGCCATCCTTACCTAATGTAGTAACCTTAGACATCTTAGTTGAAAATGCTTTCTTTAGTAATAATTTGAGCAACCATGTAGGACGAGTTACGACGTCTTATTTTGCCCCTCTCATTTCAGTACCTTTCCAGCAGAAAGTAATTTTGATAAGCAGAGCAGACAAAATGAATAAGAAGTATATTTATAGCATCCTCTTCCCCTTCAAGATTGGAATATCACGTAGCATTTTTTATTCTACCGAAGATGGCCCTTTGCGGTTAGGGGTAGGTAACTAAAGAAATATCTAATATATAGTTCCCCTTGATTGTAATATTACCGCTTCTTTATTTCTTCGAGGGAGCTCCTACACAACCAAGGGTGACAAAAAGAATAGGAAAAGTGTCTACTGATTCTAGTGGCGGATCCAGCACGGACTCCTGGGGGAACGGTGAAGTTAAAGATTCTTTTGGTGATGTGAAGCTGTCACAAATTACCACTTAACTAAACTAAACATATAAGTGGAATGAACCGTAACCCAGTCAGTTCAAATTGATGTAGAAGTTTAATTTTTGACTTCATATTAAAGTTTTGGTTCCAAATGAGAATTTCAGCCCGAGTGGTCAATGATCAAACCTCGGGGGACTCTTCGGTGTAGAGGCTATGACCCTCTTATGGGAAAAGGCAAAAACATTAAAATTCTTAAAACTTTCAAAGTTTTCGTCTATTTTAAATGAATTTTTGGCTTCATATTAAATTGTTTTTTCCAAATGACAATTTCAGTCCAAGTAGACAATAATCAAATCTCGTGGGGCTTTGCAATGTAGGAAAAATTATGACTTCTTTATCGTGATCCTGTTGGTGACATCACGATTCATGATCTAAATAGGCCCTATAGCACAAAATAAACACCAGATGCTGTCCGTAGCCCAGTGAGCTAGCGCAATACGCTAATAACGAAAATTGGTTTTGGCGTGGGCTCAAACCCTGCCGAAGGAGAGTTATTTTTTTAACAAATATAACAATTCTTTCGTTAAAAAAGATTAAAAATAATATTCAAAAAATGATTTAACAATTATTTTTAAAAATTTTAATTAAACTTCTTTCATTAAAATAAGTTTGTCCTTGTACTATACAGATCCATAGGAAAAGTAGTAGTAGTAGTAAAAGTAGTAATAGTAATAGTAGTAGGAACAGGTTAGAATGCAATTCATCATTCATTTATTTCCGTACGATGTTGCAAACGTAACTCGCTTACAATGCCTTGTAGCTTACAATGAGTGTATTTCGAAAATGTGCTTGCTTTTCGAGATGAAGTTCCAAGGTTCAGCATTGACTAGGAGTTTTTGCTATTAATATCCCTTTTAACAATATTTGCAGTGGACAAACGTTAGCCGGTGTTGAAGCTTTTTGCTCCTAATTTAGTTATTTTAATTTATTATTTAACGAATATATTGAAAATATATTTGTCAGCAGGCATATATGCAGGAATTTATTTCGGAAGAGGTCCAAACTATTTCGGGGGTCCGACTTCAATATTAGAATAAATAACAAATTATAATAATTTTTTTAAAAATAACCCCGTAAAATTAGGTTAAATTTACAGAAAGTTAGGATTTCAGAGGGGTCCGGACCCACTGAACCCACCCCTAAATGCGTCCTTGTTTGTCAATCGAGTGATAACTCAGTTCAGTCCCTGTTCTTAAGCCGTGTTCGTATTACTTCGAACAGTTTTGACGCTTGTTTTCCAACCACCATAGGAACAGACAATCAGGCCAAATCATAGCATACAACTTATTTAAGCAAGTATATTTGTCGCGAAATTATTACACACATTACCCAAAGACTCTTAATATATGAATCTATACATTTATTTATATAGATAAAGCAAACAGTGGAAATTACCTATCAAAAGAACAAATAAACAGCAGGATCATAATGAAAAGCATGCCTCGTAATATAACAGACTTCTTTCGCGTAAGAAATCGAAACTCAGTTGGTCAGAGCAACTAATCTGCACGAATTAGGTTGTTAGTTCGAGCCCAATATGAGTAAGGAGTTTTACTACCATTGTTTTCCTCTTTGTAATGTGAGGAAAAATCAAATTGTGACATCGCGATATCAAATGTATTTGACTAGGTAACTTTGTCTTAGCTAAATTTTAAATATCAGTAACTGTCGAAATTATTTCACTAACCGATCAGTTACTGAACTGAAATGCAAAGAAAAAGAAAAGAAAGAAAAAAAGAAAAAGAAAGAAAAAGGAAAGAAAGCTCGTAACAAAAGAGGGGGAAAACCCTGTGCATGAAATAAGTCGTGAGTGGGAACCCTTCACTCCTGGTGGGGGATATTCATGACGCTATCAGCTTATATCTCATTTAATAGGAATATATAATCCATTTCTTACTTTCGAACATACAAGGTTCAACCAAAATGAGAAAACTTTTATATCGGACTTCCAAAGAAAAATAAAATAAAATAAATACATGACCGAGTTTATTATATATAGAATTCCCAGTCACGACCCTCTTTTCAGCTTTATTAAAAATAGAAGATATAGATGGGATAAGAAGGAAAGGAAAAAGGAAAAGTAAGTAGATGAGGAAAGGGGGAAACTGTTACTGGATATTTTTGAGAAATGTGGTAATGGAAAGTGAATAATTATTGAATTGGGATTATTTCTAATAGCTATTGGGTGAGTATTTAGTATTAAGGTGATCAAAGGTAGACACATGGTAACCCATACCCCCCAGACCTAGATCCATGTAACCCTAACTACCGAATGATCCCAATCTAGCTCTGAGATAGATGAGAGATTCTAATTTAACAGTTTATTCAATATTTCCGAAAGTTCTTGACTAGTATCCAGTACTTGAAGCATAAACGATGAAGTTGACGGCACGTTATAATTGACCACAGAGAAGACAAAAAAACAAAGCAACATATATATTTGTCGAAGATTTTGACATTCAAAGCTCTCCCATGATGATCATTCATTCAGGCTATTTCCGTCCTTTTTGTTTCCTTTATAGAGCCAACTTAAGTTGAGTTAGTATGAACCTTTCAGCGACTTTAATTATCAACTACCATTAATTACAGTAAGTCACACATATATGTCAAAAGAATTGGTGCACTTAATACTAAACCTACATTTCGCTCACACACACACATTCATACAGGACAATGTATACTTCAGGTTCCATTTAGTTGAATTAAACTTACCTAACTACATTTCTATAGACATTTATTACATTCCAAGAAAATGTAAGTTGACAGCACAGGAGAAATTTCAATACATGAAAAGAAAACAATGATAGTAATAATAATATGCTTTATAGACATGCATAGAAATTTGTTCCTTATCAACAATATCGAATAACACATTTATTTTTACAGATATATTAAGAGTTGGACTACGTTACAAAACAAAAAAAATGACGGAACGAAGACGAAGAAAAAAAATCAAAGGTCAACCTTGAACATATTTAAGATTCAGTACGATCTAATACACATCAATGTGAAAGAGAAAGGAAAAAAATGTAATTGGTTAATCATTTTTTAAAAAAACTTTCGTAGCACTTTTATGGAGTCTCTATCCCAAGAGGGGATATTTCGACAATTTTATGAGTCCTCTTCTCACGTCGATAATAACTCCTTTATCAACTCTCTTTATGCACTATGATTGGCGTCCATGAGAGTAGTTAATCGCATTTCTTAACTACAGACAAAATAGTTGCTTCACATTATATATATTTTTCATTTCGTCACTTGACGCACTTGGTATGAAAATTCAAAATTTATCAAGATTTAAAATATCGAATCCAGTCCCAAACATTGGTAACATATTTCCATTCTTCTATACGTTATCTCAATGGAGCTAGGTCTTTGGACCTACACTAGGTCCTACATTCACATTACTAAATTATTAACCACATCTCAGTTCAAATTAAGATCACTGAATTTTATTTCTGGTTTATATCGTGGAGTCAAGAGATTCGAGTCACTGAACTGACGAATGACAAATAGTTATGTTTCCGGTCGTAGGGGAAGGATTTGGGGCGCACTGTTTCATAATTCACTGATTTCGTTATGGTTTCACAAAAACAACTTTAGATACGGATTTGGGTTATTTTTACGACCTGTTACTTGTTCTATTTACATAAAACATTTAACATAGTATTAAAAGTTTAATAGTTACGAACATTACTAACAAATCCGTAAGGTGTTATTTATTACAAGTTACGCGGTAATACTCTACACTCACAACTAGTTGGTCAGTATCGGGTGTCAAAAATCTACGGCAACCTAAAACAACCAGGGTAAATACCGAGCCCTTACATACATATTCGCTCATATATATATTCATATTACTCAATGTAATAAATTTTATTCTAATATCAATCTTAGTATTTCGTCGACACTTAATTTTCTACGTAACCTTTTCATATTCAACAAGTATTCACATTTTCTTGGCTCAAAACAAACAAAAAACCGTGACTAACAATAATTCTTTTCTTTTAATAAGCTTGCAACATTGAAATGTATACATAAACCCGATAATCGACAAAGATTCAATTTACTAAGATCCGCGTATAGAGAAATGGTTGATATTATTTACTAAGTTGACACAAGAAGTGGAAATACAACAAATAGAACAGGCACGTAACTTTTCAAACCATGTAAGCATACATATATAAATGTATATACTGAGAAAGAAAGAAAAAAATCAAGATTATTTGAAATTAGTGGGCCCAAACTACTAATACATACACACCATATAACCAATCAATTGAAAGAAACCAGAAGTCAGTAACCAATGGGTATAGTTTTGTACGATCGATGAACAATAATCAAGGTTCTGGGAATCTGAAATCGTAGTGTACCCTCTCGTCAGTCCATCCCATGGTGGGTTGAGTATTGTGAAAAAACGGTAGTAAGTTGTTCTGAAATACCTCCACGAATTGTATTCCTCGATGTCGCAGTTAGTACATACCATCGAAATAAGTGATATGAACTTTGTATACTTTCATGAGTTTCAGAACCGGGAGGAAGGTTGAAAATAAAAAACCTTAGAGAAGGAGTAGAAGAAAGAATATGTAAAATAAAGGAGACAGAACACTACAGCTACGAAAGATAAGTGCTCAAATTTACGTATACAACATACTATAACCAAATGTTTTCTTTTATGCCAAAAGGGGTTCGGCTAACCAAATAAATAGCCGAAAACAAATATCTTCAACAACGAGACGAGTCTGTGCCCTCAATGGGATTTTCGGAAAGACAAAGGCTTTAGGGAAATCCCACCACACACCGTATCGGGTCAACGCCATTGAAAACCCCACCCATACCGGAAGGTTAGTGATGATTCTTAATTTTGGGAATTTAAAAAAAAATCATCCGACCACTCAGAAAACTAAGAAAGTACAGAATAGTAATAAAACTAGAGTAAAAATAATAGCTAAGATATATCTAACTAGTAATTTGCGATAATAAAAAATATTAAATAAACTGAATTTTGATTCGGTGATTTCAGTGACCAAACAATACCGATGGCTACCCTGTGCAGACACGCCAAAAGTCTGGGACGTTGTTAATTTCCATCATCATCTAATTAAACTTAAGAAAAGAAACGAAAATACTTAAGAGGACTAGGGGTCGACGTCCGGGTACGCAAAAATTGTATGGTAAATAATGTAAGCAACGTAGGACAAAAATCTCGGAGAGTCAATGAATGTTAAAGTTACAAATGACCATACCCATAGTTTCCGATGATCCCAGGATATAACAGTTATTTTTTCTTAATTATCATTTCTGTAAACCTTCAAAGGTAATTCCTACATGATGCTACCCTATCTGATGAAATTCTTAAGAACCGGAGCTGTTAATATGAGATACCTAAATGCGAAGTAACATATAATTCCCAACTACACATTACTATCCAATAGCAAACTCGGTTAAATGAATGCATCAGTGGAGAAGTCAAAACGCGAAAGATTTTTAGTAAACATATTCAGATTCTCAATATATAATATACACTGGGCCTATTCATTTAAGTACAAGTGTCTTATCATCTCATTCATTTTATATCGTAATCGTATTATTACTATATCATTACATTTATTCATTATTTACTCATTTCCACGCGAAGTAATATTTTACGGACACCCTATGACATACATTTACACGCAAGCCATACACATATTACATTATGCACTAATAAATCTATAATTATCACAATCCGTCACGCTTAAATTGCTACATGATAACATTCATCGAACCACGGACTCTTCGTTCCGAAACACCCAATTATACTTACTTCGCAGTTTTATAAAAACATCCATATGTGTATTCATTGAGAGTTAATATGTCAACGATTATTTTATTTCTGATTTGCTGATAGAACTAAAGCAACAATGGAATATCTCTACAGCAACGGGAAAAGAGAATTTAGTATTGCATTATGAAACAAACAGTAACATCATGCAGGCTTACTTCTAGTAAGAAAATAGGCATTCTTGATTTCAGTGGATATTTCGGTTTCTAATTGACACAGCAAGCTGTAATTTTCAGAACTACGAGATCTCATGCTATTTTATTGAAATGTACACTCATATGAATCGAAACCCATGCCCACGGGATGTAATTTAAGAATAAGGGGCCAAAATCAAACAATCTAGATCGCTAACTCATGCTGTGACGTAATGCCAACAAACAATTGATTACCGAAAACGAACACGATGGCGCTGCAGTAGAGAAACAATCTACTGTGCACTAAAATATACCCTTACACTTATTAATCAGAACTCTAATATTTACTCTTGTTTAGTGTACTTCGAGTTAGACAAATGGTACTAAATTAACGCATGTTTAATACACTGTCCTTACAGTAAAATCATGCAATCACTCAGAACTACTAACAACATACACCACTATAAATACTACACATAAATACTACTAACTAAACAAGCACCATTTATTATAGGCATGTTGAAGACAAGTACCTTCAAACACATTACTCCTTGTCGGTATATAAAGTTGGCTCTATTGGACTTTAGGGGGACAAAATGAGATGAGTAAACCCTAGGTGCAATTGACCTGGCATATTATTTAAACCATGTTTACTGGAGTTTGAAGCCCCGGGGGCACCTTAACAAGGTTTATTGAGGGACCTTTCCCCTGAGAGGGGAAAAGGCCCTAAAACAAACAATAACTTACCCATTCCCACGCTACAACTGATTCAATTCGGAAGGTGAATAGGAGCCCTTTTTGTTAGATTAAGCTGCCATTCTGCTGATTAGTATTACAGCTATGAAACTTACGAGGTACATGCAGTTACTGATTAATAAAAAAATCACATCTACCAAATACACGAACGAAACACACAGAATAGGTCGTATTTTCCCTAACCTCTAATTGAATTTGAAACGATCAAAAATCACTCTCCTTTCTGTACATTTTATCTTGGCAGCAACCTGGCGTCCTGCAAACCGACTATTTTGTATTTCACTTAACTATGAACTGTTTCTTTAATGAAAAAATGCAGAATTTTGGGCTTCTAAGCAGTCTTCAGTGTTTAATTAGAAAATTAAATTAAATTTTACCTTGAATTAACTAAAATGTCAGTCCTTTCTAGTAGATAGATGGTAATCAATTTTACATGTAGTACTCACATACGCTTCCACGGTAGGAATGATAACATTGCGCCGAAAACGACAGGGATAGGAGGATTCCTCTAATCAGGGCGAAATCTTTCAGCCGCGGAAATTACAAAGCAAATAGAACTTGGTGAAATCCAGACATAACCGGATCTGAAAGTGACTATGGAGTAGTGAGAGGGGTGAGGGAAGGTTTAGTTACCTGGCCAAATTCTACATTTGTCTGAAATTAAGAAATTTTATATCCAATGGCGGAACTATATTTGGGTATGACGTCAGAATGGTAAACCTTGTAACTATCCAACTTGTATATGCGAAAATGGGATTTACAATTAATCAAAATATAAATAAATATGTTATTCAGTGAAAATATGATTCCTAATGAGACCTTTCGATTCATTACATTAATTTGAAGTAAAGAGAATAAATACATCGTGTAATTAAGCCGAAATTGAATTAAAAAAAATTCACTAGGTACAGGGTAAGAAAAAAAGTTGCCGTTGCTCTCAACTGTAATGGTACATTACGGTTTTCCCCGGCCCATTAACAAAATTTTGTTACAATAACAAAATTTTGCTATTTGGGAATACTAACTATTAATGCTTGTTAACATACTCATTCATCCCATTCAACCGTTACCAGTCACACTAGGACAGTATATTACATCTACTTGGGGTATCGTGAAAGTAGTTCATTACGTTTATCTTGTGTACAGTCGAAAATTTTTAAATTTCGGAAGTTATGAGTTCTGATACTTTCACCTTTTAGATTATGCAAAACGCCGCAGTGTTTTAACAATTTTTCACGACAAACGGGCCACTGAAAACTTCCATCCATTTGGCGGATTCCTGGTGTATTATTGACGATAAGTTGTGTAATTTTAGCATTACTACTTGACCTTCTTCCAGAGTATCAGAATGTGTTGACCGTTTACTATAATTTCGCGAATTTATATCTATTTCCGTAAATTTAAACATATTTTCCACGGAGTCCATGCAATTTTTTTGGCCATGGGATCACCTTCCGGTTTTTGTCAACAGCAGAGTAACTCAGAAAGCGTTCCGCCGGCGTACAACCAATGCTTGAGCAATAAGAATTATTCAGAAGGTCCTGTATTTTTACAAGATATTTATACCAGGTGGTTTGATCTTCATTACTCCATAGTTGAATTAACCTATTGAGCTCTTTATGGCTGCGCTCTGTTATGCTGTTACCCTGAGGTGAATAGCTAGCTGTTTTCTTATGTTTAATTTTGAACTTAGCACAGAGATCCTGCCACAGTTTAGACTGGAACTGTGGTCCCCTGTCACTTAAGAATTCTTGGGGATATGGTAAAAAGTGGAAGTGGAAGAAAAGTAACAAAACGTGAGTATATATCTATTAGTGATAAAATATAATAGTATCCCTGGCTAGGTGGTAATTTTCCAATGTGGCCCACCCCAAAGTCTCATGGGGTACATTTGCTCTTATGTGATATTCTTGCTGAGCTATGGTTCGGTTTGTGAACTTCGTTTCTGTACATTGAATACAGTTCGGATGAAGTTTTTTTTATAGTAGACTTTGGTTTTTTCCAATAAAAGATTGCACGACAAAAGCGATAACATTTCTGGACTCCAAACTGACCTGTGGAGTGAACAATACTGACAATTTCGTGAATACAAGTCTGAGGTATTACTAAAAGCTATTTTTGAACTCGCAACGGTTTTATGTACATTAACCCACAATGCATTGCGATTCTACCCAGATTATCTCTATTTTCATTGTCGGTATAAACATACGTGATAACAACCCATAATATATTGTTCGAAGTGTTCACATAGGAACAGAACGGACAGAAGTTCTAACTGAGAAATCGACAGACACAACTCGTAAGGCTTTACCCGTCGACTAGCATATGCGATGACATTAGGATCTTCTTGCCCTGCAGGATATTGTACAAGATAGCCAGCCAGATTTTCCATACACGCATCACTGTGTATGTGAAATGGCAGGGAGAAATCTGGCTGACTTAAAGCAGGCGGATTGCTGATAAGCTCTTTTAACTTATGGAAAGTTTCCAATGTTTCATCGTTCCATGTGAATTTTTTATCATTTTTTAGTAGTTGATATAGCTTAGCGGTAAGTCCAGAGAAGTTTGGTACGAACTTTCTCCTCCACCCTATGAACTATTTCGGACCGGAAAACAACGAATAGGTTCGTTTAATTTAGGGTCGACCCTTACAGTTTTGCCACTAATGATATGACCTAAAATTTTATTTCCCGAGCGAGAAACTTACATTTTTGAAAGTTTAAGGAAAAATTTGCCCGCTTGAAAATTTCAAAGGTTCTTTCTAAATGAGATAAGTGTTCTTCTTCTGTGACCGATTTTACCATAATATCATCAAGGTATAAAACTACAAAAGAATGAGTTGAGTCATTGAAAAAATTAGTCATAACGGATTGGAAAACAGCAGGACTGCTCTTCAATCCCTGTTTCAAAACGGTAAGGCAATATTGCCTTCCTTTATACACAAAACTGGTATATTGATATGACTCTTGGTGCAAACTGATCCCATAATAGGCACTAGATGCATCAAAGGATGAGAACCAAGTGGCTTGTGAAACACGATGTAATAAATCGTTTATTGGTTCAACCTATGCTTGTGGGGAAATAATTTTAGAGTTAGTCGCCCTGAGGTCCAAAACGGGACGTACGCTCCCAGAGGCCTTTCTGACAACATGAATAGGGTTTCTGTATGGGGACATCTTTTCTATAGCAATTCCTAATCGTAACCATTTATTTAATTCGCGCCTCAAATTCCGGTTGCATCGTTTGTGGAACAGAATAGCAAGGTCCCACAACTGGTTCGTTATCTTTTAATTGGATTTTGTACGGAGGCGCATTGACACGACATGGGTACTCGGAGAAGAGAGATCTGTACTGTAACAATAATTTACGGAGACCTGATCTATTGGCAATGGTAAGTCATCCCGAGTATTAATATAAGCATCGATGTCTTGTGGGGAGACATTGCATTCGGCATTCAGGAATGGATCCAGCTGATCATCCCTATTAACTTCTCCCCCATTGAGAGGTGTCACTGCACAGGCAGCTTGACAGATAAACCTGGGGTCAAGCATGGGCTGATCCAACACTGGCCGCCCTGACTCAGCAATTGCAATCTCTCTTTCCGGTATTACTACAAACATTACATTTGGTTTATTGGTTGAAACAGTAATTGCATTCTCGAGACTATCTTTCATACGAATTTCTTTCTTTTCACGGTCGATGATACAGTGGAACTTATCTAAGAATGGGCAACCCAGGATTAAATCCGTTCGCAAGTATTTGATAATGAATATAACTATTTCAAAAATATGGTTTTGAATATTAAGATTAAAATTTTGAACCCCTTGAACTGAAAAACTTTCTTTCCCCGCAAATGGACCAAGTGTAAGACCCGTGTACGGCCATAATTTTGCAAAGGGGAAGCGCTGTTTCAATCTTCTCCACACCTCCCAGTCCATTAAGCCGACCTCCGAACCACTATCTATAGTAGCGACAAGTTCAACCACACCGATACTTCCCTTTAGGCTGGGAGATGCCGAGAAATAGCGTTCTTCACCCACCGCAAATGGCTCTTCATCTTTTACGAATTTTATTATAAATTCTAAGGAATTTGGTGAGGGGTATTCTTGTATCTGAAAATCGGATTGACTATTAGAATTTTGCATTTTGTAGGTAATGGGGTGTATGTTCCCGCAGTTATCCTCCCCATTTCATCTAATAACTGCGGCAATAGTTTGTCGCCTTTATCGCAGTTTCGCGACTGTCAGCGCCATTTAATACTACTCTAGGCTCACCGTTACCACGCACTTGCGAAGGGACTGAATTCTGAGGTCGATTTACATTATTGTTACGATTACTATTATTATTATTACCCTGACTATTACCGTTCTCCCTTCTTCCGTACGTCCTGTTAAAATTCCCCCGGGCGTTATCGCCCCTATCCGGGTTCGACTCCATGTTAGTACGGTCATAGGGACGATAACTGCGGGGATTGTTGAACATGGGCCGCTTCCTGAATAGTCGCAGGCCATTATTGTTTTCTGAGCCATACCCACTAGGATAACGAGATCCAGCTTAGGTACAACTCAGGAAATCTGTCTGGCAACTTGCCGTTACGTTCGTTTTAGTTGGTTTTAGAATCTTAGCCTGTCGAACGAAATACCGTTTTGGCGGACCACCAACTTCCTTTCCGCACAAGGCAGCCAGACGTGAGGTGACTTCTCGCACCGTTTGGCACAAGTGGGACGCTATGGCCAGGGACTCATCGGGTGGAAGAGCGTTAACTATAATGACTACCAGTTCGGCCTGAGAGGGTTCAGCTATCTGATAGTATTTAATATAATTCAATTATCTTCCAAGCATAGTCCAAGAGGGTCCCATACTTGGAGCGATCATATCGGAGTGATTGCAAGTTTCTCTTTTGAAGCCGCTCGATGTGCTCATTACAATATTCTTCTTTGAAAAGGATCAAAAATCACTAAATGTTCGGATTTGATATTTGACGGAGGCAAACCATGCACCTGAAGCGGCGATTAAACACTTTTCGACTATTTACAAACGTTCCACATCAGTGAGTTTATACATGTCGAGATATTGCTGCAATCTTCGCAGAAAAACTCGGGGTAACCCGTTAGCAATGTTCCCATCGAAAGTGGGAAAACGTTCAATATCCCGGAAGGAAACTTTAGAGCTCATACTATACGGGGCAGAAAAAGAATCTAGTGGAATCAACGCGTTATCCTGAGCTTTTGGGGTTGTCACCGGATTTGCCACCGACGGAGTGGTCACCGAACTGAACGCTCCCATTTGACCAAAAGAGGCTTTATAATTAGTGTCGACAATCTGAGGTTCGAACTTAGGACCCACCACGGCAGTAACCGACGGTCCGGCACAACATCTCTCTCCCTTTCCTGGCAGCACGCTGTAAGATTGTACCATTCCGAAAGTAGAGTGTGCATTTACGCTAGTGACTGTTGTAGTCACAACACTTGACTGCATCGGTACATTGAAATTGCTCAACTATGATTTCTAGGTTGGCTGGTGAGGGGGACAATAAACTGCTGTGTCCCGTACATCAGGCAATACTTTACTCTTTACCGGTTGAATGTTACTCGTTTCTGGGAAAATTTTCCCTGGAGAATCGCTACCAGGAAAAGGATAGGAGATATCAGACTTGACTAGTTCCAATTTAGTAATATTCCCCTTAAGACTGTCTACTTAGGTTTGAATTTAACTAATCCTTTGATCAACCGATTCTAGTTTTGTTTCTATTGATAGGTTGGATATTGTAACATTTAATTTATTTATTTCAGCCTGTTGCTGTTCAACCTTTTGTTCTGTAACAGAATCTTGTATTTGTGTTCTCAAACTTTACATCTACTTCAAGTAATTTTGCATTTCTTTCCTCTCTGAGCTGCTCGGTAGAATGTTGGGCCTGGTATCTAACCTGGTCTACTTCTGTGGACGTTTACTCCTTCAATTTGCTAATTGAAGAAGCAATGTCTAAACAGATCTGATCAAATTTGTTGTTTAGTACCTCGAATCGAGCGTCAGTCTCTCGTTTCGAGGTATCAAACTTTTCATTTATCTCACGCCTCATTTCCATATTCTCACGTCTGATTTCTGTATTGCTCTGTCTCAACTCATCAAATTGTTGGTTCATCATTTGCATCATTTGTCGCATTAATGCAGACGTGTCAGACCTTCCAGATGACATTCCTTCCTTCGGGTTTACCGTCTGATCCCGAGAATCACTGTGATCTATATTCTTTTCTTTATCATCGAGGTCGGATATCTCCATTGGAGATATCTGGCCTCGGTCTTTTTCACAATCATCACAGTATTTTACTATTTCGCCGGTTTGGACTTTTTCTGCATTTTCAGCAGTATCATCCAGATAGGTGCAAGCAAAGTGGATCCATTTTAGCCAGGAACCGGTGCATCTTATTAATCTCTGCGGGGCGCGAGATCTTTTAGCGTTATCATCTAACGTGCATTGAGTGCACGTAACTTCACATTCGTCCTGTGACACAACAACCTTTTTATTTGTTGCCATAGCTTTGAAACACTATACAAAGACAAGATATATATATATCACAAATACACATATACAATACACATATACTATGAAATACTTATTCACTATCAAGATAGATCTTATTCATGAATTAAGGGACTCCCATTCTCTTTCCTTCCATGAAACTCTTCTAGCGTTTAGTTCTAATTTAGAAAAAAAATTGACACCCCTTCCCTTTTCTCCCCTTAGAAAAGAAACAAAAATGATAGAGTAGCCAACGACTCTCGTTGTCCCACTTGACTATAAAATTTCTCTTATTAATTTCAATGTTGTAATCAATTTAACATGCCTTCAACCTCACTTTTGATATTCTTTAAAAAATTTCAAATCTACCGGTAGCCATTTAAACAAACATCCGTTGCCATGGGAACAAACGTTGCCATGACAACCGTAATTGTCGCGGTACGCCAATCTAAAACTGTTGGGCGTGATAACTTGTATTGTTCAATAAGCATTTTCAGATCCGTTACCACAGCAAACATGGTTGCCATGGTAACCAATCCTGTTTATGGTCGCCAATCTAAAACTGAGAAGAGAAAGAAAAAGAAAAGAAAGCGAAAAAGAAAAAAAGAAAGAAAGCTCGTAACAAAAGAGGGGGAAAACTTTCGAACATACAAGGTTCAACCAAAATGAGAAAACTTTTATATAGGACTCCCGAAGAAAAATTAAATAAAATAAATACATGAACGAGTTTATTATATATAGAATTCCCAGTCACGACCCTCTTTTCAGCTTTATTAAAAATAGAAGAAGAAGTAAAGAAGAGAAGAGAAAGATGGGATAAGAAGGAAAGAAAAAAGGAAAAGTAAGTAGATGAGGAAAGGGGGAAACTGTTACTGGATATTTTTGAGAAATGTGGTAATGGAAAGTGAATAATTATCGAATTGTGATTATTTCTAATAGCTATTGGGTGAGTATTAGTATTAAGGTGACCAAAGGTAGACACATGGTAACCCATACATCCAAGACCTAGATCCATGTCCCGACCTAGATCCCGACACCCCTAGCACAAGAGGTGAACGCTCTACCACTGAGCCGCGGCCCCCTACATGAAAGAAAATAATAATAGTAATAATAATATGCTTTATAGACATGCATAGAAATTTGCTATTTATCATAATATCGAATAACACATTTATTTTTAAAGATACATTAAGAGTTGGACTACATTACAAAACAAAAAAAAATCGACAGAACCAAAGACGAAAAAAAATCAAAGGTCAACCTTGAACATATTTAAGATTCAGTACGACCTAATACATATCAATGTGAAAGAGGAAGGAAAAAATATAATTGGTTAATCATTTAAAAAACTTTGGTAGCATTTTTATGGAGTCTCTATCCCAAGAGGGGATATTTCGACAATTTTATGAGTCCTTTTCTCACGCCGATAATAACCCCTTTATCAACTCTCTTTATGTACTATGATTGGCGTCCATGAGAGTAGTTAGTCGTTTTTCTTAACTACAGACAAAATAGTTGCTTCACATTATATATATTTTTCATTTCGTCACTTGACGCACTTGGTATGAAAATTCAAAATTTATCAAGATTTAAAATATCGAATCCAGTCCCAAACATTGGTAACATATTTCCATTCTACTATACGATATCTCAATGGAGCTAGGTCTTTGGACTTATCCTAGGTCCTGTATTCACAGTACTAAATTATTAACAACATCTCAGTTCAAATTAAGATCACTGAATTTTATTTCTGGTTTATATCGTGGAGTCAAGAGATTCGAGTCACTGAACTGACGAATGACAAATAGTTATGTTTCCGGTCGTAGGGGAAGGTTTTGGGGCACACGGTTTCATAATTAAGTAATTTCGTTATGGTTTCACAAAAATAACTTTAGATACGAATTAGAGTTATTTTTACGACCTGTTACTTGTTCTATTTACATGCAACATTTAACATAGTATTAAAAGTTTAATAGTTACGAACATTACTAACAAATCCGCACGGTGTTATTTATTACAAGTTACGCGGTAATACTCTACAATCACAACTAGTATCGGGCCTCAAAAATCTACGGCAACCTAAAACAACCAGGGTAAATACCGAGCCCCTACATACATATTCGCTCATATATATATATATATATATATATATATATATATATATATATATATATATATATATTCATATTACTCAATATAATAAATTTTATTCTAATATCAATCTTAGTATTTCGTCGACACTTAATTTTCTACGTAACCTTTTCATGTTCAACAAGTATTCACATTTTCTTGGCTCAAAATAAACAAAAAAACCCTGACTAACAAAACTTCTTTTCTTTTAATAAGGTTGCAACATTGAAATGTATACATAAACCCGATAATCGACAAATATTCAATTTACTAAGATCCGCGTATAGAGAAATGGTTGATATTATTTACTAAGTTGACACAAGAAGTGGAAATACAACAAATAGAACAGGCACGTAACTTTTCAAAGTATGTAAGCATACATATATAAATGTATATACAGAGAAAGAAAGAAAAATCAAGATTATTTGAAATTAGTGGGCCCAAACTACTAATACAAACACACCATATAACCAATCAATTGAAAGAAACCAGAAGTCAGTAACCAATGGGTATAGTTTTGTACGATCGATGAACAATAATCAAGGTTCTGGGAATCTGAAATCGTAGTGTACCTTCTCGTCACTCCCTCCCATGGTGGGTTGAGTATCGTGAAAAAACGGTAGTAAGTTGTTCTGAAATACCTCCACGAATTGTATTCCTCGATGTCGCAGTTAGTACATACCATCGAAATAAGGGATATGAACTTTGTATACTTTCATGAGTTTCAGAACCGGGAGGAAGGTTGAAAATAAAAAACCTTAGAGAAGGAGTAGAAGAAAGAATAGGTAAAATAAAGGAGACAGAACACTACAGCTACGAAAGACAAGTGGCCAACATACTATAACCAAATTTTTTTCTTTTATGCCAAAAGGGTTTCGGTTTACCAAATAAGTAGCCGAAAAACAAATATCTTCAACAACGAGACGAGTCTGTGCCCTCAATGGGATTTTCGGAAAGACAAAGGCTTTAGGGAAATCCCACCACTCACCGTATCGGGTCAACGCCATTGAAGACCCCGCCCATACCGGAAGGTTGGTGTAGATTCTTAATTTTGGGAATTTTAAAAAAATCATCCGACCTCTCAGAAAACTAAGAAAGTACAGAATAATAATGAAACTAGAGTAAAAATAATAGCTAAGATATCCCTAACTAGTAATTTGCCAAAATAAAAAAATAAATAATCTGAATTTTGGATCGGTGATTTCAGTGACCAAACACCAAACATTTCAGATTTTGAAGCGGTAATATTACAGTAAAAGAGCGCTATCAATATATTACGTATTTCTTTTGTTACCTAACCATAACGGCCTAGGATTATCTTCGGTAGAATAAAAGAATGCTACGTGATATTCCACTCACAGAAGAAAGGATGCCCTAAATATATTTCTTATTCATTTTGTCTGGCCTGCTTGTCAGAAATTAAATACATTCTTTTGGGAGGGTGCTAAAAAGAGAGGCGCAAAATAAAACGCGTGTCCCTCCTACATTTTAAATTTTGTTACGTGGTTGATCAAATTATTACTAAAGAAAGCACTTTAAACTAAGATGTCGAAGGTTACTACATTACGTAAGGGGGCATATTCAGGAATATTATTATTATTATTATTATTATTATTATTATTATTATTATTATTAATAAATATGAATGTCTTTGGAGAGCCGAAATTATGTGACACGAATCATTACATTTAGACCTTTAAGATGAGTGGTCATAAGGGAGGAAAAAACAAGATTTTTCTGTCTGACTCTCTAACGTAATGATTATGTGCTGAAGGTAAGAAGCATCATCATTCTACAGTAGGTTGCTTTCACGTAGAATATCAGTTACTTCAGTTCTCCTCTTTCGGGCTACTTACCTTATGTGATAAATTCAAAACAATTTCAATTTAAAACAAATACATTGTAAAACTTTTGCATAATTAAATATATATAAGGAACATTTAACATTGAATATTAAAATCTGTTATCAAAGTGTCCAAAAAAGTAGATAGAAGACTATCAACTGATAAACATTGTGAAACTTTATAGAATTCTCCAAATTAGAATTAACATTTACTGGAAAACGTTCGTTATGCAGCAGTGAGCATGTAGTGAGCAGTGAGCACAGGGAAAATAATTACAAAACTGTTTGCAAACAAAAATTAGGGACACTAATGCAAGTGCGACAACGACATTTTTTCGTTTTTTTTTGGTATCGTCACGAAGTTTACACATATGTTACAATTTGATTCTTTCCCACATAAAATTTAAAAAAATAACCATAGTAAGAAAAATTACAGTTGCACTTCTATGGGGTTCGAACCAGCTAACTCCGGCATACAGTTTTTTGCTTTAACTAACTGAGTTACTTGTGTTCTTATGTGAAGTTAACCTGTTCTATGGTAATGACGATTTTTAATTACGATCGTGCTACCAACTCGTCCTTTTCCATAGGAATTTCCACTTTTTGCTGTATCTATACGTTAATACTTGGCATAGATTCATATATTTGGAGTTCGCAGATAATGCATGTAATAAGACATATTAGAAATATTTCGGTTACACTTTCTTTGTAGATTTAATTCACATTCCTCTCAATGACATAGATGTCGCTGCTTCGTGTTGAACTGCAGAATTCCCTCGCGTTCTTGAAAATTTCACACCATAGCAGAGTTGGTAATTCTCGTGATTTCGGTCGATTTAATGTCTTTTGCTTCTAATTTATTTATTTTAAGCTAATATCTAACAGTTGTAACCCATGAGCAATAAAAATTGCGCGTATACTGTAACTCACGATTTTTCGCATTTATTCCATTTTCGTTACGTTTATTGGTAAAATTGAGTTATTAGTATGTGGAGATAATAGAAAGCAATCCATCTAAGCAGATATTTCCAAAAAATATAATAAAATGTAAGCAAAACACTAAATTATACTCGGTTTTGTGTATACTGGCAATCATGATTTCTAGGGATTTTTCAGTAGCACAGCACGATTGCGGAGGAAAAATGACAATAGGCAGTGAACGAGCTGGCGTAAGGAACTGAAAAGTGAAGTAAAATAATGAATTTATTGGTTTAAACCAGTATCTAAATGGTTTGCCAAATATAAATTAGCTCCTGTAACCAAGATGTACGGAAATATAGAAACAAAGAGGAAATCTCCTGTCTTGAGGTTGGAAGTGGCATACGCTATGGATATTAGCATTTATTTCTTAAGAAAAAGAGAACGTGCAAAAAGTAGTTTCCATGGTTAGGTGGGTAGCGTGGTGGATTAGTAATTCCTCCACTATTTTGACACAAGATCGAATCCCATCCCTTCCAATCGCATCTTTTTTTAAAAAAATACAAAACATTATAATTTTCTTGTTAATAAGAACGAAAGCAATATAATAGGGACATAACTTATTACTATTTTGCCGTAATGACGTATTTATCCAGGATTAGAGTACTTCTGGTAACAGCTATTGTTTTCAGTTCATGCTGTTGTATAGCTTCTCTCATACCGTTTTCTTGGGAAAAGAACAATTTTGTCTCCAACAAAGTGTGAAGGATATATACGGACAGAAAAATATATCTTAGTACCAAACGTGATTTATCGTGATGAAATGGACTAGTTTGCCATTATTAAAAAAACTAAATAAATTATTGAAGTTGGCTTCTCTTTAGCTTTCACCTAAAAAATATTTTTTTTTCTTTATAAGACTATACTTCATAAGGCTAGGTGTGTAATCATACCCACAAATTTAGCTAGGGAAAGATAATTGTTTATACAAACATTTTACAAATTTTGGTGCGTGAAACACTAATACATCATGGTCTCGCTTATCCGACCTTCCTTTGTTCCACATACCGTATGATCCGACATATCATTGCAGATAAGCACCAATCGGCAAGAAGAGCTGCAAGTTGTGGTCTTAATCTATTTTTCATGCTCTGGAGTTTATCGTCTAGCGCGCCCGTCTACACCTTGACTATGTCTATCTCAGTACAGCCACGTATCCATGTTTTCTATTCAGAGGGGGCCCAACACGAATCCTCGTAAGCACATAATTCTAATGTTTTAAAAATCAATAATAATAATAATAATAATAATAATAATAATAATAATAATAATAATATGCAACACTTCTGTACTTCTCTTAAACTTTTCCTACTTTTCATTTATAAACCGGTTTACTTTGGAAACTGCATTATAGCACAAACAAAACGAAACATATTTTCAAGAGAAATGTAACTAAAGAAAACTGTCTGCTACGTATATCACATAACAAAAATAGCAAGAAGACATTGAGTGTATCGTTCTAATATATTAAAATTAAAAACAGAACGGAAACGAAATGTTAATCCTATTTAAAACTGTTCTTTAATTCCACCTGGTATAATGACATTATGGTATGTTCTTAGAATTATAACAAGAAAACAGCACATTGCCCAAAATTTGGAGACTGACTCCAGGTAAACTCTTATAAAAGGACCTCAAAAGGGTAAAAGCAAGTTTATTTAAAAGTGCTTGAGTTTCGGAAGGGGACGGCCCTCAGGCCCTCACGCTGGATACGTCCCTGATTCAGTGCAATGCATTTGTTTGTTATAAAACATGATTATTAAATGTGTAATATGTAAAATTATACCATAAGTTTTACTTTTAATAGGTCTTTCCTTAACACATCCATGTTATCCGGCGTTCTGCCTCCCTATTTATGTCGGATAAGCGAAACTCTAGCTAGCATATACATGAACTATAATTGTATCTTCCTAGAAGAGACAATAGTGTGAAATGCTTATATTAAAAGGCTGGAATAAAAAAAAAGGATAAGTACTGTTCTGGTAGCATGAGAACAAATTAAAAACAATTCAATATATTTCCTAGGTATCAGATTATCATCTTATTGTGTCGATGTGTATTCTTTTTTAAACACAGTTCCAAAAGTCATACCATTCGCAATATTCCTAAGGAAATCAAAAGAAAAACTCCTATGTGCCTTTTGTGGCATTGCGGCTTAAGTTCATGGTCCGAAACCGATTCCCACGTTAAGGTATAGATAGAGTTCTCATATTTCAAAAATGGATATCCGGGACGCTACTAAATTAAGAGAATGTATGACATGCCTAAAATTGATAGAGTTGTTCAAGTATTACGTTATCACATTTTTATTCATTTTACTAGACACTCTTCCAAGGGCGCCGATTTCTCTGTAAATTTCGGGGGGCATTTAAAAGTAGAATATATATATATATATATATATATATATATATATATATATATATATATATATATGAGGATTTTAAGACAAATTGCACTCAAATTATGCCAAATATTTTATATTCATAAATACAAAGGGGGACCACACGAACTTTGGGGAGCCTGGCCAGCCGCCTCCCCAGGATCGGCGCCCGTGCCTTCTTCCTAGTTAAGCAAACGTAAGCAGATGATTTACTCCCTCCCCTGGTAAGCATAATTGTTTTTTTTTCCTCAAGATCTGTTGTGTTTCGTGAAATCACGGCAGGAATTTCCTGATTACTTCACCATCTAAAAGAATGTTTTCACTTACAGCCATCCCGTCCATTCACGTTGCCTAGGACTAAAATAATAAGGGTCAATAATGAGGATGAGACTTCCATATCAAACATGAAGAGACATGTGGATCGGAGATCTTTCTTTGTTCGAACTTTGATTTTTTCAAATCCATGATGGGAAATTGTATTATGAGTACAGTTATACAATCGTAACAATATCTTACAAATCGATGGTTTATTGCAAAATACTTTGACTCAAAGAATAAATTACAAGTAACAAACTTGTTACTTTTCCTGAATGAGACGGAGGCTGTCGAGCGTAGTGCTGGGACCGATTGCCTCACTTGTTCTACTTTCTCGTGGGGCAGCCTTGATTCGACTTGATCCTAAACGGATTACGCAGAAGTAGAAGTCGGAAGATGTTTCCCATTGTTCCAAAACACTCTTGGCCGATTACAATCTGCCTCACTTGTAAGGGAACATCCCCATGCTTAAGCAACGATGGACTACCGATAGGCAACTAACAACATGTCCCCAAAACTTAGCAGTCCCGCAGCGACGATCCGCGGTGCTCCCACTTCCGTTTAGAAAATTATACCACCAGTGGAAGAGAAGCGACGGATATCCAACGAACCAGAAAATTATTCCCCTAAAATACGTTAAATCGCTTATACGCGTAATTTGTTTGCATTAAGGTGAGTCTAAAAACATTTTTAAAAAAGTATAAAAAAAGTGCCCTAAGCTGGGCGCGAACCACCAACCTCAGGGTTAATAGTTGCGTGATCTTCCGAATTCGCCACGGAGGCGATTATGAAGACACAGCTTGTAGAGTGATAAATCGTTGAAGTCTTTTTAATATATGTAATCAGAGTGCTGGTTTAACCGTGTATATTTGACGATAACTGTTTGGAATCAGATCAAATGCACTCGCCATGTAATATTATAGCAAAATGGCAAGCGTCTATTTACTTTTTTCACAGTTCTCCCATATTCACTTGCTAGTGATCGGCGAAAGTTGCCATCTAAATTCATACAATTATACGCACCCATCTCAAGATTTTTCACGTCATGAAGTAAAGGCAGGAGTTACTCTTGACCCCTGGAGCTCAAGAATTGTCCTTATAATAACAATTCGTCAGGGAAAAATAATATAAAATAATAACCGCATTCACATGACTGGCGATAATTCATGTTGGTCCCTTTGCGATTCTCCGTGACAAACCAAAGGAGCGCGTATCAAAATGAAGTCCTCGATGTTACGCGTTGGTAACTTCAATACCCCCGATTCTAGATATATGCTTCGACTCGGCGAATCCCTGCCACTAGTGGCACACTAGCGGCAATCCTTCGACGCGTCGCTATATCGACGATCGCTATTTACAGGCAAGTGGGCCACTAGGTGTTGGCGACGTGTACGGCATGGGGAAGCTAATAAACAAACAAACCAATAAATAAATCTAAAGCTTTATAAAAAAAGTTTTCCAAAATTTACATCTAGCAAAATCATTTGTTGGTATTGACCTTTATTCATAATTTACTCCTATCGTAGTTTTGATATGAGAATGATATGTCTGAAACTGTAACACAGGTCATTAATATATATATATATATATATACATATATATGCTTTAGTCAAATTTAGCAGTTTTACTTAACAGTCAGTCAATTTGGATCTGTGATTTTAGAATTTTAGATTTTCTTAAATTTTTCATTTCTACAAGAGTTTGCAACCATTAACGTATCTCTTTCAATATTTCCATAGGTAATCGCTTGCTCACTCCCAGTATATTTCAAACAATAAACTAATTAAGGTGTCTTACTCCATTAATCCGAACTACATTTAATATCCAACAACTCTGTGCATTTTCCCTTAAATCTGCAAATTTTCTACTAGGTTAAAACTGAGCATTTTCTATTTTCTTCTTTTCTAGCTAAAACAAAAGTGTTCTTTAGACAACCTAGAAATGATGAGTCTATACTACGTTATATTGCATAGGGATTTTATGTAGCATATATTTGACAATTGGACACTTCCTTCGTATATTGAAAGCAACAGGGATTAAGTCCTTGGAGAAGTAAACAAATTCTTTTTAACTCGTGGAATTGTGCCAATGCACTAGGACCAGAGAGTTTTAAGATTATTATTATTATTATTATTATTATTATTATTATTATTATTATTATTATTATTATTATTATTATTACATTTTATTGACTTAGGTTTTCCTGAATATTAAGCAATATTTCACAAAAAGCTGGTATTTTTTAACAAATGTGTTCGATATCAAGTTTTCATAACGTAGTCACTCTCTCCTATAAATAATTTCAGATGGGCCGCGGTGGCTCAGTGATAAAGCGTTCACCTTTGGTGCATGGGATCCTTGGTTCGACCCCAGCTCGCACCAAGGGAATTTTGTGGTGAACAAACACCATGTGAATGGGTTTTCTCGGAGTTGTCCCGTTTTCTCCCCTTTCTTCATTTCACAATTTCATTTATTTCTCATCATCACCGTCTCCTTTAGCCTAGTCGGTATCCGTGGGTCCTAAAACGTAAAGGTTTGATTTCAAATAATTCCAACCAAACAGTTGCAGGAAGTATGTCATTTCGAATAACACAAACTACTCTATAAAATTCTAGGTATTATTGCTTTTTATATATACGAGCTCGTACAATTTTAGTGGACCTTATTTCTAAGTCGAACGGTAAGAAGACTAAATTCACTCTCTTATTATTATAGATTCATTTCAATTGAAGCAGTCAAAATAGTTGGGAAAAATTAGAAAGCCATACCCTATATTCCAGTATGCCACAACCGGATAACAAGGCACACTGGCGTGCCCAGCAAAACGAACAGTGTGACTCAAAATTTTACCTATTATTTACAATAATATTTGTAGTTTATTTTATTTATTATTATCAACGATTCTTCCACGGATCAGCTATCACATTGAGGGAATGACTGTAATTATTTACTTTTATAGTATTAGAAAGACAGTTGTGCCCACCCCCACTCATGTCCATGACGCACCCCCCTCAATTGTCTATCCGTAGGTGTTCTTCCATGAAAAAAAAAACTTTTCGATTAATTTGTACACTCCCTCAAACATATTTATATAGATTTTTAACCCCCCAAAATATTTCAATGACGCAGTTTGCGTCATAGCCCCCCCCTTGTGGGCACCCCTGAGAAAGGTACATTTTCTTGTATTTTTACCGGGAATAACTGCATCTGGTCTACAAAGCTGGGACTAATAACAAAGGAACCCGATGTGCCAACCACACACCACCCTATAGTCGTGAGTGCCACAAGTCCTTTTCTACGTCTTGGCACCCTAAAGGTTGTTGCCTTCAAAGAGAGAGAGAGAGAGAGGGAGAGAGATATAACTTAAGTCCATTGCACTTACATACTTAAATAAATAAATTATATAAATAACTTTCTTCTTCTTCTTCTTCTCATTATTATTATTATTATTATTATTATTATTATTATTATTATTATTATTATTATTATTATTATTATTATAGTAATAAATTTCTTAGGAAGTTGACTGCCATATGTATGCACACGGCTCTCCCGTGCAGCGCCTCGTGTGTGATTTTCCATACACAAACTATATATTCCAAGTTTGTTGTGTTTGTTCTATAGGTGTGTTTATAATTAGATGCATATGGCGTAGAAGTCAAAATTTAATGTCCACGCTACGTATATGCAAAACCATAGATAAAGAAATTTATGAATAAAGAAATTTATGGCGGTAAAACAAAGGACAAAAATAAAGAATTACTGGCGAATTGTTGCCCGTAGTACACAGGTGTTAGGTAGTAACGGTTAACAGTGTTAAATTTAAACAAATAGAGTTTTAATTAAGCACGATTTTAACTTATAGTGTAAAGTGAGGAAGGCTCAGGAGTTCGCTAGGATCGTTACAATATCGAACCCCGTGAAATGCACTGCAAACCTGTCCGCAAGCCCCCCGTAAAGTTCAACAGATATTGTGTATTAATGCTCATTTCAGTGCAAACCTATATAGGCACTTCAATACTCAACGAAGGTGCAGACTATTCATGAGTGGCAGTATTAAATTCTTTCACCCACTGTATTCTCCTAACCAGTCTCCCAGCGATTACAACATTTTTTGGTATCTCAATCACTTCCTATAGTGCAGTCGCTTGGTACAAATTTCAATAAGAATATTTCTTTTCTGGATACCAGAATAAAATTTGGCATAGCTATTTAGATGGCAATACACAACAAAAAACCACCGGGACACAAGTCATACGAGCTTCTATAAAAGGAGGGGAGGGGGATAATGATTGCAATTAAGTTCTTTGGCAGTAGGGTGATAAATAGAAAGTAAAGGGAGTAAAATTAAATAATATGGGAGCATTTACTAAATTATTGCGTTGAATTATTGAGCGTTAAGATAGAATATAGTGTCCCTGGTGGATGAGTGGCTCCACTCGTCGCCTTGCAATCAAGGGGTTCCGAGTGCGATTCCCGGTGGGGACACAAGTGGTTCGGATCCTTCGTTAAACTGTAGGAGCCGTCCTTAGAATGTCATCATCATCCCATGGAAGGCAATGGCAAGACCACCATAGGTTCACCTTGCCCAGGGACCTTCGGGCCAACTACCTGCCCTCGGACAGAAAACCCATCATCATCATCATCATCAAGTAGAATATTAAAAATAAAATTATATGTACAAAAGTGTGTTTCAAATCTATTCTTTTTTATTTCGAAAATTGCTAAAATAAGAATGTAACCTTAATGAATATTCCTTCCTTCCTTTCTTTTTTAAAAGAAATTGCGAACAATTTTAAAGAGTACCGTATTTTAATACTTGTCGAAGTCTCATCTATCAATAACTCACTCACTGTATACATTGTCCATCACAAGAGCATAAGGCGGTACACGCTTTATCATGTTCAAGCTTTGATATTTGCATTGGTTCATATACATTGTTTTGCAGTAGCAGCAGGTTAATTCCGAGCATTTCATTGATACTTCTGAAAGAACTGACCATAATGGTGTAAGCAATGGTGGGGAATCTGAGACTTTCCATCCCCAGTCGGTAACATCAGGAATGTCAGGCTGACGCTGTAGACACTGTCTCCAAACACTGGCTTGAAACATTGTTCTTTTCAAGTGATATCTTAAAGCATCTTCAGTAGGGGGTATATTTTCAAGGGATCTATTCTTCTGTGTGAAAAGTATCCTTCTGCATTTATTGACCGTTTTTGTTGCGCTGATTGTGTCATACAGAAGCACTGTAAAATACTGTATCATATCAAAATCATCATCAGATAAAATGAATGAGGTAGACAATCGAATAAAGACGTCCGTTAGTTCTGGCAGTGTCTTCCACACATTCCAAGCTTTAGTTTTACTAACCCCATGAAAAGAAGATACTGTGTCACAACCCGTGTAAGCATGAAAAAACGGCAATGCTTCACAACTTTCAAGATATACATTTTGTAACATTTCACAAAGTGAAAACTGTTTCTGTTTTTCCCAACACCGTAAATAAAGTACAAGTTCTGCAAATGGAGAGCCTGAAACTTCTTCAGGGCCGTTGCAGCAATTATTATTACATCTGAATCTACTGTTGAAATTACAACATTTTTGTGGCCACATAAAACTGCATCTTTCACTTGTAGAAGAATTGTTGTATCTCTCTGTCCATGTGAACAAGGAGACGGTTGTTGTTATGGTAGGATCCTACGCAAATTATGAGGTCTTCATCAGTGCAAATAACAACCTTACAACCAACTTCCAGTGATTCAATTTCAGAAGCAAGTAAGTGGGAAATTGCTTCTTATTTTCATCAACTTGCAAAAATTTCCTAAATACCCTTGGGAATGGTGTTCTTTTGATTAACATTTTTTCTCCAGAACCTCGTTTCAAACGAGTGTTAGCCTTACGACTTCTTGCCAAATATCTCTCAAATACTACATCAACACTATCAATTTCTGCAGATGAGATTCTACGGCAGGTCGAAATATTTTGGTTGCGAATTCTCCAAATGTTTTAGATGAACCTGGAGTAAGAGAATGTATAAGGGCAGCACCATCTATAACAATAGCCGAGCAAAATGAAATACTACAGTCACTGTCATGATTCTCACAAACATCTGAAGATAAACAGGTAATAATGTCAGTCTTTCTTGATGGTTTGCGAAGTTTGCCGAACTCGCTAATAGAGGGAGGATATGGGTGAGTTTCGTGAGAAGAAAATGTTGAACCGTCAGGTTCGCTAATCTGACTCGCCACATACAATTTGCATAATATATTTGCGTCCTTTCTAAGGACTGTTGTTTGCATTTGAAGTGTAGATTTCCCCTTTGTCATTCTGCTGTTAAATAACACTAAATTACACCTTTTAATTACTGTATGAATTCATGTTTTCGCTTCAATCAACCTCTCTTGTACAAAATTTTCATACAGACATCTTCCAAGATTTCTGGCTTCTCTGACCGACTTCTCTGCATCTTTTGTTGCACATATTTTGCTAACTGCTGTTGTTAATATATCTTCTTCAAACGGGTTACTATAGTTTTTAAAGGAAGCTACAACATCTAAAACGTGTCCCTTATATCTTTCCAAAAGCTTTGCTGCTTTCCTTATGCTTTACTTCATTTTCATCACCTGCATCTTCTTCACCATCGAAAACTGAAAACTGTTCTTCAAAGTCAGATATCATTCTTACAACATCTGCCCTTGCAGCCATCCATTTCAAAAGTGCAGCAGGTTTGTCAAAAAGTCTTATTGCCCCACCAATTCCTTTAACTTGTTTGTTATTTTGCTCATGCAAATGGTCATCCGCCATTGCTGAAAATGCTCGATTGCTCTTCTGACTTACGAATTTGCCTTTCATGAATTCTTTATATATAAACGGATGGCGCATCTCCAGTTCTTTCAGTGTTTTGATGAAAACTAGCAACCAGCGGGCATAGTTTGTGTGATCTAAAACAACAGAATAGTTTTGAATTGTACAAAATTTCCTCCACGCACACTTTGTAAGAAAGAGAGCAATAGAATCTGTAGTTCCATAGTTATTGACCAGAAAATAAATTGCGGAGGTTCTTCATTGCGTAGATTACACCATTCGTTAAAATCTAAATATGACATTCCTTCAGAGACACTGATATATTTATATGCTTCGTATGCTTCTGTTTTCAAAATATATAGTGCAGCCACTGTTGCTTGGTGAGCATAGCGAGCGCGTTTGACATGAGAGCACGATAGAAGCGATTCTGCTCGTCCAGTTGATGTCGCTCAAGCATCAACTAATACATCAGTCCATGAGATTACTGAGATTACTGAGATTACTTAAACAACACGAGACTACAACATGAGATAACTTAAAAAATACATAACTCAATAATACCTTTGGATTTACTTATAAGGTCTGAACACGTCATTCAAAATTTTAAAAACGATTTTTTCGTTGTTATTACAGTAAATAGCATGTTTAATTTTGCATTAAAATGGATGTAAATATGCCATAATTCTTTATATTTGTAAATCTATTACCTTAATATTTTTAAAAGGGCGTTATTAGAATTTAGCATGCCAATGAACATATAAACTGGCCCGAAGAACGGCAAAATTGGAGTATTTTCAGTTTGTGACGCCATTTTGAACGCCATCTTGAATTCTGTCCGACGGGGTGATCATCGGTTTTGTGTCCCGGCGGATTTTCATTCAACATGTTATAATTAATAAATGTGCCAAGTTTCATGCTGGTATCCGGAATAGAAATATTTTTGTGCCAAGCGAATGCACTACTAGTAGGATTGCTTTACCTAGAGACCACTGGTTAACCTGGTATTGGATGTTTCACTTCTTACTTATGGAGTTGATAGTCATCGGTTGGACATTCACACGCAAATATCTAATGTTAACAACGTTTCTTCTATAATTTCGTAATATTGTATTATTTCTTTGTATTATTCATTAGCTTGGTTAGGCTTGTTTAAACACTTTTCTCTTTGCACATACTTAATACCTATGCCTTAACGTTGGATAAAAATACAGTAGCTCTCACCGGGAATCAAATCCAGAACCAATGCACTTGAACTATTTGGCCACAGCAAGGCACCTTTAAGAACAAGTTCCGATTTTGTTAGGAAATTTGTGATTAGGTATAACATTTAAACACGCGTGTCAAGTTAGACCAACCATCAACACCAAAACGACCGGAACATATCTCAGAATGATGGGCTATCTATGGGGTAATTAGTTGCTCTAATCCCAATTTATGGGATCCTACTGTTTAGCGGGAAATCGGATTCAAAGTGGGCGAGTCTAGCTTGATATCAAGCTAGAACCCCCATATGATTACAATGGTCCAATCGAAAGAATTCAAACGCCAGAATTATGGGCTATTTATGGGCTAATCAGTTGCTCTAATCCCAATTTTTGGGCTCTTACTGTTTAGCGGGAAATCGGATTTAAAATGGGCGAGTCTAGCTTGATATCAAGCTAGAACCCCCCCCCATATGGTTGCAATGGTCCGATCGAAAAAAATTCAAACGCCAGAATTATGGGCATTTTATGGGCTGATTAGTTGCTCTAATCTCAATTTTTGGGCTCCTACTGTTTAGCGGGAAATCGGATTCAAAATGGGTGAGTCTAGCTTGATATCAAGCCAGAACCCCCCCCCCATATGGTTACAATTAGGGATGGCCAAAATATTCCGGAATCCAGAAAAATTCCGGAATTTCCTGTCCGGAATTCAGAAAAATTTCGGAATTCGGAAAAAATCCGCAATTCAGAAAAATTCCGGATTTCGGAAAAATCCGAATTTTGGAAGAAATCCGGAATTCAGAAAAAATCCGGAATTCGGAAAAATTCCGACATTCGGAAAAAATCCGGAATTTTTCCGATTTTACTTTCCGGATTCCGGAAAGTAAAACTTTTGGAATTGGCAATTTCTAGCTAGTAGCTGTTAAAAGAAAAACAATAATGAATATATATACAGTATTAGTTTCTTGTAGTTGGATATGTCTTTATCACTTACGTAGACAATTGCTACTGCAGTTATTTACTGCTTTATGAGGTAGGTCTTATTTTCACACACAAAAAAGTCCCCGGTATGTCTCAAACATTATCTCGTTCCCACCTGCAGCTGCTCCAAAGCACTGCAAACTACTTTTTTTTAACCAGACAAAAGGCAGTGAAGGAAAAGAAATCTCAACAAATATTCTAATAACATTCGCTTATTGTCAACATACCTACGTACAGTAAATACAAATTTATAATTTTTGACTTTACGAACTATATAATGTAATTGTTCAATAATTAACATAAGCAGGCATTCATTAATTTATATTAATATAATAATTAATAAAACTAATAAGCGGGTGATTGATGACTCAGTGGTAGAGTTTTCATCTATGGTATTCTAGCCCAGGACATGTGGTTTTCGATGGCTAATTTTGTGTTCGAAAATTTTCCCGGTGGTACTCTTGGTTCCCTTTCTTATATTTGTTCCGTCATCACTCATTAACGAATGTAGTTTATCAAAACTCTATAGCTATATATTCATTCTATCCGTCAGTGAAACAAAGTCTCAAGAACTATCTGATGGATTACCATCAATTTTGGCCATGATGCACAGAGTCAATAGTTAAGAATCGAGTTCCTTGATGAATGTAATATACAAACCGGAAGCGGTACAAATCAACCATTTCCGGTTTTAACGTTAGTCATTATATAGTAAATATTGTAATAGATAGCGAGAAGCGGTTTCCAGTAATCGACATATATAACATTCATGTACATAGAATGCTACCCAATTTGTGCATCTGCTGAAAATAATGAGCTTAGGTATTTAGAGAGCATTTTCCACTTAAGAAAATGTGTGCTTGGTAAAGAATGTAGAGAATTAGCTGAGTCAGGCACGTAGCTAGAATATGGTAATAGTTGTCACGAAATACTGTGGTTATTTACCAGGGGCTCAATCATTCTAAACTATTTTATTGGCAACATATATTGGTTCGTTTAGCCAAGATTTCTAATGGGAGGATGATATGAAATACTGTGGCTACACACCAGGGGCTCGATCAATCTAAATATTTTACTGACAACATACCCATATTGATTGGTTAGGACAATAAAATGAGGATATGTTAGTAAGTATTTTAATAAGAAGCTATGAAAAAATCTCGAGTATAAGAAAATAAAAAAGTATTGAAAAAGATATAGTCTTCCGAGGTCATTCGAACGGTGTCGAGAACTTTGCGCCTGGGAAATTTGCGCCCTACCTCAAGAATAGGGAAAATTGCACCTGCGGTGTACCTCCACCGGGAAGTTTGAGCCCTGCGAAATAAAAGAACCTATTCGAGCTTACGCATTTGCTCGGAGGGACTGACATTACAGCATAAACAATCTTCCCTCCACAGCCATGCCATTTGTGATTTATTTTCATTGTGACTATATAAGGGGAGAATAATCTTCAATATAAGCCAAAAGAACACAACGGATCAACGCAATCACTGCTTCTTCCAGAGATGATTTTGGGGGAACACAGGACTCCCCATAGCTCTCAGAGTGTCCCCTTGGAGGAGACCAAAATAATACGTCTATAATATAATAATAAATAGAATAGTACCAGCAGTGACCCCCCTCCGGGATACTAAGTGTGCCCCCGGAACATTTTTTCTGAAAGAACGACTGAACGCAATTGTGTGTTTCAAGCGTAATTCCAGCAAGTAAACACACTGTACATAGTTTTCTTGATAATATTACTGACCTGATTTTACATTCACTTTACATTTTCTTTTCTACATTTTGTGTCCTGAAAAGGCAAACAACTCGCAAGGATTGTGAACAGAGATATCAGAATAGAGCCAAACAGCCTTTTGTACATTAAATTATACTCTTTGATTATATTAATAAATAATTATATATCAATCATTTATTCTTTTATTGTAAATTTTGTAGTATAATGAAAAATTGTATTTGTATGGATTGCCCTTTAGTGAACTAAAATTGTATTTTTTTCATTTCTTCGGAATATTATAACGGATGAATTAACTCACTGAGACGATGAGAGGCAAGCCTAGTTCAAGTGTGAGTAGAAGTTACTTTACAGAATACAAAAATAAGTTGAATTGTAGGGCGCTAACATCCCAGTGCAAATATATAGCCGGCGCATTTTCCCCTCTTTTTGGGGTAGGGCGCAAACATCCCAGTGCAAATATATTGCGAGAGCATTTTCCCAATTTTTGTGGTAGGACGCAAAATTCTCTCAATCAAGGAAAATATAATGTCCGTGAAGTTGACAAGCCACTTATGTCAGACCCCAGTTTCGACTTTAAACGTCGCTAGTGCTACGTTAGTGTTCGATAGTGACGCAAATCGTTAGTACTCCACAAATAACGTGAACTTTTTAAATAAAAGATATAAGTCTTCTAACTGCATGCCAACACGCCCACTTCTAAGTATCATCTCAAAAATGAGGTTAACCGTTAGAGCAAGTAAGTGCTCATTAGTGCCATTAACATTAACGTTAATGCCTCTATCGTACGGTCCTTTGAGTAATAATAACACCACGCTCTTTGCTAGAGTCTCAATGCGTCCATATATTCTCGCGAACATAATGCGCAATGTGGATGTCCTCTGACGTGCCCAAGTTAGTTACTTTTTTTCCGCAACTATTGTTTATCTGTTATTGTTTATTGTTTATTGCTTGTCTGCAGAGTAATCCTAAAATTAATATGCCAGTTTCCTTGATAATCATTGCGTATTTACAAGCAATTTGTTATTACTGTTAGAAGATATCAAAAAACACCAGATAAAATCTACTACTTAACGGTTCATATTTTTCTTTTACAGTACATAAACGATTATTATTATTATTATTATTATTATTATTATTATTATTATTATTATTATTATTATTATTATTATTATTAATAATAATAATAATAATAATAATAATAATAATAATAATAATAATAAAACTATTCCAGCATAAAAGTTGTCAATTTTATCACACTGGCAACAAGTGACGCATATTTTAACTTCATAAAAGTTCGTTTCTCACGATTTTCTGGAAAACTACGTGTGATAACATCTTCATTATGTCAAGTTGTTTACCTCAGTGTGATATATGTCTTACTTCTGGATAATATCACAGTAAAACTAAAATTAAATAATAGAAGTTCATTGTACTTTTGGACTACATCTCATTAACCATGGGGAGATTGATTAATGTATACTTTAGGATAGAAGTTCCAGCTTAACTTGCATCATACTTTCTTAGGATTACAAAAAAGAAATTTGTTCGTTTGCATTTGAACAAAATTCTTAGGATTACAAAAAGAAAAATATATTTTTTCCGAATTCCGGAATTTTTCCGAAATCCGGATTTTTTCCGAATTCCGGAATGTTTCTGAATTCCGGAATTTTTCCGAATTCCGGAATTTTTCCAAAATCCGGAATTTTTCTGAATTCCGGAACTTTTTTTGAAATCCGGATTTTTTAAAAATTCCGGAATTTTTCCGAATTCCGGAATTTTCCTGAAATCCGGATTTTTTAATTTTTCTGAATTCCGGAATTTTTCCGAAATCCGGATTTTTTAAAATTCCGGAATTTTTCCGATTTCCGGAATTTTCCGATTTTACTTTCCGGATTCCGGAAAGTAAAAATTCCGTAATTGGCCATCCCTACCCAGACAGCATATTTGCTTGCCGCAAGCTTGCCTGTCGCTTTTTTGTTTGATTTTATTTCGCTTTCGCTTATACACAAAAGCTTATTTCTGCTTAACGCAAGCTGTAGTGCGGGCAACCCACACTTCACTTGCGAGACGTTTTTCTTTAGATTGAAGCAAAAAGCCAGCGCGCGTTCGATTTTCAGTTATTCTCAAAAACCACGTGACGCTGACCTCAACTTTCGGCGACAAGGTAGTGTTCGCATTGTTAGCATCGTTTTAGCATTCAGCTTGAATAAAGGACAAACTTATTTTTTTTAATTGTGCCTTCTAGTACTCTAGTCCCATGTACCTGTAATGGCGCTCTTTATTTCCTCATATTTCGGCAACCATGAGGCATAACGAATTGCAGTATTTATGTATAAAGCATAAATGTGAACATAGATGGCAGCAGATTTGATCCTGCTTATTTCGCGAAAGAATACAGAACTGTTGCAGATATTTTAATATAAACTTCAAGTTTAACTTACAGTATAAACTTTATCTGAACGCTGTGTTTAAAGTATAAACATTTTTCTGCGTTTTTATATAAAAAGGTAGAAATTTGAAGTACTCGCGGCTAATATAGCAACATTTTAGATATTTCTAAGAAGCAACTAGATATTTCTAATTTTGGACCTCACAACTCACCAAGATCATACGCCAAGCGCAAAATCGGCTCAACCTCCTCAAGCGCCTAGTTGGTACAACCTGGGGTTTAAAACCGTTAACAGTACTTCATACATATAAAGCATTTATGCGCAGTACATTAACATACGGTCACACTGCCTGGACATCTGCACCGCCCAAATTCTATCAGAAGTTGGCTATCCTAGAGCGCCATGCTTTACGCCTAGCACATCGCATCAGCTTACCGCATCTGACACGGTTACTTTACGAGCTGATTGACTTTCCACCTTTATTGCACCATCTCGAACAGCTTCGTACTCGGTACGTTTGCAAGCGAATTGACCAGCAGCATCCCATGTTACTTGATATCCTACGGTACGATCGGGATCACGACGCACCCTCAGCTTACGTTGATACTCCCCTACAGCACTTCATGACTCTTTATCATTTGCAACTCGATGATGGTGTAGTGGATCCCGAAATCTTTCACATCTACGAACCACGTGAGCTTTCATCATTCATATATCCATCACACGCACCGTAACCACCTATTAACATGGGCTTCCTCTGTCTCCATCAGTTCTTGAATCGCCCCAGGAACAGAACATAACTCGCATTCGTCTGTACTACCAAATACCTTGTGATGTGGCGTTCAGAGCACTTCATTTCATCTTCATCTACTTCTCTCCATATTGCCTCCTGTACCATATTCATTCCAGTTTTGCACTCGTCTTAACTCCGCACTACATGGTAATAAACTTATTATTTTCAACAATATTGCTGACTCATGCTTATAGTATGCTTGTACTTCATTAGATGCTATTGTCACCCTTCCATCTGCTCTCTGTTTATATGTATTTAATAAATAAATAAATATTATATACTTGTGCACCTCTTAGACCGACCACATTAAACTGCAAACTACATTTTATATAAAGCACTTACCCGAAGAAAGGGCAAAACCCTTTAGCAGGACGACGGACAAAAAAAAATATTTCTAAGAACGCGCGTTGCTTGCGAACTGGCCACCTGGAATCTCTAACCAGGTAAAATAATAGGGTATCCGTAGCTGGCGGAGAAAAATAAACAAGTCATTTAGTGTGTCCGTCCCCATTGATTGAATCGCGAACTTGAAAATACGGTTGGATTACATACCTCTCTGAGGATTAAGGAAACAACCGTCGAATTGGTTTTAAGCCTCCACGGAGGCTAACACACCTAATTGATTTTTACTGTAGACGAACTTGCTATTCTCTTGGGTTAACGATTTGTTTTTGATATTCTCCTCTTCGGAGGCTGATCTCACCTAAACTGGTTGACGACTTTGGCACCTCTACCGGCTAACGATTAGTAGTTCTTCCTCTTCGGAGGAAAAGTACATTGTCAAATTAAAACTTAGAGCACTGCTCTAAGATCATACTATCTATTGGGAACGCCACTACCCTTATTGTAAGCTGGCGCCATCCCCCACTCTAACAATAAAGATGGCTTCTCAGAAGACATCCGCCAAATCTGAGAAAAAATCTCAATCGACCAAGATTCCTGCTATTAGGGGCAAAATAATCCGAGCCACATACAAACCTGAAGACTTTCTTCTACCCTTGGGCAAGAAGAAGCAAACAACCGTTCCAGGGGAGCTCAAAACAAAACCAAGTACACTTAAGCAATCAAGTGCCTCACAACCGTCTACTTCAAACAAGCCTGAGGATATGGACTTTACAGTAGTGGGAACACTAAAGCGACGTAGGTCTTCATTGGAAAACCTCAACAAGGCAGACTATCCGCCTCTCCCAGTCAGCAACAAGTTTGATGTTTTGTCTTCCACTCAAGCAGATAATGCTAATGCCAGCAATAACACTGCTCCGCCAAAGCAGCCGCCCAGCCATAAACCTCCTCCAATTTTCATATACGGCATTACAAATACATATACTTTCATAAAGACCTTGTCACGAGCATTAAAGGACCCTCCATTAGCACAGCCAAATAAAGAGCGCATTCGAATTCAAGCGTCCAACAAAGATGATTATACCACCATCAAAACCTATTGTGAGCAAACGAAGACTGAGTATGCCACAGGTGTAGCAAAAAATGAACGACCTATTAAGGCAGTTGTCCGAAAACTACCTATTGACACAGATTTGGATGACCTAAAGGAAGAATTCTCCCGACTGGGGTACAAACCAACCAGCGTCCACCAAATGTCTCGTAAAAGCAAGACGGATGACAAGAAAATAATGATGCCACTGTTCTTGGTAGCTCTAGAAAGAACTGCAGCTGTCAAAGAGATATACGCAGTTAATACCTTGCTACATTACAAAATCGTAATTGAACCATATAAACCTCCTTCAGTGCTGCAATGTTACAGGTGCCAACGCTTGGGGCATTCCCAAGACACCTGCCAAGCCCACCCGAGGTGTCTCAAATGTGGACAATCACATTTCACACAGTCTTGCAGTAAAACAGACACATCCACACCTGCCAATTGCGCAAACTGTCAGGGAGATCATCCGGCAAACTACCGTGGCTGTCCAGTCTTTAAATCTTACTCTGAAGCTCTCAAATTGTCGGCACAGCAGCCAAAGAAACAACCGGGTGTCACGAAACGAAGTTTCTATACACCATCAGCAGAGGAACCTTCGATTCCCGTTGCTGACCCTATACAACCCGTGAGTACAAATACCGAAGATACTGAAGCTTCCACTTCTTCCCGCGCACTGCCACTTACTCCCCTTCAACAAGATAGTTCTAAAGAAGACCTGGACTTAACGTCCGTTCTTTCCTTACTCAAGGGCTTACCTTTCCGCAAAATATTAACCCATATCAAACGTGGTATCACTTGTTTCCGACAAGCTGCAGACTCAGCTTCCAAGGCTGCAGTAGTAATAGAGACAATAGCGGAAATGGTTGACGATGGCTGTTTCTAAATCCAGCGTCTTGCATCACACACTTATCCTTGCTACTTGGAATGCAGATGGCCTAGAGGGGCAAAAGCACACGCTTATCAGATTTCTAACCCAACATAGAGTCGATGTCATGTTCATACAGGAAACACATTTTACTGCTCGAATCACTACGTGGCGTCTACCAAATTACATTGTGTACCGACAGGATAGAGTGGGCAGACAGAAAGGAGGATTGTTACTTATAGTTAAAAAGGCATTCCCAGTCAGGTTGATTACAATACCACCCTTACTTACTTTGGAGGCATTTGCTGTTGAGTTAATAACTCCAGGAGTTTCATTAATATTGGTCACTGGGTACAGGTCCCCGGCCACAAAACTAGAGCCCACAGACTTCGACATCATAGCTAGCTTAGGGCCAAAAGTCATCTTAGCTGGTGATCTTAATGCTAAGCATGGCGAATGGCACTCTATTAAACCTAACAACGCTGGAGACGCCTTACACCAATATATCCTATCGTCCAATTTCATTATCAGTGCTCCACGAGACCCAACTCACCATCCAAAATTCGGTGGTCAACCTGATGTGCTTGACGTTGCTCTTTGCAAAGATGTATCCTTCACTGTCCATCCCTATGTCATCTCGGATTTAGACTCTGATCATGATCCTGTTATTTTCGACGTTTCACACCGCAGCCTCGCACATACCACCCCTCTCATCAAAAACATAGAAACTGATTGGGATGTATTTAAACAGGAACTAAACAATATGATCGATGTACAAGATAGACCAGCCACCATTGAGGACATCGAACAAGCTGTTTCTCACATCACTTTAGCACTTCGTACTGCAGAGGCAACAAGTACCACCATCAAATTCTCTTCAACCCAAAACGGTCAATGCGACAGTTTTCATCTACAACTGTATATTAAACTGAAACGCTGGGCTAGGCGTCGATGGCAGCACACACTACATCCAGCATATAAGACACTATGGAACAAACTGAGTGCAAAGCTCAAGATGCTGACTAAGCGACAAAACCAACAATACTGGGAAGACACTTTTCGCAATGTTACAGTAAATGATCGCAAAATCTGGACGTACTCCAAAGCATTCCAACGTACTACAAACGCTTCAAACGCTAGAGTCATACAAGGACCTCAAGGACTGACTCAAGACCCTCAGTCGCCAGCGGATATTTTCGCCGACTCTTTGGAAGATCAGTTCCAGCCCAATAGTGCAATTCTCGATCCTTATTTCCACCAGCACATCCGAACAACATTATATACCATAAGTAAACAAAACCCTACAGATGATATCACTTTAGTAACACCTCAGGAAATAGAAAGACATATCAAACGTCTGCCGGCAAGGACAGCATCTGGGCCTGATGGGATTAGAACTGAGATACTGAAACACCCAACAAGGAAATTATTGGTCTTCTTAACCTATTTATTTAATGCCATCCTTCAACTATGCTACTTCCCAAAGACCTGGAAGGAAGCTCGCATCATCACCATACCCAAACCTGGAAAAAATCCGTTGCACCCGGAAAACTATAGACCGATCAGTCTCCTGTCACACTTAAGTAAATTATTTGAATGTGTGTTACTCTGGAGGCTGAGACAGCATGTAGTCAATAATGATCTCATACCATCTCATCAGTTTGGGTCTCGAGCACAACATAGTACTACTACGCAACTCGTACGCGTAGTGGATCACTTAACAGTGGCATTCAACAGAAAACAACACACCCTTGGAGTATATCTGGATGTCTCAAAAACATTTGATAAGGTATGGTTAGCAGGGCTATTATATAAACTCTACACCCAAGGTCTTCCAGATCGTCTTCTGCATTTACTTCGTTCTTACCTCATTGGCAGAAAATTTCATGTGTCTGTTGACGGTGTCAAATCCTCCTCTAGGACTATCAAAGCAGGTGTTCCAAAGGGCGCTGTCCTTTCACCGCTTTTGTATGCTCTGTATACAGCACATCTTCCGACACTACCACATAGCTTTCTCGCAACATACGCCGATGATACTGCCTTTTTCACGACCAGTAGCTCCCTTGCACAATGCTACATCTATATGCAACGTCAACTAACAAGATTTCAAGAATTGGCAAGACGTTGGAGGATTAAAGTAAATGCAGACAAAAGTTGTGCTGTCATCCACAGTAGAAGACGCGTCCGCGCCCCTCGACGTCTTATCTATGAGAACGCACACATTCCTCACGCCGCCCACGCCAAATACTTGGGAGTGACTTTAGACCGTGGGCTAACGTTCGCCACACGCATCAGTGACATAAAGCAAAGAGCTTTACGTAAAATCTCAGCGTTATATCCCATCTTTCGCTGCAGTTCAATTTCTCATGAGGTCCGTGCTCACATACTTAAGATGATAATCCTGTCCACTCTTTCATATGCATGCCCTGCCTGGCAACACGCTTCATACAGTCATCTTCAAACACTTAAAAGTGTGCAAACTAGAGCTGGTCGCATAATCACTGGTCACGACAGATATACACCAAACAGACAGATTCTGGAAGATTTAGAGCTCCCTACTGTTAGAGAACTACTGCGACATCTCCATAGTAAGTTCTGGCGTACTTTACCCAGACACATTAATCCAGCAATAGCTAACATCGGCATCGAATTCGCTCTACGAAATGTCCATCGCACGCCACGCATTTAATATCTTCCTAGCGTACCTACGAATGTCATCATCAGCTACTCTGCGACAGTTGCCGATGCAGCCTATCACACCGAACAAAACAATAGTACTATCCACCCAACCACCTGCACCTGTTGTATATATCTATTCTACCATCTAACTCATGGAGTCAGGGGCTTCGGCCCGATACTCTACTCACAACTCCAAAATTACCGTGACCGTGACCGTGTTCCTTGCATACTTACCTCATCAAGAAACCTAGCCTGTCTTGTGTTTGTTAGTGTGTCAGCGAGGACCAGGTATTGAAATACGTACCTGAGAGCATAACACATATACGGCACTTACAGGATAGACGAAAGTTATCGCTTTCGAAGGGTTCCTTTTCTTTTGAAACTCATTACACTCATCGTATTTTCTCATCTCACTTCTCATTGCTGTTCATGTCTCATTTCTACCACTGGACTGGAGCCCATAACTGGTTGACCCGATATGGCGACTGGAGGACATGTCAGACTTCCTACGGTATTAGCTGGTCCTACCGTCCCTCTGTAGATTCGGATATCAGACGTAGGCACCGAGATTCACACCGTACCGACAATAGCCCGGAAAGATCACGATCTCCAGTTATAGGTCACCATCACACACCGTCTCTGAAACGTCATCGCCGAGATAGCATCTCAGACTCCGATAGTGAGCGACTTAGGATCGACGACACGGAGTTCCCATCGCTAACTGACAGTACAAAACAACCAATCTATTAGTTCTTACTTACAAATTTGGATGCAAAATATCAAAACGAAAAGCAAATCTATCTTCAGCTCACTAAATATTATCGGCGAGCTCAGATATCTCAAATTGTTGCAACCAGAAATGGAATGATCATCAAATCTCCTGATCAGCATCTAGCTACCACTATTCGTAACAAGTTCAGTTATGAAATTTTTGGCAAGAATGCACAACTCTCCAAATTGGCTGACCGGAGAATCAAACAGCCGCCTCCACCACCTCGCACGCCTGCTTTTTCCGTGGTCATACGAGGTGTAACTCCTGACCTTACGGATGATGAGATTCTACAAGAACTCACAGAAGAAGGGCACAAAGTTTCTAAATGCATCCGCATTAGAAACAACCGAGGTCCCACTTACATGGTCCGAGTGTTATCTCAATCGCAGGACACCATCAACCAGCTTCTTGATAACGGAGCCTATATATATCGCAAACGGCATCGTGTCGAGCCCTCACGCACTGCACGACCAGTACCAATCCGTTGCGAGCGTTGTCAAGAATATAACACGCACACCAGCGCCAACTGCAGAAATAACTTGAAATGCGGATACTGTGCTGGACTCCATTCCACACGTACCTGTCCGAACTTGCAGCGCCCACCGCAGTGCTCAGCTTGTCCTGAACAACACCCGACTTACAGCTTTAAGTGTCAAGCACGACCCGCACCTTCACCAGATAAACCTCACTTAGTGGCACCACTTCGCACTCAAAGTGAACTAACAACCGATCCCAATCCTTCCTCCAATGTACCACCTGATTCTCAGCCTGTTACAGTATCTCAACTTCTTCAGTTCATCACATTAACGCTACAAAACGTGCATCCTTTTCTACGGCCGCATGTACTACAACAAGTACAGTATGCTGCCCGCTGCATATTCCACGTTACCTTCAATGCCACCTATACAGGCCAACGAGTTCACTTTCACACCACCCACTTGGAAACATCTGTTTGAGATTATGAATTTATTTATGGATATCGTTATTATCTTTCTCAACATCAGTTCCCTCAATCAACATAAACCTCTCTTCGAACAACTTCTTCTGGAAGAACATGCATCAGCGTTTCTACTAAACGAAACGCATCTCACACCTCGCATGTCTTGTAAATTTTCAGGATACCAGATCTTTCGAGCCGACAACCGAACACCAGCCCTCCGCGCCAATGGCGGCGTACTCATTCAATTTGCTTCTCAGTTACCTTATCGTACTTTCCAAGCTCCTATTACCAACCTTCCAGAATATCTTATCACAACCGTCTATTTCAAGGCTTTATACATCACCTTGGCGACCATCTACGTTCGCCCCGGCCATGCAATACCATACTCCTTTCTTCAGTATATCGCAAACAATTTCCGCCACTTCATTATCATGGCCGATATTAACATTCATAGTAGACCTGCTTACCAGAAGGCTCAATTCCAGGACTTTGTTACAACACGCATACCTTGCATTCTGCATAAACTTCCAAAATCAACATGCCCTATCTCAGATACCACACCGGATGTTGTCATCACCTCAACTACCTTGCCGGCAAATGCCATATCGAAGTCTTAGACCCTCTTGGCAGCGACCACCTTCCAGTCAAGTTATCTATCAAACGTTCTTTTCGCCACCACTGTTCTGTAAACATTCCACCGAGGGAGGTCCCTAGATTTGACAAAGCTAATTGGGATAACTACAGACTTCATCTCACTTCTAAGCTTGAACATCTCGAGCCACCAAATAGTGAAGATGAACTATACTTGGCGCTGGATACTATCACCTCTTCTATCCATACAGCATCTGCCGAGAATATACCTACCTCGCAAGTACATCCATGGCGTCCTCGATTACCACCTCAATACCTTCACATGATCAGACGTTCTCGACAATTTTACCGAGATTACGTAGTACCAAAAACGAAGAGGCTCTACGCCATTCCCGACAACTCTAACGTACGGTTCGTAACTACGTTATAGCTTATAAACTTCGAAACTGGATCAAAACGTGCAATACACTGGACGCAACTTCACATCCTACCAAATACTGGAAGAGATTTAACGCATTGACTGGCAAACTCACTCGAACACCTTATCCTCTCATTGACGGTGATCATCCGCTCACCTCAGATAGTGCCAAAGCTGATGTCTTTGCGAATCACCTCCAAACCATCTTCACGCCATTTCCTCCTGAAAGATCTGAACGACGCCATCCTGCATATACGTTTAATGTTGATTCTCGTCATCTTCAACCCAGTACAGAGCATACCTTTCAAGCTCATCACGAACTTACCACACCTATCACAGTTCTAGAAATTCGTGAAGTCACAGTTCGCAAACGTAACACTGCTCCAGGCATGGACCTTATCACTTACCGTCACATTAAAGAGAGTCCTTTCTGTTTACTGCTCCTGTTAGCGCATATTTCCACTTTCATTTTACGTACCGGTATCATTCCCGTCAATTGGAAAACCTCCAAGACCTTAATGTTTCTAAAACCTAACAAGCCAGCTACCTCAGTATCATCTTACCGTCCAATCCAATTAAACACTGCTTTCTGCAAAATCCTCGAACGCATTCTTGTTAATAGACTTCATCCACATTTCTCTCGCCATCGCATCATTCCACTCCATCAGGCAGGTTTCCGTCCTCGCATTGGTGTTCATGACCAGCTCTTACGCCTTACCAATCTCATTACGAATCACTTTAATCGCTCACAGCCATCATGTTTACTTCTATTCGACCTTGAGAAAGCTTTCGATAAGGTATGGCATCTTGCGCTTTTCTTTAAGCTTCTGTCCTGTAAACTACCAATGTGCTACATCCGATTCATTATCAACTTTCTATCATGTCGCATAACATACATATCTGTAAACAACTCCTTATCACACCCTGTTTTTATTCATTCCGGAGTTCCACAGGGCTCAGCATTATCTCCACTTTTGTATCTGCTCTTCGTTGCCGATCTTCCTCCACTTCCTTCAAATGTACATCTCTTCCAGTTTGCAGACGACACAGCCTTTTTGCTCTCGGCAAAACGATCCATCAATTGAACACAGCACTCCAATCTGCCATCGATATATTTGTTAGTTGGTGCTCGAAATGGCGATTACGCCTAAATTCTGAGAAGACTCAAGCAATAGTTTTTCTTGACCCTAAAAGACGGTCCCGCGTCCATAGAAACCCAACACGCCTGAACCTTACTTTTCTTGATACTCCCATCAAACCTACCAAACACGTTAAGTACCTAGGCGTTATATTCGATACTCACCTCACATGGCGTCCTCACTTAGCCCAGATTATCACTAAAGCCTACAATAGACTGAATCTTCTTCGCAGACTTTCTGGCACAACTTGGGGTCTACGAGCAGATACCATTCTCACAACATATAAGATGTTCCTACGACCCGTCCTCACCTATGGGTTCACAGCTTGGGTCGCTGCACATTCAACCTTTTACAACAAGCTCAAGATCCTAGAACGACACGCCCTGCGTATTGCATATCGTATAAAGCTACCCAGCCCTACACAAGATTTGTATGATCGCATCCCCTTTCCTCACATCCTGTACCACATTGAAAAACTTCGACTTTCCTACATCACCAATAGACTGACTCAGAAGCATCCCCTTTTCCTTGATATCCTACACAGTGATATCGATTATGCTCCACAACATCCTGTTCGCCATCCGCCACTCTCCCTCCTCTTTACTTTATACCGTTATTCACTCCCACCAAATCATCCAGATCAAGACATCGCAGCTGCCTTTGCCATTCATTCAGATTCGCACTACATCTTTCCATCATACGCACAGTAATCCATCTCTTCTAACAGGGCTCATTGTGTCTCTCATCATGATCCTGAGCAGCCCCAGGATCGGAAGATAACATGCATTCGTCTAACTAACCCTTCCCCTTACTGTGTTGTGGCACTTAGTGCACCTCACTCTCATCTCCATCTCATCACCCATCCTAATGATTATGGCTAAAGGCCATAATGTCTGCTATGGTACTTTAATACTCTTTAACTTATGATCAATAAAGTTAATACAAATTATTAAATCACTTAGACCATCCCTGCTGCCTACTTTCCATATTAATATTCCTTCTCTTCCCGAGAAAAGGGCGTAACCCTTGTAAGGGGCTAGCATGCCTTCAGCATGCTAGCATTCTAAAAAAAAACGTTGCTTGCATACTTCGCTGGTTTCCAGCTTTCCCATTGGAGGCATTGTTTTCTCAGTGTCAAGTCCAGGCTGTGATTATTACGTATTTGTGGACGCAAGTACGGCAAGTCTCAGCAACGGGCGAGAGAGTGGGAGAGATTAAGGGTTTCACTCGAGTGGAGACTGCGTTACCGTACACATTAGTGTACATATTTTTGGAAGATTAGCTTCATCATTCATTCATTTCATCTTTTCATTTCGTCACACTGTTTCACTCGTTACGTACACCGTGACTTATGGCGTCTCAACCTGTCATTGGACAACATTCTGGCTTACCACCTATAGCACCGGAACCTTCTTGCTCATCCGGGAAACCGCTTAGACGACGTTGCCATTCTCTGGAAAGGATTTCTAGCAGTCAGGGTTCATCAGTTCGTCAACGCTCTCCTGTTGTATCCACAAAACTACCACCTGCTAAACGTCAACATAAGTTAAGCGATGCCAGCTCTGAGGCATCTATGATCATTGACATTCAGGATGACCGCCAGTTTCCAAACCTGCCTCCTCCTAGTCGACCAACCATCCATTCTTTCTTGCTTCAGAACTTTGATCCAAAATTTTCAAATCCAAAGCTACTTTTAGTACAGATCACAAAATACATGCCTCGGGCGAACATCACTCAGATAGTCAAGACTAGGAATGGCATGATTATTAAGACGCCTGATCCAGAGTTTCTCCGTACGACACAGAACAAGTGCAGCTTTGAGATTTTTGGCTCCAAATCCACCATGACAAAGCTTAGCGACCAACGCCCGAAACGGCCACCACCACCGAGGAAATCACCAACATTGTCTGTCGTTATACGAGGGGTGGATCCAAGTTATAGTGACGAGGAGGTCTATGAAGAACTCAAACTGGAAGGGCACAATATCATAAAGTGTATCCGAATCAAAAACGATCATGGGTTGACCTACATGGTGCGAGTTCTTACAAGCTCTCAACAGACTATCGATGAGTTACTCACCCATGGCGCCTATATCTATAAACAGCGCCATCGTGTCGAACCATCACGCACCTCCGCTCCTTTACCCCTTTGCTGTGAAAGGTGTCAGGTATATGGTCAACACTCTACTTCCCAATGTAGAAATCCGTTCAAATGTGGTTACTGTTCCGGCCCACATCCTACAAGAAGCTGTACAAATTTACAATCACCTCCAACCTGCTCCACGTGTCAGGATCATTCTCACCCGACATACAGTTACAAATGCCGATCTGAACCAGCTCCGGAACCAACAAAACCAGAAACTGTGGCACCATTACGCATACCGGAACAAATCCAACCACCCGCCAATCCAGTCTTACAACAACCTGTAACTGTCCATCAGCTTCTCACCTTCCTTACTTTCTCGCTACAAAATATCCATCCATTCCTTCGAGATCACATCGCCCAACAAATTCAAACCGCGGCTAAAGCAATTTTCCACGCCAATATCTGCCCAACATATTCCGGCAATAATGTCTATTATCACTCAAATGCACTCGAAACCGAGGTTTAAGAGCTATCCTCTAGCCATCCATATTATTATTCACTGCATTATGGTGCTTTCTTTCTTGTTCTTAAACATTCGTTCTTTATCAAATCATAAGCCGCTCTTCGAAGCACTTTTACTCGAAGAACAAATCCATGCCTTTATCCTTAATGAGACACATCTCACATCCCGATTGTCATGCCGCATACCTCGCTTCCAATTGTTACGTCAAGATAGCACTTTACCTGCTATGCGAGCCAACGGGGGAGTAGCGATTGGGTTTTCACCTTCTATTCCATTTCGGAGTCATTCTCCGGCTCTGCACAATCTTCCTGAATACCTTATCACATCATTATACTACAAGGAATTGTATGTGACTGTAGCAACCATATACATCCGTCCTGGGCACGATATTCCGTTCAGCTTCTTTCAGTATATCTCCAATACCTTCCGAACCTACATAATTATGGCAGATGTGAATCTACAAAGCCGGACTCATACGCAACGGGACCGTTTCCTCAATTACATCACCAGTCATACTACTGGAGTGACTCTGCCACTTCCAAAACCGACTCGTCCCACGAGTCAGACTACTCCAGATATAGTTATTGTTTCGAGCAACATATCACATCGTAGCTGTGTTAACGTTCTTGATCTTATTGGTAGCGATCATGCTCCAATCAAGCTAGACATTCAGACCCGTGTAACTACCACTTCTCAGCCTTCTCCTCACCGTACTATCTATCGTTACGATAAAGCAAATTGGACTGCCTACAGATCGTATCTTCAGGATCATCTTCATCATTTACCTCCACCAACTGCAGAATCAGAACTTTCTGAAACTGGATGCTCTGGTCAATACTATGCATAACGCCACAGACAAATACATTCCTAAGTCAACAGTTTCGACTTTTCGCCCCTCTTTACCGCCTCACTACTTACCACTGATCAAACGGTCCCGACAGTTTTATAGAGATTATGCTGCCACTGGCAACCGTTATCATTACCGGCAGTTGCAACGAACGGTGCATAACTACCTTAAAGCTTACAAATTGCGATGCTGGGTCAAAGCTTGCAACAATCTCGCTTCACTTTCACACCCCACTCAATACTGGAAACGATTTCGGCAACTTATAGGTCGCAATACTCGCACAACATATCCTCTTATCGACAACAATACTCCGCTGCATACCGATACAGATAAGGCAAATGCGTTTGCAAGGTATCTCCAGGACATCTTTACACCTCTTGCACCTGACTATCCCCATCGTTCGCATCCAGTCGACAAACTCAATCTGGATTCTCCTCATCTCCAGCCTAATGTTAATCACACTCTGCCCGACAACAATCCACTTACTGCACCAATCTCTATCTCTGACGTCACTTCAGTTGTAGCTCACAGACGTAACACAGCCCCTGGCATGGATTCTATTACATATAGACACATTAAAGAAAGTCCGTACGTAGTCTTATATCTGCTTTGTCACATCTTTACCTTTATTCTTCGCACTGGCTTTGTACCTGCTGACTGGAAAACTTCGAAAACTCTTATGTTTCTCAAACCACATAAACCTGTTGCTTCTGTTAGCTCATACCGTCCTATTCAACTAACATCGACCTTCAGTAAAATATTGGAACGGATCATTGTCAAACGTCTTCATTCACACTTGGCACATCATGACGTCATTCCCCTCGAACAAGCTGGTTTTAGTATTAATGACCAATTGCTTCGCCTCTCAAATTCCATATCTAATCATTTTAACACAGGCAATCCATCCTGCTTGGTCCTGTTTGATCTCGAGAAGGCATTCGACAAGGTCTGGCATCCCGCTCTCATCTATAAGCTCAAACAGCTTCGTCTGCCTATTGCTTATCTTCGATTCATCTTTAATTTTCTTAGCTGTCGACTGGCTTACGTCTGTATCGACACTAGTTTTTCATTTCCTATTTTTCTTCATTCTGGAGTTCCCCAAGGATCGGCTTTGTCGCCCTTACTATATATCCTATTCGTTTCTGATTTCCCAGCAATCCCAGATTCTGTTAAGCTCTTTCAGTATGCCGATGACACTGCACTTTTTGCCACGGGAAAAACATTTCATCAGCTCAATTTGGCTCTCCAGGATGCTATCAATGCCTTTGTTGATTGGTGCTCCCACTGGAGACTGAAAATAAACCCAGCAAAAACTCATTCTATTGTATTTCTTGCTCCGAAGCGTCGCTCCCGTGTACATCGCAACCCAACACTCTTGAACCTCACTGTACAAGATGTACCTTTAAAACCTACTCGCAGTGTCAAATATTTAGAAGTAACCTTCGATCACCATCTAACCTGGACAGCACATCTGAAAGATATCTCCAAGAAGGCGTACTCTCGCCTCAATCTTCTGAAAAGTCTTCCTGGAACTACCTGGGGACTCCATACTCATACAATTCTGAACACATACAAAGTTTTTCTCCGCCCTATTCTCACGTACGGATTTACAGCTTGGATATCTGCTCCGACCTCATACTACGAGAAATTACTCATCCTTGAACATCATGCCTTGCGAATCGCTTTTCGTATCAAATTGCCTAGTCCCACTCACAATCTCTACCATAGACTTACATTTCCGCACATCTTATATCATCTAGAAACACTACGTACTAAATATATCACCCAGCGCTTGCACAACAATCATCCACTCCTTCAGCAAACTTTTGCCGACCACGCTCGAAGTACCTCCTCTGTTGCTGCTCTGTACCCTCCGCTCTCATTACTATTCACTTTGTACCGCTACACTCTGCCTCCAGACCACCCTGACGCCGTCTATTACGAGCCATACACTACAGCCGCTCATCTACCTCACATATGGCCATCATACGCACAGTAACACCTTCTGTACTAACAGGGCTCCTGTGTCTTCATTAATGCCTAGCGTCGCCCCTAGGCGAGAAGATAACCTGCATTTGTTCCACTAACAGAACCTATGTGTTGTGATGTGTTTCGCACTTCATTTCATCATCTCACATAATATCATTACCAGTTATTACTTCCTTCACTGAAGTATGTACCTACCTTACCTCATGTTTATGGTTAAATTCCATAAAGACCGTTACAGTATGTGCAATAAAGTTTTGGATCTACCCATATCCCCACCACTGATTCCTGCACATCGTACTACATTTTCTTGCATCGCTTCCCCTACAGAGGGCGTAACCCTCTTCGGGTAGTAGCTAGCGTGCGCTAGCTGGACAAAAAAAAGCGTTGCTTGCATACTCACCTGGCGACTATAGCCATCTATTGGTCTATTGTCATACTAATTATATAGGCTAATTCTTGTTCGCTTAGTTAGATCTTATCTTGCGGAGGATTCTCTTCTAGAATCGACATCGGCCTCACGGTCCGAGCCGCACCATTTGTTAGATATGCTTTTGTTCTTACTAACTTGGTTGTACAGTTCACTTATAACCTGCACGGGGCGCTACACTTTTGTGTGTGCGAAACGTCATGCTCCTTACTAATCTCCATCTCTTGGGATCATCATGCCGGGGCCTCCAACCTCGACGGATACTACATCTGGGCGACATAGCTTACCAGCCACGGTCATGGGACCACCCAAAGATCGCCGCACGCGTCCACGGGAACGCGAACGCACTTCCTCTGGAGCTTCTTCCGTCTCCACTAGTTCTCCTGTCAGGGACAGAGATCGCTCTCGCTCCCCAACCACCATCAAAAAACTCAAATATACCGACGCTCTTAAAAGTCCACCTAAACGTCAAACCGAAACTCTTCCAGTACCATCCGCCTCAACCTCATCCGTAGAGGAGCCTATCATTGTCGATCAACCTACTACTAACATCTACACCATCCTCTTCAGTGACCTAAAACCGGAGTATTTCACTATCAAAGCTATGTATCTGCAACTCATGCGTTATTGTAAACGCTTCGATCTACACCAACTGGTGAAAACTCAAAACGGTATCATTCTGAAAACGACCAATCCCAAACTATATGAACAGCTAATCTATAAAGTAGGGCCAGCAATGTTCGGGACAAATGCTAAGATACAACTTTTGAAAACGCCAAATCAAAAGACACCACCGCCACCACGCCGCACACCACTCTTATCAGTGGTAATTCGTGGCGTCGACCCCACTCTGACCGAAAAAGAAATCTTAGACGAGCTAAAGGAAGACGGCTATCACCCAAAACGAGCACTACGAATTAAAAACGCTACCGGTCCAACATATATGGTGCGCCTGCTCACCGAAGATCAAAACCTTGTAGATGAACTTCTTCAAAATGGCGTATATATCTACCGCTGCCATCATCAGGTGGAAGCGTCCCGGACTCCACCGCCTCTATCTTTACGGTTTGAGAATTGCCTCACATATAACTCCCATCCTACAAATAAATGCACGCTGCCATCTGTATGCCCCAACTGCAAAGACCCTCATAAACTAAAGAGTTGTCCAAACCTTCAACAACCTGCGAACTGTAACACCTGTGGTGGACCACACCCCGCTTACTCCTACCAATGCCCTCAAAAAGCAAAGCCTCTGCCAGACAAACCTGAAACAGTAGTGCCATTACGCATCCATCCAGCAACTCAAGTATCCACCGGCACTCAAACCTCTCTTCTACCGCCGCCCACAGTTGAAAATATCCTTAAATTCATAACATTAGTGCTCCAGAACACCTTCCCCTATCAACGGGAAGCTATTCTAACCCACGCTACGAAAGCAGCCTATGACATCTTCCACCTTCATATGGCAGCTACGTACTCCGGACTTTCCACTTATTTCCATTTTAACTCAGATACTCCAACATGAATAATCGCACACGGGGGAAACGGTCACTCAAATCTCTCTTCTCCAACATCCGCTCATTGCGCACTAATAGAGTACTCTTGGAAACCATGGCTGCAGCACATAGCGTCGACTGCATTCTGCTCAACGAAACCTACCTAAATCCTAATGAGGGGTACTATTTTCCGCAATACAATCTTATCCGCGCGGACCTACCGCACCACCCAGCTCACGGAGGAGCCGCTATAGCCGTAAAGCCAACCATACCAAGACGTCATATTATACCTCCACACCCTGAGCGCTACTCTGAGCACGTTATTCAAACTGTCTACTTCCCATCACTTACATTAACGGTTGCTACTATCTACGTCAGATCTACACAGCCATTTCCATATCACTTCTTAACTTATCTTGACTTAAACTTCCGCACTTATATCCTGCTGGCCGACATTAACTACCATTCCCGCACTGCCACTGAGCAACAGCGCTTCACGGATTTTTTTAGCAACTACTCATAGTACCTGTATTCCATTGCCTCACCATACTCGCCCAGATAGCCATACCACACCAGACGTAGCCATAGTGTCCAATAATCTCTTAACTCGAGCATCAGTGAAAGTTCTTGGCTCCGTTGGTAGCAATCATCTACCGCTTTTTCTCACGATCCAACAACAATCCCACGCAGCCTCCTGCGTCTTTACCACCGAAATACAACTTCAATAAGGCCGACTGGACCAAATATCAAACAAACATCACTACCCGACTCGCAACTACAAGCTCCAATCTTACCACTTTCGAATCAATAGATCTCTTAGCCGACACTCTTACGGAAGCAATCCGTGATGCCACAGAACATGCAGTACCCAAACATACTTCACATCCACTCCGGCCCAACCTACCTCCGTATGCGCTTACGTTCCTAGATCGCTCCCATGCTTCTCTTAGGGAATACCGACGCACTCATAATCCATACTTTCTCCATATTCATAAGCAGTTCCAGCGAATGGTTAAGCACTACGTCATCGCCAAGAAACGCCTTATTTGGCGACACTCCTGTAACCAGCTACAACAAGAACGGAACCCGACTAAATTCTGGAGCTTATTCAAACGCCTCACCTACCAGAAATATAGTTCACATTATCCACTCGTCATCAATGGCACGGCTCCTCCAACTGATACTGCTAAAGCCTTTGCCTTCGCCACCTACTTTGAACAGGCTTTTACACCCCACTCTGATCCGATTTTTGTCCATCCATCACACCATCATATCGCAATCGAGGGTGACCCTACTCAACCCTCCTTCCAATCTCAGTTTGGCGACCCCCTCACTGTTGACGATGCTCTCCTCGCTCCAATAACTTCTGAGGATATCCAACATGTACTCCGGAACAGAATTAATACAGCACCAGGGGCGGACACAATCACCTACCGCCAACTTTCACAGGCTCCTCCTATCTTTCATGCTCTGCTCGCCATCCTGTATACTATCATCCTTACCACAGGATATATCCCTAACCAGTGGAAGCTTGCAAAGGTCCTAGTCTTTTTAAAACCACGCAAAGACCCGGCATTAGTCACATCCTACCGACCTATTAGCTTAACGTCGGTATTCAGTAAAACCCTGGAACGGATCCTTGTTAAACGGCTCCCTCCTTACCTCGCCGAGCGCAATATCCTTCCTACTACACAGGCAGGATTTCGTCCCTTTCATGCCACTGGCGACCAACTCCTCAAACTCTCTTCGCTCGTAATGAATCACTTTAATAAATACTTACCATCTGTGCTAATCTCTTTCGATATCGAACGTGCTTTCGATACTGTCTGGCACGAGGGACTGCTATTCAAACTAAAGCGCCTACTCCCACCTCATTACGTCCGAGTCATCGCCAATTTCCTCCATCAACGACGTGCATTTATCCAACTCCGTCACGGACGTTCGCACGAATTTCTTTTACGAGCAGGAGTCCCTCAAGGATCCGTACTCTCTCCCCTTCTCTACATCCTCTACGTAGCCGACATGCCTTCTCCGTCACCTCCAATTCATACTCTACAGTTCTCAGACGTTACAGCCTATCTTGCTCTTGGGTCCTCTGTTGAGCGCATCAATCTACAATTACAAGCAGCAATAGATAACCTCATCTCCTGGTGCCTACGCTGGAAACTAAAATTAAACCCCAACAAAACACAAATGACGCTTTTTGCCCGCAAGACACACAAGTACTGTCCCACACGCAATCCAGAGCGTCTCCGTATTATGGTACTGGACTCAGAAATCTCATTAAGCAATAGCGTTAAATATCTTGGGGTCCATTTCGATAAACACCTCACATGGCGCAACCACTTAGCCGCTCTTGAGAAAGACATCCGTCGTCGCCTCAATCTCTTAAGGAACTTAAAGAGCATAACCTGGGGCTTAAGTGCTGACGTCTTACTTTATACATACAAACTTTTCGTCCGGCCAGCTATGACATACGGGCATCTAGCTTGGCTTTCAGCGCGTCCCCATTTCTATGGCCGCCTACAACTCCTTGAGCGTCAGGCAATACGCATTGCATACTCTCTAACTTATCGAACCTCCAACGCCGAGCTCTATCAACGCACTGCAATGCCTCCAATCTTGGACCACCTCTATCGCCTTCGCAAGCGATACATCACGCATCACATAACAACTTCACATGAAACGCTTCCAGCCCTCCTAGATGAGAACCCTGCTCTCCCTCGTACTGGATATCCTCCAATAGACCATCTCCTGGCAATATATGAACGGGACACCAATTCAGCTGACTACAACCCAGAGCGTCGCATATACCAAAACCATCCTCATCTCTATAGATAATAATTTTGTCGCAATACATGCTTTCACATGAAATCACTGCAGAACCCCTCTATCTCACTTCACACTAACTCATCCCATGACACGTGGCACTTCCGATAATTGGACACAACATCAATATTACCGAGAAGCTTTCTGCCTACAACTATACTATACTAGCAACCTGTATCCAACCACAATAATATTCTACACATAGTTAAAACTTCACTCTGGCCATAGAGACGGCATAACCGTCTGCGGCCCGCCCATCGCCTGATGGGAATGAAAGACTTGTGAAAAAAAGCGTTGCTTGCACATACTGATCAAAGGAGCCTAACCTCTCTTCTGTATGTTAATGTGCTAGCCAGGACCAAGTGTAGCATACGCATTTGTGAGCAAAGCACACGTACAACACTTAGAGGGTTGACGGAAGTTTTCACTTTCGGAGGGCAAACTTGCTTTTTGAATCTCATTCATAATCTTCCCTTTCATTTTCATCTTCATTTGGGCTTCGGCCTTAGAATTCATCATTACTATGGCGGGCTCTGGCAATTCACTTGGACAATCGAATCTTGGTCGATATTCTGGCTTACCACAAACTCTTCATACTAATCTAAGCACTTCACTATCACAACCGGCATACCGAGGACCATCCACTCGCCCCCGGCATTTCTCGTGGGGTAACGAGCCTTTGCCAAACACATGTAAAGATCGGCATCCATCTAACGAGTCTACACAATCTGCGAAACGTATACGGTCCCGTTCACCTCTCGCTTCAATGGATATCGAGGTCGATCCACAGCACAACCCTACTACGGTGTCTTCAAATCTTGTTTCAACACAAGCTAATATCGAACTTCATCACTTCCTTCTTACTGACTACGACGTTAAATACACCAATCCAAAAATGATCTTTCTTCAAATCTTTTCGCAGCGAATCGGTAATGGTCCGTTAGTCTTAGACGGTTCAACCCGATTGATTCGCTTATATATAGGTGCACCAAAACGAAGAAGGTAATCAATTGTGTCTTGTTGCTGTGACAGAACGCGGACTAGATATGTCGGGCCATTATCTTTTTTTTTACAAGTACGTTCCTCGAGTACGGGACACCCTAGCTCAAATAGGTAAGACCAAAAATGGCCATATTCTTAAATCGAAGGATCCAAATTTTGGAATAACTATACGGAATAAAGCTTCTTACGAAAACTTTGGTAAGAATGCTAAACTGTCGAAAGTAACGAACAAACGACAGAAGCAGCCTCCGCCACCTAGAAAACCACCTTTTCTATCAGTTGTGATCAAAGGTGTTTCACCCGATCTAACAGATGCAGAAATTCAGGAGGAACTTAAACAAGAAGGCATTTCAGTTGACAAATGCATTCGCATTAGAAATAATAATGGCCCGACATATCTAGTCCGCGTTCTGTCACAGCAACAAGACACAATTGATTACCTTCTTCGTTTTGGTGCACCTATATATAAGCGAATCAATCGGGTTGAACCGTCTAAGACTAACGGACCATTACCGATTCGCTGCGAAAAGTGTCAGATATACAATGACCACAATACAGCCAACTGTCCTAATCAACCGAAATGTGGCTATTGTTCGGGGCTCCATGACACCAAAACTTGTCCTAATCTCAAAGGGCCACCTAAATGCAACACATGTGGCAGTGGACTTCATTCTACGTACAGCTACCGTTGCAAAGCTAAACCAGCACCAGCACCTGAACGTCCAGAATTAACTGTGCCATTAAAAACAACAGACACTACAGTTCAACCCAATCAGTCCATATTACCTCCACTCACAGTAGAAGATTTTCTCCGCTTCACCAGTTTAGTTCTTCAAAACAATTTTCCATTCCAGAGAGCCCATATTACGCAACATATCATTTCTGCCGCAAAGTCAATTTTTCACATAAATCTTCATGCCACCTACTCCAACAATTATGTTCACTTCCATGTTGGATCTCTGGAAACTGCAGTCTAAATTCATATATACACTTTTCATTATGAAGATTAGTTTTCTCTTTGTTAATATTCGATCATTTTTTCAACATAGACGTTTATTAGAAGCTCTGTTACTCGAGGAACATATCAATGTATTTGCACTCAATGAAACTGTGTTGAAACCAAATATATTAGCTCGGATTCCTGGATATCTACTACTACGTCATGATTATCATGACCACATGGCTCGTGCCCAAGGTGGAGTCGCAATAGGACATTCTCCAAAATATCCGATTAGAACATATACCCCACAAGCTTTCGATAATATCCCGGAATACCTACTTTGTTCCATATACTTCCCATCAATAACCATAAATTTCAGCACAATCTATATTAGACCACGCCAACCTATACCGTTAGAATATTTCAGATACATAACGAATGCCTTTTCCAATATCATTATCATGGCAGATATTAATATCCACAGTCGGAGTGCTCGAGAGAAAGATGAATTTCAACAGTATATAACTGATCATCATCTTTATATGCATGTTTCTCCTAAGCACACCAGGCCTATAAGCCAAACTACACCAGATGTTGTCATTACATCTCTGAATCTCATAAATAAGTGCCAGCTTGAGGTGCTTGATTCTATTGGTAGTGACCATCATCCAGTTAAACTAACGTTAACACATGGACTTCCAGCTCGTTCTGTTATTGCGCCTCGCTCTGTCTTGAGATACGATAAGGCTCATTGGCCTGAATTCCGACAGGAAATTGAGGATACTCTTCATAGTGTAACACCACCTACGAATGATATCGACCTCGCTTCTTGTCTCAATACTATAACTACTGCAATACAACATAGCTCTCAACATCACATTCCAAAAGAACAAGTTGATCCTTATAAACCGAAATTGCCTCCAAGCTACATCGCACTTACACAGAAGGCGCGACAATATCTTCGCGATTATTATCGAACAGGAAACCGTGAAACTCTTCAGCACCACCGTCAATGGCAACGCACAGTTAAGAACTATCTGGATGCATATAAACGCAGGTTCGGTTAAAATTTGTACCAACTTATCTAAGGATGCACATCCTTTTCGATATTGGAAGCGTTTCAATCAACTTGCTGGAAAGAACACCAAAACTACCTATCCTCTCATTGACCATGGCACACCTCTGTTTTCGGATCAAGATAAAGCAAACGCCTTTGCTACTCAGTTACAGTCAGTATTTACTCCCTTTGCCGCTTCCACACGTTCCGAACGGATAAATATATCTAGCATCCCTGCTTTGCAGCCCTCCACAGAGCATGTCATAGATCCGGAACATCCTCTTACAGCACCTGTCACCACTGCTGAACTTCACACCGTACTAAAGAGGGAAAAGAATACAGCACCAGGAATTGATAACATCTCTTACCGTCATATCCAAGAAGCTCCACAATTACTGCTGGTCCTCCTTGTTGCAATCTTCAATTTCATCCTACAAATTGGTTACTATCCACTGGAATGGAAAGTATCGAAGGTCTGCATGTTTCACAAACCAAATAAGCCTATACATTCTGTCAGCTCATATAGACCAATCCAACTTACTTCAGTGTTCAGTAAGCTACTAGAGAAAATTCTGTTGTGATGGCTTCATTCATATCTGGAAGAACGCAACATACTGCCTATCAAGCAGGCTTCAGACCACGTTTATCAATAATGACCAATTGCTTCGCCTTAGCACTATAATCACAAACCAGTATAACAAAGTATTCCCATCATGTCTTATACTCATGGATTTAGAAAAGGCTTTTGATAAGGTTTGGCATTATGGACTAATTTAAAAACTTCAGTCACTCAACCTTCCTATGTGCTATTTGAGGCTCATTCATTCTTTTCATACACATCGTATTGCTTACGTCACTGTTGCTAATGTGCTCTCTTGGCTTATATTTCCGTTTATTGGAGTTCCTCAGGGATCAGCTCTTAGCCCCTCACTTTATATACTTTATTCTTCCGACATACCTTCAACTCCGCACAATGCAGACGATATACTTTTCAATATGCAGACGATACGGCTTTCCTTGCTCTTGGCAAAACTGTACATCAACTTAATACTGCTCTTCAAACTACACTTAATAATTTCATCACCTGGTGTAAGAAGTGGCATCTAACTATCAACGAAGAAAAAACACAAGCAATAGTGTTCTTGCCACCTAAAAGAAGTTCCAGAATTCACAGGAACCCAACTCTTTTCCGAGTCACCGTAGATGGATATCTTATACATCCTACATCAACTGTTACCTACTTAGGCGTGGTCTTCGATTCCAAGCTCACCTGGAACGCCCACTTGAAGAGACTAACAGATAAGGCTAAAAATAGATTGAATCTCTTACGCCGACTCACTGGAACAACTTGGGGCCTCAAAGCGGATGTCTTGCTTCACACCTATAAGGCGTTTCTCCGCCCCGTCCTCACTTATGGACATACGGCCTGGTGCAATGCTTCTGCTTCATATTACGAAAAGCTCTGCATACTGGAGAGACACGTGATTCGTCTAGCCTACTGCCTTAAACCACCATATCCCACATGGCTCACCTATGAATACATCTCCTTTCCGAAAATTACGGAACATCTTGCAGAACTACGTATTAAATACGTCAACTCTCGCATACACACAGGTCATCCGCTCTTTTTAGACATCCTTCACTCCCACGCTCTCACTGACTCCACCTTTCGGTACAAACTTTCACCATTAAATATATTTATATCTCTATATATCAACAACACGCACCTGACACCGGACGAACGAGAAATCTACGACATTTATTTCATTGGTGATCACATTCCTCATCTTTTTCCATTATTGCACAGAGATCCTCACCATTAACAAGGGCTTTCCCCTGTGTTCATCAGTCCCGAGTCGCCCCGGGACAGAAGATATAACCCTGCATCTGTCTGATTAACACATTTATGTTTGTGACGTTCTAGCACTTCATCTCATTTCTCATCTTCATTACTTTACAATTTCTCTGGCCACATGTTGCACCTATTCCTTATCTTTGATTCTCTAGCAGTATATCATATATATGTTTTTTGCACTATATCATTATGCACTGTTACAGTTATTCTAGTTATATATATTATGTTTATTAGCATTAATAAAAATAAATGTAAAATGATGATATGAAATTAAATGATGACGAGTTCACAACCCTCTTAATAGATGTTCCACTTCATCTGATAATAAAGAATATCCCTTAGCCCATCCCCTACCTTTTATTGCACCTATTTTGTATATAAGAATCACATGCGAAAGAGAGGGCGTAACCCTGTGAGCGGCAGGAGGATAAAATCTATTACCCATAGACTCGAATTCTCTAAGAGAAATTATAATGTCTCTTCCTCCTTAACTACAAGAAAAAAAAACGTTGCTTGCGACACATCATACCTTACCAAGAAACCTAACCTCTCTTGTGTCAGTTACTGTGCCAGCGAGGACCAAGTATAGCATACGTACTTGCGAGCATAGCACAATTACAGCACTTAGGGGTCTGACGAAAGTTTTCACTTTCGGAGGGTGTCTTGTTTTTTGAACTTCATCTAACATCTTTTTCATTTTATTTCATCTTCATCTGGGCTTCCGCCCTCGGCTACTTTATCACGATGACAGACACTGGCAAAGTTAACGGATCTACGAATCTCGGTCAGAATCTAGGATTACATCCTCCACCACTTAACATCGGGCCTAACCGTCGCCAAAAGACGCAGCCAAGGATTGTTACGGGAACACCTCGTTCAGACCGTGACTCTATTCCTTCGTTCACCTACGCTGAGTGCCTCACTAAAGGACATAGAATTCGTTCTCTATCTTTCTCTGATGGCGAACAAGCGCTAGATTCAAAGAAGCAACGAATTACTCTCAATGTTCATCATACTACAACTGACAGCCATTGTATGGATTGGGCATCCACTTCTGCCGATAACCATCAGCAGCAATGCCATTCAGATCCCGTGTACAACTTTTTGCTAACCGACTACGATCAGAAGTATGACATTGTTCGTGCTGTCTTCCAGCAGTTAGTCAAGTACGTCCCTCGGCCTGAGATCCGTGAAATTGTTAAGACACGCCGTGGCATCATTTTGAAATCCACTAACTCAAATTTCGCCACGCGTTTGCTACAAGGCAACTTATGAAATTTTTGGGACGAAAGCAAAGATTTCTACTTTACAACCGAGTACACGCAAAACTCCTCCTCCACCACGGCGACCTCCTATGCTACCTGTAGTTATTCGTGGTGTAGAACCTGATCTTACTGATGACGAAATTCTTGCTGAACTCCATCAGAAAGGGCTACCTATAAAGCGTTGCATTAGGATCAAGAACAACCAGGGACCAACTTATCTCGTCCGAGTGCTGACCGATCAACAACAGCTGATTGATCAACTTCTATTAAAGGGCGCATATATCTATAGACGCAAATATAAGGTTGAGCCATCTCGCACGCCAGCACCTCTGCCTGTTCGCTGCGAGAAATGTCAACAGTATAATTCACACCCAACAGCTGAATGCACAAACAACACCAAATGTGGCTATTGTTCCCGCGAACATCCAACAAAAAAATGTCCAAACCTTCAAGAACCACCACGTTGTGATCGATGTTCTGAACGTCACCCAACGTACAGTTATAAATGTAAAGCTAAGCCTCAGCCTGATCCAGCTAAGCCTGAACTCGTTGTTCCCATACGTTCAGTCGATGCACCAACTCCACCAGCAAATTCATTGCGCCATCCAGTTACTGTCGAAGATCTACTCCGTTTTCTCACTATTTAACTACAGAACATCCACCCATTTCTTCGCAACCATATTCTAACTCAAATCATGCACGCAGCCAAACTGTTATTTAATCTATCACTACATGCAACGTATTCCGGACCAACAGTCAATTTTCAAATCCAACCACTTGAAGTTTATGTTTGATATGGACAACTCTACCTACGGACTTATATTCACTTTCATTATGAGTTACAATTTGCTTTTCCTTAACATACGATCACTGTTAACGCACCAACTGCTCTTTACACAGCTCCTCAAGGAGGAACATATTGCCGCATTTGATCTTAATGAAACTTACCTTGCACCATATTTAACATGCTATATACCGAAGTATCATTTACTTCGACACGACGCTCGAACTGGACCACGTCTCTACGGAGGCACAGCTATCGGTATTCGGCAAAGTCTTCCTTATCGTGCAGTTACTGTTCCACCTGCTCTTCACCTTCCTGAACATAACATCACGACAATTTATTTTAGAGGCAAGACAGTTACCTTTGTTGCCATTTACTATCGTCCAGGCAGAGCTTTCAGCTATGATTTCTTCCGCTATATTGATACCAACTTCCGGCATTACATTATCATGGCCGGCCTTAATTTTCATAGCCGTTCCCAACGAGACAAAGACAACTTTCTCGATTTTGTTCCCAACGAAACAAGAGCTGAATTTCATACTTTACCAAAACCTACACGCCCTATCAGTCGCAGTACTCCTGACGTAGTCATAAGTTCATCTTCACTATCTCAGTCTATTCACATATCTGTACTTGACTCCATAGGTAGCGACCATGTCCCCATCAAAGTCGAACTTCATTGTTCTTCCAACACTCAGCCGAAGCCTCCTCCTCAGAAGGTCTACTGCTACCAAAGGGCAAATTGGGAACAATATTGCACCGATTTAGACACTGCCGTAACTACGCTCACAATGTCTAGTACGCAATACGAACTCGATCGAACAATCACTGGCCTTACTACAGCCCTTCAAGACGCAGCACAACGTTCCATTCCAACAATCGAAGTTCAGCTACACAAACCTAAGTTACCTCCGCAATATTTACCATTTATTTCAGCATCCCGGAGAGCTTTCCGTGAATATCTCGCTACGGGTAACCTTGAAGCGCTTCGGCTTCATCGCCAGTACCTAAGGATCACTCATAATTATATCGTTGCGTTCAAGAGATGCCACTGGATTCAAACTTGCAATACGCTAGCTAATGAAACCAATCCTACAAAATATTGGCGCAAGTTCCATCAATTAACAGGTAGAGTTTCTCGTATGCCCTACCCCATTGTTCATAATCATCAAGCAGTCCTTACGGATGCAGAAAAGGCTAATATTTTTGCTTCCTATTTTCAAGATATCTTTATACCTCTACCCGGTTGGCATACACCAGATCGCTTGAAATCAACTATAAACCGACATACCGATGCAGCTTCTCCTTTCTTTCGTCCGTCTGCTGATCATGATTTAGAACCAAATAATCCTCTAACCATGCCGATTCAACCCGAAACTATGAGTAATACACTTAAAGGTAAACGGAATACTGCACCAGGATTTGACTCTGCTACATATACTCATCAGACAAGCGCCTCACTCTTTTCTACTCTTTCTTAGCACCATTTATACCTTTATTTTGCGAACTAGATATATTCCACTAGACTGGAAATACTCAAAGGTGCTTCTCTTTCCTAAACCAAAGAAACCTCCATCAGAAGTCACATCCTATTGTCCTATTCATCTCACTAGTTGTCCCTGCAAAGTCTTGGAAAGAATCCTTGTCCGTCGCATGCACGACCATCTTCACTCACATAACCTTTTTCCGATACACCAAGCTGGATTTCGACCAAATTTTAGTACTCAAGATCAATTATTCCGTCTCACCACAGCTAGTTACAATCAATATTATACAAGTTTTCCTTCTTACCTTGTAACATTTGATTTGGAAAAGGCTTTTGACAAAGTTTGGCACCCTGGCTTACTATATAAACTTCGTAACTATCTCCTGCCAACTTCGTACATCCGCTTCATACACTCCTTCTTAATAGGACGACTAGCTTACATCTCAATCGATGGAACGCTATCTCATCCTATCTTGCTGCAATCTGGTGTACCACAAGGCTCATCATTATCTCCTTTATTATACTTAGTGTACGTCGCTGATCTTGTTATTCCTAATAACACCACAATATTTCAGTTTGCTGACGACACTGCTTTTTTCACATCTGGCCGCACCGTACAATCACTTAATAAAACCATGCAAGTAGCCATTGATTCATTTGTCCGATGGTGTCATGTTTGGAGGTTAAATATTAACTCTTCCGAAACACAAACCATAGTTTTCTTACCACGTCGACGCCGTTCACGAGTGCATCGAAACCCGAATTTGCTTCGCCTTCAGGTTGATCTTACGCCTATTCCAGTTTCAAGTACTATTACGTATCTCGGTGTCATTTTTGACACTCATCTTACCTGGACTCCACATCTCACCAAACTCATAGGTCAAGCGCAAAATCGACTTAATCTTCTCAAACGATTAGTGGGCACAACCTGGGCATTAAAGGCAAATACCGTTCTCAATATATATAAAACCTTCATGCAGAGTACATTAACCTATGGACATACAGCCTGGGCATCTGCGCCCCTAAAATTCTATCAAAAACTTGCTGTACTAGAACGCCATGCTATACGCCTAGCATACCGCATAAGCCTACAGCATCCAACGCGTTTACTTTATGAGATGATCGATTTTCCGCCATTATTAACGCACCTCGAACAACTTTGTATACGTTACATCAGCAAACGTATGGCTCAGCCCCATCCTATGATACTTGATATACTCCGCTACGACCGTGACAACGATGCACCACCGACTTTCATTGACACCCCTCTCCAACACTTCATGACATTATATCATTTGCAGTTAGATGATGACATATTGGACCCCGAAATCTATACAATCTACCGACTGCATGAACTTTCATCTCATATCTATCCATCATATGCACAGTAATACCTATTAACAAGGGCCTCCTCCGTCTTCATCAGTTCCCGAATCGCCCCAGGAACAGAAGATAATTTAATTCGTCTAAACTAACATAACCTTGTGATGTGACGTTCAAAGCACTGCATTTCATTCATCCATTCATTATATTTGTTCATTTTCTTACTGCAGCCCTCAACTTTCGTTTCCTCTCATAACTTGTGTTTATATAATAACTGCCAATATTCACTTGTAGCCATTAACCTATTATTGCTTGTGTCGTATATATATATATATATTTTTTTTCTCCTGTAATCGTTTCAATCCATGTATGTTTAATATAAATATGATGAATAAAGAAATAATAAACCTGACAATCCTTAGATCACCTACTTTTCCATAGAGACCATTGATCTACCTTACAGTACTTACCCGAAGAAAGGGCAAAACCCTTTAAACGGGACGACGAACAAAAAAAGCGTTGCTTGCATACTATTCAGATTCCTAGCCATGCTTATAGCTTTTGGTGTATACTCCAGTGATCAGCTAATGCATACGTATCTGTGAGACGTATACACTCATTCTATTTCAAGGACTGAGAAAGATTATCATCTTTCGAGAGGAATTGAATTTCTTAATTTTTGCGCTTATCATCTGTCCATTGTTTACAGGTGATTCCTATTGTGCTTTTGCTTTGTTTTTGGTTCTAACTCGGTTTGTAAGTCCGCTCATAAGTAAGGTGATACGCAACACTTTAAGTGTTCTTGGTACACCTTACTGTTACTAACAACAATCTAAATTATCACTTGTCTGGTATCACTTAACAACTAATACAGTACTACTCTTCGGTTGACATCTATCCGTTCAACCTCATATTGAGGTTGGGATGGAACTTCCTCCACCGCCGATAGGGCTCCCGGGCCGCCAGAAGACCAATCCTAAGATTGTCATGGGCATCTCACGAAGCTCTTCCGAACGTGATATGGAAGCACGCTCCCAATTGCGCCGAAATTCCACTGCTTCGACTAGCTCGCAAGGCTCTCGTGATCGTTCCCGATCACCTAAAAAATCGTAGTATAGCGATATCATCAAGTCTCCAGGCAAAACCCGCTCTGCTCCACAGGCTCCTTCCATTGATCCTGCTGACGGTGCCGACATGACACCTTCTATCGATGTGATCCTGTTTACCAATTTACCTCAAGATCTTAAACATCCTAAAAACTTTTTTCAGAAGCTACTTCGCCATTGTACCCGTGCTGATATCTATCGTATTATTCCTACAGAAAATGGCATCATCCTAAAAACTACTAATCAAACCCTCTACAACCATCTGTGCTTCAAAGTCGGTGAAACTGCTTTTGGTCCTACTACCCGAATGTAGAAATTAAAATCCTCTACCACCAAACTACAACCGCCTCCACGCCGAGCTCCTCTGCTATCCGCTGTCATTCGTGGTGTCGATCCTGCTTAGACCGAGAAAGAAATTCTCGAAGAACTGCAAGCTGATAACATCCTTCCAACGAAACTTTTTCGTATTAAGAACAATGCTGGTCCTACATATATTGAGGACAATCCAGAATTGATAGATGATCTCTTGGAAAATGGGGTCTGCATTTATCGTCGTTATCACAGAGTAGAACCCTCTCACACACCGCCTCCACTATCTCTTTGCTGCGCAAAATGCTTGCAATATAACGATCATCCTACACATAAATGTACAAGTCAGGTTATTTGTCCTCATTGCAAAGGACCTCACCCAGTTAAGAATTGTACTCAACTTAACCAACAGCCTACTTGTAATACTTGTAACGGCCCGCACCCTACTTATTCATACAAATGTACCAGCAAACCGAAACCAAACCCTGGCAAACCAGAAACTGTTGTTCCGCTCCGTGTTCATAATGATCCTAATACTACATCCACAACCACTAGTACTCAAACATCACTCCTTCCGCCACCTACTATCGAAAACGTACTTCGTTTTACGACTCTTATCCTCCAAAATCTTTTTCATTTGAGCGTCAGCGAATCCTGGAACATATTCAGAAGGCGGCCTTTTATATTTTCCGTTTACATATGACAGCTACTTATTCAGGATTATATACCTATTTTCACTTCCATTCTGGTACAGCAGTATGAATCATCCACCTCAGCGAAAGAGTGTCATCCGTATCATGTTCAACAACGTACGCTCTCTTAACACCAACAGATTGCTTTTGGACACGATGGCAGCAGCTCACGATGTCGACTGTATAGCTCTTAACGAAACCTTTCTGAAACAATCCAACCACTGCTATATGCCAAATTATCATTTACTTCGTTCCGATTTGCCGCAGAATGTAGCCCGAGGCGGTGCTACGTTGGCCGTCAAGTGTTCCCTACCGAAACGTTCACCTCTACCACCTCATTTTGAACAATATCCGGAACACGTAGTTGCTACCCTTTATTTTCCAGACCGTGCCATCACAGTCGCCACTATTTATGTTCGATCAACTCAACCATTGCCATATCGTTTCCTCACCTATCTGGACCTCCATTTTAAAACATACGCTCTACTGGCTGACCTTAATTACCATTCTCGTACTGAAGCTAAAAAAGAACGCTTCCAAGACTACCACCGCATCATTCATTGACATTCCACACCCCACGCGCCCTGAAAGTGGAACCACCCCCGATGTCATTATACTTTCAAATAACCTTTTGACTTCCTCTACTATTGAAGTTCTGGGCGCCATTGGGAGTGATCATCTGCCGATTCTACTTACGATACAACAACCCGGTCGCACCCAACCTCTAGTATCTTCAACTCCGAAATACAATTTCCATAAGGCCAACTGGACCAAATATCAAACTCACATTTCGACCAGACTCGCCGAAACTAATCCCACTCCTTACAGTTTTGAATCCATAGATCATTTAGCAGAGACTCTCACGGAAGCAGTTAGTGATGGCACCGACCATGCCATACCTAAACATACTTGCCACCCACTCCGGCCTAATTTACCTCCATATGCACTTTCACTTCTGAATCGCTCCCACGCTTACCTTGCCGAGTACCGAAAAACACATGATCCATATTTTTCCATCTTCATAAACAGTTTCAGAGAATGGTAACGCATTATATCATCGCCAAAAAACGCCTTACTTGGCGGAATTCCTGTAACAAACTCCAGACTGAGCGCAATACAACAAAATTTTGGAACCTATTTAAACGCCTGACTTTTCAGAAACATGGCCCGCAATATCCTCTACTCATAAATGATACGGCTCCAACTACAGATACGAACAAGGCAACGGACTTTGCACAATACTTTGAAACCGTCTTTACTCCTCACTCCGATCCAATATTTGCGCATCCTTCTCACCGACATATTGAAATAGAAGGTAATCCGACTCAGCAAACCCTACGAGCACAGTTTGGCGATCCACTTACTGATGCCACTGGCCTCCTAGCCCCAATTACATCAGCGGATATCCAGAACTTTCTTCATAACAGACCTAATATCGCGCCTGGTCCAGACTCTATCAATTATCAGCAACTTTCACAGGCACCACCAATATTTCATACATTGCTCGCCCTTCTTTACACCGTCATCCTTTCAACAGGATATTTTCCTAACCTGTGGAGGCTTGCCAAACTCGTAGTCTTTCCAAAACCTCACAAGGATCCGACATAAGTTACCTCATATCAACCGATAAGCCTGACTTCAGTATTTAGCAAAACTCAGGAAAGGATTCTAGTTAAAAGACTCCATCCTTTTCTGGCACAGCACAACATCCTTCCACCTACTCAAGCAGGATTCCGACCATTTTTCGCAACCAGTGATCAGCTCCTCAAACTCTCATCACTCATTCAGAATCACTTGAATAAGCACCTTCCATCTGTGCTTATCTCTTTCGATATAGAGCGCGCCTTCGATACTGTCTGGCATGAAGGATTAATTATTAACTCAAACGTCTCCTCCCACTGCATTATGTGCGTCTGATAGCAAATTTTCTACATCAACGCCGTGCCTTCATTCAATTAAACCAGGGACACTCGCATGAATTTTTCTTGAGAGCAGGAGTGCCACAGGGCTCCGTTCTCTCTCCGCTGCTATATATCCTATATGTAGCCGACATGCCCTCTCCGTCACCTCCAATCTATGCCCTACAGTTTGCCGATGATACTGCCTATCTTGCCCTCGGCTCCTCTGTAGACCACAGCAATAGACACTTTAATCTCATGGTGCTTACGTTGGAAACTAAAACTGAACCCACTTAAAACACAAATGGCGCTCTTTGCTCGCAGAAAACATAAATACTACCTCTCCCGAAATCCTGAACGCCTCCATATTACGATACTCGGCTCAGCGATTCCGCTTCAAAACAGCTTTAAATATCTTGGGGTGTATTTTGATAAACATCTAACATGGCGCACACACTTAGCCGCTCTCGAGAAAAACATCCGCCTAAGCGCCAAAGTGTTACTTTACACCTATAAAGTATTTGTCCGTCCAGCTATGACATACGGCAATCTAGCGTGGCCTTCAGCACCACCACAATTTTATGACCGCCTTCAACTTCTCGAGCGCAAGGCCTTACGCATCGCCTACTCTCTCTCATACCAAACCCCGAACGCTCACCTCTATCAAAATACCACCATGCACCCTATTTTGGACCATCTATATACCCTCCGAACCCGTTATATCACACATAATATAGCTACATCTCATCTTACAATCGCCGATCTTTTGGACCAGACTCCTGCTCTCCCACGTTCTAGATATCCTCCTCTGGACCACCTCCTCGCTATTTACGAAAGAGCTACAAATTCACCTGACTACAACCCGGAGCGCAATATATACCAAACCCATCCACATCTCTATCGACAAAGATCCGAGCACATAGGCCACGACTTTTAGCCTAAGCTTACCACTCCTTTCTCAGGCGCATCAAATTTGACATTTTTACCTTAGGTTCTCTAACATCTTATTGAAACCTGACGATCATCTCTACAGTACTTAACAATTATTAATCTCAAAGAGAAGGCGTAACCTTCTACGGCCCGCCCATCGACAGATGGGAATGAAAGTCAGTTAAAAAAGCGTTGCTTGCATCTTCTCTAGGATCCAGCTTTCTCACTGGAGGCATTGCTTGCAGTGTCAAGTCTAGGCTAGGATTATTACGTGCTTGTGGACGCAAGCACGGTAAGTCTTAGTTACGGGCGAGAGAGTGAGACAGACCAAGGGTTTCACCCAGGTGGAGACTGGCTTACCGTACACATTAGTGTACATATTTTTGGAGGCCTAGCTTCATCATCTCTTCATCATCATCATCATCATCTTCATCTTCTACTTCTTCTCTGCGACTTACTGAAACTATCAGCAGCCCGGACTTGCCTTATGGCATCTCAACCTGTGCCTGGCCAACATCGTGGTTTACCGCCAATTGTAACGCAATTACCTTGCTCTTCCGCGAAATCGGTAAGACGGAGATGTCAGTCACTGGAGCGGATTTCTTCCAGCCAGGGTTCTTCAGCTCGTTCCCGTTCTCCAGTAGCATAAACCAAACTGCCACCTGCTAAACGACATCATAAGATCAGTGATGCTAGTTCTGAATCTTCAATGCATATCGACATTCGAGACGATAATCAATTTCCTGATCTGCCTCCACCGAGTCGACCTTCACTCTATTCTTATCTTCTTCAGAACTTTGATCCGAAATTTGCCAATACAAAACTTCTTTTTGTTCAAATTACTAAGTACATGCCTCGTGCTACTATCACCCAGATCGTAAAGACCAGGAACGGACTGATTATCAAGACACCTGATCCAGAGTTTCTCCGTACAATACGAAACAAGTTCGGCTTCGAGATCTTCGGAACAAAATCTACTATGACCAAGCTCAGTGACCAACGCACCAAACAGCCACCACCACCGAAAAAAATCACCCACACTATATGTTGTTATTCGCGGGGTAGATCCGAGCTATACTGATGATGAGATCCTTGAAGAACTCAAACTAGAAGGCTACACTATCATCAAATGTATCCGGATCAAAGGCGACCATCGTCCCACCTACATGGTGCGTGTCCTTACCAATTCACAACAGAGTATTGATGACTTGCTTACTCGTGGTGCATATATTTACAAACAGCGTCATCGTGTGGAACTTTCTAGCACTTCATCTCCATAAGCTATTCGCTGGGAGCGCTGTCAGGTCTATGGTCAGCACTCTACTTCTCAGTGCAGGAACCCGTTTATGTGTGGCTACTGTTCGGGTCCACATCCTACACGTAGTTGTTCTAATTTGAAAGCAACCCGGACATACTCCACATGTCAAGAAAATTCCCATCCAACATACAGCTATAAATGCCAATCCAAACCTGCTCCTGAACCCTCAAAACCAGAGCCAGTAGTGCCACTACGCATATCTGAACAAATCCAACCACCTACAAATCCAGCACTCCAACAGCCTGTAAGTGTCCATCAGCTTTAAACATTTCTCACTCTCTCCTTACAAAACATTCATCCGTTCTTACGTAGCCACATCGCTCAACAAATTCAGTACGCAGCCAAGGCAATTTTCCATGCTAACATCTCTCCTACATATTCCGGCAATCCTGTATATTATCATTGTAATGTGCTGGAAACCGAAGTTTGAAAGCCATCTTATCATTCTTCATTACATTATTGCTCTCTCATTCTTGTTTCTGAACATCCGTTCTTTGCCACAACATAAGCCGCTCTTTGAAGCTCTTCTGCTTGAAGAAAAGATCCATGCCTTTATTCTCAATGATACACATCTCAGGCATAACCTGGCATGCCGCATACCCAGATTTCAATTATTACGACAGGATAGCACCATAGCAGCTAGACGAGCAAACGGGGGAGTAGCGATTGGATTCTCTCCTTCAATTCCATTTCGCAGTCATTCGCTACTTTTACACAATTTTCCTGAACATCTTATTACGTCCTTATACTATAAGGAACTCTATGTGACAGTTGCGACTTTATATATCCGTCCTGGTCATGACATTCCACTCAGTTTCTTTCAATACATCTCTAATAATTTTCGCACCTACATAATCATGTCAGATGTTAATTTACATAGCCGGTCGGCCACTCAGCGAGAGCAGTTCCTCAATTACATCACTAGCCACACTACCGGTGTGACACTACCATTGCCGAAACCAACCCGGCCTTCTAGCCAGACTGCCCCGGATATAGTTATTGTGTCGAGCAACATTTCTAATCGTAGCTCTGTTGAGGTTCTTGATCTCATCGGCAGCGATCATGCTCCTATCAAACTCCTTATTACAACTCGTTCAGCTACTTCTCAGGATACACCTCCACGAACTACTTATCGCTATGATAAGGCAAATTGGACTGCATACAGATCGCATCTCCAAGAAAATCTCTCTGATCTATGGCCACCAAGTACCGAATCAGACCTCTATCATTGTCTCGAATCTCTGACTACTGTCATGCGAAATGCTACTGCCAAATAAATTCCTACACCTACTACTTCTGCCTTTCGACCATCTTTGCTCCACAATACCTGCCGTTGGTAAAACGTTCTCGTCAGTTGTACATGGATTTCCTTGCTACTGGCAACCCAGACTCCTTGCATCACCAGCGACAACTTCAACGTACCGTCCACAACTATCTCAGAGCTTACAAACTACGGTGCTGGATTAAAACTTGCAATCATCTCGGTTCTCTTTCTCATCCAACGCAGTATTGGAAGCGTTTTCGGCAACTCACTGGGCAAAATACTCGAACAACTTACCCTCTTATCGACAATAATACGCCTCTTCATACTGATACTGACAAGGCTAATGCTTTTGCACAGTACCTTCAGGACATATTTACACCACTAACACCTGATTTTCCTCATCGTCCACATCCCGTCGACAAGCTAAATCTGGACTCTCCGCATTTACAGCCTAATATTCAGCATTCTCTTCCCGAAAATAATCCCCTTACTCCGCCAATCTTGATTCTGACATCACTTCTGTTGTTGCTCATAGGCGTAACACTGCTCCTGGCATGGACTCTATTACATACAGGCACGTTCGAGAAAGCCCCTATACTGTTTTATATTTGCTTTCACTTATATATACATTTATTCTTCGTACTGGCTATATCCCTGCTGACTGGAAAACATCCAAAACTCTTATGTTTCTCAAACCAGGCAAACCTGCGCACACTGTCAGTTCTTACCGCCCCATTCAATTAACAACAACATTTTGCAAAATTCTGGAACGTATCCTCGTTAAACGTTTTCATTACTCTCTGGCACTTCACAACAAGCTTCCCCTCGCATAAGCTATATACTATAATGGTTTTAGACCCTCTTTCAGCATCAACGACCAACTTCTTCGCCTTACCAATTCCATCTACAACCATTATAGCACAGGACATCCATCTTGCTTGGTCCTGTTTGACTTAGAAAAGGCATTCGATAAGGTCTGGCATCCAGCTCTTATTTTCAAACTGAAGCAACTCAGATTATCTATTGCATTACTTCGCATCATTTTTAATTTTCCCACCTGTCGCCTGGCCTACGTCTACATAAATTCCAGTTACTCTGCTCCAATTTTCCTTCACTCTGGGGTCCCACAAGGATCGGCTTTGTCACCATTACTGTACATTCTATATGTTGCCGACTTTCCTGCTGTTCCAGCCACAGTACAACTATTTCAATATGCGGACGACACTGCATTATTGGCCACTGGTAAAACTATCCACCAACTCAATTTGACTTTACAAAACGCAATTAATACCTTTGTCGATTGGTGCTCTCACTGGCGCTTGAAAATAAATCCGACGAAAACTCAAGCTATTGTATTCCAATCTCCAACATGCCGTTCTCGTATACACCGTAACCCCCGTCTCTTGAATCTCACTGTTCAAGAGGTACCGCTCAAACCTTCTCATACTGTCAAATATCTTAGCCTTACTTTCGATCACCGTCTTACCTGGTCGGCACATCTTCAAGATATTTCAAAAAAGGCATATGGTCGTTTAAATTTACTGAAAAGCCTTGCTGGAACATCCTGGGGGCTCTCTGCACCTACTATCCTGAACACGTATAAAGTTTTTCTGCGACCTATACTGGTCTGCGGTTTCACAGCCTGGTTATCTGCACCACCATCATACTATGAAAAACTACGAATTCTTGAACGCCATGCCTTGCGCATCGCTTTTCGCATTAAACTGCCCAGTCCAACCCGGGACCTCTATGCTCGACTCACATTCCCGCACATTCTGTATTAGGGATGGTACCGAGACCGAGACTAGTCTCGGTCTCGTCTCGGTCTCGTCTCGAATTATCGAGACGAGACCGAGACCGAGACGGACTTTTATATACCGAGACGAGACCGAGACCGAGACGGACTTTTAAATACCGAGACAAGACCGAGACCGAGACAGACCTCTATAAATCGAGACGAGACCGAGACGAGACTTAGGTCAGTCTCGAAAGTCTCGGTCTCGTCTCGAATATTGATATAGATAAATACTAAAATTTCCTTCACTCAAAATTTGTTTCGTTGCTGTGTTAGATAATATAAGAACGGTTGACTGATGTACATGGGCGTATTTAGGGGGTGGTTATCGGGCTCAAACCCCTCCCGAAATAAATTTGTGATAATTTTTTGCATTGCACGTACAGCGCAAATGTTTCTCACTCGTTCCTCAAGCCTCTCCCGAAACAAAATCCACTGCTGATGCGAATAGAATTCTCTCTCTCTGTCTCTTTCCCTCCCTCTCAATCTCTCTCTCTCTCTCTCTCTCTCTATATATATATATATATATATATATATATATATATATATATATATATATATATATATATATATAATATGGTCGCGGTGCCACCCAGCTCCGCCCTGCATGGATTCCCGGGGTCCAACTTTAATTTTAAATGGAAGCAAGGAGTGAGTGGTACCTCGTTCGATAGATCTTGAAAAACTAAAAAGCATTGTGGCAAAAGATCTTTCATATCGGGCACTGTATTCAAAATGGCCACCAAGACATGTCGCTTCTATCAGATACAGTAAAACGTGCAGTACCACTAATATGAAAACGGTTGAACATAAATGAACCGAACAGAAACTCAAACAGAAAATGTCATGTGGCACATTGATATTGTCGCGGAGACTCCCAGGGCCACCCTTCATGGGGGCCCAGGGCGAAACTTCAAAATTGTAAATGGAAACATGGGGTGAATGATACCTCGTTCGACATATCTTTAAAAACTAAAGAGTGCTGTTGCAAAAGATTGTTCATATATGTCACCGTTTTCAAAATGACCACCAAGACATGGTACCTGCATCAGGTAAAACGTCCAGTATCACTAATATGAAAACACCAGAACAAATATTCTAATAGGAAACCACAGAGGGTATTTATCATTCTATAGCTCGGGAATGTTGCAACAGTCGAATAGATGATTAGAGTGAAAGTGCCATAATGGAAAGAAACAAATCTAACTTCTAGAAAATAATCGCTCCAACCTCGCTCCGTAAGTGAGTGTATCGCGAAGGATCAGTGAAATTGCAAATGAGAGCCTTAGTTTTTGCAAATTGTATCTACGAAACATAGTTATTTGAAATGTGTTTTTATAAGAGATAAATGTATCTGTAATGGGATAAAATATGTAAAATTCTTGTTAAATGGTACCTTCCATTTTGATTGCAGGCAATAATTTGATGCAAAAATGAATCAACTGAAATGCAAAACCAATTTGTCGAACAATGCAATTTTAGAACAAGGTTTACAAACGTTGATTTTGTTCAACAGTCGTCTGCATGATATTGGTTCGCTTCTTTTCCTTCCATGTCTTCTTGCATGTGATAGAATATGAGTTTCACTGAGATGTCCACAGTTACATTCCGAATAACTTTCAACGGTAATTTCAGTTGTGATCCTTAGTAACGAAACTGTACATACTGATGCAGATATGTCCCAAAAATCTTGCACGCAATGCGTTAAATTATCAGAGGCGAAGGGGCGGGTAAAATGTTGTTAAACTTGAATTTCACCTTATTTTTATTCACCTTATTTCACTTTATTTTTATTCATTATAGTACCAGTCATTTGTATACACAAGTGTTTCAGACAAACCGTATCTATTGCAAATAAAAAGTGAGGTTCTCATTTGATATTTTACCATTCATTCCCGCTTCACTTACTTACGGACAGAGGTCGGAAAGATCATTTTCTATCATTTCCTCTTTTGCATCATGTCAATTATACTTTAATAATCTTTTTCTCCGTTGCATTGTATTCGAGCAGTGGAATGATAAATACCCTCTGTGCTTTCCTATACGAGTTTTATTCTACTCATTTATCTCCAACTATTTACATATTAGGGGTCTAGTGGTACTGGACGTTTTATCTGATACAGGCTCTATGTCTTGGCGGCCATTTTGAAAACGGTGACAGATGTGAAAAATCTTTTGCTACAACACGTTTTACTTTTTAAATATCTATGGAACGAGGTATTACTCGCCCCATGTTTCCATTTAAGATTTTAAAGTTTGGCCCTGGTACCCCATGAAAGGCGGCCCCGGGAGGCGCCGCGACAACACCATTCGGTGTGTCCCATGGCATTTCCTATTTGAGTTTTTGTTCGGTTCATTATGTTCAACCGTTTTCGAGATATCCCCGTGGAAAGATTAAAATGGGCCATCCTGTATATATATAGCCGCGGACACAGTATATGATCACAGTATATCACGTCTCATCATGCAGATGCTTATAACGCCATTTACAACAATTGTTATTTCAAATCGTTTCAGAGATACCAAACACATTGGTAGTGATTGCTATACTGCTTAAAATGACGCATTTTTATTAAATTTTTATAATGAATATTGCTTTCCTTTGCTTCTATAACATTACAACAGTTTTTGGTGGTTTTAATTACAACAAGTCGCAGTTACATTATTTTAAGCAGTGTTGCCCACTTAAATAGATAGCTAAATGTCATTCTAAATATGTGCAAATGACGTAGATAAACTGCAAAATATTTTAAAATTACTCGTAATTTGTTTTATGGTGCAAGAATGCTTTCAAGAGACGATGTTTTTCATAGTATTTGGGCTACTTATAATGTTAATGTTTAAATCTTCGTTCCAGCAATACATGTAAATGCAAATTGTAACTGAGATTAAATGTAACTGATACATTTAGGGATGCATTCGAGTCGAGTCGAGTCGAGATTTAAGCCTGTCTCGACTCGTCTCGAGAAAATGTTGTCTCGACTCGAAAATATGTTTCTGTCTCGACTCGTGTCTCGACTCGACAGTCTCTGTCTCGACTCGACTCGAATTCGAGTCGAGACGTCTCGAAATTCGAGTCGAGACAAAATGTACGAGTTAAAATATACGCACACATCAGCCAGACCATCATGACTACCTACCTAATTGTCAGTATGTCGACTTTTGGCATGGATAAAAACGGCGACACGTCTTGGCATACACGCAATGATCCTTGATAGGTCGCTGGAGAGAGCTGGCACCACATATGCTCACTCAGGTCACCTAATTCCCGTAAATTCCGGGAAGGGGGGCGATGTGTTCTGACGTCACGTTCAATCACATCCCACAAGGGACATCACTCAAATGTACGGCTCCAATTTCAATGAAACTTTTTTTGCTGATAGAAGGCATGTATGCATCATTACTTGTGATGACAAATTTTTGCCATGGTGCATGTTTTCTATTTTTTTTAAATAACTTTTAAGAGTTGTGATGTGGTTATTAGAGATTACTACAGAAGTCCCTTACTACTCTTTGTAAACGGAGCGTTAATGAAGAAAAGTGAAGAAAAACCATGTGGATACATATAAGTTCTGGGGGGAAGTCGTATGGTAGATATGACCTTGATGGCAGCCATCTTGAAATCCGCCATTTTGAATTAAGGTCAAGTTTTCAAAATGGGAATAGGGTAATATGATACATAATTTCGGGCTAGAATTTAATTACAAAAATAATGGTGAGGTTAGTTTTAAGATACACCCATTTGGGGGAAAGTTACAGGCATATTAGAAAATAATTGTTTTTACTTACTGTGTGCGTAAGTCCCTTCTTACTTTCGTCTCAAGACCTGTAAATCGATCGCAACGGCAGAGCCCGGTTTCGCACTAGTGTTTAGAAATCTTTAAACTCACCTGAGGCAATATTTGTGGATTATTGTATTGTATTTTGCCTTTAATTAAATTTGAACCCACTTCATGATCTTGTGTAAAGTATCATTAAAAGAGAATTTCTGTTTTTATGGAGAACGTAAGCATAGCAATTATAAAAGGTGAGTAAGGTGCGTATGTATTTATAAGAAAGTTTATTTTACGAGTCTTTTGTGGTTCCGCCAACCTATTCTTAAGTTGTTTTTTTTTTAAATACTCATATCTCATAAATAAAAGAGCTATTATAAAATCTCTTACCACTATTCTTTAATACTTATAAAATTTTATTTATTGTAAAAGCACTGGCGAAATATTTCTTATCGCCCACTAAAATTATGGTGGAGCTCCTTCGTGGCTAACGGTTAGTATACTTGCCTTTGGCGTGGGAAACCTGGGCTTGATTCCCGGTGGGAGTTCATGTGGTTCGGATTCCACGTTAATCAGTAGGTCCACGTCTCACATAGCCTCGCTGCTGAACGGGACGTTACATTGACTACATTATAAAATTGTAATTTGTGACGACTAAAATATCAGAAATTAAAGATTATTCTTTGGGTTTTGGAACATATTGAAAAACGTGAAAAACTGGTACTGCACCGATACAACACACCTTTTGGATTTGTCATTGTGTAAAGTGATACAAACTAAAGAAGAATTACAACTTTATGAAATTGTATTAGGACTTATTTAGAAATAAACACCAAATAAGTGTAATAGTTCATATCCGTATCAAATACCAAGTTTATGATGAATCAACTACACAAAGTAGGATCCAAAAACGCTCATTGCAATTTGTTCCATCCTTCAGTCGAACCAGGAACTGAAACATAAAGAGTGACATTTTCTTTTTAAAGATACTTTGTCCAGCTAAGTATTGTGAAGGTTTATGTCAGTAGAAGGAATTGCATTCCATTATACAAGCGCAATTTCACAACTTTATGTACACGTTACTAAATATCGAACACACTTGTCCATATGATTAGCGTACGCGTCTTTGGTGCGGGAGACCTAGGTTCGATTTCCGATGGGAACTCCTATGGTTCTGAACCCACGTTAATTTGTAAGTTCACGTCTCATATAGCCTTGATGCTGAAAGGGACACTAAACTCTAATCTAATACTAAATACAAATATTTAAAGAAAAATGATGACGAACCAAGATGACGTGAATTTGGCTATCAAATCCATTTTGTGTTTTCAGTTATTTTCTAGTAGTATTTTTTCTAGGCATCCTTTCAAAAGACAGAGATGCAAATTTCGTAACTGCGAATTCCTGTTAGAAGCCATGAAATTATCCGATTAGATGCAAAATTTCCCGTCCACTAAAATAGATAACGTAAATTTACAATATCTAACAATAAATAATTTTGAAAGATATCGCTTTCGAGGGAAAAAATGAAGTGAAGTCTTTGAGTTTTACGTCCCACGCTTATGCCGGTTAGGCTAAAGGAGAGGGGTGATGAGAAATTAGTGAAATCGTGGAATGAAGAAAGTGGGAGGAACGGAAGAACCCCGAGGAAACCCATGCACACGGTGTTTGTCCACCACAAAGTTCACTTGGTGCGAGCTGGGATCGAACCAGGGTCCCCAAGCACCAGAGGTGAACGATCTACCACTGAGCCACCGCGGCCCCGCTTTAGAGGGGCCATGACGTATAGTTGAACTCATTCTCGTAGTATGAAAGGCATTATTTATAATTATGCATGATAGGATCACAAACAAAATTTAAAAATATTATGTGCACTTTCTTTTAACAAACATTATATTGTCTTTTATGGTGTGGAAAGGAATGTTGTGTTCGAAAAAAAAAGTCCTTAACACGATTCTTGTTGCTACACACTGCATGCTCCTAGCCACAGAAAAGATGCAGCGATAGGTAGGCTATTTTTCAATTGCTTTACATTAGTTTGATGTTTCAAGTCTTTTGTGTGTTTCTGAAGTTCACTTTTACCACAAAAGAGCTCAATATTGACATGTCTTACATAGCTTTGGTTCGATTCTCAACACGGACTGCAACTACCCGTTAAATTGTGCATCCGAAAGGCACTCTTTGTTAAACCTCGCTTATCACCGCTCATCTTAATAATATATATAACTTCACCGCGAAGCAAATGTTGCATTTCTCTCTTTCATCCTAACACAAAACAAAACTAACCACAGCTGTGACACGAAGGAGCTATTTCGAAAAGAAACAAGCTGTGCTTCATAGAGATGTGTACCAAATGATAGAAGTATAAAGTATTGTTTTCTTTCCTGTTTATTGATATCAGTTGGTGTTCTTAATGAGTTTACTCATTAGTTTAGAAATAGTATATATGGAATTTGGACATATGTTGTACGTATTTTCCTGAGAAATTGATGAGACCAGAAAAATTATAAGGACAGATGGAATAGGTTTAAGCGCATCTACGTGACTTTATCAAATATTTATTCTCCATAATGGTACCACGCGGAAAACTTGGTATACTATAATCTTTGCCTCCCTCTGTTAGCTGTTTCGTATCATATATATTGGATGGTTTTGATATTTCTTCTGATCATTAAAATATAGCAATGGTACCTGTGTGCGTGCAGAAATGCAAAAGCACAAGATAACTCCTATTTGTTTTGGAAACAACAACACCCATTTCACGTGTGCGAGAGAAATTGAGCACAGCGAGATCGGGTGTTTATGTTTACTCACGGTCAGTTCGCAGCAGGAGTCCATGGTAAAAGATTTGGCTAACTATCTCTTCATATTGACGTGAAAACACTCGCAAAACCCTACAAATACAAAAGAATGCGCTTCAAAGAAAGTTTAGACACAGATGTTTCAATTTTCTCTTAGCATCTTTCTTCAGCAAAAGAGTCGGTTCATTGTATTCGAAAAAGGGAAGGGAGAAAGGGTGAATTTATATTTTATGGGGGGAAGTAACATTGTAAGTAGTATAAACAATACATACCGCTTCCGACTCGACCCTCATCCTACCTCAAGTTGTAAAGTAGAAACTACTAGAAAGGGACAGAAGTATTCAACATGACTGCGACTTGAGTTTCAGTTCACAATACTAAAACCAGTGAGCAAGTAAACAGTCTTTTGTAGGATCGTGGTTTACTTCTTGAATTTATTTTTGAACATTTCTGTGAATTCAACAACAGAACGCAGTAGAAATACGGACTAGTTTTTACTTCAACCATTACTTTCGCTCCAACCCAGGGATGCCACATTTATGATTTCGTATAATACTAGATTTAGTGATTTTACTATTGAACTAGTGATCTAGTACGTACTTTGGGTAAATATGTACATTCTAGTGATTTTTTTGCATTTTTTTCTGATGCAGACAAATGACAAGGAAATGGTTCTCAAAATAAAAGGAAGAAGTATATTGCAGTTCAAAACAAATGTAGAAACTTTAAATTATTTTTTTTTCTCTGACTGAGTGAAACCCCTGCTGTGTAACGACCTTAGGTAAACAACGGCTATCTTTGGTTGGCTACCTCCTTTTGTTAGCCGACATGAGATGTGTTACTTTTTTTTTTAAGAAAGTGAAGAAATAATTATCCAGTACATTTACGTTTTGTCAGGCACTCAGGCGCAGTCTGTACTTGTTTCCTAACGAATTTTAGCAACATAACATAAATGAAACATGTGTACCAGAAAATAGAGGCAGTACAAACGGACATTTTCATCTGTGACACATTTGATAAGAAATGTAGTTAGATGTCACGTGCAAGCACTCTAAACATGTCCTATCCTTTAATTCTATTCGTATGTTTATGTAGGTGAGACTGAGAAATCAAGAAACAATAATTGGTTTTCTTCCAGGGCAAAAATCTAAATGTGAAGGGCAGGGGCGTCATTTCACCCTTCGCTTGAGGGGGGCAAGAGCACCACCGACATAAGACTTTAACGTTTTGTACTAATATATTAGTAGACAATCGATTAAAGTATATGTATGCCTCAAACTCTTGGGGGGGGGGGGCAATTGCCCCCTCCTGCCCTCCCTAAATGACGCCTCTGGTGAAGGGGTGTTACACTGGGACTTTAATTGCGTCCTTTGTACAAGATTGACAAGTAATCGCAATTTTACAAGATTAACAAGTAATCGCAATTTTTTAATTTATTAGTTCTTGGGGAGAGGAAGATGGAAGCGAACCCTCGTAAGGACCTCTGCAAGAAAACATGAATACTATCCGCCACTGTTTGTTACATTACACAAAATAGTTTTATATATATATATTGAGTTTTAGTCAGGGCTTTCATTCTGCAGGAGAGGGGGGATAGTAATACCTGGCGAACATTTTCTATTCTCAGAGTGTTGCAAATGATAGCATTTCCTTCATTATAGCTTGGCCAAGCTAGTTGCATTATATATAAGGATTAAGTTAGCCTAAAAAGCTTAAATTTTTATGGCAGTTTTATTCTGTAGCCATGTTTCTCATTTTCGGTCTACGGGACTCTGTGTCCGGAAATTTTCGATGGCTTCCAAGTCGGAAAATAAGTGTATCAAAGGCATATATATTATATGTATGGTTATATGAGGCATGGATCTACAGTTTAAAGTGGAATACCGGTAACAACTTCATGAGCTTCCACCGTAAATCGAACCAGAGTCTCCCGCGATCAAGGTGTATGTGTTAACCATACAGCCACGAGGAAATTCACATAGCACACACACATATATATTGTTGAGTTGATTTTGACTTTACCGTCTCTTTCAGCAGCGAGGATATATGAAGTGTAGACCTACTGATTAACGTGGAATCCGAACTACATGAGCTCGCGCCGGGAATTGAACCCGAGTCTTCCACGACAAAGACGCGTACACTAGCCACGGAGTTCACACACACACACAGAATCAGAGTCCTCACACACCGAGGGTGAAAGCTGTGCCACTGAGTCACAGCAGCCACGAGGCTAGGTCGAGTCCACTTTACGTTCATAGTTTCTTAGTACATAAATGTTACGATTATGAAATAGATTTTCCTTAATGAGCTGCATATAAACAAAAGCTTTCGAAATGTATTAAACAATTAGCTCGATTTGAGTGTGAACTTAAAGTTATATCAGAGTGTAAATACGGATACGCACCAAAGCTCGAAAACTTAATACACTATTTCTCCTATATAGTCAGCATGTACCAAGCAATCGTTCAGCTTTCATTTGAGAGGATGGAAATCGAAGGCTCCTGAACAACTATGTTACTAATGTGCGGAATGTATTTATCTTACAGTGAACTGCTTCGGTGCCAAGTGGCCTAACTCCAAAATTGAAATTTTCCAGGAGTGAAAGTTAAAGTTCAATATCTCATGAACAATTCATATTTCTTTTATGTTGGGAACCAAAACCATAACTACTGTATGTAGTTCATTGTTTTATAATTTAGTGTTTACAAAAATCCTTTAAAAAAATACCTATTCATAGAAGTGAAAGATACTTATCTGTACTAGTTCTTGGCATCCAAGCAGTCCATTTATTGTAATACTAGCTTAATATACCCATTCTTCGCATGGGGGCTGTATTTGTAAGTCAACACCTGTGGAAGTATCACCATTCATTTCAGCGACCGCGAAAACTATGGATTTGACACTAGTATCAATCAATATGGGCTATTTATACATTTCTCGGTATTCCTCACCCGCTGACACCCGGCCCGCGTACAGTGGTAGCTGAATTTGCAAGTCATCGCTGATGGAAGTGTCACCATTGATCTCAGCGACCGTGAAAACTATGGATTTGACACTAATGTCGATCAATTTGGATTACTTTTATTACATGTCTCGGTAAACGCCCCCTGAGACCCCCCTGGTTACAATTTTGACAAAAACGCTTTGCCTTAGACTGGGACCTGGACCAAGGTATCCGTGACCAAAATTTGGTAACTCTCGGTCAACTTGTCTGGTCCCCAGGTCGGTCCCAGTAAACGTCCCCTCCGAGACCCCCCTGGTTCGAAATTTAAAAATAAACGCTTCGTCTTGATCTGGGGCCTGGACCAAGGTACCCGTGACCAAATTTTGGGAACTCTCGGTCCACTCGTCTGGTCCCCAGGTCGCACACAAACAGACAGACAAACTCACAAACAAACTCTTTATTTTATTTATATTAGATAAGATATACTATGTAAAATAGTCTCGTATCACAATATGTGATGTACAACAAATGTTTCATTATATATTATCCGTAGCTCTTGATATTGCAACATATTAAAGCCTCAAAATAGTTGGGCAAGCGAATAATCCAGAAGTTACGTAACCCTATTGCGTTCATGGGAACAAAAACAATAATTATAACTATGCTAAATTACTATAGACTATCAACTGCTCATTCAGAGAATTTATGAAGTTCACTTTATCGCAATAGTTTTATACAAACTAGATTTAAATTACGGATAATAGTTTTATACAAACTAGATAATCAATTATTATTATTATCATTATATTTGCAGTACAACCAAATACAACAACATTAACTATTAGTTCTAATTAACTGAATTGAGCTGAAAATTAAATCTTGATCTTTAAAGATTAACTATTAATTTTATGCGTTCTGTACCTTTCTGAAGGAATAAAAGCTGGAATTGGTTTCAAGGCTGTTTCTGAGTGAATACTTTCTTCAAAATAATATTAAAAATTATAGAAAAATTTTCGAGACATTCGAGTCGAGTCGAGATTTTTAAGAGCCGTCTCGACTCGACTCGTGTCTCGACTCGAAAATTCGAGTCGAGAAATACGTTTGTCTCGACTCGTCTCGAATTTTACAAAGTGTGTCTCGACTCGAATCTCGACTCGAATTCGAGTCGAGTCGAGTCGAGATTCGAGACATGTCTCGACTCGAGCGCATCCCTAGATACATTTTCAGTAACACTAGTTGTTCCCCTTAAGCCTTAGGCCTGGTGTACACTTTAGATTAAGATCGTGCTTAATTAAAAGTTCTAATTGCACCCTAATTACATTTCACTTGCTTTAGTTTGACCACCGACCACCTCAAACTCGATCCATACCATATAGCTATATGCAATTATTCAAGAACTTACAGTTAGTAATACACAGTGTTCACTTTTGTTTTGTTTTGTTTTAGTTTAACGTCCCACAATTATGCTAGGGCGGCTACAGGAGACGTGGAACTAATGATTATAGTGGAATCCGAACCACTTCGGTCGATCAACTTTACCCCTACCGGAAATCGAACTCGGCACCACGCGAACCGAAATCAAGAGTTCTAGCTGCGAGACCAAATGGGGGTCCTCACATTGTGTTGATTTAAATCATTCAGTCAGTGTTGTCAGATTCGATGATTAAACAGTATTGTGTCTGTACTCCGAAAGTAGCGAATTCGAACTATTTGTAGCCCAAATATATAGAAATGAATACTGATGGTGCTAATGAAATAATTTAATATGAGCTGGAAAGTGTGCTGGACGTATTGCAAGAAGAAATTATGATCGACGGACGACAACAATTCTAGACTGGATACCACGAGACAAAAACAGCCTAGGAAACCTCCGCATACAAGAAGGTGTGACGAAATCAAGAGCCACTTGAGGAGTAACCTGGAAAAGAATTGCCCATTAGATAGTTGTGGAGAAGACTTGGAAAGACCTTCATCCAGCAATGGATTGATAATGGTTGATTATGATGATGGTGATATTTTATTATATCTGGACCTCGGAGGTAAACTAAACCAAGTCATAATTTCGTAATTTTACAGAAGCGGAAAACTGGTTCCTCAACTAAGACTAAATATATAACTTTTACTAGGTAAGGTAGGGTAAAAATGGATCCAAAATTTAATGAAAATCATAGAGCGAAAAAAGTATTTTTGACTATTCAATCCATCATGTTGCAGCAAAACTACGAAAATTAATACAAAAGAAAACTAGAAAGTTAAGAATCACTTGTTTTGGCGAGTGAGAAAAAATAGATACAGATAACTCGAATTATCTGTATACTAATATACTTATATAATATGTATATATTATAAAATTTCAACGTAATAAACGCAAGATTAGTTTTCTCAAATAAAGATTGCATGCACCGTTGAGAGCTCAAGAATAAGATTAATCTATGTTACGGCACTGGATATGTGCTTACGTAATGCATTACGACCTTATGAACTAGTATAAGAACAGAATGCACTTAAAATGAGACGCGAACTATGCGAAACATCGGACTTTGAATCTAACTTGTTTTGTGATCCAACTCGAAACCTCACATAACAAAGATGAGTGTAGTAGCTCCCACCACAAGGTTCAGGACGTTCGTGTTATAAAGTGTCAATTAAACACGCAGATGTGAAACGGTAATAAAGCATTTCATCAATTTCAAACAAAATACGTATATTGTAGTAATACTTTACCCTATTTGTTAAGATAATGAACGTTATATTCTGTTTTTAAAATTACAGTCAAAGAAGAATGTATTGAATAATGAGAAATTATAAAGTTTCAATTTCGGTACGATTAAATACATTCGTGCTGCTATGTGTTGCGTTATCCGTTAGGAGGTATTGAACAATTCTGATTCAAAGGAAGTAAATAAACTACTGTATAGCACTGGAGTTAATTTAATAGAGTTTAATTGTATAGGCAGTTCTGAGCTTATATAAGACAACGTCTATTGCTGAAAGTGAAATATGGGTTCTATTCGGGTTTTAGGGTGATATACACACTGATCATTGAACCTAGAATAAAAGCATTAGCACTAGCAAATTAGCTATGAAGAGGTACACCACACCATAATTCTAAGTCAAAATGAAAGGAAAAAATAAGCGGAAACGACAGACTGTACGAGAATAGTACTTTCACTATTTTAATTTCACACTATTTATTTCGAGACTTTCGAGACTTTCGAGACGAGACCGAGATTTAGTACTCGAGACCGAGACCGAGATCGAGACAAGCATCTGTCGACCGAGACGAGACCGAGACCGAGACTGTGATTTTTTACTCGAGACGAGACCGAGACCGAGACCGTTATTAATCAACCGAGACGAGACCGAGACTGTACAAAGTCTCGTCTCGTCTCGTCTCGATACCATCCCTATATGACACCCACATCCCTCACTAAAACCAACAACCAACTTTCATCTACCCCAACCATTCCAACAATGAGAAACACAAATGCGTAAAACTGTCCCGGGAAATTTTTACCCCCTGCCATATTATTTATACTAACGTCACTAAAACCAACAACAAAATTTCAGCTCCCCCAACCATTCCAACAATGAGAAACACAAGGGGGCTGAAACTGGCCCGGGAAATTTTTACCCTCCTGCCATATTATTCATACTAGCCTACATAGATAAAATTTACTACATATATGACACCTACATCGCTCACTAAAACCAACAACAAAATTTACCTTCCCCAACTATTCCAACAATGAGAAATAAAAGGGTGGTAAAACTGTCCCGGGAAATTTCTACCCCCCTGCCATATTATTCATACTAACGTACATATATAAAAGTTTACTACATATATAACACCTACATCCGTCACTAAAACCAACAACAAAATTTCACCTCGCTCAACAATTCCAACGATGAGAAACACAAGGATCTTAAACTGTCCCGAGAAATTTTTACCCCGTGCCATTTTTTTCATACTAGCGAAAACATAAAATTTACATGACGTCTACATGCATCGCTAAAACTAACAGAATTTCTCCTCTCCGAATAGTTGCAACAAAGAGAAACACAAGGGTTGAAACTATTGGAGGAAATTTTTACCCCGTCGCCATGGTGTTCATACTAGTGTACTTCTGAGTTTCCATTTTGTTGCAGTGCGTCTTCTTGAAATTTGAATTTTAAGTGGTTCAGAATTTCATGATATTTTTTTAAATTTTGTCTACGCAAGAAAATTTTTTTCTAAAGTTCAAATTAAGAAAGGTGTTAAAAATTTGGAAACGTCGGCTACCTGTACTGCGACATGTGGATATTTGAATTCGCTTTAGCTCATAATTTTGTCTATTTTGTCCAATTTTGTCCACCCAAGAATTTTTTTTTTTAGATTTCAAGTAAACGAGGAGTCACATTCCAAAATTTTTGGCCACTTCGATCACTTGCTGTGTGACATATTCAAATTCGATATTTAACTAGCTCAGGGTTTTTTGCGAATTTTTGTCCAGTTTTTTTGCACTCAAGAAAAAATTTTGTACTATTCAAATAAACAATGAGGGGGCCAAATCAAATTTTTCCACTTTCCGTCAATAGTAGTGTGACATTACATTCGAGTTTCAATTAGCTCAGAACGTTTTCTATTTTTTGTTCATTTTTTCCAGTCGAGAAAAGATTTTGTACCAATGAAATTAACCAGCGAGAGCGAATTCAAAATTTGGGAACTTGGATCACCTGTAATGTGACTTCTTGAAATTCCGTTTTTAACTATCTCAAAATGTTGTCCAATTTTTGTACATTTTTGTACTACCAAGAAAATATTTTGTACTATTCAAATTAACAAAGGAGGGCAATTTCAAATTTAATCTACTTCGATTACCTGTAGTGCTACATCTTCATATTTGAGTTTTAACTACCTAGGTAGCTCAGAACTAGTATATACATCTTTTCACCAGAAAATACATTTTGTACCATTCAAATAAACGAGTGTGGGTTATTTGAAAATTTGGCCAATTCAGTTACCTGTAGTGCGACATCTTCAAATTCCAATTTTAACAAGCTTAGATTTTTTTCCAATTTTTGTATACTTTTGTCCAATGAAGCTAGCTCAGAAGTTCGTACATATTTGTACCAGGAAGAAACATTTAAATCATGCAAATAAACGAGGGAGGTCTATTTCAAAATTTTGGCCACATCAATTAACAGGAGTGTGACCTCTTGAGGTTCAAATTTTAAATAGGTTAGAATTTTTTCAATTTATTGTAGATTGTTCCCACCTATCTAGTTACAATTCGAAAATGAAAATGAAATGAAATCTTTAAGTTTAACGTCCCACAGTTACAATTCGAATTTGAAGGTGTACAGGTGATCGAAGTTACCAAATTTAAACATGGCCGTCCCTGGTTTAATTGAATGGTACAAAATCTTTACTTGGTGGTACATAAATGTACAAAAACTACAAATATTTAGCTAATTAAAATTCGATTTTCAAAATGTCGCATTACAAGTAACCGAAGTGGCCAAAGTTCGAAATGTGCCTTTTTTTTTCATTTTAATGGAACAATATATTTTGCTGATGATACAAGAATGTACAAAAATTAGATAAAATTCTAAGTTTGTTAAAATTCGATGTCGCACTAAAAATAATCGATGTGTCTAAGATTTCAAATGGCCCTCCCTAGTTTATTTAAGCGGTACAAAATTTCTCTTGGTTGTACAAAGGTGTATAAGAATCTGAAAAAATATGAGCTAATTAAAATTGGGAATTGAAGACGTCCCACTATATGCCAAATTATGAAATAACCCTCCCTCGTTTATTTCAATGGTACGGAAAAATACATAAAATCCTGAGCTCGTTACATTTCGAATTTAAATGTCCATGAACTTGGCGGGCTACAATTTCGATTTGACACATTGTTAGAGTTTCGTTAGTGCTTGTTAGTGAAGCAAACCCTATTGTTAGTGCTACAATAATAACGTCTCAATTTTTAAGAGTTACCATTGGCCTGCTAACTTCATGCCAACAGGCCAACATATCAAAATCACCCTATAAATGATATTTCCGGTCCGGTTAGTGCTCGTTAGTACTATAAACATTAAAGTTAGTGTTTCTATATATACAGTTTTTTAGGTTAGACAAGGTGGTCTGTTTTATGAAACTGGTAGGCCACCTATGCCAGACCACGATTTTGACCTCATATATCGTTAGTGCTCCGTTAGTACTCGTTAGTGCCGCATATCCTATCGTTACTGCTTCAAACACAAAGGATATATATATATATATATATATTTAAAAAAATCATTTTGCCCACCTAACTTCATGTCAACACGTCGCACAGAACTTACAGCAGACTACAATCTCGATTTCACCCATCGTTATTACATGGTTAGTGGTCGTTAGTGCCGCATGTCCCATCGATCGTGCTCCATAAATAAAGCCTACAATTTTGAAGAAACATTTATTGGCGTACTAACTCATGACAGCAGACTAAAGGCGATACCTACTCCAGACCACAATTTCGATTACTCCCGTAATTAGTAGTACTTCGTTAAACTTGTTACTGAAACATATCCCATCGCTAGTGCTGTACAGATGACAGCTACATCTTTCAAAGAAACCCATTATTGGCCTGCTAACATGACGAAATCTACGACAGATGACACCGGATTAGTACTCATTAGTGCCGAATGTAATATCGTTAATACTCCATATATAATGGCTACTTTTTTTTTAATCCGTTAATGACCCGCAATATAATACCTTCATGCAACGGACAAAATGTACTGCAGACCTTAGTTTCTATTATATCCGTCATTAGTGCTTCGTTAGTTCTCGTTAGTGCCGCATCTTCCACCGTTAGTCCTTCAACGATAACGAATACACTTTTCAAGAATGCCATTCTTGTCCAGCTAACTTCATGCTAGCAGACCAGAAACGAAATCTACGGAGACCACAATTTTTATTACACTTGTTATTAATGTTTCGTTAGTGGTCGTTAGTGCTTTATATCCCATCGTTACTGCTCCACAGATAACAGCTACGTTCTTCAACAAAACAACTATTCGCCTCCTAAATACATGCCACGATACCAGGGACGAAATTTAGGGTAGACCGCAATTTTATTACACGCGTCATCAGTGTATCGTTAGTACTCGTTTGTGATGCATATTCTATCTTTAGTACTCCTAGAGATAATGGCTACATTAAAAAAAAATCAATTTTCCATTTCTAATTTCATACCAACACGCAAGGAATGAAATCTACAGAAGACCACAATTTTGATGATATGGGACATTAGTGCTTCGTAAGTGTTGGTTACTGCCACATATTCTACTGTTAGTGCTACACAGAAAGCGAATATATTCTTAAATAAAGACATTATTGGCCTGTTTACTTTATGCCAGCAGACCAGGGATTAAATCTACACAAACCACAATTTTGATTACACCCGTCATTAGTGATTCTATACTGTTAGATATTCCTCGTATCCCATCGTTAGTGCTCCACAGATAAGGACTACGTTTCTAAAACCTCCATTTTCCCGTCATAATTTCATGTCAAAAGACTACCAACTAAAACTACAGCAAACCACAATTCTGATTACAGCTGTCATTAGTGCTTCCTTAGTGCTCGTTAGTGCTGCGTATCCAACTGTTTGCGCTTCACAGATAACGTCTACAATCTTGAAGAAAACCATTATTACCCTGGTAATTTCATGCCAGCAATCGAGGGACGAAATAGACCGCAACCTACAAATTTGATGACATCTGTTACTAGTTCTTCGTTAGTGCTCGTTAATGCCGCAAATCCGATCGTGCTTCGCTACTGCTCGTTAGAGCTGTATTTCCTATTCTTGGTGCTCCACAAATAATGGCTACATTTCTAAAAATGTCCATTTTCACCTCCTAATTTCATGTTAAAAATCCATACACGAAACCTACAGCAGACCACAGTTTTGATTACATTGGTCATTACTGCTTCCCTAGTGCACGTTAGTGCCGCATATCCCATCGTTAGTGCTTCACGAATAACAGCTACATTTTTTGAGAGGAAGTATTGGCCAGATAACTTGATGCCATCAGAACAGGGACGAAATCTACGGCAGCCTACGATTTATATTACACTCGTCAGTAGTGCTCGTTAGTGTCGCATATCAGACCGTTGGTGCCTCACAGATAACGACTACATCTTTAAAGAAAGACATTTTTTGCCTGCTAAATTTATGCCAGTAGACCAGAGACGTAATCTACGGCATATCACAATTTTGATTACATCTATCATTAGTGCTTCTTTAGTGCTCTTTAGTGCAGCACATCCAATCGTTCGTGTTCGTTAGTGCTGCATATATTATACTAAGTACTCCATATATTTTGGCTACATTTTTAAGAAAGTCATTATTGGCCTGCTAGCTTTATGGCAGGAGACAAGAGCCGAAATCCACAGCAGAACACAATTTTGATTACACCACTGAGAAGTGCTTCATAAGTAATTGTCAGTGCCTCATATCCCACCGTTAGCGATCCACCCATAACGGCTACATTTTTTAAGAATGCCATTAGTGACCTGCTAATATTATGGCAGGAGATCAAGGACGAAATCTACAGCAAACCACAATTTGGATTAGATTTTTAATTAGTACTTATTTAGTGCTCGTTAGTATCGCATATTTTACCGTTTGTACTTCAAAGATAACGGATACATTTGTCAAGAAAGCCATTTTTGTCCTACTAACTTCATGCCAGCAGACCAGTGACGAAGTCTACTTTAGACAACAATTTTTATTACACTCGTCATTAGTGCTCGTTAGTGATGCATATGTCATAGTTAATGCTCCACATATAGGGCCTACATGTCTAAAACATCCAATTTCCCCTCCTACTTTCATGCCAACACGCAACGCACGAAACCTACAGCAGACTACAATTTTGATTTTATCTATCAATAGCGCTTCGTTAGTACTCGTTAATGTTGTATATCATATCGTTAGTGCTCGACACATTTCCGTAGAAACCATTCTTTTTCTGGTAACTTCGTTACAACAGACCAGGGACGAAACCTGTGGCTAATCACAATATCATTTACAGCCGACTTTAGTCCTTCGTTATTGCTTGTTAGTTCAGCATATTGCATCGTTACTACTCCATAGATAACGGCTACAGCTAGGTCGTTACTGTTTTGATATGCCGCATACACCATCATTAATACTCACATGCAATGCCTATTTTCTTTTTTCCTTTTTTTTTAAAAAAAAAAACATTATTGACCTTCTAACTTCCTGTCAACAGAACTGGCACGACACCCACTCCAGATAACATTTTTAATTTCACACATCTTTAGTGGTTCGTTAGTGCTCCACAGAAAATACCTATATTTAAAAAAATCATAAATTACCTACTAATTTCTTATTAAATGGCAGGCAGGCATAACACCTATGACAGAGCAGATTTCGATTTCACACATCGTTAATGCTTCGTTAGTGCTCGTTTGTGATGCACCTCATCGCAAGTGCTCCGCAGATGAAGCCTACATTTTAGAAAAAAAAAACATTATAGGCTTTCCAACTTCATTTGGACGGGGCTGGCATTCTAACTACATCGGATATTTTTGATTTTACATATCGTCAGTATTTGGTTACTGCTCCTTAGTGTTGCAAATTCCATCATTAGTGCTCCATCTATTGCGTCAACTTATTAAAATAGTATATTGGTCAGCTACTTAATGGTAATACAGGTAACAAGCCACCTGCGGCGGACCACAATTTCGATTGAATGTAGGCCTAACGTTACGCATATAATGATATATGCAACCGAAATCGAGGTGTGCCGTAAGTGGCTTGCCAGGAATTGCCATGAAAGTAGCAGGTAAATGCATACTTTGAATAAGTTGGAGTTATTCCCGGAAATCCAACGATGGAATTTGTGACACAAATAAGGAATAACCAAGGACTAACGGTGTGTAATCAAAATTGAGGTGATAATCTGCAGAAGGTGGAATGAAGTTAGCAGGCCAATAGTAATCACTTTTATTTATTTATTTTTAGAAAAAAGTGAAGGTTATTTATAGTGCATTGAAGAAGGGATTTACAAGAGTAGCGAAGCTGTAACGACGTGTGGAATCATAACTGTGGTCTTCTCTGGTATTGCGCCCGGCCTGTGGCATCAAGCTACCTGGCCACTAATGGACTTTTAAAACATCAACGCGTTATCTCTAGAGCAGTAACGAGGGGATATGCGGCAATAACGAGAACTAACGACGTGTGAAATCGAAAATGTTGTCTTTTGTAGGTATCTTTTCTTTCATGTTTGCATGTAGTTCGCAGGCCGGTAATGACCTTTTTAAAAATGTAAGCGTTATTTGCAGTGCATTAACGATTGAATATGGGGTACTAAAGAGTACTAACGAAGCCCCCAAGACTTGGGAAATAGAAATTATTCGGCGTCGGTATTGTGTTTGGCCTGGGCACGAAATTAGCAGGCCAATAACAGTTTTTCTTAAATGAACGAGTTAACTACAGAGCACTAATGATGGAACATGCAACACTAACGACCACTACCAAAGCACTTAAGATGGGTGAAATCGAAATTGTTGTTTGTCGTAAGTGTCACCCCTGTTCTGTCGGCATAAAATGAGCGGGCCATTATTGGCTTTTTAAAAAAAAGTACCCGTTATCTGTAGACCATTAGCGATGGAATATGCATCACTAGCGAGCATTAACGAAACACTAATCACGGGAGTATTCAAAATTGTGCTATGGAGTAGGTTTCTTCTCTGGACGGCTGCCATGAGTTAGCAGGCCCATAAGAGTTGCTTCAAAAATGTAAGCATTATTTATGGAGCACTAACGATGGGACATGCTCACTAACGACCATTAACGATCTAATAACGATGACTGAAATACACCTTGTGGTCTGCTATTATTTCCGTTAAGCCTGTTGAACTAAAGTTAGGTGGGCTAAATCAAAATTTTCAAGCATATATACATCGTCTTTCAAGCACTAACGATGGGATATGCGGCACTAAAGAGCATTAACTGAGCACCAACGATATAAAAAATGAGGTCGAAACCGTGGTATGCGATAGGTGGCCTGCCAGCATCATAAAACAAGCCCACTTTGCTAACATAAAAACTGCATACATATGTAGAAGCACCAAACTTTAATGTGCTACGCTAAAGAGCGCTGACGCTGCTTGGACCAGTAAATTCATTTATAGGGTGATTTGACACCTTGGTCTGTTGGTATGACGATAGCAGGCCAACAGTGACTTAAAAATTGAGATATTGTCTTTGCAGCACTAAGGATGGGGTTTACTGCATTAACAAAACACTAACAGTGTGTAAAATAGAAATTGTGGCGTGCCATTGATAGCCTGCAAAGTTCACGGACATCGAATTTGGAGATGAAGTACTACAGGTGACAAAAATGGCCCAAATTTGAAATGACCTTCACTCGATACTTTGAAAGCAGAACATTTTTCTCGGGTGGACAAAAATGTAAAAATAAATAAATAAATAAATAAATAAATAAACAAATTAGGAGTGAGTTGGAATTAAACTTTGAAGATGCCAGAATACAGGTCATAGCAGTGCTTAAAATTTTGAAATAAACACCTTTTCCAGTTTCCATGGTAAAATAGTTCTTCTAGGGTTGACCAAATTGTACAAAAAATGGATATAATTCTGAGGTGGTAAAATTTAACATTGAACATTGAACATGAACATGTCGCTTGAACTACAACTAAATGGAACCCGCTACTATGAAATACGGTATTATAAAAATATTTCAAGGAAGATATAAAATTTCCCGAGAAAACTTTACCCCCCTTGTACTTCTCATTGTTGGAATTATTGGGGGAAGAGAAATTTTGTTGTTAGTTTCAGTTAGGGATGTAGGTGTCATATACGTAGTAACTTTTATCTATCTACGCTAGTATGAATAATATAGCAGGAGGGTAAAAATTTCCCGGGACAGTTTTACCCCCCGTTGTACTTTTCGTTGTTCGAATTATTGGGGAAGTGAAATTTTGTTGTTGGTTTTACTTAGGGATGTAAATGTTATATATGTAGTAAACTTTTTTCTATGTACGCTAGTATGAATAATATGGCAAGGGGGTAAAAATTTCCCGGGACAGTTTTACTCCACTTGTGTTTCTCATTGTTGGAATGGTTGTGGAAGGTGAAATTTTGTTGTTGGTTTTACTGAGGGATGTAGGTGTCATATATGTAGTAAACTTTTATCTACGAACGCTAGTATGAATAATATGGCAAAGGGGTTAAAATTTCACGGGACAATTTTACCCCCCTTTTATTTCTCATTGTTGGAATTGCTAAGGGAGGTGAAATTTTGTGGTTGGTGTTAGTAAGAGATAAAGGTGTCATATATGTAGTAAACTTTTATCTCTGAACGCTAGTTTCAATAATATAGCAAGGAGGAAAAAATTTCCCGGCAAAGTTTCACCCTCTTTTCTGTTTCTCATTGCTGGAATGGTTGGTAGAGGTGAAATTTTGTTGTTGGTTTAGTGAGGGATGTAGGTGTCATATATATGTAGTAAACCTTTTTCTATGTACGCTAGTATTAATAATATGGCAGGGGGGTAAAAATTTCCCGACACAGTTTTACACCTTGTGTTTCACATTGTTGGAATTGTTGGGGAGGTGAAATTATGTTGTTGTTGGTTTTAGTGAAAGATGTAGGTGTCATACATGAAGTAAATTTTTTCTATGTACGCTACTATGAATAATATGACAAAGGGATAAAAATTTCCCGGCACAGTTTAACACCCCTTATATTTCTCATTGTTGGAACGGTTGGGGGAGGTGAAATTTTGTTGTTGGTTTCAGTGAGGGATGTAGGGGTCATATATGTAGTAAACTTTTATCTATGCACGCCAGTGTCAACAATATGGCAGGGGGGTAAACATTTCCCGGGACAGTTTTATCCCCTTTTTGTTTCTCCTTGTTTTAACTGTTAGGGAAGGAGAAATTTTGTTGTTGGTTTTAGCGAGGGATGTAGGTTTCATATATGTAGTAAACTTTTATCAATGTACGCAAGTGTGAAAAATATGGCAGGGGTAAAAATTTCCCGGGACAGTTTTACCCGCTTGTGCTTTTCATTGTTAGAATGGTTGGGAGAGGTGAAATTTTGTTGTAGAATTTAGTAAGGTATGTAGGAGTCATGTATGTAGTTAACTGTTTTCTATGTGCGCTAGTATGAATAATATTGCAGGGAGTAAAAATTTCCCGCCGACCATTCCAACAATGAGAAACAAAAGGGGTTAAAATTGTCCCGGGAAATTTTTACTCCCCTGCCATATTATTCATACTAGCGTAGATAGAAAAAGTTTACTACGTATATGGCACCTACATCCCTCACTAAAACCAACAACTAAATTTCACCTCCCACAACCATTCCAACAATGAGGAACACAAGGAGGGTAGAACAGTCCCGAGGAAATTTTTACACCCCTGCCATATTATTCATACCAGCCTACATAGATAAAAGTTTACTACATGTATGAGACTTACACCCCTCACTAAAACTAACAACAAAATTTCACCTCCCTGAGCGCTTCCAACAATGTGAAACTCAAGAGGGTAAAACTGTTTTGGGAAATTTTATCCCCCTGCCATATTATTAATACTAGCGTACATAGAAAAAAGTTTACTACATTTATAACACCAACCTCCCTCACTAAAACCAACAACAAAATTTCACCTAACCAAAAATTCCAACAATGAGAAACACAAATGCGTAAAGCTGTCCCGGGAAATTTTACCCCCTGCCATATTATTCATACTACATTACATAGAAAAAAGTTTACTACATATATGACACTTACATCTCTCACTAAAACCAACAACAAAACTTTACCTCCTTCAACCATTCCAACAATGAAAAACACAAGAGGTGTTAAACTGACTCGGGAAGTTTTTACCCCCTTCCCTATTATTAGTACTAGCGTACGTAGAAAAATCTTTACTACATATAAAACACCTACCTCCCTCAAAAAAACCAACAACAAAATTTGAATTCCCGCAACCATTCCAACAATGAGAAACAAAAGTGGTAAAAATGTCCCGGGAAAATTTTACCACCTGCGATATTATTCATACCAGCGTACATAGAAAAAAGTTTACTACTTATATGAAACCTACATCGATCACTGTAACAAACACTAAAATTTCACCTCCCCCCACAATTCCAAAATCGAGAAAAACAATATGGGTAAAACTGTCCCGGAAAATTTTAACCCCCCTGCCATATTATTTACACTTGCATACATAGACAAAATTTACTACATGAATGACACCTACATCCCCCACTAAAACCAACGAAAATATTTCACCTCCCCCAAAAATTCCAAAATTGAGAAACACAAGGGGGTAAAACTGTGCCGGGAAATTCTTACCCCCCTGCCATATTATTCATACTGGCATACATAGAAAAAAGTTTACTACATATATGACGCCTAGGTCCCTCACTAAACCAACAACAAAATTTCAACTTCCCCAACAATTCCAGCAACGAGAAACACAAGGGCGGTAAAACTGTCCCGGGAAATTATTTACCCCCTGCCATATTATTCATACTAGCGTACATAGATAAAAGTTTACTACATATATGACACCTACATCTTTCGCTAAAACCAACATCAAAATTTCACTTCCGCCAACCATTCCAACAATGAGAAACAGAAGGGGGAAATTGTCTCGGAAAATTTTTACCAACCTTCCATATTATTTATACTAGCGTACATAGAAAAAGGTTACTACATATATGACACCTACATCCCTCACTAAAAGCAACAACCAAGTTTCACCTACCCAACCATTCCAACAATGAGAAACACAAACGCGTAAAACTGTCCCGGGAAATTTTTACCCCAGGCCATATTATTCATACTAGCGTACATAGATAAAAGTTTACTACTTATATGACACCTACATCCCTCACTGAAACTAACAACAAAATTTTATTTCCTCCAACAATTCCAACAATGAGAAACAAAAGTGAGGTAAAAGTGTCCCAGAAAATTTTTACTCCTCTGCCATATTGTTCATACTAGCGTAAATAGATAAAGGTTTACTACATATATGAGACCTACATCATTCACTAAAACTAACGACAAAATTTCACTTCCGCCAACATTTCCAACAATGAGAAACAGAAGGGGAAATTGTCTCGGAAAATTTTTACCAACCTTCCATATTATTCATACTAGCGTACATAGAAAGAGTTTACTACATATATGACACCTACATCCCATACTAAAACCAACAGCAAAATTTCACGTCAACCAACCATTCAAACAATGAGAAACACAAGGGGGGTAAAACTGCCCCGAGAAATTTTTACCTCCCTGCCATATTATTCATACTATGGTACATAGAAAAAGTTAACTACATATATGACACCTACATTCCTCACTAAAACGAACAAGAGAATTTCACTTCCCCCAAAACTTCCAACAATGAGAAACACACGGGGGGTTAAACTGCGCTGGGAAATTTTTATCCCTCTGCAATATTATTCATAGTAGCTTACATAGAAAAAGTTTACTACATATATGACACCTACATCCCATACTAAAACCAACAGCAAAATTTCACGTCAACCAACCATTCCAACAATGAGAAACACAAGGGGCGTAAAAATGTCACGGGAAATTTTTACCCCCTGTCATATTATTCATACTAGCGTACATAGATAAAGGTTTACTACATATATGACACCTACATCCCTCACTAAAAGTAACAACAAAATTTCACCTCCCCCAACCATTCCAACAATGAGAAACACAAGTGGGTAAAACTGTCCAGGGAAATTTTTACCCCCCTGCCATATCATTTATACTAGCGTACAGAGATAAGATTTTACTACATATATGACACCTACATCCTTCACTAAAACCAACAACAAAGTTTCACTTCCCCCAACAATTCCAACAATGAGAAACTAAAGGAGGTAAAATTGTGCCGGGTAATTTTTACCCCCTGGCCATATTATTCGTACTGGCGTACATAGAAAAAGTTTATTACATATATGACATCTACATCTCTCACTAAAAAAAACAACAAAATTTCAACTTCCCCAATATTCCAACAATGAAAAACACAAATGCGTAAAAGTGTCCGGGAAATTTTTACCCCCCTGCCATATTTTTCATACTAGCGTTCATAGTTAATAGTTTACTACATATATGACACCTAATACCCTCACTAAAACCAACACCAAAATTTCGCTTAACCAACCATTCCAAGAATGAGAAACAGAAGGGGTAAAATTGTCCCGGGAAATTTTTACGCCCCTGCCATATTATTCATACTAGCGTACATAGAAAAAGTTTACTACGTATATGGCACCTTCGTCCCTCACTAAAACCAAGAACAAAATTTCACCTCCCCCAACCATTCCAACAATGAAAAACACAAATGCGTAAAAGTGTCCGGGAAATTTTTACCCCCCTGCCATATTGTTCATACTACTTTAGATAGAAAAAAGTTTACTACTTAATGACACTTACATCCCTCACAAAAACCAACAACAATATTTACCTCCCCCAACCATTCCAACAATGAAAAACACAAGGGGTGTTAAACTGTCCCGGCAAAATTTTACCCCCTTCCATATTATTCATACTAGCGTACGCAGAAAAAAGTTTACTTCATATAAGACCCCTACATCCTTCTCAAAAACCAACAACAAAATTTGACTTCCCGCAACCATTTCAAAAATGAGAAACACAAGGGGGGAAAAATGTCCCGGGAAATTTTTACCCTCCTGCCATATTATACATACTATCGTACATAGAAAAATTTACTACATATATGACACCCACATACCTCACTAAATCCAACAACTAACTTTCACCTACCCCAACCATTCCAACAATGAGAAACACAAATGCGTATAACTGTCCCGTGAAATTTTTAGCCCCTGCCATATTATTCATACTACCGTAGATAGAAAAATGTTTACTACATATAAGACACGTACATTCCTCACAAAAAACCCAACAACAAAATTTCAATTCCCCCAACCATTCCAACAATGAGAAACACAAGGGAAGTAAAAGTGTCCCGGAATATTTTAACCCTCCTGCCATATTATTCATACCAGCGTACATAAATAAAAGTTTACAACATATATGAAACCTACATTCCTCACTAAAACCAACAGCAAAATTTCACGTCCACCAACAATTCCAACAATGAGAAACACAAGGGGGTAAAACTTCCCCGTCAAATTTTTACCTCCCTTCCATATTATTCATACTATCTTACATAGAAAAAAAGTTTACTACATATATGACACCTACATTCCTCACTAAAACTACCAACAAAATTTCACCTCCCCCAACACTTGCAACAATGAGAAACACAAGAGGGGTAAAACTGCGCCTGGAAATTTTTATCCCCTTGCCATATTATTCATAGTAGCGTACATAGAAAAAATTTACTTCATATATGACACCTACATCCCTCACTATAACCAAGAACAAAATTTCCCTTTATCCAACCATCCCAACAATAAGATACACAAGGGGGGTAAAACTGTCCCGGGGAAATTTTACCTCCTGCCATATTATTCATACTAGCGTACATAGTTAAAAGTTTACTACATATATGACAAATACAGCCCTCACTAACACCAACAACAAAATTTCAGTTCCGCCAACCATTCCAAGAATGAGAAACAGAATGAGGTAAAATTGTCCCGGGAAATTTTTACCCCCCTGCCATATTATTCATAGCAGCGTACATAGAAAAAGTTTACTAGGTATATGGCAGCTACATCCCTCACTAGAACCAAGAACAAAATTTCACCTCCCCCAACCATTCCAACAACGAAAAACACAAATGCGTAAAACTGTCCCGGGAAATTTTAACCCCCTGCCATATTATTCATACTAGCGTACACAGATAAAAGTTTACTACATATATGATACCAATATCCCTCACTAAAACTAACAACAAAATTTCACCGCCCCCAACATTTCGAACAATGAGAAACACAAATGCGTAAAACTGTCCCAGAAAATTTTTACCCCCTGCCAAATTATTCATACTACATTACATAGAAAAAAGTTTACTACATATATGACACTTACATCTCTCACTAAAACCAACAACAAAATTTTAACTCCTTCAACCATTCCAACATTGAGAAACACAAGGGGTGTTAAACTGACTCGGGAAATTTTAACCCCCTGCCATATTATTCATACTAGCGTGCGTAGAAAAAGCTTTACTACATATAAGACACCTACCTCCCTCACAAATACCAACAACAAAATTTCAACTTCACCAACAATTCCAACAACGAGAAACATAAGGGGGATAAAATTGTCCCGGGAAATTTTTACCTCTTGCCACATTATTCATACTAGCGTACATAGTTAAAAGTTTACTACATATATGACACCTACATCCCTAACTAAAACCAGCAACAAAATTTCACCTCCACCCACAATTTCAGCAATGAGAAACACAAGCTGGGTAAAACTGTCCGGAAAATTTTTACCCCCCTGCCATATTATTTACATTTGCGTACATAGATAAAAGTTTACTACATAAATGAAACCTACATCCCCCACTAAAACCAACGAAAATATTTCACCTCCCCCAACAATTCCAGCAACGAGAAACACAAGGGCGATAAAACTGTCCCGGGAAATTATTAACCACCTGCCATATTATTCATACTAGCGTACATAGATAAATACTTACTACATATATGAAACCTACATCTTTCGCTAAAACCAACAACAAAATTTCACTTCCGCCAACCATTCTAACAATGAGAAACAGAAGGGGGAAAGTTGTCTCGGGAAATTTTTACCAACCTTCCATATTATTCATACTAGCGTACATAAAAAAAGTTTACTACATATATGATACCTACATCCCTTACTAAAAGCAACAACCAAGTTTCACCTACCCAACAATTCCAACAATGAGAAACACAAACGCGTAAAACTGTCCCGGAAAATATTTACCCCCTGCCATATTATTTATACTAGCGTACATAGATAAAGGTTTACTACTTATGTGACACCTACATCCCTCACTGAAACTAAGAACAAAATTTTATTTCCCCCAACAATTCCAACAATGAAAAACAAAAGTGAGGTAAAAGTGTCCCAGAAAATTTTAACCCCTCTGCCATATTACTCATACTAGCGTACATAGCTAAAATTTGCTACATATATGACACCTACATCCCTCACTGAAACCAACAACAAAATTTCACGTCAACCAATCATTCCAACAATGAGAAACACAAGGGGGTAAAACTGCCCCGAGAAATTTTCACTTCCCTGCCATATTATTCATACTATGGTACATAGAAAAAAGTTTACTACATATATGACACCTACATTCCTCACTAAAACCAAAAACAGAATTTTACCTCCCCTAACACTTCCAACAATGAGAAACACAAGGGGGGGAAAACTCCGCCTGGAAACTTTTATCCCTATGCCATATTATGCATACTACTTTACATAGAAAAACGTTCACTACATATGTGACACTTATACCTCTCACTAAAACCAACAACAAAATTTCACCTCCCCCAACCATTCCAACAATGAGAAACACATGCGGTGTTAAACTGTCCCGGGAAATTTTTACCCTCCTGATATATTATTCATACTATCGCACATAGAAAAAGTTTACTACATATATGACACCCACATCCCTCACTAAAACCAACAACCAACTTTCACCTACCCCAACCATTCCAACAATGAGAAACACAAATGCGTAAAACTGTCCCGGGAAATTTTTACCCCCTGCCATATTAATCATACTAGCGTACATAGATAAAATTTTACTACTTATATGACACTTACATCCCTCACTGAAACTAAGATTACTATTTTATTTCCCCCAGCAATTCGAAGAATGAGAAACAAAAGGGAGGTAAAAGTGTCCCGGAAAATTTTAACCCTCCTGCCATATTATTCATATTAGCGTACATAAATAAAAGTTTAGTACATATATGACACCTACATCCAGCACTAAAACTAACAGCAAAAATTTCACCTCCACCAACTATTCCAACAATGAGAAACACAAGGGGGGAAAAATGCCCCGACAAATTTTTACCCCCCTCCCATATTATTCATACTATCGTACATAGAAAAAAGTTTACCAAATATATGACACCTACATTCATCACTAAAACTAACAAAAACATTTCACCTCCCCCAACACTTGCAACAATGAGAAACACAAGAGGGGTAAAGCTGCGCCTTGAAATTTTTATCCCCTTGCCATATTATTCGTAGTAGCGTACCTAGAAAAAAATTACTTCATATATGACACCTACATCCCTAAGTATAACCAACAAGAAAATTTCCTTTCCCCAACCATTCCAACCATGAGAAACACAAGGGGGGTAAAACTGTCCCGGGAAATTTTTACCCCCTGCCATATTATTCAAACTAGCGTACATAGATAAAAGTCTACTACATATATGACACCTACATCCCTCACTAAAACTAAGAACAAAATTTCACCTCCCCAACCATTCCAACAAAGAGAAACACAAGTGGGGTAAAACTGTCCCGGGAAATTCTTACCGTCTGCCATATTATTTATACTAGCGTACATAGATAAAAGTTTACTACATATATGACACCTTCATCCCTCACTAAAACCAACAACAAAAATTTACTTCCGCCAACAATTCCAACAATGAGCAAAAAAGGGTAAGACTGTGCCGGGTAATTTTTACCCCCTGGCTATATTATTCATACTGGCGTACATAGAAAAAAGTTTATTACATATATGACAAATACATCCCTCACTAAAACTAACAACAAAATTTCAACTTCACCAACAATTCCAACAACGAGAAACATAAGGGGGATAAAACGGTCGCGGGAAATTTTTACCCCCCTGCCATATTATTCCTACTATCTTACATAGATAAAAGTTTACTAGATATATGACACCTACATCCCTCACTAAAACCAACAACAGAATTTCACCTCCCTCAACGCTTCCAACAAATTCGAAGCAAAACGGTTGTAAAACTGTGCCGGCAAATTTTTATCCCTTTGCCATATTATTAATAGTAGCGTAAATAGAAAAAAATTACTAAATATATGATACCTCCATCCCTCACTAAAACCAACAACAACATAATTTCACCTCCCCCAATAATTCCAACACTGTGAAACACAAGGGGGATAAAACTGTCCCGGGAAATTTTTACCCCCTGCCATATTATTTATACTAACGTCACTAAAACCAACAACAAAATTTCAGCTCTCCCAACCATTCCAACAACGAGAAACACAAGGGGGCTGAAACTGGCCCGGGAAATTTTTACCCTCCAGCCATATTATTCATACTAGCCTACATAGATAAAATTTACTACATATATGACACCTACATCGCTCACTAAAACCAACAACAAAATTTACCTTCCCCAGCTATTCCAACAATGAGAAATAAAAGGGTGGTAAAACTGTCCCGGGAAATTTCTACCCCCCTGCCATATTATTCATACTAACGTACATATATAAAAGTTTACTACATATATAACACCTACATCCGTCACTAAAACCAACAACAAAATTTCACCTCCCTCAACAATTCCAACGATGAGAAACACAAGGATTTTAAAGTGTCCCGAGAAATTTTTACCCCGTTCCATTTTTTTCATACTAGCGAAAACATATAAAAATTTACATGACGTCTACATGCATCGCTAAAACTAACAGAATTTCTCCTCTCCGAATAGTTGCAGCAAAGAGAAACACAAGGGTTGAAACTATTGGAGGAAATTTTTACCCCGTCGCCATGGTGTTCATACTAGTGTACTTCTGAGTTTCCATTTTGTTGCAGTGCGTCTTCTTGAAATTTGAATTTTAAGTGGTTCAGAATTTCATGATATTTTTTTAAATTTTGTCTACGCAAGAAAATTTTTTTCTAAAGTTCAAATTAAGAAAGGTGTTAAAAATTTGGAAACGTCGGCTACCTGTACTGCGACATGTGGATATTTGAATTCGCTTTAGCTCATAATTTTGTCTATTTTGTCCAATTTTGTCCACCCAAGATTTTTTTTTTTTTAGAATTCAAGTAAACGAGGAGTCACATTCCAAAATTTTTGGCCACTTCGATCACTTGCTGTGTGACATATTCAAATTCGATATTTAACTAGCTCAGGGTTTTTTGCGAATTTTTGTCCAGTTTTTTTGCACTCAAGAAAAAATTTTGTACTATTCAAATAAACAATGAGGGGGCCAAATCAAATTTTTACCACTTTCCATCAATAGTAGTGTGACATTACATTCGAGTTTCAATTAGCTCAGAACGTTTTCTATTTTTTGTTCATTTTTTCCAGTCGAGAAAAGATTTTGTACCAATGAAATTAACCAGCGAGAGCGAATTCAAAATTTGGGAACTTGGATCACCTGTAATGTGACTTCTTGAAATTCCGTTTTTAACTATCTCAAAATGTTGTCCAATTTTTTACATTTTTGTACTACCAAGAAAATATTTTGTACTATTCAAATTAACAAAGGAGGGCAATTTCAAATTTAATCTACTTCGATTACCTGTAGTGCTACATCTTCATATTTGAGTTTTAACTACCTAGGTAGCTCAGAACTAGTATATACATCTTTTCACCAGAAAATACATTTTGTACCATTCAAATAAACGAGTGTGGGTTATTTGAAAATTTGGCCAATTCAGTTACCTGTAGTGCGACATCTTCAAATTCCAATTTTAACAAGCTTAGATTTTTTTTCAATTTTTGTATACTTTTGTCCAATGAAGCTAGCTCAGAAGTTCGTACATATTTGTACCAGGAAGAAACATTTAAATCATGCAAATAAACGAGGGAGGTCTATTTCAAAATTTTGGCCACATCAATTAACAGGAGTGTGGCCTCTTGAGGTTCAAATTTTAAATAGGTTAGAATTTTTTCAATTTATTGTAGATTGTTCCCACCTATCTAGTTACAATTCGAAAATGAAAATGAAATGAAATCTTTAAGTTTAACGTCCCACAGTTACAATTCGAATTTGAAGGTGTACAGGTGATCGAAGTTACCAAATTTAAACATGGCCGTCCCTGGTTTAATTGAATGGTACAAAATCTTTACTTGGTGGTACATAAATGTACAAAAACTACAAATATTTAGCTAATTAAAATTCGATTTTCAAAATGTCGCATTACAAGTAACCGAAGTGGCCAAAGTTCGAAATGTGCCTTTTTTTTTCATTTTAATGGAACAATATATTTTGCTGATGATACAAGAATGTACAAAAATTAGATAAAATTCTAAGTTTGTTAAAATTCGATGTCGCACTAAAAATAATCGATGTGTCTAAGATTTCAAATGGCCCTCCCTAGTTTATTTAAGCGGTACAAAATTTCTCTTGGTTGTACAAAGGTGTATAAGAATCTGAAAAAATATGAGCTAATTAAAATTGGGAATTGAAGACGTCCCACTATATGCCAAATTATGAAATAACCCTCCCTCGTTTATTTCAATGGTACGGAAAAATACATAAAATCCTGAGCTCGTTACATTTCGAATTTAAATGTCCATGAACTTGGCGGGCTACAATTTCGATTTGACACATTGTTAGAGTTTCGTTAGTGCTTGTTAGTGAAGCAAACCCTATTGTTAGTGCTACAATAATAACGTCTCAATTTTTAAGAGTTACCATTGGCCTGCTAACTTCATGCCAACAGGCCAACATATCAAAATCACCCTATAAATGATATTTCCGGTCCGGTTAGTGCTCGTTAGTACTATAAACATTAAAGTTAGTGTTTCTATATATACAGTTTTTTAGGTTAGACAAGGTGGTCTGTTTTATGAAACTGGTAGGCCACCTATGCCAGACCACGATTTTGACCTCATATATCGTTAGTGCTCCGTTAGTACTCGTTAGTGCCGCATATCCTATCGTTACTGCTTCAAACACAAAGGATATATATATATATATTTAAAAAAATCATTTTGCCCACCTAACTTCATGTCAACACGTCGCACAGAACTTACAGCAGACTACAATCTCGATTTCACCCATCGTTATTACATGGTTAGTGGTCGTTAGTGCCGCATGTCCCATCGATCGTGCTCCATAAATAAAGCCTACAATTTTGAAGAAACATTTATTGGCGTACTAACTCATGACAGCAGACTAAAGGCGATACCTACTCCAGACCACAATTTCGATTACTCCCGTAATTAGTAGTACTTCGTTAAACTTGTTACTGAAACATATCCCATCGCTAGTGCTGTACAGATGACAGCTATATCTTTCAAAGAAACCCATTATTGGCCTGCTAACATGACGAAATCTACGACAGATGACACCGGATTAGTACTCATTAGTGCCGAATGTAATATCGTTAATACTCCATATATAATGGCTACTTTTTTTTTAATCCGTTAATGACCCGCAATATAATACCTTCATGCAACGGACAAAATGTACTGCAGACCTTAGTTTCTATTATATCCGTCATTAGTGCTTCGTTAGTTCTCGTTAGTGCCGCATCTTCCACCGTTAGTCCTTCAACGATAACGAATACACTTTTCAAGAATGCCATTCTTGTCCAGCTAACTTCATGCTAGCAGACCAGAAACGAAATCTACGGAGACCACAATTTTTATTACACTTGTTATTAATGTTTCGTTAGTGGTCGTTAGTGCTTTATATCCCATCGTTACTGCTCCACAGATAACAGCTACGTTCTTCAACAAAACAACTATTCGCCTCCTAAATACATGCCACGATACCAGGGACGAAATTTAGGGTAGACCGCAATTTTATTACACGCGTCATCAGTGTATCGTTAGTACTCGTTTGTGATACATATTCTATCTTTAGTACTCCTAGAGATAATGGCTACATTAAAAAAAAATCAATTTTCCATTTCTAATTTCATACCAACACGCAAGGAATGAAATCTACAGAAGACCACAATTTTGATGATATGGGACATTAGTGCTTCGTAAGTGTTGGTTACTGCCACATATTCTACTGTTAGTGCTACACAGAAAGCGAATATATTCTTAAATAAAGACATTATTGGCCTGTTTACTTTATGCCAGCAGACCAGGGATTAAATCTACACAAACCACAATTTTGATTACACCCGTCATTAGTGATTCTATACTGTTAGATATTCCTCGTATCCCATCGTTAGTGCTCCACAGATAAGGACTACGTTTCTAAAACCTCCATTTTCCCGTCATAATTTCATGTCAAAAGACTACCAACTAAAACTACAGCAAACCACAATTCTGATTACAGCTGTCATTAGTGCTTCCTTAGTGCTCGTTAGTGCTGCGTATCCAACTGTTTGCGCTTCACAGATAACGTCTACAATCTTGAAGAAAACCATTATTACCCTGGTAATTTCATGCCAGCAATCGAGGGACGAAATAGACCGCAACCTACAAATTTGATGACATCTGTTACTAGTTCTTCGTTAGTGCTCGTTAATGCCGCAAATCCGATCGTGCTTCGCTACTGCTCGTTAGAGCTGTATTTCCTATTCTTGGTGCTCCACAAATAATGGCTACATTTCTAAAAATGTCCATTTTCACCTCCTAATTTCATGTTAAAAATCCATACACGAAACCTACAGCAGACCACAGTTTTGATTACATTGGTCATTACTGCTTCCCTAGTGCACGTTAGTGCCGCATATCCCATCGTTAGTGCTTCACGAATAACAGCTACATTTTTTGAGAGGAAGTATTGGCCAGATAACTTGATGCCATCAGAACAGGGACGAAATCTACGGCAGCCTACGATTTATATTACACTCGTCAGTAGTGCTCGTTAGTGTCGCATATCAGACCGTTGGTGCCTCACAGATAACGACTACATCTTTAAAGAAAGACATTTTTTGCCTGCTAAATTTATGCCAGTAGACCAGAGACGTAATCTACGGCATATCACAATTTTGATTACATCTATCATTAGTGCTTCTTTAGTGCTCTTTAGTGCAGCACATCCAATCGTTCGTGTTCGTTAGTGCTGCATATATTATACTAAGTACTCCATATATTTTGGCTACATTTTTAAGAAAGTCATTATTGGCCTGCTAGCTTTATGGCAGGAGACAAGAGCCGAAATCCACAGCAGAACACAATTTTGATTACACCACTGAGAAGTGCTTCATAAGTAATTGTCAGTGCCTCATATCCCACCGTTAGCGATCCACCCATAACGGCTACATTTTTTAAGAATGCCATTAATGACCTGCTAATATTATGGCAGGAGATCAAGGACGAAATCTACAGCAAACCACAATTTGGATTAGATTTTTAATTAGTACTTATTTAGTGCTCGTTAGTATCGCATATTTTACCGTTTGTACTTCAAAGATAACGGATACATTTGTCAAGAAAGCCATTTTTGTCCTACTAACTTCATGCCAGCAGACCAGTGACGAAGTCTACTTTAGACAACAATTTTTATTACACTCGTCATTAGTGCTCGTTAGTGATGCATATGTCATAGTTAATGCTCCACATATAGGGCCTACATGTCTAAAACATCCAATTTCCCCTCCTACTTTCATGCCAACACGCAACGCACGAAACCTACAGCAGACTACAATTTTGATTTTATCTATCAATAGCGCTTCGTTAGTACTCGTTAATGTTGTATATCATATCGTTAGTGCTCGACACATTTCCGTAGAAACCATTCTTTCTCTGGTAACTTCGTTACAACAGACCAGGGACGAAACCTGTGGCTAATCACAATATCATTTACAGCCGACTTTAGTCCTTCGTTATTGCTTGTTAGTTCAGCATATTGCATCGTTACTACTCCATAGATAACGGCTACAGCTAGGTCGTTACTGTTTTGATATGCCGCATACACCATCATTAATACTCACATGCAATGCCTATTTTCTTTTTTCCTTTTTTTTAAAAAAAAAAAACATTATTGACCTTCTAACTTCCTGTCAACAGAACTGGCACGACACCCACTCCAGATAACATTTTTAATTTCACACATCTTTAGTGGTTCGTTAGTGCTCCACAGAAAATACCTATATTTAAAAAAATCATAAATTACCTACTAATTTCTTATTAAATGGCAGGCAGGCATAACACCTATGACAGAGCAGATTTCGATTTCACACATCGTTAATGCTTCGTTAGTGCTCGTTTGTGATGCACCTCATCGCAAGTGCTCCGCAGATGAAGCCTACATTTTAGAAAAAAAAAAACATTATAGGCTTTCCAACTTCATTTGGACGGGGCTGGCATTCTAACTACATCGGATATTTTTGATTTTACATATCGTCAGTATTTGGTTACTGCTCCTTAGTGTTGCAAATTCCATCATTAGTGCTCCATCTATTGCGTCAACTTATTAAAATAGTATATTGGTCAGCTACTTAATGGTAATACAGGTAACAAGCCACCTGCGGCGGACCACAATTTCGATTGAATGTAGGCCTAACGTTACGCATATAATGATATATGCAACCGAAATCGAGGTGTGCCGTAAGTGGCTTGCCAGGAATTGCCATGAAAGTAGCAGGTAAATGCATACTTTGAATAAGTTGGAGTTATTCCCGGAAATCCAACGATGGAATTTGTGACACAAATAAGGAATAACCAAGGACTAACGGTGTGTAATCAAAATTGAGGTGATAATCTGCAGAAGGTGGAATGAAGTTAGCAGGCCAATAGTAATCACTTTTATTTATTTATTTTTAGAAAAAAGTGAAGATTATTTATAGTGCATTGAAGAAGGGATTTACAAGAGTAGCGAAGCTGTAACGACGTGTGGAATCATAACTGTGGTCTTCTCTGGTATTGCGCCCGGCCTGTGGCATCAAGCTACCTGGCCACTAATGGACTTTTAAAACATCAACGCGTTATCTCTAGAGCAGTAACGAGGGGATATGCGGCAATAACGAGAACTAACGACGTGTGAAATCGAAAATGTTGTCTTTTGTAGGTATCTTTTCTTTCATGTTTGCATATAGTTCGCAGGCCGGTAATGACCTTTTTAAAAATGTAAGCGTTATTTGCAGTGCATTAACGATTGAATATGGGGTACTAAAGAGTACTAACGAAGTCCCCAAGACTTGGGAAATAGAAATTATTCGGCGTCGGTATTGTGTTTGGCCTGGGCACGAAATTAGCAGGCCAATAACAGTTTTTCTTAAATGAACGAGTTAACTACAGAGCACTAATGATGGAACATGCAACACTAACGACCACTACCAAAGCACTTAAGATGGGTGAAATCGAAATTGTTGTTTGTCGTAAGTGTCACCCCTGTTCTGTCGGCATAAAATGAGCGGGCCATTATTGGCTTTTTAAAAAAAAGTACCCGTTATCTGTAGACCATTAGCGATGGAATATGCATCACTAGCGAGCATTAACGAAACACTAATCACGGGAGTATTCAAAATTGTGCTATGGAGTAGGTTTCTTCTCTGGACGGCTGCCATGAGTTAGCAGGCCCATAAGAGTTGCTTCAAAAATGTAAGCATTATTTATGGAGCACTAACGATGGGACATGCTCACTAACGACCATTAACGATCTAATAACGATGACTGAAATACACCTTGTGGTCTGCTATTATTTCCGTTAAGCCTGTTGAACTAAAGTTAGGTGGGCTAAATCAAAATTTTCAAGCATATATACATCGTCTTTCAAGCACTAACGATGGGATATGCGGCACTAAAGAGCATTAACTGAGCACCAACGATATAAAAAATGAGGTCGAAACCGTGGTATGCGATAGGTGGCCTGCCAGCATCATAAAACAAGCCCACTTTGCTAACATAAAAACTGCATACATATGTAGAAGCACCAAACTTTAATGTGCTACGCTAAAGAGCGCTGACACTGCTTGGACCAGTAAATTCATTTATGGGGTGATTTGACACCTTGGTCTGTTGGTATGACGATAGCAGGCCAACAGTGACTTAAAAATTGAGATATTGTCTTTGCAGCACTAAGGATGGGGTTTACTGCATTAACAAAACACTAACAGTGTGTAAAATAGAAATTGTGGCGTGCCATTGATAGCCTGCAAAGTTCACGGACATCGAATTTGGAGATGAAGTACTACAGGTGACAAAAATGGCCCAAATTTGAAATGACCTTCACTCGATACTTTGAAAGCAGAACATTTTTCTCGGGTGGACAAAAATGTAAAAATAAATAAATAAATAAATAAACAAATTAGGAGTGAGTTGGAATTAAACTTTGAAGATGCCAGAATACAGGTCATAGCAGTGCTTAAAATTTTGAAATAAACACCTTTTCCAGTTTCCATGGTAAAATAGTTCTTCTAGGGTTGACCAAATTGTACAAAAAATGGATATAATTCTGAGGTGGTAAAATTTAACATTGAACATTGAACATGAACATGTCGCTTGAACTACAACTAAATGGAACCCGCTACTATGAAATACGGTATTATAAAAATATTTCAAGGAAGATATAAAATTTCCCGAGAAAACTTTACCCCACTTGTACTTCTCATTGTTGGAATTATTGGGGGAAGAGAAATTTTGTTGTTAGTTTCAGTTAGGGATGTAGGTGTCATATACGTAGTAACTTTTATCTATCTACGCTAGTATGAATAATATAGCAGGGGGGTAAAAATTTCCCGGGACAGTTTTACCCCCCGTTGTACTTTTCGTTGTTCGAATTATTGGGGGAAGTGAAATTTTGTTGTTGGTTTTACTTAGGGATGTAAATGTTATATATGTAGTAAACTTTTTTCTATGTACGCTAGTATGAATAATATGGCAAAGGGGTAAAAATTTCCCGGGACAGTTTTACTCCACTTGTGTTTCTCATTGTTGGAATGGTTGTGGAAGGTGAAATTTTGTTGTTGGTTTTACTGAGGGATGTAGGTGTCATATATGTAGTAAACTTTTATCTACGAACGCTAGTATGAATAATATGGCAAAGGGGTTAAAATTTCACGGGACAATTTTACCCCCCTTTTATTTCTCATTGTTGGAATTGCTAAGAGAGGTGAAATTTTGTGGTTGGTGTTAGTAAGAGATGAAGGTGTCATATATGTAGTAAACTTTTATCTCTGAACGCTAGTTTCAATAATATAGCAAGGAGGAAAAAATTTCCCGGCAAAGTTTCACCCTCTTTTCTGTTTCTCATTGCTGGAATGGTTGGTAGAGGTGAAATTTTGTTGTTGGTTTAGTGAGGGATGTAGGTGTCATATATATGTAGTAAACCTTTTTCTATGTACGCTAGTATTAAAATATGGCAGGGGGGTAAAAATTTCCCGACACAGTTTTACACCTTGTGTTTCACATTGTTGGAATTGTTGGGGAGGTGAAATTATGTTGTTGTTGGTTTTAGTGAAAGATGTAGGTGTCATACATGAAGTAAATTTTTTCTATGTACGCTACTATGAATAATATGACAAAGGGATAAAAATTTCCCGGCACAGTTTAACACCCCTTATATTTCTCATTGTTGGAACGGTTGGGGGAGGTGAAATTTTGTTGTTGGTTTCAGTGAGGGATGTAGGGGTCATATATGTAGTAAACTTTTATCTATGTACGCCAGTGTCAACAATATGGCAGGGGGGTAAACATTTCCCGGGACAGTTTTATCCCCTTTTTGTTTCTCCTTGTTTTAACTGTTAGGGAAGGAGAAATTTTGTTGTTGGTTTTAGCGAGGGATGTAGGTTTCATATATGTAAAAAAACTTTTATCAATGTACGCAAGTGTGAAAAATATGGCAGGGGCAAAAATTTCCCGGGACAGTTTTACCCGCTTGTGCTTTTCATTGTTAGAATGGTTGGGAGAGGTGAAATTTTGTTGTAGAATTTAGTAAGGTATGTAGGAGTCATGTATGTAGTTAACTGTTTTCTATGTGCGCTAGTATGAATAATATTGCAGGGAGTAAAAATTTCCCGCCGACCATTCCAACAATGAGAAACAAAAGGGGTTAAAATTGTCCCGGGAAATTTTTACTCCCATGCCATATTATTCATACTAGCGTAGATAGAAAAAGTTTACTACGTATATGGCACCTACATCCCTCACTAAAACCAACAACTAAATTTCACCTCCCACAACCATTCCAACAATGAGGAACACAAGGAGGGTAGAACAGTCCCGAGGAAATTTTTACACCCCTGCCATATTATTCATACCAGCCTACATAGATAAAAGTTTACTACATATATGAGACTTACACCCCTCACTAAAACTAACAACAAAATTTCACCTCCCTCAGCGCTTCCAACAATGTGAAACTCAAGAGGGTAAAACTGTTTTGGGAAATTTTATCCCCCTGCCATATTATTAATACTAGCGTACATAGAAAAAAGTTTACTACATTTATAACACCAACCTCCCTCACTAAAACCAACAACAAAATTTCACCTATCCAAAAATTCCAACAATGAGAAACACAAATGCGTAAAGCTGTCCCGGGAAATTTTACCCCCTGCCATATTATTCATACTACATTACATAGAAAAAAGTTTACTACATATATGACACTTACATCTCTCACTAAAACCAACAACAAAACTTTACCTCCTTCAACCATTCCAACAATGAAAAACACAAGAGGTGTTAAACTGACTCGGGAAGTTTTTACCCCCTTCCATATTATTAGTACTAGCGTACGTAGAAAAATCTTTACTACATATAAAACACCTACCTCCCTCACAAAAACCAACAACAAAATTTGAATTCCCGCAACCATTCCAACAATGAGAAACAAAAGTGGTAAAAATGTCCCGGGAAATTTTTACCACCTGCGATATTATTCATACCAGCGTACATAGAAAAAAGTTTACTACTTATATGAAACCTACATCGATCACTGTAACAAACACTAAAATTTCACCTCCCCCCACAATTCCAAAATCGAGAAAAACAATATGGGTAAAACTGTCCCGGAAAATTTTAACCCCCCTGCCATATTATTTACACTTGCATACATAGACAAAATTTACTACATGAATGACACCTACATCCCCCACTAAAACCAACGAAAATATTTCACCTCCCCCAAAAATTCCAAAATTGAGAAACACAAGGGGGTAAAATTGTGCCGTGAAATTCTTACCCCCCTGCCATATTATTCATACTGGCATACATAGAAAAAAGTTTACTACATATATGACACCTAGGTCCCTCACTAAACCAACAACAAAATTTCAACTTCCCCAACAATTCCAGCAACGAGAAACACAAGGGCGGTAAAACTGTCCCGGGAAATTATTTACCCCCTGCCATATTATTCATACTAGCGTACATAGATAAAAGTTTACTACATATATGACACCTACATCTTTCGCTAAAACCAACATCAAAATTTCACTTCCGCCAACCATTCCAACAATGAGAAACAGAAGGGGGAAATTGTCTCGGAAAATTTTTACCAACCTTCCATATTATTTATACTAGCGTACATAGAAAAAGGTTACTACATATATGACACCTACATCCCTCACTAAAAGCAACAACCAAGTTTCACCTACCCAACCATTCCAACAATGAGAAACACAAACGCGTAAAACTGTCCCGGGAAATTTTTACCCCAGGCCATATTATTCATACTAGCGTACATAGATAAAAGTTTACTACTTATATGACACCTACATCCCTCACTGAAACTAACAACAAAATTTTATTTCCTCCAACAATTCCAACAATGAGAAACAAAAGTGAGGTAAAAGTGTCCCAGAAAATTTTTACTCCTCTGCCATATATTTCATACTAGCGTAAATAGATAAAGGCTTACTACATATATGACACCTACATCCTTCACTAAAACTAACGACGAAATTTCACTTCCGCCAACATTTCCAACAATGAGAAACAGAAGGGGAAATTGTCTCGGAAAATTTTTACCAACCTTCCATATTATTCATACTAGCGTACATAGAAAAAGTTTACTACATATATGACACCTACATCCCATACTAAAACCAACAGCAAAATTTCACGTCAACCAACCATTCAAACAATGAGAAACACAAGGGGGGTAAAACTGCCCCGAGAAATTTTTACCTCCCTGCCATATTATTCATACTATGGTACATAGAAAAAGTTAACTACATATATGACACCTACATTCCTCACTAAAACGAACAAGAGAATTTCACTTCCCCCAAAACTTCCAACAATGAGAAACACACGGGGGGTTAAACTGCGCTGGGAAATTTTTATCCCTCTGCAATATTATTCATAGTAGCTTACATAGAAAAAGTTTACTACATATATGACACCTATATCCCATACTAAAACCAACAGCAAAATTTCACGTCAACCAACCATTCCAACAATGAGAAACACAAGGGGCGTAAAAATGTCACGGGAAATTTTTACCCCCTGTCATATTATTCATACTAGCGTACATAGATAAAGGTTTACTACATATATGACACCTACATCCCTCACTAAAAGTAACAACAAAATTTCACCTCCCCCAACCATTCCAACAATGAGAAACACAAGTGGGTAAAACTGTCCCGGGAAATTTTTACCCCCCTGCCATATCATTTATACTAGCGTACAGAGATAAGATTTTACTACATATATGACACCTACATCCTTCACTAAAACCAACAACAAAGTTTCACTTCCCCCAACAATTCCAACAATGAGAAACTAAAGGAGGTAAAATTGTGCCGGGTAATTTTTACCCCCTGGCCATATTATTCATACTGGCGTACATAGAAAAAGTTTATTACATATATGACATCTACATCTCTCACTAAAAAAAACAACAAAATTTCAACTTCCCCAAAATTCCAACAATGAAAAACACAAATGCGTAAAAGTGTCCGGGAAATTTTTACCCCCCTGCCATATTTTTCATACTAGCGTTCATAGTTAAAAGTTTACTACATATATGACACCTAATTCCCTCACTAAAACCAACACCAAAATTTCGCTTAAGCAACCATTCCAAGAATGAGAAACAGAAGGGGTAAAATTGTCCCGGGAAATTTTTACGCCCCTGCCATATTATTCATACTAGCGTACATAGAAAAAGTTTACTACGTATATGGCACCTACGTCCCTCACTAAAACCAAGAACAAAATTTCACCTCCCCCAACCATTCCAACAATGAAAAACACAAATGCGTAAAAGTGTCCGGGAAATTTTTACCCCCCTGCCATATTGTTCATACTACTTTAGATAGAAAAAAGTTTACTACTTAATGACACTTACATCTCTCACAAAAACCAACAACAATATTTACCTCCCCCAACCATTCCAACAATGAAAAACACAAGGGGTGTTAAACTGTCCCGGCAAAATATTACCCCCTTCCATATTATTCATACTAGCGTACGCAGAAAAAAGTTTACTTCATATAAGACCCCTACATCCTTCTCAAAAACCAACAACAAAATTTGACTTCCCGCAACCATTTCAAAAATGAGAAACACAAGGGGGGAAAAATGTCCCGGGAAATTTTTACCCTCCTGCCATATTATTCATACTATCGTACATAGAAAAATTTACTACATATATGACACCCACATACCTCACTAAATCCAACAACTAACTTTCACCTACCCCAACCATTCCAACAATGAGAAACACAAATGCGTATAACTGTCCCGTGAAATTTTTAGCCCCTGCCATATTATTCATACTACCGTAGACAGAAAAATCTTTACTACATATAAGACACGTACATTCCTCACAAAAAACCCAACAACAAAATTTCAATTCCCCCAACCATTCCAACAATGAGAAACACAAGGGAAGTAAAAATATCCCGAGAAATTTTTACCCCCTCCATATTAATCATACTAGAGTACATAGATAAAAGTTTACTACTTATATGACACCTACATCCCTCACTGAAAATAAGAATAAAATTTTATTTCCCCCAACAATTCCAACAATGAGAAACAAAAGGGAGGTAAAAGTGTCCCGGAAAATTTTAACCCTCCTGCCATATTATTCATACCAGCGTACATAAATAAAAGTTTACAACATATATGAAACCTACATTCCTCACTAAAACCAACAGCAAAATTTCACGTCCACCAACAATTCCAACAATGAGAAACACAAGGGGGTAAAACTTCCCCGTCAAATTTTTTCCTCCCTTCCATATTATTCATACTATCTTACATAGAAAAAAGTTTACTACATATATGACACCTACATTCCTCACTAAAACTACCAACAAAATTTCACCTCCCCCAACACTTGCAACAATGAGAAACACAAGAGGGGTAAAACTGCGCCTGGAAATTTTTATCCCCTTGCCATATTATTCATAGTAGCGTACATAGAAAAAATTTACTTCATATATGACACCTACATCTCTCACTATAACCAAGAACAAAATTTCCCTTTATCCAACCATCCCAACAATAAGATACACAAGGGGGGTAAAACTGTCCCGGGGAAATTTTACCTCCTGCCATATTATTCATACTAGCGTACATAGTTAAAAGTTTACTACATATATGACACCTACAGCCCTCACTAACACCAACAACAAAATTTCAGTTCCGCCAACCATTCCAAGAATGAGAAACAGAATGAGGTAAAATTGTCCCGGGAAATTTTTACCCCCCTGCCATATTATTCATACCAGCGTACATAGAAAAAGTTTACTAGGTATATGGCAGCTACATCCCTCACTAGAACCAAGAACAAAATTTCACCTCCCCCAACCATTCCAACAACGAAAAACACAAATGCGTAAAACTGTCCCGGGAAATTTTAACCCCCTGCCATATTATTCATACTAGCGTACACAGATAAAAGTTTACTACATATATGACACCAATATCCCTCACTAAAACCAACAACAAAATTTCACCGCCCCCAACATTTCGAACAATGAGAAACACAAATGCGTAAAACTGTCCCAGAAAATTTTTACCCCCTGCCAAATTATTCATACTACATTACATAGAAAAAAGTTTACTACATATATGACACTTACATCTCTCACTAAAACCAACAACAAAATTTTAACTCCTTCAACCATTCCAACATTGAGAAACACAAGGGGTGTTAAACTGACTCGGGAAATTTTTACCCCCTGCCATATTATTCATACTAGCGTGCGTAGAAAAAACTTTAATACATATAAGACACCTACCTCCCTCACAAATACCAACAACAAAATTTCAACTTCACCAACAATTCCAACAACGAGAAACATAAGGGGGATAAAATTGTCCCGGGAAATTTTTACCTCTTGCCACATTATTCATACTAGCGTACATAGTTAAAAGTTTACTACATATATGACACCTACATCCCTAACTAAAACCAGCAACAAAATTTCACCTCCACCCACAATTCCAGCAATGAGAAACACAAGCTGGGTAAAACTGTCCGGAAAATTTTTACCCCCCTGCCATATTATTTACATTTGCGTACATAGATAAAAGTTTACTACATAAATGAAACCTACATCCCCCACTAAAACCAACGAAAATATTTCACCTCCCCCAACAATTCCAGCAACGAGAAACACAAGGGCGATAAAACTGTCCCGGGAAATTATTAACCACCTGCCATATTATTCATACTAGCGTACATAGATAAATACTTACTACATATATGAAACCTACATCTTTCGCTAAAACCAACAACAAAATTTCACTTCCGCCAACCATTCCAACAATGAGAAACAGAAGGGGGAAAGTTGTCTCGGGAAATTTTTACCAACCTTCCATATTATTCATACTAGCGTACATAAAAAAGTTTACTACATATATGATACCTACATCTTTTACTAAAAGCCACAACCAAGTTTCACCTACCCAACAATTCCAACAATGAGAAACACAAACGCGTAAAACTGTCCCGGAAAATATTTACCCCCTGCCATATTATTTATACTAGCGTACATAGATAAAGGTTTACTACTTATGTGACACCTACATCCCTCACTGAAACTAAGAACAAAATTTTATTTCCCCCAACAATTCCAACAATGAAAAACAAAAGTGAGGTAAAAGTGTCCCAGAAAATTTTAACCCCTCTGCCATATTACTCATACTAGCGTACATAGCTAAAATTTGCTACATATATGACACCTACATCCCTCACTGAAACCAACAACAAAATTTCACGTCAACCAATCATTCCAACAATGAGAAACACAAGGGGGTAAAACTGCCCCGAGAAATTTTCACTTCCCTGCCATATTATTCATACTATGGTACATAGAAAAAAGTTTACTACATATATGACACCTACATTCCTCACTAAAACCAAAAACAGAATTTTACCTCCCCTAACACTTCCAACAATGAGAAACACAAGGGGGGGAAAACTCCGCCTGGAAACTTTTATCCCTATGCCATATTATTCATACTACTTTACATAGAAAAACGTTCACTACATATATGACACTTAGACCTCTCACTAAAACCAACAACAAAATTTCACCTCCCCCAAACATTCCAACAATGAGAAACACATGCGGTGTTAAACTGTCCCGGGAAATTTTTACCCTCCTGATATATTATTCATACTATCGCACATAGAAAAAGTTTACTACATATATGACACCCACATCCCTCACTAAAACCAACAACCAACTTTCACCTACCCCAACCATTCCAACAATGAGAAACACAAATGCGTAAAACTGTCCCGGGAAATTTTTACCCCCTGCCATATTAATCATACCAGCGTACATAGATAAAATTTTACTACTTATATGACACTTACATCCCTCACTGAAACTAAGAATACTATTTTATTTCCCCCAGCAATTCCAAGAATGAGAAACAAAAGGGAGGTAAAAGTGTCTCGGAAAATTTTAACCCTCCTGCCATATTATTCATATTAGCGTACATAAATAAAAGTTTAGTACATATATGACACCTACATCCAGCACTAAAACTAACAGCCAAATTTCACCTCCACCAACTATTCCAACAATGAGAAACACAAGGGGGTAAAAATGCCCCGACAAATTTTTACCCCCCTCCCATATTATTCATACTATCGTACATAGAAAAAAGTTTACCAAATATATGACACCTACATTCATCACTAAAACTAACAAAAACATTTCACCTCCCCCAACACTTGCAACAATGAGAAACACAAGAGGGGTAAAACTGCGCCTGGAAATTTTTATCCCCTTGCCATATTATTCATAGTAGCGTACCTAGAAAAAAATTACTTCATATATGACACCTACATCCCTAAGTATAACCAACAAGAAAATTTCCTTTCCCCAACCATTCCAAACATGAGAAACACAAGGGGGGTAAAACTGTCCCGGGAAATTTTTACCCCCTGCCATATTATTCAAACTAGCGTACATAGATAAAAGTCTACTACATATATGACACCTACATCCCTCACTAAAACTAAGAACAAAATTTCACCTCCCCAACCATTCCAACAAAGAGAAACACAAGTGGGGTAAAACTGTCCCGGGAAATTCTTACCGTCTGCCATATTATTTATACTAGCGTACATAGATAAAAGTTTACTACATATATGACACCTTCATCCCTCACTAAAACCAACAACAAAAATTTACTTCCGCCAACAATTCCAACAATGAGCAAAAAAGGGTAAGACTGTGCCGGGTAATTTTTACCCCCTTGCTATATTATTCATACTGGCGTACATAGAAAAAAGTTTATTACATATATGACAAATACATCCCTCACTAAAACTAACAACAAAATTTCAACTTCACCAACAATTCCAACAACGAGAAACATAAGGGGGATAAAACGGTCCCGGGAAATTTTTACCCCCCTGCCATATTATTCATACTATCTTACATAGATAAAAGTTTACTAGATATATGACACCTACATCCCTCACTAAAACCAACAACAGAATTTCACCTCCCTCAACGCTTCCAACAAATTCGAAGCAAAACGGTTGTAAAACTGTGCCGGCAAATTTTTATCCCTTTGCCATATTATTAATAGTAGCGTAAATAGAAAAAAATTACTAAATATATGATACCTCCATCCCTCACTAAAACCAACAACAACATAATTTCACCTCCCCCAATAATTCCAACACTGTGAAACACAAGGGGGATAAAACTGTCCCGGGAAATTTTTACCCCCTGCCATATTATTTATACTAACGTCACTAAAACCAACAACAAAATTTCAGCTCTCCCAACCATTCCAACAACGAGAAACACAAGGGGGCTGAAACTGGCCCGGGAAATTTTTACCCTCCTGCCATATTATTCATACTAGCCTACATAGATAAAATTTACTACATATATGACACCTACATCGCTCACTAAAACCAACAACAAAATTTACCTTCCCCAGCTATTCCAACAATGAGAAATAAAAGGGTGGTAAAACTGTCCCGGGAAATTTCTACCCCCCTGCCATATTATTCATACTAACGTACATATATAAAAGTTTACTACATATATAACACCTACATCCGTCACTAAAACCAACAACAAAATTTCACCTCCCTCAACAATTCCAACGATGAGAAACACAAGGATTTTAAAGTGTCCCGAGAAATTTTTACCCCGTGCCATTTTTTTCATACTAGCGAAAACATATAAAAATTTACATGACGTCTACATGCATCGCTAAAACTAACAGAATTTCTCCTCTGCGAATAGTTGCAGCAAAGAGAAACACAAGGGTTGAAACTATTGGAGGAAATTTTTACCCCGTCGCCATGGTGTTCATACTAGTGTACTTCTGAGTTTCCATTTTGTTGCAGTGCGTCTTCTTGAAATTTGAATTTTAAGTGGTTCAGAATTTCATGATATTTTTTTAAATTTTGTCTACGCAAGAAAATTTTTTTCTAAAGTTCAAATTAAGAAAGGTGTTAAAAATTTGGAAACGTCGGCTACCTGTACTGCGACATGTGGATATTTGAATTCGCTTTAGCTCATAATTTTGTCTATTTTGTCCAATTTTGTCCACCCAAGATTTTTTTTTTTTTTAGAATTCAAGTAAACGAGGAGTCACATTCCAAAATTTTTGGCCACTTCGATCACTTGCTGTGTGACATATTCAAATTCGATATTTAACTAGCTCAGGGTTTTTTGCGAATTTTTGTCCAGTTTTTTTGCACTCAAGAAAAAATTTTGTACTATTCAAATAAACAATGAGGGGGCCAAATCAAATTTTTACCACTTTCCATCAATAGTAGTGTGACATTACATTCGAGTTTCAATTAGCTCAGAACGTTTTCTATTTTTTGTTCATTTTTTCCAGTCGAGAAAAGATTTTGTACCAATGAAATTAACCAGCGAGAGCGAATTCAAAATTTGGGAACTTGGATCACCTGTAATGTGACTTCTTGAAATTCCGTTTTTAACTATCTCAAAATGTTGTCCAATTTTTGTACATTTTTGTACTACCAAGAAAATATTTTGTACTATTCAAATTAACAAAGGAGGGCAATTTCAAATTTAATCTACTTCGATTACCTGTAGTGCTACATCTTCATATTTGAGTTTTAACTACCTAGGTAGCTCAGAACTAGTATATACATCTTTTCACCAGAAAATACATTTTGTACCATTCAAATAAACGAGTGTGGGTTATTTGAAAATTTGGCCAATTCAGTTACCTGTAGTGCGACATCTTCAAATTCCAATTTTAACAAGCTTAGATTTTTTTTCAATTTTTGTATACTTTTGTCCAATGAAGCTAGCTCAGAAGTTCGTACATATTTGTACCAGGAAGAAACATTTAAATCATGCAAATAAACGAGGGAGGTCTATTTCAAAATTTTGGCCACATCAATTAACAGGAGTGTGGCCTCTTGAGGTTCAAATTTTAAATAGGTTAGAATTTTTTCAATTTATTGTAGATTGTTCCCACCTATCTAGTTACAATTCGAAAATGAAAATGAAATGAAATCTTTAAGTTTAACGTCCCACAGTTACAATTCGAATTTGAAGGTGTACAGGTGATCGAAGTTACCAAATTTAAACATGGCCGTCCCTGGTTTAATTGAATGGTACAAAATCTTTACTTGGTGGTACATAAATGTACAAAAACTACAAATATTTAGCTAATTAAAATTCGATTTTCAAAATGTCGCATTACAAGTAACCGAAGTGGCCAAAGTTCGAAATGTGCCTTTTTTTTCATTTAAATGGAACAATATATTTTGCTGATGATACAAGAATGTACAAAAATTAGATAAAATTCTAAGTTTGTTAAAATTCGATGTCGCACTAAAAATAATCGATGTGTCTAAGATTTCAAATGGCCCTCCTTAGTTTATTTAAGCGGTACAAAATTTCTGTTGGTTGTACAAAGGTGTATAAGAATCTGAAAAAATATGAGCTAATTAAAATTGGGAATTGAAGACGTCCCACTATATGCCAAATTATGAAATAACCCTCCCTCGTTTATTTCAATGGTACGGAAAAATACATAAAATCCTGAGCTCGTTACATTTCGAATTTAAATGTCCATGAACTTGGCGGGCTACAATTTCGATTTGACACATTGTTAGAGTTTCGTTAGTGCTTGTTAGTGAAGCAAACCCTATTGTTAGTGCTACAATAATAACGTCTCAATTTTTAAGAGTTACCATTGGCC